>NC_066370.1:22757500-23357500 GCF_013377495.2 Cygnus atratus | reverse complement strand
TGAATAATCTTTAAAGTTTATGGACCAAATTCCTAAGTGTGTCCATGTTCAGAGGGAATCTAAACAGAAGTAACTCATAACTCATGCCTTCTCCTAGTCCCCTCCATGAATACAAGATGTCAGCTTCGATTTTCGTATATATTCATGGGCTTGCCTTCACTAACACAGAGCCGTATTTACAGTCATCCATTTTGCCCTCTTATGCTAAAAATCTGAATGTAACAGTGCTTGGATATAAGAGGAAGGAGCATAGTTGTTAAGGAATTTAACACGAGTGTTAAACATTTTGAAAGTCTGAATTGATTTGTAATGTTTTACCTTATATTCGTCTCTGCTCTGTGACATGCACTCCATGGCACTTTAACACCCCACATCCCCTGTGGTTTCAAGTTAGAGAAAAAGGCAAAGTGTTGTAAGTTAGTCTTAAATCTCAAGGTTTCTAATTTCAACCACTCTATCTTCTGAACGTATTTCATCCTATAACTTCTCTTCAAAACTCAGTGAGAAAGCTCTGAGACAGATAACAAGAATGATGAATCGGTTTGTTGGGTTAGGAAACAAAATAGTGTTTGGGAAGTGAAATCACAGTGCATATTATCTAGCAGGTTAGAAAGTATTCAACAAACTCAAGGAATTTTGTTATTGAAATGAAACATCTGAGGGACCAAGTTCTTTGGACACTTATAGTTATGAAAGTTTCGTTCCTTTCTGCCCTAAAAGCATAGGAGAAAAATGAAAGAGAAGGACCTTTTGGATAAAGCATTCACTTTGGACACTGGAGGTTTACATAGCTGCTCCTGTTATCCTTTACTTGGGAAAGGAGATTGGGTTGTAGTTTGTTTAGATACACCTGAGCCATCTTCTACCTGGTGTCAGTGAAAATCCTTAAATGCTTAGAAACCAGTATTTCCAACCAAGGTTTTGTTTGCCTAATACTTCTTTTTCTCTCAGATGCATTGATGAATCTTCTCTTCACATTGCCCTGATCATTTGAAACAGTCTTCCTGGAAGACCTGTCTGCATCGCTATGTCATCTGAAAATTGAAGAAAAATTTAGCTGAGATATTGGACTTCTGCTTTTGCTCAGAAGATTCCCAGGAAGACTGTCTGGGATGGGTTTGTTACCTGTACTTGTACTGAATCTTCCTGTTAATTTAAGAAGCATCAAAAAAGATGACTTACTATTTTCAAATAACCTTACTGAGCCATCTAAATCTTGAGCATCTAAAAGACTTAGATTAAACTGCAGGGTGCAAATTCTCTGATAAGCAGGTTGAAGCATGAAACCATACCTGGAAAAGGTGGATTGGCAAATGGAGTCTCAGAGAAGTCTGAAGCAGGAAAGCAGTTAAACTTTTTTATAAGCTGAGGTACAATATGTACAGTTAAATTCTTGCCTTGGCATAGCAGTAGCTTTCTGAAAAGTAGGATAAGATTTAATGTTTTCATTTGTTTACTTACATGTTTAAAGCAATTTATTTTTAAAGTGGTTGTAGCACACATCTTTTCTCTGCTTGCTGATATAATTTTCTTAAATTGCTAGCTGTTTTTGGAAGCCTTTGTCTTCACATTTTTCTTTAAAGTTTATATTTCAGGCCTGTGTAGAAAATTACCAGTGAACTGAACATATTTTCTCTGGTACTTGCAACTTTGCTGTGCCTCGACTCCTGCAAGCAACAGCAAGGACTTTTTCCCTTTTAAATGAATGAGAGAAGTCATCATAAAAGATTTATTTCTGCTGCGCAATTTTTCTTATTTATTCCTAACATTCTGCCCATTTGCCATGAGCTTCTTCACATTTCAGAAACAGCTAGTCTTCTGTGAGAACAAACTGTGCTATTTACTTCTGTCCTCAGAGGAAACTAATGGTGTAGTGGGTGAAATGTCCAGGACAATAAGGAGAACTGGTGCTGTGTATTCCCAGCTGAAGAAATACATCTTAAGTAAATTACTCTCAGCTGAAATCATGGGATGTCATGGAAGTAGGAACTGATTTGTATTCTGCTCTTTGTGTTTCTGAAGCATCAGAGCCTGTCCATAGGGAGGAAAAGGAGGGCCTGGGCATCACTATGCAAATCATTGGCTTTTTGTGGGGAGAAAAAATGGCAAATGGAAAATGAGTTTTTATTGTATTTTTAAAATGCAGTATTTACCCTTCATCTGTAAGAGGATT
This sequence comes from Cygnus atratus, assembly GCF_013377495.2. NCBI lineage: Eukaryota > Metazoa > Chordata > Aves > Anseriformes > Anatidae > Cygnus > Cygnus atratus. The sequence goes on along the minus strand of NC_066370.1, from coordinate 23,355,327 downwards.
TATCTCTGTTTTGTACCAAGAGGGAAACAGCAAATTTAAAAGTAAAAAACAAAACAAAACAACAACAACAACAGAAAACAGAGTTGTTTGAAATTGCAAGTATATCTGTGCTGTCAAGAGCTTAGCTCCCTGGTCTGGTCCAAGCCTCAGTCCTCCACACTTATCTGTTAATATTCGTGGGTTTGCTCAGTAAGGCTTGGCTTGTTTCAAAGTAAACCAAAATCCATTTTTTTTCCCTTCTTTTTCTTTATTGACTGACTCTGTGTAGTCCAAGGCTGTTGCAGGACTCCTTAATGACATGCCGTACTGCTTGAGTCCTTCTCTGAGCTGTTCTGCTGGGCTGCAGTGCAGTCCCCTCATTTCAGATGTACGGCAGACTGAAAGATCCACAGAACTCATTTCTTAGAATCACGGGGGTAATACCTAGAAAATGTCTAGCCTAGAGATGGCCCGGGCCAGGGACTGTGACATGGAGGCTTCAGATGGCTTAAAAAGAGGCCACCTCCAAGCCACCCAGCCCACCACTGGTCACTGCAAAGATACAGCCCCAGAAATGTGCTCTCCAGGAACCAAAATAAAGTGGGGCTACAGACAGATCTGTGGGAATTCCAGTTCTGCTTCTTATCAGGCCTAGTCCGAAGCCTGCTGAAGTCAAAGGATAGCTCCTTTAAATGCTCCTTCAATCTCAAGTACACAGAGATGACACCGCTCCTTGGAGCCTTCTTGGTTCATTCTGCAACTTCAAAAAAAAAAGTATTCTACAAAAAAAAAAAAAAAAAAAAAGTATTCAACTTCTAAAAAAAGGTATTTTTAGATTTGAAGATAGAAACAGAAAACAATAATTTCAAAGGTGTGTAGGTGCAGTGAGGCACTTCCTGCGATGTTTCAGTAGTGCTAAAAAGGCATTTTTAAAAATCTCATTAGGCACCTCCATGCCTTTGAAATTCAGGCTTTTAGTGTTGTTATGTGTATTTAACATGATTAGAAACGTCTCCCAAATGATCTTTTCCTACATTTACTTTGCACATTGCATAATTTCATTTGACATTTTGTTGACAGTCACTGGTATATTCTTACGCCGAGTCTGGCAGCAGGTGAAACCTGATTAGAAATTTGCCATTTCCTTTGCAAATATGTACATCTGTATGCTAACATAATATGACTCTTGGATACATAAAGAGTCCAGTAATCAGGAAAGCATTTTTCTGCATGATTATTATAAGATTATTATTTATTTTTTTTTAATTGTAGGAATAAGTTGTTGAGGGGTTGTGGCTGTAAAGGTATTTTGTTTGAACCATTTTGGTTTCTTTCCTTTTCCTTCAACTTCCTTTGCAAGATGAATAACTTGTGTGGGAAGAATAATACTGTACTTTCCACAGAGTAGATACCCTGTAAGCCTAATGTGGATTGCCAGGATTTGAGGACAGGCCAGGCAAAATTCATTTCCTAAATCCAAATAGACTTCTGGATGACTTATGGTATCAGTATGTATCTGTGAGAGAAGTTTAAAAGTTGAGGAGCCTGAGTTTTGCAGAAGAAAAGAAAACCTGAATCAACAGGTTTTCTGGGTGGATATTGAAGAGGGAAAAAATTCTCAAAGTTCTGCACAAGAAGTGAGATTTACTGTCAGAGCAGAGGTCTCATTAAATGGGTGCTGTGCAGTATATGTTCTAGATTTGCTCTACAAGCTTGCCCATAATTTGAGGACACTTATAGAAAACTCAACAAGCAAATTCAAATATAATTTTGAAATGTCCATAATGGCATAAATATCACAAGTGATTCTATACTTTTTCCCAACAATTTTAAAAAGAAAAATGAGAGGCTTTTAATTCAATTTGTGAGCAGTGTAATTATTTCACTTCTCACAACATTTAGAAGAGATACAAAGTGTGATAGTTATATATACACACATGTACGCACACATATGTACACACACATATATGATCTAGCCTATTAAATTTTTGGTGGCTTTATAATGAGTTCATCTGTATCACATGGCATAAAACAACAAAAACCTCACTGGGTCTGGTACTGCTGGGGCGACTGGTCGAACACCTCCTCTGGTGCAGCCCAGGTTCTCTGTCGGGTGTGGGCAGAGAAAAAACATTCCTACTGCAATAGCATTGGGGTCCTGAATTCAAATGCTCACCAACTTTGCTCTAATTTCTACCCTTGGTTGTTAAGGCAAATGTTTTCCAGGAATGCCCTTAGGTAGGTGCCTTTCAGGTAGGTGCAGTGCTCTCACTTGCTAGCTGTTCTGCGTGGGGAAGGACGGGGGTACCTGATCAGGCAGAGCAGTCGTCTCCATTACCCAAATGTTGCAGAGCCCCAACCACCTTTACACACTCAGGCTTTGCTGTTTAGGAAGACAGCTGGGTCTGGTGGATTCTAGTCCTTGTAAGAGATCAACTGATACACTGTCCTGCTCTCTGCAAAACTCATGTGCTGTGCTTAAGGCTTTCTGGCCATCATCCTCTAACTCAGGTTTGTGCACCAAGCTCTGGCTCCCTGACTCACCAGCCAAAGTCTGGCGCTGACCTTGTCCCATCAGCCTGGCCAGTAGAAAGCAGCACAGCCACCAGGTCTGCCTTGCTGCTCTTGCCTCAGATCAGTAAAAAGCAGCCATGAAGGAAGACGGATATTTAAACTAAAGGAAATAGCTGAAGGCAGCGTTGAGATACTTCCAGTGAATCTCAGGGAAGCGTTGACTGATGCACTGCCTCGTCGTGAATCACACCGCACAGCGAAGCACCACACTCCGTGGCATGCATCTGAGGGCTGGGACAAGCAAAAGCCTGATGGTGATTCTCATTCAGAAAGGAACGATTCCTTTACGTTAAATCAAAGCAGAAAAGTGTGGGTTGACTGGGAAATTGCATCTCAGCAGCAGATTTTAAACTCCCCACTAGCCTTGGCTACCAGACTACCCTGTTACAAAAAGTGGGCTGGTGAGGGCAGTACTGCAAACCTTTAGGTTTGTGTCTGATGCCAAGCACAGCAGCAGCCCTGCTGGTCTGCAGAGGATTGATACAACTGACATATTTTGCAGCCTCCGTCTCAAATCTTCTGTTTTTCAGAGACAGATTTGGGAGGGCAGTGCTGGGATTTCAACGAGCTCCAGCTCTGTCTGCCCCACCCACCCTAATGCTGTAATGGGGCAGCAGGAGGCTGGCTGCTTTCTGGATTCTTTTACCCTCTTGGGCTCAAACACACAATTACGTGTCAGAAATTGTTTCTCTATTAGTGAACTGTGTAAAGTAGCTGTAAGAAGGAGAAGAGGAACACTTCGTTGAGCTGTCAGTCCCCTACTTGGCACAGAAAGTTTCATCTTTTGCTGAACCAGAAGCTGCTTTTGCAACTTCTGGAATGAGAAAACAATTCCTATTTTTCACAGTTTTTTTTTTTCTTTTTCTATTCAAATTATAAATTATTTGGAATAAAGACTGTCATTTGTTATGTGTTTGAACAGTTGCTCCTGTAATGGAGTCTTTGAACATTTAGGGGGGCTATTTAGAACATAAATCATAACTATGCATTAGGCAGAAGTAAGAAAAGGTTTTATTTCATTTTGCATATCCACAGATCTATAAAATTAAACAAATTGCAAAAGAAAACCAGCATAAGCCTCCTTTTGATATTACAGTGCAGTAAACCCAGCGCTCTTCCTGTCCGCAGATGCAGGGCAGTTAAGAAAAATGGTCTTTGTGAGACCCTCCGAGAAATATGTACCGGTGACTTGAGAAATTGAATCAGAATAATATCAGAATGTGAAGATTCTGCTATGGAAATCCAATTATGATCTGTTACAGGATTTATTGTGTTGCCTTGAGAAGTTAGTAGCACTATGGAAACAAGTCCTTCCCAGAGAGCTCCGTTGGCTTGGTTTGCTGTCCTCAGAGTAAATACAATAGAGAACTTCAGTTCTTGTTTGTTTATTTTATTATTATTATTATTATTATTATTATTATTATTATTTATTTTTATTTTTCCTCTACTATTGGGAAGCAGGAATTTTGACTCTTGGCCTATGGGAAGAGAACATTACAAAAAATCGCTCTAGGTTCTTAATCAAGCACGGTGAACACAAAACATCCTTTGGGCGAGGTTTTGTTTTCAGACTTTTTTCAAAGAATGAGTATGCTAGTGGGCTAACTTTTTGAGTTTTTTAAAGATGGTTTGTGATTATATCTGTCATTATGCAGAAATCGTGAAAATGAATACTAGATCTGTCTAACAAAATGTTTGCTATAATTTTGAAGCACGTAGCTTTTGAAGACCAAGGTTTTATCCAAGCAGCTTCTCTCTTGATGGCTAGAGTGTGGGCAAGGTGCCTTCTTGTTCCAGACCTTGCCCTGCTGTTTGTGAATTCTTCAAATTCCACACAATGAAATCATGACTGGGATGGAAAAAAATAATAATTGTTAGTAGTACCTTGTACATTCGTATAACACCACTTATGAAATCATCTTAATGGAGATGACTGATTGATTGAATGTCTCGATTCTCTTGAGTGAAAAATAATAGATACTAAAATCTGGTATGTTCCCTGAGTGTTCTTGGTTTGTGGTGTTTTCCTTAGAAGAATGATAGAGTTTGTGCCTTCAAAGTGAATGTTTAGAAATGATGTGGCGTAGAGTTTCTTTTGTGCTAACTGGGGGAAACTGCTGTTTTCCCTGTGATCAAGCTAATGGCTTTGTGCAAGTCAGGCAGCAGATTCCTTTCCAACAAGCAGGTAGGCTCATTCCTTAGCAAATATGTCAAAGAATCTTGAAACGAGAAAAGATATATATATACACTCACACATATATATGCATATATAAAGAGAGGAGATTCATTAAAAGTAAGGAAAATTAAACTCTGTATACTTTGTGGAAAAGGGAGTACTTTTTAACATTTAAGTGTAAGTCCATACCTCCATATATGTGACACAAACCATCTGATTGAATTTTATTTATCAAATGATGGAATATAGTTTCTCATAGTGTCTTGTTACATTTGAATTGTGATGTTATGAATTTATAAGCTCAACTGCTGTTTGTTTTGGTAGGTGAGCCAAAAACACCTCAGACAGCTAGTGGCTGGTTTTATGTTAATCTAAACTATTTTCATTAGCTTTTCTAGCAAAACAGAAATCTTAAAAATGTCTTTATGTTTTACTCTTTAAAAAGAAGTACTTTGAAATGAAACAGTGTGAAAGTAAAAAATAGAAACTATTTTGCTTTGAAATGTTGAAACAAAATAAAACACTTTGATGTCTGCTAAAACTTTTTTCCTTAGATGAGGCAATCTTGTGAATTAGTTATAAATAGTTCTGTTGACCTGAATCTGCATTTTTCAACAAATAGTTTCTTAGACCAACACTTGGTCCTTTGTTAGCCATGGTTAAGAGTCTTGTCCAGCACAGGTAGAATGGCACAGAAGTTTAGAAGACCACTCATATTATTATTAAAGGATTAAATGGTTTAATATTTGTTGGTCTAAACATAGGTGAACCAGAAAATCTTCACAGTGACTGTTAGTGAATCAGTTTGCTACCTTTTCTTTCTTTTCACTTTACATTAGAAGTTAACTTCTCAATAGGTAAACAGAATTCTGAAAACTTCTGAATGTCCAAAAATATTTTGTATTTCTAGCATTGATATGGAAAGTAATTCCATTTTCCATTCACCTTCCACTTCCTAATTAATACAAGCAAACTGCTGGATTTCTAATACAAAAAACAACAACATCATCAACAACAAACTCATCTAGATGGTCAATTTAGGCAATAGCACAGAATTTATTGCTTTTTATGTTAAAAACAAATTTATGCCAATATTGTTGTAAGCAAACTTCCACATTGTTCTACAGAAGAAATAGCTGCATTTAGTGTTCAGATATATATTGCAAACTACATTGACAGGCCCTCTGTAGTTTTCGAAAACCCTGTACATATACATCTAATTAAGGATATACATGCCAGGATGAAAGAGTCATTTGTATTTATGTATATGAAAGCAAATCTCTTTTTTTCAAAGCAAGATACTCACTTGTTTCTATTTTTTGATTTGTTTATATTCTTCTATTTTTAATACCTTTTTCTCTTGGTTTTAGATAATGTATGCATTTGACAACATATTCTGGCTGCGACTAATTTAATGGGAAAGGCAGACATTTTTATTTTTAGATATTTGATCTAAGTAAATATTGAAAAATGTACAGTAAAACAGTTTTCTATTACAGCATCTCTATTCTCAAGCTATTTCACAAGTTTTTTGTTTCCATGCTTGTTGTGAAGTAAACACACCTTGACAGTTTGACAGCTTATTTTATTGTTAAGGGGGACACCAAATGACAAAAATATACAATTAGATGTATCTTCTTCTTACTCCCTCTTAGCCTCACAAAGCATATTGTTAATTTGTCACTGATTGGATAAGAAAATTTTGATCTGCTGGATTTTTTTTTTTCTATTTATGTAAAATGATTTTTAAAAAAATATTCATTAAAATAGCCAAAACTATGTGTGAAAACTTTGATTTGAACTGACAAAAGGCAAGGGATCCCAGTTAAAACAGCTACAGATTTTTGCATTTTGTAGCACATCTGTTTCTGCAGCCAATTTGTATTTCTGTCCCCATAATACCTGTCCTAAATTGGATAAACATAAGGTAGAAAGAAAGTTTTGCACAAGTATAACACAGTTTTAGTTCGGTTGAAGCCACATCTTGCAATAGTATTGCAGAGTCCAAATTTTTTTGAATTCAAACTACATTATACAAATAATGGAGTTGTTTAAAAATTTTCCTATTCACAACTTCTTAGTACTTTCAGGGTCCTCAGCAAAACACATTTTGCACTTACTGTGCATGTAGAAGAAGAGGGGCAGAAGGTCATTAATATCATGTATGATTTGCTCAGTGTGAAAAGTGTAATTCACTAGAAGTATAAGGATGGAACAAAATATTTTCTGCTTTATCCAATAACAGGTTTGGCTATGTTGGCAATTACAGCTACTGTCATTCCACTATCCTCTCAGCTTACTTAAACAATATTAATCCCATCAAAAGTGACTCAGATAATGTCATCAGCTAAGACATGGCATTCTCAAAATATCTTGCTTATGCCGTGGTATAATGTCCTCACAGGTGTAATTAAATTATGTCAAGAGGATTGTCTTGCCACGACTAGAAGCATTGGTAGTCAGGTATGAGATAATTCAGCCTTGGCTGCCCGCTAAGATGAGCACTTAGCCTCGCCTTGCTGCCGGCTGTGAGTGCGACCACTTCCCCTCCCTGTGCGCCTTTCCCCAGTCACACAGCCAGTTACTCTGCCTCAGGGAGAGTTGTGTTTGTCTCTAGTAGTCCAAAATTTGCTGTTAATGAATGGGAGTAGTCCCGTTAACTGCAGTGGGAGAATATCACCCACTGGAACTGATACTGGGAGTAAAAGAGGCATGATTTGGTCATCTGTTAGTTTTACTAGCGTACTAAATAATACTGCAGTAACCCGTTATTTATATAGTACCGAGTGCATTAAATGCTAGATTTAGTACTTCATTATCTATTTAAGATGCAAAGCGAACCATTATATTTGTTGTATTATGTTCTTCAAACTTTAATTATTACTTCTGCAGTTGGCAAGAGGTTTAAATGTGCTGCACCACATCTTTGTTAGCAATAATTCTTTATATTTTGTGGCCATCTACTTTTTTTCAAACTGGTGGAGTACTAGCAGCAGTAATCACGCTAAAGATTCATGAATTTGAACTGAAATGTTATACAAAGAATGTCTTCATTTTAACACAGTATTTGTCTTTTTTTTCTGGAGTCAGCTTCTGGGTAGAAGCATATCAAAAAAGGACCTGTTTAAACTTCAGACACACTGCAAATGAAAAGCTTCTTGTGCCGATTGTCTTTAGATGGGTCCAGTTAAAAAAGAAAAGAGGCCATGAAATCTAAGTGAGTTCTGGATCCCCAGAATTTGAGATGAACCTGGAGGTTGAGTTCCTCCCCATCCATGCTGTAGTCTTTATAAATGAAATGAGTCTGTATCCCATGTATTCACCTTCTGGAAGTCAAACACGGTTTCTGTTATAAGAGCAAGGTTATGAATTTGCAGTTTAGGAAAACAAAAGTTCCTAATATTGGTTAGACTCTGTCCATCTCCTTTTTGAAACAGAAATTTTATTCACCTAAAGCGTTCAAGATCTACGTGAACTTCTGTGGGCGGCATTTAAAAACAATGTACTAAAAACTGAAGTTAGCTTTCATTATTGTTAATTGCCTCCCACAGAAGTTCAAGTGGGTTTTGAATTGTGTGGAAGGTACAAGAATATCTGAAGTGTTCTGGTATTTAAAAAAAAAATGATTGACAAATTGTATTCGTATATCGAGAGCCCTAACATTTCTTCATCAATCATGTAGACTTTATTGTACTTTTCAGAAATGGAACTTCATTTTTGACTCTGAGTGTAATCTTGCTTCATCATATAAGACAATTCATAATTCTTTCTTTTCAGAATAGTTTATTAAAATGTTGGAAAACAGTCAAACACTTAGCATGTTATGACTGAGAATAGGGAAAAACTATTAATATTTGATGGTAATATTTCTGCAGTAGACCAAAAAAATTCTCTGCAAAGTGAAATAAAATGCATAATAGCTGAGCCTGCAAAGGAAATGCCCAGAACTCACTATTCAATTGTCTCATTTTTAACAATGTGGTAAATTGTGTGATTACCATAGCCTATAATGTACATAGGAAGCTTTAGTGCTCCATATGTCATTTTTAGTTTTGAAATGCACAATCTTTAGGCAGAAGGGAAAGATGGAAAATGTCCAGAGAAGGACTGGAAGGGCAGAGGGGTGGCTGCTGGGCAGCTGTGTTGGGGAAACACGTACCATGAGAGGCTGCCCAAAGCAGTCATGAAAAGCATTCAAACTTCCACACAGGAGCTCTTTTCCTCACAGGCATGGGCTTTTCCTTACAGCTTCTCATAGCTCTCTTGGCAAAACCATCAAACCTACTTTGTAGGCATTGGTGACCTACAGAGACTACTGGCATCAAAGGAATATTTTCTGTATAAAATCCTATATATTATATAGCTTTCCTATAAACTATTATATAATAAATAATCCTATATATAATAAAAAAACATAATAAATATATATATATATAATAAAAATATATATAATAAAAAACCCTAATATATAATAAATAATCCTATAAACTATTATATAATATAGCTTTCCTATAAACAAGGTGTATTTTATAGCATTTCTAACAGAGCCATAAGGGTGGATTTTAACTTGAAACTTGGCACTAAAGTTTCCACCAGTGCATTTTGTTTTCTTTTATTGTCTTCAACAGTGATAGGTTCATGTTGGATTTCATTTTTGTGATAGAAAGAAATGCCAGTGTGGGAGAAAAGCCACCAGATTCAGGTTCTTGCATGTAAAAGGCAATTTTAAAGAGCTCTCTCAATACAGACAGAAAAGGCCTTTGTGTTAAGTTCAAGAAAAACAAGTAAAAGAGTAAAAGGACACTTCCTTGTAAGATAAAGTTGTACACATCCACCTCATTTCTCATTTGTCAAGAGAGAAAAATGCAAAAAGGGCAAAAAGAGCAAAAACACAACCAGAGGCAGGCACCTCTGCGAGCACACCACTGCCGAGGGTCAGTCGCTGTTGGGGCTGGGGTGTGCCATCAACCCTTGCGCTGCTGTTCTGCCATGTCAAGGGCTCTTCACGTGTGGTTTTTCTCCACTCCAACTCAACATTGAACCGTCCTCCAGGAGCAGTTGTTTTGGCTGCCAGCATACACTCAATTTGCCAAATGGCTGAAGATGTCACTGCAGTAGCGAGTCAGGCAGCGAGCAGGAGCACAGAGGGTCCTCATGAAGCAGTCTGGTGACATGTTTTATCTATATAAGCTCTGTAGCTTGGATAAAAAAATCAAATTTACTTGTGAAGAAATTACTACTTCTCCCTGGGTTTAGTTTCACTAGAAGGTCCCCTCTTCTGTATTATTTGAGAACGTCTAGTCATTTAAGAATGTCTAGTCAAGCAAGACTGCCCTTAACTTCCAAACTATTTAACTTGGCTAAAGGGCCTGGACCTAGTCACTAGGAAGTTACCTGAGATCAGTAATGCCACAGTTTCACCAGCCCCATTTGTGGTAGTACTTGCAGAAATAAAAAGGACAGTTGCATCAAAATGTTGTTTGTTCTTTCTGTGTGTTCTTATCTAGAAGATGCAGTCAATGGTGTAAGAAATACAATAATAATAGATTAAATTTTTTAGCGTTTTACATTGTTATTTGCATTTACTGAGGCGTACCTGTATTGTGGGGCAACTGAGCAACTCCCCAGGTGGGTGAGCTTCTTCTCTGCTAGGCCTCTGGCTGCAGCAGGGAGACAGAGTAGAAGCTAATAGTAGCCGTGTCAAAATCTTCCAGCACTGTAAAGAGAGAAATGTGGAGAGAAAAAAAAAGAAAAAAAAAGCATTTTCACAGAAGGTCTTAATCACCTCCACTCCTTTTCCTGTATTTGTCCTATAGACAACTCTAGTAAGGGTCTGAAAACCCAGTGGCTAATGAATGGAATTAAATGTTAGGAGTGAATTTGATCTGATGCTGAAAGCCTTAATATCTGCTTATTGACTTCATTGGAGAGGGTCATAAAGTTTTTAGGCCATGCATGAATCTAAATTCTCACATTTTCTGCTCTCTTCTGCACTTTAAAGGGGTTTTATTATATTCTTTCCTTTTTTCCTGTTTCTATCTCATAATAATACTTTATCTGTTTCACTAATAAGTTCTGGCATGTCACATTTATTACATTCTTTCCCATTTTCCCTGTTTCATTTTATTTTTAAAAATGGGTGGAGTGGGAGGACTTTCAGAGCCAGTAGATGTTCTGACGATAAAACTGCTAACAATAAATGCATTTGCAGAGGCTAGTAACGTTAAAAATGCAAAGGTTTTAGTGTTTTGTGATAGGCTTGCATCTAACTGACACGGGCTATTCAAGTGAAAAGCATTTCGTTTCATCCTGCTGTTGGATGGCAGTGTGTGTGTGTGTGTGTGATTTGGGAGAATACAGGGAGGTGGAGTGGGATTTACAGCACCAGTCAGAACCAAGGTCTGAACTGGATTAGTCCAGAGCAGATGCCTCTGCTGCTTTGGTGAGACAGGGAAGCAGCTCTGTACAACTTGGTTGCGTCTAAAATAGTTGACATCAGATGCTGGATTTCTGGATATTTTTCTCCGAACCCACCTCTTGGAGATGTTTCTGTGCTGAATGATGCTGTCCTGAACCCAGTCATCCAAATGGCTGAATGACACCTTCGACATATTGTTCTCTAACTTCCCCTCCTGAAGTTATTTCCAACCCTTGACTCTAATGTATGCAGCCCGGCTAAGCTGTTAAATAAGGAAGAAGCTGCAAAGCACAAAAAATATTTAAATTGCTGCCTTTTCAGATTCTCTCACTGCTGTCTAATGGGCCTTCAAAAGCATGTTCATTGTTTCCCTCAGCACATCGTGCTGCGAGGCCTTGCAGATAGATTTCTTCTGCTTCCCGAATCCATGTCTCTGCCGTGCCGGAGATCAAAATGAATGCTGATTTCAAACTAATAAACAGGCTGCATTTTCTGACAGACAGTGGATTCACTGGAGTGAAATTCACTGGAGTAATATCATAATGTATTTCTTTTGATGTGTTTGTTTCCCAAGTTGTCAATTAGCTGGAGAGAAAGTGCCACTCTCCCCACCATCTTTCTTTCTGTGACCAGATCCTTTTTGGTACATCATTCGTCAAAATGTCAGTGAGATAAGCTTGCTGGGGGTTTTTATGTGTCTGAAAATATTCTTAAAGGATGTTCTTTCATTATCTAGTGTACTTTTACACCAAATGCTTTTGAAGTAATGTTGTTAGGCTTTGGAAACTTCTGAAGTTGACAACAAAAAAGACTACGTGGAAGTTGAAATTCTTTTGTTTCAACTGTAACGTTGCTTTTTTTGCTATTGTTCAAATATGTGAGTTGAAATTCAAAAAAAAAAAAAAAAAGAAAAAGAAAAAAAAAGTTTCTTGGTCTCCCTATTTTTCCGCAGTGCTACATGGAGCCCTTTCCTCATGCTGGCAGTACCGGGGTGGTGCAGTGGGGTGAGGCACAGCCCTGATGCTTTTGGAAGGCTCCCGTTGGCTGACCCTCCTCATCAGAAAAAGAAAAAAAAAGTTTCTTGGTCTCCCTATTTTTCCGCAGTGCTACATGGAGCCCTTTCCTCATGCTGGCAGTACCGGGGTGGTGCAGTGGGGTGAGGCACAGCCCTGATGCTTTTGGAAGGCTCCCGTTGGCTGACCCTCCTCATCATGAGTATTTTACTGTGTCTTTGCTCTTCTGGTAGCATGGCAATAAAAACTTTAATTGTACCTGAAAGTTAAACCAAGTAACTGCTCGGTCATCTTGCAATAAAAGCTCATTTTATTCCATGGGTCCTGTTAAAATTAAATATTTATAAGGTACCTATAAAGTAAATAAGAATAAAAGCAGGGTACTTGCAGTAAAGGGACTGAGGGACTAAAGTTTCTTAGCAGCGTTTTCTCGCTGCGTACAGCCGTTCTCACTGCTGTTTGGCTGCAGCGTGTTTGAAAACTGCTGCAGATTTGCTACAGAACAACCATGTTTTCCTTCACAGCAGATATCTAGCACTATCTCCTGTGAGCATCTAAGCATGAAGATGATGTTCTCATACACATTTTGTGATAAGTGCATAGCTGCTACTTTTTATTATATGTGATAGCGAAACAGTCTGAAAGATTTTTTTATATTTAAGAAGTCCAAAAATTATTAAAAGAAAAACATAAAATATCAGGCTACAGGAACTGAAGTTTTTATTTTATCTTCATTCTTGAAGATAATTGCAAAAGTATTAAGAATGTACTACTTTAAGCCTTGCATTAGAGAGGTACAGATTTATAAAAATTCTTGATGATTTAAAATTAACTCCAAAAAACAAAGGAAGCACACAGCATGTACCCATACATCTACACAACTGAACAGATAGTTGGAAAGATATCTATGGGAATGCACAGTATATAGAGATTTTTTTTTCCTAAGCATAAACGTCCATAAAAAAACAAATAGCTTCAATCTTTAAACGAGTTAACTTACAGAGACACCGTAATATAAAAATAGTATTGTTCGTATCTTAACATTACAGTGTGTTATTTTAATTATATTCATTATATGTATCCAGAGAGGGAAAAATTGCATCTTTTGTCTAGTAACTAAATATTTCCCAGCTGACATAATCAGTTTTGTAGAATATGTAGATGAATGTCTCGGTGAGTAAATATTTTTCATCGTAGACACTTTTTATATAGGTATATGCTACACATGACTATGAAATCCACATTTCTAGCACTTGGAAATATTTCCTCTCTGGGTTTTGCTTCTACATGACAAAAAAAGCAAAAACAAAAACAAAACCCAGAACATTATGATTCATTACCCAATATGTAATGGAACTTTCACACAATCTATGTTGGAAATATATGGACTCAAAGTTTGACATTTTCAAGCTGTAGTCATTAAAAGAAAAGCTCTTTTTTTTGTTTTTCTTGCCTTTATTTAAGGAAAAATAATTTCCTTTTTGACCCATATACGTATGTGTATTCTCATAAATATGCTTTATGGTCTGCTGGAAAGTATATTCACTATCCAACATCTATTAGTAATAAATGAAAAAAAATCTCCTAGGAATTATCTAGCAGTAGGTGGATAATTCCAGCTTTTGTTCTTCCCTTGCAAGGAAATATTGAATAGAAAGAAAGTATGAATTACCTCTCCAGGATGTAATGGAAGACTCAATAAGAAATGCATTAAAATGCATTATGAGAGGCAAAAAACCTGACCCAAAATTCTTCTCATAAGATATTAATGAATGGTTCTATTTTCTAGGTGCTGAGAGAGTATTTAAATAATCACTCTGGTCATGCATGTGGTGCTGCCGGCAAAAGCCTGCACTGGCTGGTGGCAGGACTTATTTCTTGAAAGTTACAAAAGCATAAAATGTCTGAAGAAATATCAAAAACTTCAGCTTGTGGGAAGTCGGTCTGATGTGGCGTAGGAGACATCCAGTGAGGGAAGCGCTGATCTGAGGGAACCATGTTTCAGTGTACAGGTGAGGAAGAGCAAGCACTGAGGAACTGTCGGAAGAGCTGCCTTCTAGAAAGGACATGGGCATCTTCTTCTGGTAGGATTTTTGGTGTAATTCCCGTACAGCTCTACATGACTTTTATACTATGAGAAACCCCAAATCCCCAAAATGCTGAGAAAACAGAAATCCATTTGTATTGGCCATGCGTGTAGCTGGCATTACATTAAACCCAGGGGATCCAAACTTGCTGAGGTCTGTGGGATGCTGGGCCGGGGCAGCAGTGAGGGGCAGAGATTTGCACCCCCATCACTCATCAACCTGGGTACCAGGTGCACAGCACCAGCATCGCTGTGCACAGAGATAATGCCGAGAGATTTGTGTCTCCATGTGGGATGTATGTGTGCATGTATATATGCATCGTATTTTTAAATTATTTGCAAATTAGCTTTTTAATGAAATCATCAAAGGAAAATAAAATGCACCGAGACTTAGATTGCCTCATTAGTTTGAACTACGCGAATGTTTGTTTTCTCCCATAGATGGGATATATGTTGCTATAAATTATTCTAATAAGCCCGATGTCTCTGTGCTATGGTTTATTTTTGAGGCAATTAGTTACCGCGGTCAGAAGACCCACGCTGCAAGAAAGCCACCAGAAGCTTCTACATCTTTGCTGGTTTGGCCACCTCCCAGGACAAAGAGCTGTGTGTAGTGCTCTGCGGCTGGTACAAGTGACAGCAAAGGACAGTGCAGTGACATCAGCTCCCACGGGCACCAGAGATTCAGGTGAGAAGCAGCGCATGACACGGGCACAGCCCCTCACCCTCTGTGCAGTAGCCGGGCTGTCGGTACCTGCCCGCAGCCCTTCCAGGCTTTGGCAGCACAGGCTTGTGGTGTAAATGAAGCCATGCGGGATGCTGATCAGTGGGCAGGCCTGTTTTCTTCCTGCACATCTGCATGGCTGGGAGAAAAAGTATCAGACAGCCCATTTTTCTTCTGAAAGAAAAACAACAAAAAAATCTGCCTGTTATAAAGCAACATGCAGATACTCACAGCCTTGTTCACCATAGCCCGTGACTTCTCGTAGAATGAGCCTGGCTAAATCACGTTTCTAAGCATATCTTCAGGTGTAAAAATCACTGGGTCAGGCAAAATATTTTTACTATGGGTGTTTTTATAATTGCAGATTGTCTAATTGGATATCGTCATTTCTTACACTCTCCTGCACTTTTTGGAGCCTTCAGTCATATAGGCAGGTTTTCCTTAACTGAGGTGTCACTGAGCATTGCCGTACCTGAGTAACGTTAGTATACTTGACTCATATTTAGGGCACACTATAAAATACTGCCCTGAGCACGAGGACCTGACATGTTGCCCCAGTGGAACATGGCACATCACCTAGCAGGCGCTTGAGTTCTTCCTGTAAAACACAACCAGAATAAGGATGCTCAAAAAAAAGTTTTAACTGAACTGTGCAGAGCCAGAATATCCTAAGTCTCGCCTTACTTCCTCAGCAGTATTATTAACCACATATTGGTTTCAATAGGATCCTCCTTCATGTATGATCATCTTGGTAATGTGCTTCACTTTCAGAAATAATTTAATCTCAGATTATTTTATTAAAACCATTTATTTGTGCTTTACTTAGTAGGTGCTGCCAGGCAGAATATGCTGAGATGAAAAAAGCCCACAGCAAGCTGAGCATCCTCAGGAACTCTCCTGGTGGAGGAACCGGCACAGCTTCTCTTGATGATAATGATGATAACCTCACCGTAATGCCAAGTCTCTCACCATCATTCGTTAATGTTACTGTTTATTTGTTAATTTGCCAGTCAGTAGAGGGAAAATCAGATTAACGTGTGCTCAATAGTCCTCAAAGCCACCCAGACTGTTGGGTTGCTACAGTGGCAAGAATTTTTCACCATGTTCCTGTTCCAATGTTTGGAAACTCTGAAGTCTCTGAGCGTTAATGCTGCATTAATGAAGAAATGTAGAGGGAATAAATCGTCCTTGCAAATATTTCGGAGGCTGATATACATTCACATAACTGGGGAAGAGGGAAGATATGTACAGAAAAAATGGTGGTATCTCCTGTTGTATTCAGTGTACTTTTTGAAATGAAATATGCAGCCGTGTCTGTAATAAATTTGGTGTCAAAATACACTGTGAACCAAGTCTCTATTCGGTAGTTTTGTTTCACATCATTTCATTCTTCTGTGTCTCTTGCCCTTACGTGCAACTCTATTCCCTGATTTTTTGAGACACCATTCTCACTGTAGAAGGATTCATGAATAATTTTATAATCAGCTTTTTATTTATTTTTATGTGCATAGTAGGTATGAAAATAGTCTCCACTTGGGAGATGATATTGAAAGAATTGGGGTGGGACTTGTGGTGAAAAAGGACATTTACAAAGAGAAGGAAAAAAAAAAAACTTTAAGTGCACCAAATCTGCAATTGCCATATTAATTATAAATTGCTTAGATCTGTATGGTATTTAGTTTGATACCTTGTGCAATAGGCGACTGATAACTATTTACTAGCCCATATATTATAAATATAGAAGTTCAAAGAAAACAGAGACATTTCTCTGTTCTGAATTCTTTTGGAGATGTATTAATAAGATTCCATTACCTGTGTCTATCCTGAAGTAAGTAATCACTGAATACAAGCATTTAGACCTGAGGTAATTAGTAGTTTAAAATATTCTAAGTCATGCATTGCTGATGTCCAAAAAATACTTCGGACCATGCTGCAAGTGTATTTTAATTTTTGCTTTATGTTAATATGTTATTTTGCTTGAATTATTTGTGTAGCCACATGTTCTTTTGAGTCTCCAGTTTAAGACAAGGGAGGATTTGATGATGTGTATATTCTGATACAGAATTAAATTTGTTGACAGAACCTCTCTATAAATTCTGGACAGGTAGTTTGGGATTGGTACCTACATCAGAAGTTAGGAGACTAAGTGACAAAATTACTTGCACGTTTCCATGCTCCAGCAGTTCTGTTTGAGCAATTTAAGAGCTATTTTTTTCTGCACAGGCCCTTTCTGCAATAGCAGTCATCCCATCACTTGTCACTAGGAGAAGCACACTGCAGATTTGTATACAAAGGCTGCTGAAACCCAGAACAACGCGGCTGTCACTTTTTTCCCTCTTGCATCACCAGAGATTGTTTGCATGATCAGAGGGAGGTGGAAAAGAAAGACATAAGCAGGTGTAATTCTGAAAAAAAATGCCAATCAAAATATGCAATTTGTCATCATTTTCTTTTTAGTTTTTATTGTTGATTTAGTTATCTTGAGGTTCCTGAGTCAGCTGGGGCCACAGAAGGAGCACAGAAGGTAGTGGGACGCTTCATCCCTCTGCTCCCACTGAGAAGAGCGATCCCTCTTGCGCCTGCCCTAGTGCCCTGTCCATGTGGAATGAATTTCTGAGTGGAGGAGGGAGGTAAATCCAGGAAGAGACTCAGCCCTTTACAAGAAAAATGAGGCATAAGTGAAACCTTTACTGACGCAGGATTCGGAAACTGGGCATTGTTCTCACCGTGTGTGGAAGGAAAGGCCACGTCTGCAGTCAGCACCCGGGCAGCCATGTGGCCAGGTGTGCTGCAGATGTGCCGTACGATTAATTGCCACTATGCGTGCAAGAGTGCCTGTGAGCAAGCCCCAGTCCCAGCATGGGACGAAGCTTGCTGATGCCAGAAGGTCATGAGGAGCTCATGCAGCCGCCTGCTGCCTCATCTCTGCCCCGGAGAGCAGCCCATGGGAGAGTTGGGTGGATGTGGCAGTGGCATACCTCCTGCTTTGTGTTCCCAGAGGGCAAAACAGGACCTTGCTGTGTCGATCATTGTGTAGGAGCACATTGGTACACTGGGAGAGGGGTTGGTGCTTAGCGACATGAAAAAAATGTTTCCTTGTGAAAATTGCCAGGAAATCCAGTGCCCGGCAGTGCCAGTTGGACCTCTCATTTCATCAGTGGGGCCAAATGAAGGATCTGGGCAAGCTGACTGCAGTCCGTGGAGTATGCTGGCCAACATCCATCACAGGCAAATAGACTTTTCATATGTAATCTGGAATATTGTTAGTCCTGAAGTGGTCAGGCAGTTGGACTTGGTATCTGTAGGGCTCTTCTAACTGCACTACTCCTATTATAGTCTAGTCTGGTCTAGTCTGGTCTAGTCTAGTCTGTTTTCAACATAGAAGATAGATTCGGGGCTTATGTATTTTTTTGTGATGCTGATGTTGGGGAAAAAAATGAGAGGAAAAAAATTGTTTAACCTATGAAGAATTCTATTTACATAAGGTGTAGTTAGTTATGCAAGAGTTACAGGGAAATGGGACAAGGATACACGAGGCGGGTAGTTATCCCAGAGTTCAAAGGTACACAGCTAATCAGAAGTAAAATACAAAAAAGAAATTATTGTATTCAAGCTGAAGATAAGACGTTAACCTGAACAGATGTTTAGCTTCAATTAAAGCTCTTGGAAAAAGCTTTTGTGCTGTGGGTAAATTCTGAAAGTCAGGCAAACTTTTTTTATTGCTTGAAATGTTATATGGAAAGAGTGAGAGATTAGGCTATCATGGAAGGATGGGATATCTCAATTTTTATTTGAAAATGTTTCTAGTTATAAAAGGTAGAGGGCAGAACTGATTAGATCCATTTAAAATTGCAGTGTGTAGAGGTGGCATGAAAATATTTCGTTTTCTCAAGTTAGAGATGGAATAGGTAGAACCCTTAAAAGCATTTTCTCAAGACTGATAGCAGCATAGAGTGAACAGAAGGGAAAGGCTGGCAGTGAAAATGAGAAAAGGAGGAGCTGTAGAAGAGATTAGCTCAATTGTGAGAGGTATTTCATTAAAGGAATCAGATGAAAACTTGTAGAGGAAGCAAGAGCTGCCTGGAATGAAAAATAAAAAAAAAAAAAAAAAAGCCTCCTTAACATCACTGCTTGCTTCAACCGAAAATGAATTGGGGAATATTGGATAACAAGAAATTAATCTGAGAGTTCATATATGCAGTGTAGAAAATTCTATTTTCTTTTTATTCTTTATTTAATATGGGGAAAATGCAGAATTTTGAAATGTCAGAAAAACTTGGGATTGACTTACGCCCTGCTGTTAGAAAGTGACTACCTCTGGTTTAGCCTTTGGACTCCAGTGCTTCTAACAAGCAGCGCATGGAGCTGGCTGATGCATCTCAATGCGAGGCACCCGCAGCATTGGCGTTTTCCTCTCTCCATCTCTGCAGATGTAGGCAGGGAAATGCAGAGGTGGGCATGAGGCGAGGGCCTGGGGTGGGGGTGGGGAGCGGGGCTGCGAGGGACCATCAGGAATTGGAAACAAGAGTGGTCAGAAGGAGAGAGGGAGGGATAAACCTGATGGCAAAGGAGGAGGAAAAAAGAAGCTCGTCCATTGCTTCCCAGCAAAGGGTCTCCAGTTGGAGAGGGTGGCACAACTGAAGCAGCAGAAACGGGCAGAGAAATGGTGATTCAAATGGTGAAAGCAGATGACATTGTCCCTAACACCCACTTCCCACAGTTTGCTTTCCATCTGTAAAATAGCGGATCATCAGTGAAAACAGACAAAAATGTCTATCTCTGCAACCCTCAGCTGAGGCTCGGAGGAGTTCAGAGTCTGGTACCGTCTGGAGCCAACAAGAAGAAACTGACGTAAGCCAAGAGGCAGAAAAGAATTGAGTGCAGCAAGTACACAACCCTCTCTATGCCACAGAGATAAGGCACAAGAAATGGTAAAAAAATAAATAAAACAAAAAAAATAACAAAACAATAAAATAATTGCAGATCAAAAGTTTCTGGATTCACTGCAAGTTCCTAGAGAATCATTTTAATGAGGGTTACTATTTTCCCCTAGGAGTTGCAAGCACCGTTACGATGTTATTAGCCAAGGAGCTATTATATCGAGATATTAATGCAGGAGGAAACCTTTTCCCTAGCTCTGTTAGCTTTACCCTCAGGTAATGTCTGGGTCACTTCACGCTGCCCAAGTCCCTCCTTGGCATCGCTCATGCCCTGGAGATGGCACCAAGCACCAGCTGCGGAGGGAGTAGCCTGCATTGATCCCAACATGATAAAAAAAAAGCGTCATGATTAAACAAGACCAACTGTGTTTTCTAACAGGACAGCTCCTCCTGGAGCTGGTTTATCTGTCTGTCCTAATCCAAACATCCCAGCACAGAAGATACATGTCGGGATGTAGCAAAGGATTGTGTAGGTCAAATGGGAGACAACAGAGAGGAGAAAAGAGAGTTTGCAGCTGTTGTTTCACATGAATGTACTGAGTTGTGCAGTCTTTTCAGAGGAGGCAGAAAGTGTCATTAAACGTAACCCTTATTAAATATATATCTAACTATTGTTAAGAAATACTATTTATTTTTTCACGAATCTTAAAAATAAAAACCAATATAATATATTAATGAAAGCAATAATAACATGAGGGAATGAAAATGGTTCCTGAGCCCAACTCTCTCAAATTTCAATTTTCTGGCCTAATTTCAGACATTACAATAGTAAGTCACAATGTGTTACTCTCCATTAAATCCATATTCATGAAAATAACACAAGCTATTGAAGTTCTGTAATTTTTAGGTAGCGGTGCTTCTGGATTCAGAACATAAGATTGTACTCCTCAGTCCTAGACTTTATCTAAATAATAGAAACAGATGAGTGTTTTTTTTTTTTTAAATTATTTTCTTATTATTTATTTGGCTGTTTCAAAGTGATTTGAAGTCTTCATGGCACCTTGTATCCTTGTATAAGAAGAATCCATAAATATAGGAAATTGGAAGGATGTTGCATCATTTGGTTTAATTCCATCTCCCATGTCTGGCCCCAGCTGAGTATTTTCTGTGTTGTTACAGCCCAACTTTCTCAAAGCAGCCAGGAAAGCCATGGACCTGGAAGATCTCACCTCCAGACTCCACTCTCCTCCATCCCTATGAACACACAGTGAAGCCAATCAGGGCTGGAGGGAGCTTCTGGATGATAAAGCCATGTCAGGAGGAAATCAGAGTTGGTTATCCCCAGTCCCCAGCCCATCAAGTCAAGGACTGTAAATTGGTCATAGCAGGACAAAATCCTCAGGACCGCTACGGAGGTAGGAACTGAAAGTTTCCGAGTTCCTGTTGCCTCTCCAAAACTTGCCTTTCTGAATACTTGATGAAAAACTGTTGGTCACATTCCCTCTGAGTTCAACACTGCCTATACTCTATACTGCCTATACTCTATTAAAAAAAAAAAAAAAAAAAGAAAACAACAACAACAAAAAAAACCACCGTGGTATTTTTAAGAGGCAATTTATGAAAAATAATGTTTTTTAACAAAGAGTTTTTGGCCATTTCACATGAATGTCACTTTTATTTGCCTTTTCTGCATTGAGTTCTCAATGAAAATTGCTTCAATTTAAAATAATAATAATAAAAAAAAGGAATATGTTAATATCAGCTGCTTTATGGCCTGACCCTGAATACAGGGTTTCTATCAGTGGGAGTAAATTGTGCACTATATCCACCTGAAAGGTCTCATGAAATTATTAAAAGGGAACCACTGGTCAGAGAGCATTTCTAAATTGCTTATTACATAATTATTATTATGTGCATAATGCCTCATCTGCACTAAAAATTCAGCTAAAAAGACTCTGAATTTGAGAATAACCATATAATAAGTAAAATCAAAAAATATTTTACACAAGAGAATATAAAATGTTAATAACTTAAATAACATATCATGTATATGTATAATTGTCTACAAACTCACTAAAGAATTCTATATAGCATGCACCAAATGTAAATTTAAACACTTAATCTTTCTACATATGACACTCTGAAGTGTTATGTCCCGTTGGATTAATTTTTAACATTTCAATTCCAATTCATTATTTTCAAAAATTTGTAACAATTGGTATTGCAATATATGCATATTACTAATACGAGTGAAAACACCAACAAACTTGTCTTAATCCTCAGAACACTACAAGATATTAGCATTTTCAGCAAAATGACAAATGTACAAACTTCAGATATTGTACCAAAATATCCTGTTTTAGATGAACAAACCCCCCAAATTCATCAACTGATAGTACAAAAACAAAAACCAACCAAAAAAAAAAAAAAACCCTACATTTGATGGGAGAAGCTTTAAAACATCCAAGCAAGCTCATTTTCTCACCGCCTCATGATAAATAAAATACAAGGATGAGGAAAGCAAGAACTCTACCTCCCATGTGGGAAGTAGAGATGAGCAGCTCATGCTGGAGGAGTGAAGACATTTGAATAGTGAAACAGCGCTCACTTTTCAAAACCTGACCATGCTCCTGCCGTGTTGCCAGATGTTGCCATCCAGCTGCTATTTCCAGACACTGAGGAAAAATCCAACTCACTGCATGTGTGGCAGCTTTATTAGAACAAGCACAGCCAAGCGTGATGCTGTTTTGTCTTTTACATTAACAGAATAGTATTATCAGGGGCATCAATGTCTCTTTAGCACTACAATATCTGCTCGTGTTTGGCAGAGATACTCCACCCCTGGACAGCCCATCCGTTCACTTTCTGCACATTGTGACCAGGAGACGTCTTTTAAAATAAGTGCAAAAAGTCAAAAATAAAAGCATCCTGACTACATTTAATCTGTAAGAACCAGAAATATTTATAAAATTATAATATAAAAATATTATAAAACCCACTATTTCTGTAGCACATGCTATAGCTGAAATCTGTAGCTTCTGTCATCTTCCCAGAAGCAGTAACGTCAGGTGTGACACTACAGAAACTGACTTTGCAGCTTGGAGACTGGTGTTTTGACCCAAAATTGTCCTGGAAAGACCAGTATTTTACTATTGTTTCCATAAGGTTTTGAGTCAGAATCTGTTTAAGGTAACTTACCCTCTGGTTATTGCTGGGCTGTCTTCTGAAAATGTCCTCCAGCTACTTGTCTGGCAAGGATGTAATTTACTGAGCTGTCATCCCAATAGTGCTCACTGCGTTATGCTTTCTAGAAAGAAAGCTCCAAGCTATTTCCAGGCTTGCACTTCATGTGTTTTACTATTGAGGAATCCTTGGATTCTTCCACTTTCAAAGCATTAGAAAGGTAATTAGAGCTGAATACTGCACATTACTACAGCCATGTACCCATATTTAAAACACGGAGATAAACTACTGACGTAAATCACACAGACAGTGCACAGAGGTGTAGCATACTTGCTATTTTAGAAGTAGGAAGGAGAAAGAGTGAAATGAAAACCCACTTCTGCTGTTTCTCCGCTTTCTAAGACCACAAACAGAGGTTTCTTAGTAGGGCACAAGGGGCCCAGAGGGAATCCCAACAAAGCCCCCCACCCCGCCTTACACCCCAGCAGCAGTGCTTTACCCAGAAGCTGTGCCTACTCGTGCAGGGCCAGGTCTGCTCTCCCCTGGGTGGAGGTTTGCAGGGAGGTATCTGAGGGGCATGGAGAAGGGCACCTCAGTGGTGGCTGGGAGTTGATATAGGAGGTAATCATTTCTGCGGACACAGAGCTACAATCTTTACTACAACTCACAGTTTAAATATATATATATATATATATATATACACACATATATTAAGCATATGCTTCCTCTAATGTAACAGGGAGTTTGTCATTGCACACTGGAGATACCAACAGATGTAATAAACAAACAAATAATAATAAAATAAAATAAAATAAATAAAATAAAATAAAATATAAAATAAAATAAATAAAATAAAATAAAATAAAATAAAATATAAAATAAAATAAAATATAAAATAAAATAAAATAAATTAAAAACGTACATATGCATAACCCATATAATGGGTTCTCTGTGTGATCCTGCTTGGCAGGGGGGGGTTGGATCTAAATGATCTTCAGAGGTCCCTTCCTACCTTGGCCATTCTGTGGTTCTGTGGTAAAAAGTGCTTACTGGAGCCATGTAGCCATATTGCCCAATATCTTGCTTCTAGCCATGATCAGTACTGGTTTCAGACCAGGATGCATGTTGTGTGGTGGTTTTAATATTCTCCTAACTCCCAGCAGTCTTTTGGGTCTCTGACACTACTTCTCTCTTGGTAGTCAAAACTTCATCTTCATATGCTATTCATAATGTAACTCTGTTATTCTGATACTAGGAAATATGTAGCTGAAATTTTTAATGTACCAAACAAATACAGGACTTCTAGCAAGTACAGTTTTCTCTGGATTTATTTTCTAAGTATGCCCAGGACAACAGCCAAAAAAGCTAAGAAAGATTTTGATGGAAAAACTTCATATCTTTCTGGGAAGACACTATGCCTTCAGTAAGAATTTTCTAGTGGAATTTGGTGCGATAGCAGCATTACCTCGAACCTCAGGGTGTTGCTATGGTATTCTACAAGTAATATTTTTAAGTGCTAGAAAGTCAAACTACTCAGAGAACGAGTCAAAAATCGATCTGCTGGGAGAAAAGAAAGGGGAAAATATTCTTTGTTAACTGCTTTATGGACTATTAGTTGTGCATGAGCTTACCCAGTCCAGCATTACTTCAATCTATAGTCTGACTACTTATTAACGCTAGCAATCTCAGTAGAAAAGATTTATGACTCTTCTACTCAAGCAGAAACAGCTCCTGTTTATCAGCAACTGTTGCTCAGGGTTGGTCTCTTGCAGATGAACTGTGGCAGAGAAGGACTGCAGGTGGGGCCAGTACGTACAGGTTCTGAACCCCTGCTTCTGAGACAGGGAAAGAGATGCCTCAGCCAACTGCTAGGTGTGCTTTCACAGTCTTCTTTCACTAATTCATTAACTTATCAAACTGATATTTATTTATTTATTTAACTAATTAAAAACAAACAAACAAAAAAAAGTGCAATGAAAGCAAGGCAGACTTTTTTTTTTTTCCTTAAAGTGAAAAGCAAGTCCAAACAGTGTTAATTAGACAGGTTCAATGGGACAGTGTTGCCAAATGGAACAATGAAGGAGGCAGTTCCTACTGTAAAGCGAGGTGGTGGGTCTGCAACTGCTTTCTGAGCAGTTGCGTTACTGAACTCCTCACCAGAAGATGCTCTATATTCTCAGTTAAAATGGAATAAAAAGGGAGAGTGGAGAAAGTTATAGAAACAAAATGAATTTTACTTGGACGTCCAGACTACACCTAGTTTATGGACCTTTAAGATGAAAACATGTGGTAGACAGAAACCAACTGGGGAAAGAATCGTTTGTGCTTGCTGTTTTTCTACAGCTTTGTGAGGTTTTGTGGCTTTTGTGTGTATAATGGATATAGGGTTTATAACCACATGGTCTGGCCCCATGTAATCATTCCTGAGTTGAGGACAAGAAATGCTAAAGACTTTTCCTTACAAACTTGGAGCTGCACATGTAGCAGAGGATTGCTTTTGCCCTCACCTGACTCTGAACCCACCCTGGTCACAGGTTGGACATGTTCAAAAACCCAGAAAAAGGTATCATGTAGCAGGAGCTTTGTAGCTTGAATAGACACAACTACACATACATATGCTAGTGAAAAGAAGATGTATTTTTATGATGGATTTGAAATTTACTAGTAATTTTTGGATCATGCAGTAACTGAAAAGATGCAAAAAGGAAGCAAATGTTGGCACAGAGCAGAAAAACATCCTTTAATAAAAGCACAAATGCTCTTGTGTGGTTGAGAAACCCATTTCCTCAATTTGGTTGAGGTGAGACCCTCACATAATCCTATCCTTAATACAAGTAGTGTGTTTTTGGTGCTCCCTTAATTCTGTTGAAGACTATCCCAGTACTCAACAAGACTCACTGGGCATCAGTGGGACTTGCTGCAGCAGGAGCCGTTTCACAGCATGTGCGCATCTGACCCAGAGAGAAGCATTGCACAAAGAGCTATTGTTGGCCTCAGAAAAATGCCACCAAGTTCAGTGTACAGCTTCCTTGGTCTCCAGCTAAGAACAGTGATGTTGCACAAGTATTTAAGAAGTGAGCTGTGGGCTGTGTCCTTCTCAGCTGCCCATGCGTGTTCAAACTGCAGGAAGGAATGCTCATTGCCTCGGCCCTTGGGAAGAGACACAGTGGGGAGCACCTCCCTGAGGCAGCCAACACCTGTTGGAAGCTGTGATTTCTCAGTCTGAATGAGTTCCTGATGAATTATTATCTTGGGGATTCAGTAAAAGCCTTTCCCTCTGGCCGAAATGCAAGTAGTTCAGCTAACATGCTGTGCTCTGACAAGCCCTCACAAAGCCAAGAAAACCGAATGATGAATTTCCTCAAATAAACATGGTAATACCAAAAACGATGAAAATAAGCTCTTGGAAGCTTTTGTCTGTGCCTAATGTTTCCCACATCAGTTGGGCAGGCACCAAGTGGTAGCACATAACCTGACAGGGGATGGGTCGAAGGCTTAATAACCTGCACGTCCCCTTTCTGAAGCAATTTCCTTGCATTTGCTTACTTATGCAGTTGGTCACCACTAGCTCAAGATTGTACTTTGTTCCTTTGGACAAAAATATTCATCAAAATAGTTAATTCATACTTAAATGAATTATTTTTTTTCCTTGCATTTCCAATTTTCTTACTTTACAGGCAAATTTCAGCAAATTCAGTCCTATTAGAACACTGATCTTCCTATGAGATGTTAACTACTTGGCTGTTCTACTACAAACCTTTAAAGCAGAGAAGCAGCCTTTAAATGATTTTTAAGCACAGTCAGTAGAGATTACTACTACTTCTGACAGCATTTTTTCCCATCAAATTTAATTGTAAACATGCTTTACCAATCTGTTTAGTTTGCATGCTGCACTCTTGGGATACAGAAAGTCGTTAACATGAATCACTGTTATAGTAAACATACGACATTTCCTTCAGTGAAATAAAAACTCAGAGACCAATATTTATTAGTTAACCTTGAAACTTCAAGTTTAATTTTGTGACTTCAGCATTGGGGAACACAAATGTCTGGCTGAAGTCATACAAAATACTTTGAATGACTTTTGCAAGTACCTTAATATTTTATAGATGAACAAGTGGAAACACTGTTTCATGCTAAAAGTATAATCTGAGAGCATTAATTTATCTGTCTTTAAATACTTCTTAATAATAGTGACTTACATTGGCAGAGTTAAAATTAAGATGATAGAAGTTAAATATGGGCAGAATTATGGCCCCAAATTCATGCAGGTAACACCAACTGCATCTTGGTTTGCAAAATTTACCAAGCATGAAGTCAGCCAGAGATTCTGCTTAAAGAAAACATAGAATTTTACATTCAGATTTCAGTTTTGAAATATGACACAAGTGCCATAGTATTTAAAACATAAGTTTTGCATTACATGGAGAGCTTGTAGTTAGCCTTCAACAATACTAAACTACGTTTATACACATGATACCTTGATACCAACTGAATGTAAGTTATATGTTTTTACAGAATAAAGTATTTTTAGGGTACAAAATGGCAGTATGAACATTTCAAGCCTGTTTTAAAACAAAGAGAAATTTCAGCAATATGGCCAAAGTTATTTGAAAGGAATTTTAACTCCATTGCACTGTGTAGGTTTGGCCTAATTGAAGTTGAAGCTGGGTGATATTCAGGACCTGTGGAAAAACAAAAATGGTAACTATACATTGAGGATACACTCTTGTATTGTTTGTTTGTTTGTTTTTTCTGCATTTAACAGAGTGTAGTGGATTTTTTTAAATATATAAATAAAATATATAATAAATATATAATTAAAAAAATATCAGAGTATAATGTATCACTGGTTAGTTGAGACAGCATAGGCTTTCTATTTCTGATCAAGAAGCTATCATCCCTTCATTCAGAGGAACTTTTGGTGCTGAGGAATATACACATACATGGATATAAATATATAAATAAAATGCAGGAAAACTTGGAACACACTACAATTCAGCTATGCATATCCATTTCTTTTTCTTCAAACCAAAAAAAAAAAAAAACCTGAATGAAATATGTCCATTCTGTTTTACAATATTACTTTCTTCTTCTAATCTTCTTTTTAATTCATCTCTTTCATTATATGCAAAAGCTAAATAATTTTGGCTTTCCACTGAAAGACAGAAAGTACTGAGACTTAACAAACTACTGAATTTAAAGAAAGGGTAGTAAGATCCCAATAGCTGAAGAGATTAGGCCCTCTACCAGAAAAGTGGTGAGACTGAGTGCCCCAGCAGTCCTGTTTGCATTTGAAAGATGCTCCATTGGAGTGCTGTCCTGAGTGGCGATACAATTGTAGACATTTGTCTCAGTTGGCTTTAGCAGTGCTTGACTTTATTGTCTGGGAAAAAATGCCCTGGACAGACATGACCCGTGCAGATGGAAAACCTGGCACTCTGAAGTTGATGGGAAGCTTAGCTGATAACTTCAGAGGCATGGAATTGGACTTGTACACGCAGTGGCCCTGTGTGTCCTGCCTTGCCTACAGCTCAAATCTGACTTGATAGAAGAAGAAATGGTGTTGGCAAACAGAGGTAGGAAATAAAGTTGTCAGACAAAACTGACAACAATAGGGTCATGTAGAGACTACAAAAACATTTGTTGCTTTTCCTTCCTTCAAATTGCAGGCTGTGAGTAAGCTATTAGGAAGAGTAGAAACCAGCACAAAACAAAACCCACCATACCTTCACAGTCAGGAGCAGCCTGGGTTCCTTTACAGTAACTTCTGTGCTTAAAAACTCTACCGCACTCCCTGCACAATATTTACTCTCTATTAAACAGTACCTTCTAAAAGTGACTGTCAGTTAATGATGATATGTCCTGCTGAACTATCCTCTAAATATGGTATTAGAGCTGAGAGCTGAATCCCCAAAGGCTTAAATGGACATACTCAGTTGTGAAGGTGGCATTATGCGAAAAACAGCGTCTCACCTGGGTGGTGCTGTTGTAGCTCACAGTGTGAGGTGACGGAATTATCCCACCGTCCTGCAATACATCTACCTGCTGAACGTTGGTGTTCACGCCCAGGACTTTAATTTCAGTAAACATTAAGTTGTTTGGATCAGTGTAACCGTGATGCACAACTGTGATATCTAAAACATTCTGAAAGAAAAAAATAAACATGAAATAGGATGCAGTCATTACACGGGTACAAGTCTACCTGAGCCTTTCAGTTGCTTTCCTCACTTCCCATGCATTTTAAAGAAAATATGTCTGTATGTCCTTATTTATTTTCCAGACGTTGAAGGCTTCAGTTTTCTTCACATTGTTAGTCTACCTAGATCCTGGAATCCGCTGTGTCTTTAATTGCTGCATGGACAGACCTTCCCTGCTATCACTGGGACAGCAGTTATGCCTCATATCCCAGCTGCTGTGAGGCCTGATCCAGGTTTAAACCCAGTGCTCTGTGAGAAATCATCTCCATCTAAAGGATGTGCACCAACATCCGTCCTGCAGCTTTCAGTCTGGGCCAACTCCTTAAAATGAATATACACCTCTGTGGAATAACCCCACTGAAACAAACTAGGTTACTCTGATGTATATGAGTACAAAGAACGCCAAACGAGTTTGTTCTTCTAGTGTGCACTCATATATGCTGCTAGGATCCCAAAGAAGTTTTTAAAGCAACCTTTAGAGACCCACAACAGTCTTCACCCTACTGAATAACAATTACTCTGTCATCCAGGATCAGTCTGAAAGGGGAATAGCTAAACTTTGGAAAGGGACAAATTAAAATACCAATAGTTAAAAATGTGACAATGATCACCTCAATTGATTATTCGGAAACCGTTAGCTAGCATTACATACCTGCTTAGCAGTAAATGATGTTAGCAGATATACACCATCTTCATACGCGTCTGTTAGAAAGAAAGGATACAATCAAATGTGTTTGCTGTTTAGCTGTTCAGTCAAAATGTTATAAAACATTCAATTGAAGAAGTGTGTATGTATGCTCTACCCAAATTTGTATATTTGTCTCTCTCTGTATAAAGAGAGCATAACTGTATTTGTGCAAGAAATGCTTTTCCTACCTCTACCTCTATTCACTGTCCAATTACACATGATTATTATATATGTTGATGCTTCTTTGAAATCACTGTTGTATAGTTTACCAATCCTCTTATTCAGTACTAAATGAACTCTAATGAACTAATGAAAGTAGTGCTGATGATAACAGGCATTGAAGGTACTGCCTTTCTGCTCTACAGCAGACTTCCCTACACATCACTGTGCAACATAACAGTTTTCTGCATTATTTGTCGTAATCTCAGGTAACGGCTTATTGTTATTACAAGGGTAATAGGCTCTGTATAGGAAGGATAAACAGCACGCAAATATCTCTTGTCTGAAGACAATTTAGATTTACTAATGCTGAGGAAATTAGTGAAAGCTTCCCACGTTTCCTATGGTTATGACTCCCATAGGTTTGAGGACAAGTCTTTGTTATATTTGCTGCCTTAGGTCCAGGACACCATTTCTTTGATACCAAATATTAATTCTATAAATCGTAGCATTCTGTGGTCTCAATCAGTAAAAATCACTTTGTTAATGTGGAGCTTTAATTTTTGGCTCTGAGGGCATGCTCAGATAAGGCCTCCAGAAGTGGGCTTGCTTTGGCCAGCAGAGTCTGGCATATCCACATGCCTCTAATGCTCAAACACCCCCCACTACACTGAGGGCTTCTAAGGCAGAAGCAACCACAAAAGCCTTTTTTTTTTTTCCCAAGTGATGGGGAAGGGTTGCAGTTTCTTATAGCTTCACGTTTCCACTTTGACAACAATGTTATTGTTAGAACCGCAGACAAAAAAGTGGTTAGCTAGCTGCTGAGCATTATTTGCTGTTCATGGACTGCTGTAATTTGTTTCATCTCTTTCCAGTTCATTTCATTGTTTTTTGTTTCTCTGTTTTAATTTGGGCTTTGAATATTTCCAAAGATGGAGGCTCCACAGCCTCTCTTGGCACCCTGCTGCAGTATTCTACCACCGTCACAGCTGGAAAGGTTTTTTTAGGATGACAAGAAAACATTATACGTACCAATGCGAACCCCATCATCCCAATAAAGCTGTCCTTCTGCCATCTGAGTGTCATTCAAAGCAACAGTAAGTCCCATTGGGTTTTTCCGGCTGTACAAAACAGAATATTTTTTTTCCTTAGTATCCTCAGCTAATCACATTTCCTCTCTCCCAAGCATTAGAACTTGTTTTAGAAATATTGTCTGCCATTCATCTGGTCTCTGATACTCATTTTCTTGACCCCACAGTATTACATTTAAAGGAGACCATTAGGAGGAGACCGAAGAGAAAAAGCATCCACAAATCTCAGGTGCTTCTATAAATGTATTCTTTAAGGACTGGTAATAATATGATATTATCAATTAATATGATAATTACAACTAAATTTTAATATTCTAGTTATTCTTATTGTACCTGTAAAAAGTTGTATTAGCAGGTTGTTGCCATGCGAGGATGTAACCGCCTCGGATATGAAGATTGATATGGTCCAAAGGAGCTGATAGAGTTACTGACTTTCCCCTAATACCAATATCTCCACCCTATTTATGAAAAAAAAAAAAAAAAAGTCTTCTGTTGAATTGATCTCCCTTTACAGTTATTTTAGAATGAAATAATAATAATAATAATAAATAATAGTAAATATATTATATAAATATATAATAATAATATAAAATAATAATAAATATATTATAAATAAATTATTATTTATTTTTTTTTGCTAGGCCAGATTCCTTAGGAGTTGTTTCTACAAATCTTGCTGTTAATACAGGAGTAACTACATAATGCTCTACATTGCACTCTCTACATAAGAGAAACCATAAAGCTATGCATCTGAAAAAGTGTTTATCAACCTCAGGGGAGAGCAGCTGAATCAAAGTGGCCATTCAGGTGAAATACAAACGTGTGATCAACGAAGTGATTTTTAATGCCTACTCCTTCTTACTGGTCTTTTCTTATCTTCCATGAAAGGCTGGTGCAGCTAACCCTGTTTGTCTTTCTCCATTCCAGCATTCTTGTGCTAGTTTTGGTTGGGATAGTGTCAATTTTCTTCAAAGAAGCTTGTGTGGTGCTAAATTTCAGATTTATGATGAAAATCGTGTTGATAACACACTGGTGTTTTAGTGGTTGCTGAGCAGCGCTTATACAGAGTCACAGACTTTTCTGCTTCTCACCGCTGCCCTGCCAGTTTGTAGGCTGTGGAGGGGACACAGCCAAGACAACTGACACAGACTGACCAAAGGGATATTCCATAGTATACGATGTCATGCTTTGCAATAAAAGCTGGGGGGAAAGAAGGAGGCAGGAGTACATAGTTCAAGTACATAGTACGTAGTACAGCTGTGGTGCTGTTTAAACATTATTACAATAAAATTTTATAAGATTTTTTTGTAAGAAAAAAGATTCTTAAGATTTTTATAAGAAAACAGCTAAGAAGATGTAGTTGTTATAATGCCAAGAAATGAGGATAAACACAAGTTTGTAAAAGGGAGATAGTGGTTTCACACCTCAGCACACCCTGCTACTATCTGAACAACATTATAAGGAATACATACAATTTTGAAAATGACTTACTGTGTAGTAATCATACCAGCGGGCATCAGGTATGTAAGCATCCACCGTTACAGCATTCTGGAATTAAAGATACGTTTTTTAGGGAAGTTAAAGCAAAGAGGAAAGTTTAGCTCAAGTAGCTTTAATACTTTCATATACACTTGGGTGCTTAAGCACATACCGGTTGCATTACAGGGCTGATGAGCAGTGCAGGTCCCCAAAGGAATTGTTCATATACATCCCATGTTGCTCTGTCTTCCACAAACCTGCAAGTTAACAGCATCTTGATTAAACATTGAGTGCTGAGCTTTTCCAAAATGTTCTTTTAAGACGTTTTCATCAGTAATTCAATCTACTATTCCTAGTATCTGCTATTTCCTCATCTGTATTTATTCTAGTATTAACAATAACTGAGATAGGTGATTAAAATGTATCTTTTATTTATCTGCTTCCTTTTAAATAGATCAATTATTGCTTGCCAAGAATGCATAAAGATCCTAATGTGAAAATCATTGCAGGAATGCAGGCTATTACTTAGTTTTCTTTTTTTGCCATTCCTTTGGCAAATTGATTGTCAGGATTTTTAGACCGCAAAACTCAAAAGATCAGTTTTGCGTTGGAGATGTCAGCAGTACTAAGATTAGGTAGTGGTCAGACTGTGAATCATTTTCTCATCTGTGTCACTTTTTCCTTGGGCAGGTGGTTTGAAAAAAATCAAGACAATACATGTAAACAGCTCAATGATCTTTAGCCAAGACAAGCGTACATATACTAGAGCACATCTTATAATAAAAGGAGCTAAACCTTTGTCCTTCCAGGGACAAAGAAGGCTTTGTACAACCAATAACTTTTTTCTTTTTTTTTGATCAATTCTATCAGTTTGGCCAGTAATACATAAATAGATAAATAAATAAAATATGCTTTTCCCTGCAAAACTCTGTCGTGACTTATGGCAGATTTATCTCCCTCTTCTTTGCTTAAAGTTTTTGTCCACCTGTTTTTGCAACATCTGCTTTTTAATTCTACATATATCTAGCATCAATATGTCTAGCATTTGATGAAACATCATTGTTGCTTATCCCTAAAGAGCGTAAGGGTGAGCTTTAAAATGTATACATTAACTCTAGCTAAGCAAATGTTCAGTTTTGCATAGCATAAAACAGAGAACTTCTGTTCTCTGTGAAAGTAAAACTTGATATTGAAAGCTCATATTCTCAATTTCATACTTTTTTTTTTTTTTTTTTTTTTCAGAAAAAATGCTCTAAACAATGGAAAACATCATTAGGAGGGTTCTAACTCCAGAATTTGTAGTTGAAATTCTTGACAAGGGGAGCAAAGAAGTCACACTTACTCATGGAGTACGGGGCGGATCACAGTACTGCCGTGGGCATGGGCGTGGTACATTAATGTATAAAAATAGGGTAACAGAGTGTATCTTATATTCAGCACCTTCCTGGAAATGTCCTCAAATGTTGCATTCCAGGAAACAGGATCTTGCCTCTAAAAGAGAAGAGAGACAGTTGCTACTCAAACTGGCTTACTGTGTTTAGAACAGCTATGGAAAAAAATAATGCTGATGTTCACAAGAGAGTTCACATTTAGCATCTCTTTCGTTTTATGTTTTTCTCATGACTTCATAAAACCTAACGGTAGTAGTGGCAGTAGTGGTAATTACCAAATGTGCATCAAAATCCGCCTGGCAAGACAGCTGTGAAAGTTTCAGTAGACCCTTGCAAATTCCTCTGCCTCCAAACTAGAGCACCTCCATTTACTTATTCTTCAGTTAAGGACTAAGTGACAGTAAAAACAGTAGGTATGACTGTCATCCCTAAGAGGGGATCTAGAAAGAAGGAAGATGAGAAAAACCTGTGGGGAGTACTGTAAAAAATATTTCTTGCAAGTTGTCCTGAAGGCGTTACACATCCTGGAGTACATAATTTATTATCCCTCTCTTCTGCAGGGCAGCACTCAGGACTTGCAAAAAAAGACCAAAGCACTAATGACTGATGTCAGGGAGCACTTCCAGTCTTTACTAAATGTATTGAACAATACCTTGGCAAATTGGCTAAGACTGCAAGCAACATGATAACCCTGAATCTGCATTTTTAAAGGCTTTGGAAGTCCTATCGAAAGGTGTGCCGTGGCAAGATAAGCACGTAGTTTTTGAAAAGAAGACTCGGATTCATTAGACATGTGCCACAACAAATAGCACTACTCGGCTAGACCTGAAGCTTTAACTGGAATCTACGTGCTGTTTCAGTTTTTATTTTTTCCACTTATCTAGTTTTACAGCTTTCTACAATATAGTCCTTGGCCAGCACAGACCTACATTTAAGCAATTATTTTCCTTTCTTCCTAAAAGAAATACGATATCTGATGGTGGCAAATGTGTAAAGTACATAAATTCCTGACTCTTATTCCAGAGTCATACTACACTGTCCCGTTTTCTCCTTTATGGTAATAATTATGGACAATTAGGACTTCAAACTCCAAGGTCAGTTTTGCTTCTTTAACAGCATTTGCCATGAAAGCACTGTATTTTAGTGTAGTGACTGTAAATCAAAACGGCCTAAAGGGAAAAATAGGTAGGAGTTGGATTCAGTCAAATCAAACATAGTATATGCTTCCTTCAAGTGGTCTAAATCCCAGAGCAGCCCCTCTGCAGGCATAAAACCTCCCATGCGAGGGGGGAGGATTACAGCAGAGCTAGCATACAAACACAGACTGTTATTTTTTTGATGAAGAGGGAAACGTGTTCTTTTCATGTCCGTTTTTGCTTGGAATGTACTTTTTTTGACACTGCCTGGCTTGTGTGATGCCCCAGCTGTTCTCTACATGTGCATTGCAAAGGTCTATCCATTAACAACCATTAAAAATCTGAAACTCACTCTTGTTCCTTTCTCATTGTGATTCCTTGAATATGGGTAAAATGCACCCAGCTGCATCCAGCGAAGACACAACTCGTACTGTGAGTCATTAAAGAAGCCACAGATATCAGCTCCTGTCTGAAAGTTGACAAACAATCCAGTTGGAATACTGTAAATTCTTGTACAGTGTCAAGATAATTAAATAAAATATAATGACTGGTTAGCTTACATAAGATATTCCAAAGAGGCTGAACTCCATCATACCTGAAAGGAGAAATAATTCATTGTTACCAGCTGTTTTTCTTCCCCCTTTCATATGCTAATGGTTGTGCTAGATAATATATATTATAGTGCTGAATGAGAGAAAAAAAAAAAAAAAAGTTTCACAATTTCTCTAATTTCTCATGTTTTTCTTCTACAGAAAGAGTTGGGAGATGATTTGTCAGAAACAACAAAGATATGTCGGACAGCAGCACCAGCAGATGATGAGAACTGAGGTGACAGAACACAAGGTGGGAAGGTGGCTGGTCCCAGGGGAATAAAGGAGCTCCCAACAACCAGGGGAGAAGTAAATAAGAAGTCACAAAGGAATTGACCACGGATTCTGGTTGTTGAACAAAGAGCGTATTTCAGTTAAAACCAACAAATTCTAAAAGCAGGTAAGTCAAGGAAAAGGAATTACTGCACAGAATATGCTGATCAGAGACCTTCTTTCTTCTACATACCAATAATAGATTTAGCCAGCTGATCCCAAGCTGCCTTGTTATCACCCAGCCAATGTCCAGCCCATCTTCCACTGCTGGGATATGTTGAGCGGGTGATGACGATCCCACGCTCTTTTGTGGCACTCTGCACAGCGCTGACATTGAAAATAGATGAAGAAATAAATTACATGAGAACTTATTACATAAGATCCTCTTTGAAAATAAATATAGTGTCTTATACTTTCCTAATAAAGGGCAGAAATTTTGTTGTACACATTACTATGGATCCATACAGTCCAAATGTGCTTTTGATGCTAGTGCACAGTGATTTGCACAGAAGCAGAAAGTCCGAATTAAGTGCCAGCAAACCTGCGGCAAAACAAGGAGGTGCTAAAATGCAGACTTCCAGCTGAGGGAAATTACGAATGTAGTCCAACTTGCACATTTTATTGGGCTACGCAATGTGGTATATGGCACATCATTCCTTTATTGTAGTATCCGAAAATTTGCAGAACCAGCTGAAAATAATCTGAAGAAAACTAAAACCAAGAAGATAAAAAGGGGTCTAGAATACTAGATCTGTCAACATAACTCCAGTTGCCAGAAAGATACCGGAGCAAAAAGCAAGCCATGGACCCATAATCACATCAGAAGCACCAACATGGTAAGAATCTGATGTGAAGTGACCAACATTAGAAGCCAGAGAGTGCTCCTGGCAAGATGGCGTAGACTAGCCATGTGGAGGGAGAAACCAAATGCACCCTTCAAGATTCCCAGCTCATGGCCTTGCTGTGCATCACCAGCACCTAAAGCCTTTGGGGTCAGGAGTTAAAGGGAAACAGCAAGCACCGGATTAGGACTGTCATGGGCTTTTCAGGGGCTCTAGCACAGAACCCAGATGGCTTCATTCATTGCTGCTGGGAGGGGAGACAGTGGCTTGCTGATAACTAAGGAGAGGAACTCTCAAGGTGTGGCTCTAAAAGAGCTGAATGGAAAAACAATTCACCGGCTAGGTCCGTTCCACAAATAAGATAAAGAAAAATGATTCATTTCCTTAAATAAAGCCTTGGCAATTGCCACAAAATACCTCCAAAGGTAACAAATAGGCTTTATGAAAAAAAAGAAAAAGAAAAAAAAAAAAAAAAAAGTGGAGCTGAGAGGAATCTATGCTCCTAATTGTCCCGCAGAGGACACTCACACCTTGCCGCTGCTGGTCTATGCTGTGTGCCTAGTGTGGATGCACAACTGCCCTGGTTTCTTCGAAGAATCCCTTTGCAGGCGTGCACACACACTGTGAATCAGTACGGCAAAATACTGAACTGCAATACTAGTTAGAAAGCTGCACTGATTGAATTGCACTGCTCTCCAGTGCTAGCTCCACCATAATTGCCTAAACAGCTGCTTCAATAAGGCACTACTTATTTTTTTTTCCGACAGGATTTGCAGCTTTAGTGATGCTATAATTACAGCAAAAATACACAAGTCACTTAAATTACCGTTGTAATTAAACTAGACTAATGTGCTGTAATTATTTCTTCCAAGACAAACGGTAAGTTTTCTAGTACCTTTTATTTCTTTGTAATGTATTATCAAACATTTTCAGCCGCTGCTTCGTTTACCCTCTTTCAACAATCTTTGGAAGGTCCTGCTAAAATTTGAAATCCAATGAAAGCGTATGTTGCCCACAGAACCGCCCAGGGATGAGCAGGGCCTGAGTGTTTTCCTGACTTGGGGTGCCATCTCTCTGCTTCAGGACTGAGTCAAAGCTGTATCCCTGAAAACCAACTCTTCGTGTCACCAAGCCCTCCAAACCTTTACCTCAAAATGGTTCCTAGATTCACTCTTAAAGGTTCTGGCTTTCACATCTCTGCAAAAGCCTTGGTACAAAAGAATAGCCTTGAGCCGATACAAAGAAGGTTCCTCTGTCTAATTAATAGACAACTGAAATTGTATCAAATTAGGAAAAAAATTGCTGCTTACTGTTCCATTACAGTGTTGTTTTTTTTTGTTTGTTTATTTTCCATATTGTGGCTTTTGCATGCAAACAATCTTCTTGTTTGGATGGTTTAGTCTCAGAATAAGTTATTATTACTACACATCTTCTGTGTCACAATAACTCCTTCAGTCAGGAGTATCAGAGAGAGATCTAATTAGAGAGATCTCTTAGTTGTGATCTCTCTCTTTCTTTCTTTCTTTCTTTTTTTTTTTTTTTAAACAACAGTGTTCTGTTTGTTTCAACTGTGAGAATATCTGTATAGGCTGTGTAATTTATCGTACTCATTTCTGTTACAGTACCTCTCAACAGAGAAGAAAATATTTCACTACATTTCAGTTCACACCCGATGCACAGGAATGACAGCAATATTGCTCCGAGTGTTAAATTATTGTCTATTTACAATATCCAAATTGCATGTGATTTGGCTGACAGCAGAGGTATCAGACTTTCCTCCCTGTCCTGCCAGCAGATTCATGTGTGCCTTGACCGACAGCACTGCCATGCACGCTGCTGGCAGTAGCATCCACTCAGTCAAAAAATCAAATAGCCTTGGTATTTTCTTGTCTTATGGCAACATCAAAGTTACCAAGGGCTTTAAGATCATTAAGACTATAAGGAAACGCTGTTCCTTGCTTACTCATTGAATTGGAAATGAAACAGCACAAATATACTATCGTTAGATCAGACGCTATCTAAAGTCAGCGGGGATCCTATTCACTAAGAAACAGGTAATGACATCTGTCTTGGAACTGAGAAAATAAATTCCTAAAAGGAAAGCCTTATAACAGAATGTGTGTTTTAAAAGTAATTGTTTTCTCTCTTTACCCATATTCAAGTAATTTTGAATACCCAAGATAATAGAGCCCTTCTTAAATTAACATTCTTAAAAAAACTGTATTCATTTTCCCTCACTACATGTGTAAGGCTAATACAATATCAATGCTAGAAGTAAAAGAGGCTATTCTAGCACTAGCTAGAAACAAAAAACACGTGTTTTATATTTTAATTGCAGTAATTAGGTGAGACTGTCATTGAGTAATTACTGTTAACAACAGCTGATCCAAATGTTCAGACCTGTTCTCTGTTTCTGCCTTGTAACAGAATAGCAGAGCGATGCCTTTTGATTGACTGCTCCCATTTACAATGCTGAGCATCGCCCCAGGACGGCCTTGCTGGCTGACTCTTAATAGAAACCTCTGCTGAAAAGGCAACGTGTTATGTGTGAACACACTGGGACAGGACAACGATTGGTGGCGAGTTATTACATCCCAATTAAACCATATGAGAAATAGCACCGTGACCACCTTATTTCATAATACAGGTCAGCAGTTGGGCTTGCACAACTTAAAATGTGTATGGATGAAACCCTTAGAACTGCTATACAAAGACTTGCTCTGCAGCTAGGTGAAGAGTAACTTTCTTTAATATCAGACTTGGGTAAATTGCCGTTAAAAGGTACCTTGAAAATTGCATCTGCTCTGGGTCAGTGATTTTAAAGCTGCCACACTCAAAATAAAGGCTTTGCCTGCCTGTCCTGAGACAGTGAGTGATGCTGCTGCAGGTGTAGACATGCTTGAGATAGGTTTTTTTTTTTTTTTTTTTTTTTTTTTCTTGGCTCCAACAGCAGTATGCCTTTATTGCACTGCAACAGTGGAAGCTCAGCTTCAGCTCCGACCTGCACACACCCACCATGCCTTCTCCTGCACGTCCTTGCTCAGGTTCCTACCACCCTGCTTGCACCACACGCGAGATCACAGCGCAAGCTGAGCAGGAACGTGACTGAAATACTGCCTACTGCAAAACCTGGAGCATTGGTGCTCTGAACACCAAACTCCACTTTGAACAGAACGGCAGAATCAGCACTACTAGGATGAAAAGGAAGATTTCGCAGACATCTAAAAGAGACTCAGGCAGGTTTGGGCCATAAGAATACGGACACCAACTATTCTTGGCAACACATTTTGGAGATAGCAAGAAAGTATGCAAATCTCACTTACTCGTGGGTAGGTTTTGTTTGTGACCATCCATAAAGACTGTGGACATCATAGTGTCTAACTGGGGTACCGTCCGGAAGATACTGCTGACCTTCCATGCATGGAGTTTTGACAATTAAACCATCTGGCCGGGATCCCAAATCTAATGAGAAGGGAAGAAGAAAAAAGAGTACATGCTTTTTAATGAGGAATTTTCAATAACAACTGCAGTTAATCTTTGTTAATTGTCATGATTTCTTTTGTGTTCACTCTCTTTTAGGCATCTATACTGTCATCTATGACTTATTAGAAAAGAGCGTTTCCAACTTTATCAAATGGGATAGCTCCATTAGTCCTGTACAGGCATCTGGGTTTCTAAGTGTGTTAATAGCTCTGTTATAGATGCTCTTACTGGAGCGGCTCAAAATAATAAACAGGGTATATCCTAATTCAGCAGATATTGCAAATCTTTGTAAACCCTGTCCTATCATCCATATAAACATAAATTGGGTTGGGTGTTGCATGTGCTGGTGAAGGCCTATGTCTGAATATTAAATTCCGGATGTTTCCTGAGAAACTATTTATAACAACCGAAGACCACAGTAAGCAACAGGACTACTCTAATAGCAGAATAGCAGAGCGATGAATGATGAACATTAATAAATAGTTCCTGAGTTGTACTACCTCATACCAGCACTTAAGTAAAGCCTAGTTAGGAATGTCAGTTATTTTTATGTATAGATAAATGCTAGCCAAGTGTTTCAGGTATTTTTACTGTATAGATAAATGCTAATGAGAGGAGACACAAGAATATTTTTTGCATTTTCAGTTAATCGCATTATTCATCAGAGAGAATTGCAGAAGAGAGAACTACATTCTCTACCATGTCTAAAACAAAGCACCTACATATAAAATAGGTATCAAAATCCATATGTAGTCACATAACTACAAATAACTTTAGTTTTTAGAAGTGCCGTTACTGCTCATTCTAAAAAATATATGATTTAAGTGTGCTTATATTCTTGGAAAAGAAGGGACACTTTCAGTTAGGAGTTTAGTTGTGGTTTAATATACCTAACTATAGGAATTCATGCCACATGTACCTATATGTAAGAAATTTCATAGTAGTGAGAATGACCTAACACCATTTTATGGACTCATCAGACTTACGAGGAATATATGGTGGCTTATTAAGGAGGTCATCTCTACAACCACCAATGGCGCCATTATAAAAAGCTGCCGGTTCATTCATGTCCTAAAAACATAGAGCAAAACTTGATTGTATTTTTCTTCAATCATACAAAATACACTCAATTCTAAATTACAAATAAGCAGTATTGTAGATGCCCTTGAGAAACCCTTGCAGCTGCAATCTCAGTCTGCAGCTCCACACGTGCTTGACACACATTCACACCACAAATCAGATGCATTTCTACACTTACAATCCACAGGCCATCAAACTTCACACTTTTTGAGTTGTTACGGGGGTTGTTGTAGAACTCCAGGATTTCTCTCTTCCACCACTCCACTGTGGAATTGCGGAAGAAGTCTGGGAAAGCTGCATGTGCTCCATAGAGCTGTAAAAATAGGAAAATAGAAAAGATAGAGCACTGGAAGCATCCCACTGATAAAATGCTGGAATTTTCTAAAACAAAAAATAATTACTTGTTTTCTGTTCTGACTTTGTTAGGAAGGCTGGCCATTTTCTGCATCTTATTTCTGACGTGAGATTTTATCAACTAGTTCGCTGCTATTTTTTCTTAAATGATGTACGTCTCCCTCTATATTTGAGACAACAGCCAAACCGTACCAATATTTACCTGTATTTGGGTTTGCTCGGGAAGTGACTCATTGACTTCAACATTGGAAGAAACGGCCAGACCTATAGGACAAAGAACATTTTGAAATAATTAAACCGCGCTGAATATAACTGAGCACCGGCAACAGAAGGATATGACAATTCTTTACTGCTACATATATGAATGACAGCATAAACTGAAGACAATTCAGTTTGCAGTATTTATTCAATGTATCATTTACATTCAGGCATGAACATAATGTTAGCAGACTGTGCCTATGGATAGCACTGAAGTCTAGGCTGACATGATACTCACTTGGATATGGCATACCTCTATGGTCATACACTTGTTAAGAATAGTACCTTGGAATATATAATGTCATTGGTATTCGGCCACTTGATGAAGACATCGTCGGCTACACCTCTCGAGAAAGTAAGATAATCAGTTTCGTTTCCAGAGATCGTTGGATCCTAAAATGAAATGTGACAAACTTTTGCTTTATGCTGAAAAAATAAGTTTAGAAATGCTGTTAAATATATTCTGAATTCTGCAATGACAAAAAGTATGCCAAACTGACCAGGATAATGATGAATCTCATTCCTTCTGCTTTTATTTTGTTAATTAGAGCCGGTAATCCCTCAAAGCGTGCGCCAAGAGTGAAGTCCAGTTGCCGTTCCATATGGTCAATATCTACATATTGGACATCCTGCAATTCACAAAAGCAATGAAGAAAAAAATCATTTTCTTTTTATTCCCTTTTTTTTTCTTTTTTTCTTTTTTTCCCCTCAAATACATATTTATAGAACATCTGCTAAGAAGTAACAATCAATTTAAACTATTGCGACAGAGTAATGCCAGACACAGGTACAGACTGGGAGACAGTGGCTAGAGAGCAGCTCAGCAGAAAGGGATCTGGGGGAGCTGGTTGACAGCAGGCTTCCTAGAGAGGTGTTTGATATCCCAGGGCTGTCAGTGTTCAAGAGGCAATTGGGCATTGCCCTCGTTAATATGTTTTAGCTTTTGTTTAACTCTGAAGTGGTCGAGCAGTTGGACTAGATGATCTTTGAAGGTCACTTCCAACTGAACTATTCTATTCTATAACTTTGTTTGACCTATGTGGTTTTGCTCCTTTCCCAAAAACAGACTGTGCCAAAACACAGCTGACTTGACATAGAGCAAGATCCAATTGAAATGACGCTGCATTATTTCTTTCCTCCTTGTTTTTCCTGTTTATCACCGCTCCTTCATAGTCAGCATGGTGAGAGACATCTGAGTGCTTCTTTATTATGAATGATTAAAAGATAATATAGAGCAGCCTAAAAACCACATTTAACATGACCTAGGCAGAGATGTTCAGCTATAGCATAAAACAGAGTTTGCTCTTCTCTACCATAGTAGTGGGGTGCCTTTTTTTTTTTTTTTTTTTTCTTTTTTCTTTCCTTGTGTGTGTTTAAAGGGTCGTAACTGATACTCTGAAGCCAGAAGTTCAGGCACGAACTCAAATGTTAAGTGCTACCAGCGTACATAGGGAATGTTAGCCGCCTTCATTTCCTCCACCAGCTGGGAAATTTCAGTGTCGTTCCTGTATCCATAGCGGCACAACTGGAATCCCAAGGACCAGTAGGGTGGCATCACTGGTCGTCCAATCAGCTAGAAGTAAGGGAGAGTATTTGTGGTGAATAGGTGAAAACCAACCAACCAACCAGTCCACCAAAGAGTGCTAGTTTGTAATAGGGTAAGAATCCTACTGCAGTGTACTCCTGAACAACAAGTTCTGGTGTTGGGCCCAAAACCATGTAAAAGTCCAGAATTCCTCCAATGGTGCGGTATGTCAGGGCAGGGGTTGGCTGGAACGTCACATCTAGAAATGGGGAAAGTGAAATGAAAAAAGGATGCCTGGATTAGCAGCTCTTGCAAACCACTGAACATAAAAATAAAACACGTTGACAAAATAAAATGAAGATTTT
This sequence comes from Cygnus atratus, assembly GCF_013377495.2. Lineage (NCBI taxonomy): Eukaryota > Metazoa > Chordata > Aves > Anseriformes > Anatidae > Cygnus > Cygnus atratus. The sequence continues at coordinate 23,311,380 of NC_066370.1, read as the reverse complement.
CTTACCCATTGCATTGCTGTTAAGCAAGAGAACTCCATGGGCGTTGCCATCTTCTTCAAGAGCCATGTAAAATGGCTGATAACCGTAGGAATTCAACTTATACTGCAAACAAGATAAAACACTTTCTAAAGCTGAAACATCATAAGCAATGACCTGTTTACATCTATTTAAAAAGAATTAGTAAAAGATGAGACACACAACTTCCAAATCTACAACAAAAAGCTTCAAAAGTATACACTTATAACATACACACCTACAGAAAATCAATTTCAGCTTGACAACTGGAGTCTGTCTTGTTCAGAGTGATCAAGCATGAAGGAAAGCAAAGGTACTACTGCTTTTAAACTCGCTAATGAGAAAGAGCTTTCCCAGGACAAAATTTTCTCTTTTTTCCAGCTGTAGCAGACATCTATCTATATGATCAGGAGATGATGTTATTTTTCAATATATTTCAATATATTGAAATCTGCACCTGAAGTTATAGATGTAACAAACTGCCACTATTTCACTGGTCATTCCCTGAAAATTGCCAACATTGTGTTATCTTGTAGGAAATAACACTCATATATGCACAGACATAAGATTCCTGATTTACCCCTCTAAGCTCTAATTGAATCCCAAAACCATGGGATTTGGCCCGATACATTTCAGTCTTTCAGAATAATTTGTTGGGAAGCATAAAAAAGGAGCACTGGGCTGTGATTTCTAAGCCATACTCATCAGACTTAGAGCCTGAGCTCCATACGTTTGGGTTTGCTGGTCACAAAGCAAAAATAGGCTTAGAGAAGACCACTGCCATTGAAACACCGTCCAAATTATAAGCCTCAGTAAATAAGTTCATAGCCAATAAATGTGTCCAGTACCAGCAGACATCCACCGGGCTTTAAAGTACTGTTGAATATCTCTGCACATGAGGTTCATTTCTACTTACAGTAGGAGCCTGGTCCCTTGTGAACATTCCCCAGGTGTGCCAGCTCATGTTGCGTCGAAACATGGTGTGCTCTGTTTCCCCAAATCCATATATATATTGGGATGCCAAACGGGTAGAAATCTGAATGAACATGTCGCTGAATGTGAAGGTAGGCAGCTGTGAATCCCAGCTAAAGTAGGAAGAAAATAAAAATAAGAATATTTAAAAATATATAAATATAAAGAAATGTAAATTTAAAGAATATAGCAGTCTTTAGTGCCACGTTTCACTGGAAGACACTTCTTTTAGGCTGAAAATTTATTTCTTCTGTTCTGCACTGAGCAAATGTCGGACTACAAAGTGACAGGGGGAAAAGCTGTAAATGTGAGAAAATGATGTTGCTTATGGTACCTTCTCCATCCTTTCCCTGGTCAGTGCTCTCATACAGTGCAATGGTGAGGCCATCTCTGATAGAGCTGCACCTGGCAGTTAGCAGACAGTGCCATTTTGTGGGAAGGATAAAAAAAAAAAACTAGTCTTGAGGTATTTGAAAAATACCAAAAAAATGGTTTGGGATGAAAAAAGCTAGCAAAAATAAATGAAATAAAATAGATTGATTGTGGCTTACATGACTGTCCCTGTGCTTTTGCGTCGAACCTGTATACCAAATGGTTTTCTCTGAACTGATACTTCATAGAGTAGGTCCTCGACTGTATTCGCTGGGGAGCTTGGGAGATTTAATGATATAGGAACCTCATATCGTGCATTCTGGTAATCATAAATCTATGAAAGAAAAATGAAAATGAATTCATTTCAATGAGTTGTTTGAAATCTTACTTACGGTATAGGAATTGAGAACTAGTTAAAATTAAAACAGTAAATTATTGAATACTTTTGCCAAGCTGAGTATTTTCTTTCAACACATATTTTTGCTCCAATTCTTTCACAGTATTTGGGATGTAAAAAAACAAAAACACTTAAGGACTGAAATGCGGATCATTAATGTCTGGTTAATTATTTAAATCTGTTAATTCAAAGTATATATTTGAAATTTTATTGGTATTTTACATGTTTTAATTATTTTAAATATAGACATATATGTGTGTGGTAAATACCTTTCTGACTAATCTTTTAGTCATTTTATTTTTTTTAGACAACTCAAAAAAAAGAGATTCCTTTTTAAGTTTTCTTTATTCTGTAAGCTCACACAACTTACTTCTTGATGTCTTACATTTTGTGCATCACATCATCACATTTATTTCAGTCTTATTAAATGCACAATAAGAAGTGACAGTCTAAAAGGCAGGGCATTAAAAAATTTAGAACACAGGTGGAAGAATTAATGCAAAAATAAAAATTACAATCACAATTATGCTTACATACAGCATAATTTACCTGTATACTAAAAAATGTCTTTAGCTGCAGAGTTCCTGGCTGACATTACACATATACATTGACAGTATAACTTCAATTCATATAACTTCATTGTAAATTCTAGAACAAACTTATAGAGAAAAAAAAAAAAAAAAACACACAAAACAAAACAAACAAAAAAAAAAAAAAAAACAAAAAAACCCAGCATGGCCTACTCTACAAAACCTTAACATTTATGTAATTTATGCAAACAGAACTATTTTGAACAATGGGACATTACAAACTACAAACCTCTTGACTGAAATTACCTTAAATTGCAGCATGTGGTTGCTATGATATTTAACCTCCAAGCGCAGTGTACCAATTGGTGCAGTGTAATTCTCATTAGCTCTGGCATTGATGCTGTTTACGGTCAGGTTGGCTACCAAACCTGATGAGGAGTATTCTACTCCATCAACAGAGTAAGCGTTGTCGGAGTTGTAATAGCAGGATGGACTATCTGGGTTTGATGGTGACTGCTGCAAATGACAATAGGTTGCAGGTTAGTGAGTGATGCTTGCCTATTGTATTTCATGCTATCAGCATGAGATCCAAAGCTCCCATTTTTATCAGGTAGCTGTCAAATGGAGAAACGTGGGGAAAAATTAATACAACTACTGAACAACAAAGAAGCAATGCAGAACCCAGTGATCTCTACACTAAAATTCAGATATAATCAAATAATTCAGTCAGGAAATTGAGCCCATGCACAATGAAGATGGATTTAAATTCCCTGTATCTGTGATCTTCTGCTGAATCCTGAAACATGGCTGAGTCTTGGCCTACTGAAATTCTCAGAAGTTCCTCCCTCCTAATCCCATTGCCCCCTAGTCTCCACCAGCCTTCACGAGGATGTGCCAAAACCACATTAGATATTCAGGCAACAGCAGACCAGGCCTTTCCATTGGATTGCGTATCTCTTTAGTCATATAAATTATCCCTAAAATATCCACTGAGAATTACATCCTATGTATCAAAGATCTCCTGACAGCAAGGTCAAAATTACTTTCGGTTTCCTGCTATAATTCAACAGAAACACTCAGACTAGTTATTCTGAGATTAGATGAGCTGACGTAGGTTAATGCATTAGCCTTCCACCTCTGCATACTTCTTATTAATTCTGCCTAGTTGTTCTAATGAAACTATGCCTGCTCCTCACATCTGAGCTGCTAATGAATATTTATTCATCTGTCATCAAAATCTAAGCACCTTTCAACTTGAGCAAGTGTTTTAAAACATACACAGCCCATAACACGACCAGAATTTGATTTCACATGAAAAGACATTTCCAAATATCCAAAATTGCAAAAAAAAAAAAAAAAAAAATCTTCCTAAGAATGCAATAGATTCAGGGAACTTCATCCACCCAATTCAGCTGTTGCTGTTTCAGGAACAGCTAACAGACAATTTGGTCTTCATACTTAGTAGATATGTCCAGGCTCTAGAATTTAGATTTAGAGAGCAGGGAGTAATTCAGCTGGAGACACCTTTTAAAGATCAACCCCGCCAGGGTAGAGTGCTCCTGCATGTTTGTAGTCATAAGATATCCATCAATGAAACTGTGTAATAAAGAATTGTATGTATCCAACCCATAATGACTGACATAAGTATCAACAGAGATATGGACAATTTAGTTTGCATATGAGTTATAATATCCAGGGGATTCAGGGATTTCTTCTCAAACAATCTAAAGGATTTTATTATTATTATTATTTATTTTTACTTAAAATGTGCTTCAGTGACTATGAAGGTGAGACAAAAGGGGTGAGTCTTACAGGTGCCAGTGAAGCAGAAGAGGCAGTAGTTAAAGATGCTGATATTCTATTCTATTCTATTCTGTTCTTTTTTTTTCCAAGTCTGTTATTATTTCTTACCATCTTGCAAAGAATACCACATTTTTCCTCAACTTCTGATACACTTTGAAAGAACTTACATTGTTGCTAACTACCTTAGTATCAGTGAAGTAAATAAAAATTGCTAGTACAGGTCAGTTGATGGCAGTGCCCCATGCTAATTATGTCTGACAAATCTGCCTGACTACTTTTTCCACTGTAACCATAACAGAGAGAAAGCTATGATTCTGGAAATGTTTCTGTCACGACCATTTAGAGAAATCATTTTTGCTTACCTCCCAGACACAGCCAAGTTGTTCACATTTTTCTTTTGTTGGATCCTGATTGGGATAACAATCAAACCTTTCATTGATACTTGATTGTTGAGTCCATTGGCAGTGTGTAGGATTTTCCCAGTTCAAGCTGAAGTCCTGTTATATGAACAACCTACAAATATTACACAATAAATACTTATTAAATCCTACATCAGATCAATCTTTCCTTCAGTTAGTAGAGAAGCCATTCCTCAGGAACAATGCATTTTACTACATGGCATCTCACAAAAAAAACTGTCCCGTGACATTTGATATCATCTTACTTTTATAAATGCACACAGCTGAAATTCTTACAAATGAACACGTGAAAATAAGAAGATGAACCTGAAAAAAAAAATTTTATTTAAAAAATGGAGCCGATCTCATGGTTTTCTCTGGAAGCACACATGAATAATGACAGGGGCACAGCTCTCTCACCTTTTGAAATATGATTGCAAGAGGTCAGAAAAAGTTAAAATATTTTGATCTCGAGTCATTTACTGAGATAACAGGTAACACAGTGCATGTAATAATTAAAGAGTGTATACAATGCATGTTCAAAACAAGTTCAAAGCAATTTCAGCGCTATCGTTAGTGTGCGCAAAAGCACTTCTATGAAAGCTCCCCACTAGCAGCAGCAGATTCACTTACTTAGCACATAAATGCACTGTGTTGCTGATTACCACTACTCATGCTGTGAAAAATGCTGTACAAACTGATACAGGAGGTTCAAAAGGGCATTTGATTTTTGTTTAAAAATAAATAAATAAAAATCAATAAACAAATGCTCACTGGCAAGGTGTAAGAATTTTTTTACCCTCCTTCAACATCAAACCAAATCACAAAGGTATTCCTCTGACACATCAAATGTTGTTGTGGGAATAAGTGCACAACTAAACATCATGTCATTTTGATGGTCTGAGAGCAAAAACTTAGATGCTCTTCCTATACAGCTTAGTTTAATGTAATTGCACTTGTATTCAGGTACACAATGTATTCTGATGAAACAGTATTAGTATGGAGGACTATCCTTTGCAATGTATAAAATCCAATTGATGCAATTCCAATGCTTTCCATTTGACTGTTTATAATTACCTTATCTGAAGGATAGTAAGGTGATATTATGTAAAGAAGTTTGTGGAACATTGTTCTGAGAGACAGTAAGTTGTGTTATTTCCTGGAGCACCCCAGTATTTTGATTTCTTCAAATTTCAGGTTGTTTGGATCGACATAACCATTTGTTTATGACATTGCATTTGTAGAATATTCTGAAAAAATAAGGTAGTCATCAGCTTATTACAAAAAAAAAAAAAAAAATAATGGCGCAAGGTTCTCCTGACTTACCAATTTATTTTTCTCATTAGCTCTCCACGGGGTGGTATATAAGAAAGCCAATACTGTTTTCTAACATATTAATTATTGTCCTGCTTGTTGTTATCATCATAATTCTTTCTTCTTTGTTACAGGACGAACCTGATGCTTTTGGCTACAAGAACTTTCAAACTCCAAGAGTAACTAAAGTTTCTTATCTACAAATGATTCTATGATTCTATAAGACTAAATGTAAATCATATATGTAATAGATAGATAGGTATATATAGAGGCATGGTTCTCACTTCTGTTTCCTGTGTTTCCACCCTACGCATTGTGCCTATGCATCTTCTCTCACTTGTTGCCTTGTTGTTTTACCATAGCAAGGGAAAGAATACCTTTCACAGATATTATTATCATTATACAAAATAATATTTTAGCATATTACTTGACATCCTGGTCATATGATATCTCTGGACAAAAACGGAATAGAAAATTAATCATGAAGCAGATGTTGTAGGTTCAAACAGGATGTAGGTCTTCTCCCTTTTTTGGAGACATTAAGCTACACTTTTTCAGTATCCCAGATTTGTTTTTGTTTTTTTTTTTTTTTTTTCAATTTCACAATTTTTCAGAATCACAAACACTATATCCCTCTCCTTCCTGGCACTGTTTTAACTGCCTCTGATGCTTTATAGTTCTCTCACTCAATAAACATTGCTGCTGAGTTTATGAAGTGAAGGGAATTAAGAATTCTTTGGATATTAAAATTAATTAGGGGAAGAAAAGACAACTAAAATACTTTCATTCCATTTAAATTACATTATTTTTGAAATGACTCCACTGTGACTTTTTTCAAACACTTTACTTCTCAGTAAATATTATGGGAGAATAAGGAGGGAGAAAAGAATGCCCTTTGACAATACTTTTTGATAAAGTAACAGATGAATATATAATCATTTAAAAGAGAATACTTACAGCAGAAACGTTAAACTCATAGTAAATGTAGCTTTTATTGTTAAGTGTACCTGTAAGGAAAAGAAACAAGATACACTTACAGTGCAGAAAAGAATGCATATGAACCAAGACTGTGTCACCAATCAATTACTAATTATCATAAAGTCATTCAGAAGATGTTTGGAACAAATTATGTACAAATTACTGTTGGTTTCACCTTGTTCTGAAGACCTGACTCTTATTTTGTATTCTTTAAAAACCTGCATATAGCTCAGAATTGAAGATTCATTATCTTAACCATTGCTGTAGAGGATTCCCATTTCTAACAGGAAGCAATAGAAATATTCACTATTTCTGTTTATTATCCAAGTGGGAGTTTGTTTGCCATTGCAAAAGTGTTGATCACCTTCAATATCTCTATAGTATTTGGTATTTCCTCTCATCTTTCTATTTAGATCACACAACTTTTTCCATGAGGCCTATTTTCTAGACTTGTAATTGTTCTTGCTGCTGTCTTACAGTATCCTATTTTTCTACATTTGCCCAGAAGAGTGAAATTTGTAGGCGGCTTGTAGGCCACCAAAGCTACAAAGTGAGTGATTACTCACTGCAGATCTGCTATAACACCAAGAAATTATATGCTGGCCAACAACTCTCTTTCCATAGGAATGAAGGAATGTAAACTAGATATAAATTATTATAGCTCAAGGATAAGAGTATGACAAAGTAATATGACTTGCTATGCTCAAAAGTTCAAAGTGGGTTCAAAAGTAGGGTTCAAAGTGAAGCCTTCAAAATATTTAAAGTAAGTGTTTCATGCAGAAAATGACTGTAATACTAATAATGTATGCCATGGAGACATAACAGAGGAAACAACACACCACCAGGAAAAAAAAAATGAAATACAGAAATTGACTACAGCAATCTGTTACTTTTTTACATATGAGAAAATGTAAATGCAAGCAAATTGTAAACTCTTTCTCTGAAAAGACTGTAACCTGTAAGTTTTGGCCAGGAAATACAATCACAAGATGTTTTATTGTTTTGTTTCTCAACAGAAGAGAGTACAATAACAGCTTAGTTATTTTAGATCTTGACAAAGCAGTGCATACGGCTGTCATATCAGCAGCCAGCCAAGGCCTTCAATATTTACTGCTGCAATAATCAGCCAAATCACAGCTCTATTTCTTAAAAGCATCCCAAACTTTCACAAAAATCTAAAGAAAACTAGACGCTTGGAAGTTTTTCTGTGAGATATGATTGGCACAGTTAAAATAATAAAAGGGAGTCCTACAAGTCCGACGCATGAAGTCTTTCTCATTCCAACAGATTTTCTAGGATTGCCATCCCATTACCTGTGGAGCACAAATACCTTACTTTCTGGCATTTTCTGTAGCTGTCTCCCTAACAGACTGCACAAAACGCTCCACCAGCATCTTCTTTAGCAGCACTGGGGTGCAGAAACCCTTCAAACTAGAGATTTTTTGAGCTAAGATTTCTGATGTACATGTCCCAGTAGGAAATACCTGACCGAGGTTGCTACTACGTGAGTGAATCTGAGGGCTCTGACAGAGGTGCTCCGGTCAAGAAAGCCAAGCTGTTCCCTAGCCTTGCCCCCTCCAGCTGTCTGTCCTGACCTTCTCCCAGGGTGGAACCTCACAGTGTCAGCTGAGGCAGGGAAAACAAAGCATAATCACACCTTCTCTCCTGCTGCTTTTGTTACAAAGACAGTGACCGCCAGCACAGCACAAAGCATTTATGAATTTAGGAAAAGTGGATACAGTTCTGAACCCCAACAGATGCTTGCTTTCATGCAAGTGGAGTCAGAGCCTTGGGCTTCCGATGAGTGGAAAAATTATTATACCAAGGATAAAGGTAGCATTTAGTAACTGGAGGATAAATTAGGAAGGAGAAAAAAAAAAAAAAAAAAAAAAAAAAAAAAAGAGAAAGACCACCTAAGTATCTAGAAGGAGTTTTTTGTTTGTTTTTTCAGAAGACAGAGCAAGACTGCACCAATGCAGATACCACCTACAGATGGACAGTAGTCACGTTAATTCACATGGGAAAATCTCTTGTGTATCAAACTGCCTCTGTGAGCAACCATCTGCAGAACTGGGGCCTAATCTTCAGTAATACAAATTGAACATGCCCAAAATATATATTTTAACCTCAGTGGTAGTATTACTCTGACTTCATTTTTAGCTGTGCATTCTTATTGCTGCAGTTCTTGCTATGTTCACACCTACATTTTATTCCAGTATAGCTAAAAGAAAGCTCAGGTACTTTTCTTTTGGACAGCTGTCTACGGACACAATAGGACATGAAAGAAAGAAGATTGGGTCCGCCTGAAGTGCAACAGCATCAACTGGCATCCACCATAAACCATAATCCTTAGCTCTGAATGATAATGCAAGATGGAGTGTTCTATAAAAGTTCTTCAAAACAATTGTTTCAGAATTAATGTTCAACCTGCTTGCTGACTTCTCTCAAAATATACATAATAAAGGACAAAGGCTGCAAAAGCAGCCTAAAGGACTGAAGTACCCCAAATCCTTTTATTTTAATGGAAACTGAATGCCTCCCTAAATCCTCAGAAATACCATAGAAAATCCCATGGTTCAAGGTATTCCATTTTTCAAAACTTCCTTCCCCTCAAGATTAAAATTTCTATTTCTATTTTTTCCAAGGTTCTTCCATTGCTCTAGAACTACCACTGATCTCCTTAGACATGCATGTATTCCAAATACATTAATTTTCATGAAAACAGAAATTAATTTGACTGTAAACTAGAGGTTTGTATCTTTTTTTTTTTTGACAGAACAAAACTGTTGAGGTAAGGATTATCAATGCCAGTTCACCACCAGAGATGAAGTTGACAGGCTTTGGCATAATTATAGTGACTGTCCCAGGGGAAAGAACTTCCCTGGCTGCTTTTGCAAACGCGAGGTTGGCAACATGACAAATATAGCTTGTACATGCTTACTTGTATTCTCGTGCACCGGTGTGATGCGGGAATTAGATGGCATGAAATATTTTGGCTTCAATACTGTATCTTTGAGTTGACAGAATCTCTACTTTTTTCACAAGTAATTTAAATAACTCCAGAGAGTTTAAAAAAAAAGCGCTACTTTTTCATTTTCTACCTGTTTGTAGTGTCCAACACTAATTATGTGAATTCTTGCACCCATTGAAACTAATTTGGATCTATACCAGAATATGTATCAATCTTGACACCACAGTTTAACAGTCAGCATGCTAATGTACCAAACCTTAACATATTTGTGGCTACAGTGAAAACATGGGTTGAAAATAATAGAAAAAAATAAAAAAGGAAGACTAACTAAATAACATTTTTTTTCACTTGAAAGTGATGAAAAAGTAATGATATATGAGTAACTATTAATAGGTTGTAACAATGTCCACAATGGCCTCTTCTTGCTCCATAAAATGAGCTGGAGGATTGAAGGCTGTAAGAATATTTAAGTTTGGTTTATTGTACTTATTTCAGTATTGATAGCTCACCTGTAGAGTCTCCGTCATCCCAGAACAAGTCCCCATAAGCTTTACTGTTGTCATCCAGGGCAATTATAAGTCCCATTGGATTCTTGCGACTATCAAAAGAAAGACATTCTGTCTTACGTGTATCTAGACAGTTACCGAGACAGTCTTAACAAATCCTTCCTGTTCATGCTAAGAATGCAGTAATCGGAAGAGTTACAATGTTTGGGGAGTTGTCTTAGATTAGTCCTTGTTCATCTTTATTTTCATGGAAATGGATTAAAATACGTGGCAAGTTGAAAAAATGTTATGCAAATAAACATTTAATGAATCATTACCTATATCATGTAAACAGTAGCAGAAGTGAGTTGATCACTGTTGTTCCCAAGTCTCAAAGTGAGAGTGCTAAATTGGATCGGCTGCTACTGATTTGTAACTTGACAGTCCTGAGCCCATTCTTGAAATTACACTTCATACTAATCTAATGATGAAAGCATTTGGTTTGGAAGCATACCTTTCAGATGTTGTGGGAGCTGGTTGTTGGGTGGGGTAAATGTAGCCTCCTCTCAAATGGAGCCCCAGTTTGTCTGCTGGCAGGTACAAATCGGTCCATTGTTTTCTTATGGGTATTTTTGCCCCCTTATTGACAGGGATGTAAAAGAATGGGTATGTTGCATTATTCACTGTTATGAAACTCAGGATTTAAGACAGCATTCATTTTAACTTTTCCTTTCAGAGGAGGTTGAATTTAGGTAAATATCTATGTGACACTGGGCCCAAGAAATAAAATAGCCACATATCAATATGTTATATAAACCAACACCTCTCAGCGCTGAGTTTTGGGTCAGTCAGCACAGACAGCAGCTCCTGTTGGGACATCAGATGTGAGGAAAGCCCTCACAGTGGGAGGTCCCAGCAGTGGGAAACTTATTTGCAGAAATGAGATTAATAAAGAAAAATCCCAAACACTCATGCATCATAATGTTTTACTTTACTTCAAGCATGTCTTTGCTGAAGTTTCTATTCAATCATTTTCATTCATTCATTTCATTCATTCAATCATATTCTCATCCCCTGCACTATATTCCACACCTCCATGTCCTTTCCTTGAGGTTTTGACTCATGCGCTTACCCCCTCCATACTTCATCCTTTGTCTCACCATTTCCTCCCTGCAGGCTTTCTTTCAGGTCTCTGTCACTGAAGCAGGCCTGACAATCTTATTCTATCACATAGACCTTTAGACAATCACCCCATAATCTCCTGGGCATTTACTCACCGTTTCATACTCATACCACACTGCATCAGGAATATATGCTTGAATTACATCCACACCCTGAAACGTGAATGAAGAAACAACTGTCATATTTGAAATCAAGTTAATTAATAGACTAAACTTTCTTGTGATGTGTAAGACAAGAAAAAATGACATGAGAAAAGCTCTGATTTTGAGTGAAATTCTGAGATGATGCAAAGATGGGTTGAATCAGTATATCAGACCAGATGACTGGTTCCCCAGATGACTGGAAAACAGGAGATGGAAAATATAATAGATTATAGGGGATTTAATACATAAAGTGCAAGATTTTCCATTTCAACAGTGACAAAAATATGTTGTGGGCTCTCTCACTGGAAGTAATAAGTGAAGGGGTGGAGGGGGAGGGGAAGAAGACTAACAAATGTACATTTGCAAGGAGTCCAAAGACAGTCAGTAATGTGATGTAGCAATGAATAATATGTACAATCATCTAGCAAAAAACATACTTCACCTGGAGAAGAAACTGTGTTACTGCTAATAGACAAGTAATTCTGCATTTTTCTTGTGAAATGACTTCACTTAAGGTCTACTCAATACAGAAGAGTTCAGACCAGAATAGGACCAGAGGACATTTCCTGAGCTCCTCTGGGAAATAGGAAGATCCCATTTTTGTGGTTCACCTTGTTCAGCATAAAATGGGAGATGGAGTGTGATTTCAGGAGGAAATACATACACAGCAGAGGAGCTATAATCTTCAAGCTGAATAACAAAGTTGTCAGACAAACAAACTACAAAAGCTCAAAAAAAAAAAAAAAAAAAAAGAAAGGAAGGTGGTTTCTAACCAGAGGAATAAAGGAACAACAGCAATAACATAACTTCAGCATTTTATGCTGTAGTCCCCCACCAGAGAAAAGAGTTGCAACTAGTGACTTGAGGAGTCCCCCTTCCCCATGAGGTGGTTATGAGACAGACACAAACAGCCAAACCTACCGGGTCAAGGACAGCAGAAATAAGTAGCCCGGGACCCCACAGGAACTGCCTATCAACTCCCCACGTCGCTTCATCTGAGTAGAACCTAGGAATTGGGAAGGACAGAGCACTAACTCGTTTTGAAGAACTAGACCATCATCAGCAATCCTAGTATTTCAAAGTACTGATTGCCTAGAATCATGACTGAAAAGTGTCAGGTGAAAATTCCTTCTTTTTCTTGACGTATTCTTGACCTAGTTGTGTTCAAAAGTTTCCAGGTAAGGAAATGTACATTCTAATATACAGATCATGGCCCAGAGTGATTTGATTAGCTGGCAGTAACATTTCATAGCACCTCTTAAGAGTGACTGACAATAATATATGCATATATACAGAAATTACAGATGGTTTCTGATTACTCTTCTGATTACACCAAAATGGTATTTCATGAATTCAGAAGTTGTCTCTCTCTATATATATTCCAACATGCACTTTCACAAATTACATACCTATTTGGATAGCTCCTATCAACATTCAAGCCGTCTGAATCTTTTATTCCTAATAAAATTACCACAAAGGCTCTTTGGTACACTTACTCGTGCAAAACTGGACGTACAACCGTGTCCCCTTGAGTATGAGCTTTGTAAAAGAGGGTGTACAGGTAGGGCAGCAAAGTGTAGCGAATGTTCAAGTAATGTTTGGAGGTTTTCACCAAAACTGAATCGGCTCCAAACACAGCTGGATCCTGAGGCTGAAAATAAATATTAGATTATTTTCATTGTGTGGGAAATACCCTGCCAATCACGGAAAGTAGCTGCTGTTTGCGAGGAGCTGAAATTCAGTGGTGTGCATCTGCACAGTATCTGCCTTTTGGGCTGTGAGACTTGAGGTCCTGCTCCAGTCTCCCTTAGCACTGCCAGTCCCTCCTTGTCCATCTGCAAGGAGGACACGTCAGGGTCAGCCCAGGTTTCATTGGGCACGCATGCCAGTGCACACTAAAGGGTGCTCCTGAGAATCAGGCTAATGGGTCACAGAGCAGCGAGTGCTTGCCCTCACTGTAAGGGGCAAGTAATGGTGATGAAACTGCTGCCAAATCCGTGAAGCCTCTAGTACATAAAACTAACCCTTCTGAAGCAGAACCTCTTAACCTCTTGAAGGCAGGTTTTCATAAAGAGAGCTCAAGGTTCTGCCAGTTCCAGACTGCTCTGCTATCTAATTGCTAGTGATGGTAATGATCATTAGGGATACTATCAAAGGAAATGTGGTAGTGGAATCCAAAACAGCTTTAAGAGAAGGTACAACTTACTATGTATCCTTCAGCATTGTGATTCCGGGAAAATGGATAAAAGGCTCCTACTTGCATCCACCGCCTGCAAAGTTCTTCTGTCGTGTCATCAAAGAAACCACAAATATCAGCTCCAATCTTTAAATAAAAGCAGAATGTGTTGCATAGAGAGTACACTGCACCTCTAATCTCTACACAAGACTTAACATTTAAGGGACGTATCAATTCATCCTTCTTTTTTTTTGCTAGGGTGACTAATCCATTGAAAAGATTTGTACCTTTCTTCCTTTAACTAGGCTTTGTACAAAATCAATCAATAAATCAAACAATCAGTCAACTGATTGGCTCCTAGCACTGTCCATCGTTCTTTTTTCTTTCTAACCCTTACCTTCCTGTTTGGTACTCATAGGCATATGTTCGGAAAACAACGCCAAATCATACAAATTTAAATCTTGAAGAACAATTTGGTCATTTCACTTATAAATGGATGCTTCTATTTCATTCAAAAATGGAAAGGAAAACACCACGGTATTTCACATGAATCACTAACGAATATAATAATACTAGATGTAAAAAGTAGCTTGGCATATGTCTGTTACCTGCATGTCTCACCATACACATACAGTCACTGAAACCAAAATACATGGCCTAAACCAAAAATCAGTCATTGGAAAAAAAAATGTTAAAATCAGATCCCTAAAGGGGATTAAGGCATAGCTGAAGAGTTAAGATTGTTATATAAATAGCCTTTGATTAGACAACCCATTATCACAGAGGTAAAAAGGTAATGTTTTTCCATTGGTTTTGAAAGGAGGTCACAAACTAGAATTTCATACATAAGGAATTCCAAAGAGGTTAAATTCCAGCATTCCAGGTATCGCCCATTTTATGTGTTCCCATGTTGCTGCATTATCTCCCAGCCAGTGTCCCGTGTGCTTTCCTGATCCCACAAAAGTAGACCTCGAAATCAGGAAGCTTCGTTTTCCAGGAAACACTGTATTGATGACCCTGAAAATGAAACAAGACTGGAGCTATGCAACAGAATAAAGTTAACAGAGGCTTCAGTAGTTCTATATAAAGCAGATTTATACTGACTAATTTACTATAATCGGTCATCCCAGAGACCTGGACTCCTTTACAGTTAAACAGGCATCCTTTAGCAAAGTTCAAGATGTTAAATTTGAATAACCCTTCTGTAAGTCTTTGACTACTGATGCCTGACCCAGAACTTTAGTTAGTAGATTTTGCTTTTCTTGCAGTGGCTTAAATACAGTCTAAATTTGTCCAGAAATCAGGTTCATTAAGAAGTTGCTATTTTGGACGATGCAAACCTGAAACGTTTTTGTAAAGATATTAGGATGCATTCCTTACTCATTTGTTGATATGGCCATGGAATATCCGTAAAGACTGTGGACATCATAGTGTTTGCCCCACTTCTGCACTGCATCCATACAAAGTGTCTTGGAAAACATGAGTTTATCAAGAATACCTTCAATAAAAGAACATAGATTTTAGTTTCAAAGCATGTTTTGATTCTGAATATTCCAACCTTTTATTTAGTGCACATTCATGACACTGAAGCCTTTCTTTTTTTCTTTAATGTTTCCATTAAACAAATTCACTATGTTTACATTAAACAAATATCACTATTACTACTACAGGAACACAATTATTTTGTTGGCTGCTGGTTTTATTCAACTTTGCTCCAACGGTGCTGTTTTCTGCTCTTGAGCTTTGTATACCACATGACCATCAACACACAAATAGGAAAAAAAATATCATGCATTACTGCAAACAGCTCCTGAAATGCAGCTTTGCTAAGGGAGTAGAATTTAGTAGACATACGGAAAATGTGTATCAATTTCTTCAGTGCATAAAATAGTTAACTCAAACACTTTATCTTTGCCTAGGTGTGATTAAATGGTAACCACAGTTAATCCCTTCAGTGCCAGTGCTTTCTGCTGGCACCTCTCTTAATTAACCTATACACAAGTAGACTCACTGTCAGCTTTATCGTGAGCCCAAGCATATGTCTGGGAGCAACAAGATGGTGTAAGCAGACTCTGCATTCCCTGTATTGACTATTCGCTTTACTGTAAGGTAGCAGACTATGCCTGTGAGGTCACAAGTGACCCATATTTGCTCTGTGAGCTACCTGGGGCCTGTGAATGCTGAAGAGACTCCCAAAAGCTAGTTCATTACTTAAAGTTTTAACTTTCAGTCAACTAACAGGTAATCCTTGCCTATTTTCCACCTTAAATTAGAACTGGGGATGCTAAATAGTTGCAATCTAGAACAGATGGAAACACTTTTTGTTTAATTTGAATAATTCATCTGTGTTTGAGGTCAGAGAAAATAACATTTTTACTTCCAAATTTTACAGTAAAATGACACACTAAGCACTGGCTCAAACTGACTGCAATTCAACCTTGGTCCAGCTGCATTTGTCCTGCAACTGACTGTTTACCCATGCAAAGAAGAACCGTACAGCTACACCCTAAATTTCTGAATCACTAGTGGACAATATGATGGAAACAGTTTCCTGAAGTTAGTACTTAATAGCAAATATGAATTCCATGTAAGTGCTGTGTACAAATGTAAAACTACTGAGTGAAAGAGCATCAATATATCTTCAGAGATAATTAAGGCAGCAAAAATATTCAGTAACCATTAGAAAAGTGGTAAAAACACATTTTTTTCTCTTGATTTATATGAACTGTGCTTTTGAATCAAGCCAAGGCATACCTGTATTTTCTCTCAATTGGAATGTTCATACACCATCCATAAGAACTAGAGTAAATTCACTTTGCATCCTTGTAGGCAATCGCACAGTAATTTGTAATTCATTCTTTTTAATATTTTTCTCTATGATTAAAGAAGATAGACTTACTGGGAGTAAATGGAGGATAGTTTAAGTCATTTTGTGCACAACCCTCATCTGAGCCTTGAACAAAGTTGGATATTTCATTCATGTCCTGAAAAGGTAAGATGCAGACTGTAAGACACAGATGCAGATTGTAATAAAGTTTCCTCAACTATGTATTCCTAACATGTTCTATTCTGTTATCCTTTAAGGAATACTTAGTACTAGTACCATACATTTAGGTAAGAGTGGTACCACTTGGATTCTGAACTGGATTGTTCCTGTATTAATACAGGTCTCACTGTTGGGCGGAATTCTGTATTCTGGTGAGCATCATTTTGTGAGAGCTACATCTTATCCCTCCAGAAAAAAGAAGCTCCAGGAGGTGCTCACGTATACATTGTTCCTGTGACCAACTCCACTCATTTGTCAAGCTAATGTCGTGAGTAGGGAGCGTGTGTTTGAAAAGAAATGCAGAACCAGCAAACGTGTGATGTGATTTCTGACAAAATACACAAGTTGACTAGATGTTCTTAAACATCTCCTTTATAATATTTTCCAAACCATTATGCTTTCCAACTTAGCTCTCTTTCTTCCATGCATATTTCACCTGGCAGCACTGTAACTGAAGAACCATAAATGGAAGAAGAGAGCAAAGTCAGGATGGAAAGCACTGTAGTTTAGCACTGTAGCACTGGTCTAGTGACCAGTTTCCTTGACTCAAATCGTTTGCTCTCTGCGAGACAGCTGTGCAGTCTGCACTTCAAAGACTGACCTGATGGAACCACAGTCAGCAAAACAAGTGAGAGCTACATATTCGATCATGTAGCAGCTAAAGGACTATAACTTTGCCACAGAGGTTAATTTAAAATTGTTATAGCTTGCTAAAATGCATGTCCAAATATTCAGTAGATTCTTGCTTTCTTTCAGAAAAGTTCTTTATTTTTACGTAAAAGGAAGTAGGAAAAACTGAAAAAGGCTAAGGGGAAGAAGGTTTGAATATCAAATTTGAATTGATATCAAATTTGAATTGATATCAAATTTGAATTGCAAATCCAACAGCAAAAGACATGAACATCCTGCAATGATTTCAGGTTACTAACAGTAAACTTTCCTTTCAAATTCAATGCAAATTGAATTTGATAAACATCTATCGTAAAATGAAAGTTCAGAATTACTTACAATCCAGATTCCATCGTACGGCACTGTGTTATAAAACATTCTGCATTCTTCCACCCACCAGCTGGTGCAGTCTGGGTTGGTGTAGTCTGGGAACACAGTTTGCCCTGGCCACACCTATAACATTAAAAAGGAAATAATTGATTACACTGTTAATTGTATTAGAAGAAGATGAAAATTTATATTAAATTCCTTTGCTTGATTTTGTTGTTGTTCTGTTTTGTTTTCCAATAGTAATTTGAACCAGGCCTAGGCCAAACATTAAAAAAATGTGAACAAAACCAAAATTCTCTGCCAAAAAGGATTTTCTCTACCTTTTTCCTCTTTTAAGCCCTCTCTTCCACTTGCTCTTCAATGCCTTTTTTGGTACATGGCAGAATATGAGGATATGTATCAAAGTGAATAGAATAGAATAGAATAGAATAGAATAGAATAGAATAGAATAGAATAGAATAGAATAGAATAGTTCCAGTTGGAAGGGACATACAAAGGTCATCAAGAAGTCCAACTGTCAGACTACTTTGTGTCTGACCCAAAGTGCATCCAAATGACTCTGAAACATGGACAGCACGGCATATCAACCACCTCCCTACGAAGCCTGTTCCAGTGTCACACAACCCTCATGGTAAATGAGATTTTTCCTAATATCTAGTCTGAACCTCCCCTCATTCAGCTTTTAGGCATTCCCATGTGTCTTGTCAGTAGACACCAGGGAGAAAAGATGCACACCTAACTCTCCACTTCCCTTGCTCAACGAGCTGTAAAGAGCAGTGAGGTCACACCTCAACCTTCTCTTATCCAAGCTTAACAAATCCAGTGTCCTCAACCCCTCCTCAAAGGACATGCCTTCCATTTTCTTTCATCCTTTAAACATAGTTCTTGTTCTTCTCTGGATGCATTCAAATACCTTAACATCCTTTTAAAATTGTAGAGCCCAGAACTGTATTCCAGATGAGGCTGCACCAATGCTAAATATGGTGGGATAATCATCTCTTTTGACAGGCAGGCTATAACACGTTTAATGCACCCCAGAATA
This sequence comes from Cygnus atratus, assembly GCF_013377495.2. Classification (NCBI taxonomy): domain Eukaryota; kingdom Metazoa; phylum Chordata; class Aves; order Anseriformes; family Anatidae; genus Cygnus; species Cygnus atratus. The sequence continues at coordinate 23,292,557 of NC_066370.1, read as the reverse complement.
CGGTTTGCCCTCTTCACTGCCAAGTTGCACTGCTGGCTCATGGTGAGCCTACCATCAACCAGAGCCCACAGATCCCAGATTTACATTAACTGAAGTCCATAATTATATATATATATATATATATATATATATATATATATATATAAAATCTCATAATTATATATATATATATATATACAATCTGTTTTGTTTTTATCATTGTGAGATGCCTGATAAAATCAAACGAAGTAGTGGCATATTAGAATACCATTTTTCTTGCATAAGTTTTCAATGGGTTGGCAGGGCTGTTAAGTGCTTTTTTCCCCTACTATAAAGGGCATGTAGTTTTAGTTTTCCTTAAAAACTGTATTAATATAAAACAGGATTGTACCAAAAATAGACACACATAATGTAAAAAAATGTATAAAAATTAATCAAGAAGGGTTGAAACGAATCATATGCTAAGTGGGACCTTATAAACTTGGTTCTCACTGGCTGGTAATTTCACTGGAAGGAGAGAGTTTAAAATGAACCCCCTGGCCAAATTAAGCCAAACTGACCATGTTTAAACTTCATAAAAATGTGTTTACCTCTCCAATTAATGGTGTTATTCCATCTGATTCATTAACCCAGACTCGTTTAGACTGTCCCCTGGTGTAGCTTCCATATTCACTACCATCAGATAGGTTTTTTGTGCTAATAGCAGGATCCTAAAAAAGTATAAATAAAATAAAATAAAATAAAATAAAATAAAATAAAATAAAATAATAAGAAACCAAGATACACACCATGAGTTACAGTGGAATGTTAAGCAGGAAGTGTAATAATTGCATAAAAATATGCAAAGTATCATGATATATAGTTATAATGATAGTATTTACAGGGAAAAAATAAATAAATTCTTACCAATATGATAATATATTTTTTTCCATAGTTATGCAGATAAGATGCAAAATTAGGGAGATCTTTAAACTTCACTTTGTCATATGTAAAATCTTTCTTTTCCTCCATGTAGTCAATATCAGTGATCTGAGCATCCTGGAAGAGAAGAGAGTTCAGCTTAAACATGAGATATAACATGTAAAGGCTTTTTTTTTTTTTTTGTATATTTTTACAATGTAATTTCTTATGACAATTCCTGCTCATCCTGAAGTGAATTTACTTTTGGGACTTTACTGCAGCCTGACAGAAAATACGCAGTCAGGACCATTTGCAATATCTGCATCTCATCTCACACTTACAGTCCAAATGTATTGTACTGACACATCTTTTGTGCCTTAAAGAATCTGTATTTCACATCAGAATTCAAATGAATGTGTAATGGCATCCTTTCTACTATCCCCATGATGGGTGAGTATTTCTTTGCAGTTGCCTGACTTCTAGAGCTACTCTTTAAATCCAAACATTTCTTCCTCAACACTTAGCTTAAAAATAGGGTGTATTCATCTTTTGTACACCATCAGGCTACTATAATCTGGAATCTCATTAAAATTTATTTGTTACTTACCTTTGCTTATCAACGAAAAATAATCTCTGGTTCCGTAACTGTCCACAGTACATTGAAAAAATATTTCAGCACACTAGCTAACACTAAAAAATAAGTAGATATAGTTTGAAAATATAACTGAAAAGATATTACAATAAAGTGGGCAGATAAAACTTATCGTAATTAAGCCTCTCCTGGTGTCCGATTCTGATAACGGCTCTGCCATTAAAAGTATAAAAGCTTGAGTTTTTATATTTTATTAGAATATTTTATTAGAAATTTACTAATTTGAACTGATGTGAAATGAACTAGCAGTAGAACACCATAGTCATAATCTCTGGGCAGTTTCTCCCACAGGACTCTGCCTTGATGGGTTGTTGCCCTCCTCAAACCCTGAACTTACATAAGGGAGGTCAATCAGACGGTTCCTCTCCACCACATTCTTCACTTCATCCAAGGACCCGTAATTCCAGCGGCTGAGCTGGAAGCCCAGGCTCCAGTAGGAGGGCAACAATGGCAGTCCCACAAGCTGCAAGTTGAGAGTAAAATTATTAGTTAAATTGAAATTATTAGGCACCATTAGCGGACACTGTGTGTGTCACCTCAGTGCCCCAAACCATTTGAATAATATACACTAAGCTTGAGTGTAAAATGAGCAGTGCACTCCAAATGCAACATTCATATATATATATATATATATTTATCTGCCTTCAACTATATTTATATATATGTATATATATAGGTTTCCTTTTAAGAAAGACAAATACATTGTGACAATGAAGTTGGGTTCATTGTCACTTGTTTGTTGTTTAAGGTGTCACTGAAACCTGATCGAACCACAAGAAATTGTGTCTGTGATACCTAATGACCAGAAGATCATGACGTATCAGAAAGAACAATATCAACCCTATAATGCTGCCATATGAACAAGAATTTGTCCTTATAGTAAGGGTAAGCCTCAGCACGGAAGCATAAATTGCTGTGTGTAGACCACCTCTAGCTCACTGTGGAAATCAGTCAGGGTGTACAGGCTGATCAACTTAGCAGCTACAGACTTCTTGTGCCTCAAACAGATGCATCCTCTCTGCAACAGTATCTCCAGCAATAGTGCTCTGGTTTCAGCTGCCTGTAGGCCAGCTAAAACATCTACACCCCAGTTTAACCCCAGCTAGCTATTACTAATGGCAGCAGTCACATTAGCAACATACTAGCAGTTATTCGCAGATAAATATATAGTGAATCATACTTTCAATTAATAGATAACATAGCAAAGACATAAAGAAGGAAATAATAAAATAAAACAAAACAAAACAAAAACTTTTAAGGATCTGTTCCCTGTGTAGTCTCTCTATATAAAGGTACCTTCAGGTACTCCTGGACTACTTGCTCTGGAGTGTTCCCCAAGAGGATATAGAAATCAAGGATGCCACCAATGGTTCTATAGGTCACTGCTGGAGCAGGCTGCACCGCAAACTCTGCCAGAGAAGAATGCACAAACCCAATTCTGAATACCAGCTAAATATAAAATAACTTTGTCATACAAATATTGAAGACTAGAAAATTTACTTTAAGGAAAAAATAAAAAACACAAAACAAACAACAATAACAACAACAAAAACACAAAACAGAAATACCTAAGGAACTCAAAACCATTACTTGAACTGGCAGTGAAGGGGAAATGTATTTAGAAGACTCTTAGATGTTCATGTTTGCATTTCTTTACATCCCACAAAGAGAAAAGAATCAGAAAAAAAATCCAATGGCACAACCTTTTCTCTTTAACTTTTCAGTACAACTTTCCAGACTCAAGAGAAATGAATAGTTTTCTTAAAGCATACATATATGCATGTTCATTTCAAAGACAAAAGTGTGTTTGCTTTCAAGTAATGCTCGCTCCAAGTTTACGCTCTGATTCTGCTATCCTGCACATCTGCTCAGAGCTGTGCAAGGCTTCAGAGAAGTTTCTGACACTCAGGTGTCCAACATAATCTGCTTGTAATCCTGAGCCACTCACTGCTAACATTGCATATTTGCTAAACTATTAAATGCTTACAATGACTGTCATCAGATAATTGAAGACTACATTCATTAGGATTTTATATGCAATAGGATTTTAAAAGGGATATTTACATTAACCCAGTTTTGATCTCAGTCCTGCGTATCATTTAAAGAGATACTTAGCTGCAATACTTAGAGTTACAGGGAAAGTTTTCTTACCCATGGCATTGCTGTTCATCAGGAAAACACCAAAAGAGGCTCCAGAGCTGTCTTCCAAACACAGGAAGAAAGTTTGGACTCCATATAAGTTATGCATTGACTTCAAGGAGAAAAAATTAAAAAAAAAATTAAAAAAAATAGAGAGAAGAGGAGTTAAAATCTAATAACACTGTTTTGGGGATATTTCAAAATATAACATATGTAGAACTTGAAACTTTTCAAAACATAGCAAACAACAGAAAGAAAAATCACAACACTTTTCCTAAAGTTTTGTTTTCTATTGCCTGGCATTTTTCTCCTTTATGAGAATGTTTTCAATTAAAACTAAACTTTCCTGAAATATAGAGATAACAGACAAGCAGATATGATGGAACTTTGGGCAAGTCTGTATACATTGTAGTACTATTTCTGTGTAATATATGTGCACATCGAGTGACAATATAACTTGACAGGTGGTACAAGTTTTTACCTCTCGTCTATGTTACTATGAATCCTGCAAGACAACCATTTTTTACATCTAGTGTATGTAAGTAAGAGAGCATCTGTATTCTTTATTTCCATTATATTGTTTTTTCCATTATTACTAGCAACAACAACAATAAATAAATAAATAAAAAGATCACAGCTGTCATCATAGCTGTGTTTCACCCCTGCAACTGAAAACTCAGAACACATGATGGAAGAGGGACAGAACCTGAGCAATGTGAAATTACCCTAACTTGATTTTGTTCACTGTTAAGTTTAACCTAATCAGCCTACACTCAATAGAGCCATTTGGATAAGAACTATCTTCAAACTTGCAAGTACTAATCATTAACAAGAGGCAGCTTATAAGCCGAACATGTAGTAGAGATAGGAAATAAATGGTACGATTTCTACAGTAGAGCTTGTTTATAGTGAGACAAATCTGACCTAATTTAGATTTTGGTCCTGAACCCTGAGTTCCTAATTCCAAATTATTAACTAATTACATATAGTGGTCTCTCCCCCTAGCTTCTGTTAGTATAGCTTAAATTTCAGCAAAATACTGAAGTGCTCTCTGAAAATAAATCATATGGATTGTTGCTTTCTTATACTGAGGTAACACTGACAAACGGTGTCTGTTGGAGGCTCACTGGTGAGTTATAAATAAATTACTCGAGGAACTTCAATAAAAAACACACAAAAATATTCACATTAACAAAAATTCCTTCACTCATGCTCCATATTGATTTCTTTCTGCACAATGTCCATGTGTTGATTCTGTACTAGACATGTAGGGCTTTGAATGTTTTGTTTTTTTCATAGTGTTGTGGTTTAGCCCGGCTGGCAGCCAAACACCACACAGCCGTTCGCTCACCCTCCCCCCTCCCTCTCCGGGATGGGGGAGAGAAACGGGAAAGTGAAGCCTGTGAGTTGAGATAAGGACAGTTTATTAAGACAGGGAAAATAATAACAATAATAATAATAATAATAGTAATAATGTGTACAAAGTGATGCACAATGCAATTGCTCACCACCCGTTGACCGATGCCCAGCCTATCCCCGAGCAGCCGGCCCCCCCACCCCAGCTAGCCACCCCTATATATTGTTCAGCATGACGTCAGATGGTATGGAATACCCCTTTGGCCAGTTTGGGTCAGCTGTCCTGGGTCTGTCCCCTCCCAGCTCCTGCTGCACCCCCAGCCTGCTCGCTAGCAGGACAGAGCGAGAAGCTGAAAAGTCCTTGGCTTGGTGTAAGCATTGCTCTACAACAATTAAAACATCAGCATGTTATCAGCGCTCTTCTCATCCTAATCCAAAACATAGCACCCTGCCAGCTACTAGGAGGAAAATTAACTCTGTCCTACCTGAAACCAGGACACATAGTATTAGCTCAACTGCCTGCTTACAAGCTTTAGCGAATATTTCCCTAGTCAAAGCAAAGTATATTAATGAGTATAGCAATAAGATCTGACTGTTTACCACAACCAGAAAATGACTACTGTTGTTTGAATCAGCATCTCACCTGATTTTAACCCACACAAACTCATTATAACTCTGTGAGCAAATCACTGCAGGGAGGAACTGACAGACCAACACCATGTGCCTGTGCGCACCAGTGTTAAGGAGAACTTGGATCAAAGTCTAGAGAAGTCTCAGTGCAGATGTAAGATTCTTCTGTAATTATCAAAAATATGGGTGCCCTGGAAATCATTTTGGAAACAGACTACAGACACAAATAACTGCTGACAGACATATTTTATCTCATAAAGAGACAGCTGTTAAAGAGAACTTTGCCATCATTTGCCAAACTACAATGTTGTTAACTGAAGCAGCATGTGTCATATGTACCAAACTCTGCACAAAGCAAGGCATTAAGACATATTGTTATTTATTTTGCTTATCAGTAGAAACTGAAGACTCATATCTTTAGAAACTGATTTTCAACTTCACATCAAGACAAAAATAAAAATATTTACAAAAGGCTATCTTAGGGAACTCTCATCCGTACTATCTAGCTTTTAGTAATAAATACAGTGCCTGAGAAGTTCTTGGGGAAAAACTCAATGGGTATTATTAATGTCTACTGCATAACAGTTTTGGATTCATTTGCAAAGAATAGAGAATAATAAAATAAGTCCTTACTCCAGAGGGGCCAATATCCCTGCTGAACATGGGCCAGGTTTTCCAGTTGACATCGTGTCGGTACTGTTTATGCACATGCTCTCCCACCCCATAAATGTTGCTGCTAGGTAGCTTGATTGATAGCTGCAAAAACTGGTCAGCATACTGCAGTGGTCCTATGGTAGTATCAAACCTGATGAAACAATTAAGGAAAAAAAACAGAGATTTCACCAAGAATTGGTAGAATAATTGTTTCTACTCCTTTTAGCTAGAGATGGATAGGCAGGCTCAGGTCTCCATCCAGAGGCCCAAAGGGGACACACATGGAAGGGGACAATGTGCAGCTGCAGCAGACAGAGATGTCCTTGCACATAGGATGAGAAGAGCAGTACCAATTGATCCATAGAAACTTCTAATACAAGTGGCCCTTCCATTTTTGGACATACTTTCACAATCACCGCTTCCACCAACGCTTCCCACCCTGCATCTTTTGCACTGAATTGTGAATCTGCTCAGTAAAAGTCAATTTCATTAATAAAGTTTCTTCTGTTAATTTAATTTTGTATCTTTCACCAATCCCTTTCATTACAAACAATTCATATCCCAAATGAAGATTAGGAGAGCTTTAAAGGCTTAAGCTAAAGCGAAGTTTATTCCTTGTTTCTACAGAGGGGCTCAGGAAACTGAGGAAATCTGAGCAGTGTTGAGGCAGAGAGGGGTAAAATGCAAGGCAATTCCTACTGTCAGACAATAGTCCTTTAATCAATCAAAAGATTGAATTTTATTAATATTGATCATAAACATATTCATTTTCTTCTTTTATTGCTCTAAGACTTTGAACATTTCCACCTGGCAAATGGATGGAAATTGACCCCTACCCAGAAGTAGCTTTACCTTTTCATTTTTTAAATGAAACAATCATAAGTAGAATGTAATTATGAGTCAACCCAGATTTAAATCACAAAGCAATTGTAAAGAAGCTGATCCTGAGATCTGAAGGTTATCTTCAGCTTCATTAAAACAAGAGCTTACAAGGATATGCAGAAACACGGTTTTTCACCAAAAGCAGAGAAAATGACTTTGAGAAAGCAAACTACATCAATAAGTTTTAACATCATACACAGTTTCAAAGTAATATGCTTTTATCTACACACTCTAGTTTCAATTAGAAATTTTTAAAAGTTATATTTTCATGTGATATCTGTGTCATTTATCATGATATTCATATGAAGAAGGAGCCGAAGGACAACTTTTTCTCAGCTTTATGCAAACACAACTGCATTGATTTTCAGGGACTTTACCACTTCAGATGTATTTATACAATGTATTTATCACCATGAATAAGTATATTACCATCATTAAAATATATTAAAAATATTTTTAATTAAAAAATATTAAATTACCATTAAAAACTAATAAGTAAATATACAGCTTACTATCAGTTATAAACATTGCACAAATGACAGAAAGGGGGGAGTTCAGGCTTGCTATAATTTTAATTTCCCATGTTACCATTTCTCTTTTTTAAAGTTAAAAATATTTATGTTTGAAAGGGTCAAGTCTTCATGTCATATACTTCTGTCCATTTTTAATGACTACAAGCACCATTTTGCCCAACTGCTTGCTTTCTAATACTTTGGGGTGAGAAAGCCTATAATTATTTGGATGATTAGGATTTTTGTAGTGATTTGCAATGACAGTGATCCTCACTCTTTCCAAAAAATCTTTCTCTTTTGGTTGCTTGTTTAAGTGTTAGGGAAAAGCACTCACTTTATCAAGGATTTACATCTGAGGGGCTGCTCTTAGCTCATGCTAACACTGGCTTACTTTGAGATACTCATCAGCTCGGACTCGAGCGTCATTATAATTTATTAAATTTCATAAAAGTGGTTGCATTTTCTATCTTAAAGAAAAAAAGGGGGCGGGATATAGAAAAACTTGTTTCAACATGGTTCTTTTGAACTAGAATGCTTATTTCCCTTCATATACCTGCTTAATCAGTCACGGACTACTGAATACCATGTCCATCTTTTGTGCTCCGTAGAATTGCAAATCAATCATTATAGAGGATTCTATATAAGAAAACAATACTAATAACAGCATAAAACTAATTGCTAATTAATTAAACTTGAAGCACTAATAATTTAACTATCCTAGAACTCTGACAGGTAATCATTCTTTGACTGATTTAACAGGCATGTTCATCCTGACACTTCCCCTTTTAATGCCTCTTAAAGCTATGTGGTTACTTCAGAGCTAAGTTTGTTTATTCTTAGGAAACAAATGGGATGAAAACTTTCAATATATAAGTACGTCAAATATTTTACAGAATTACATGACCAACTTATCACTGTCTTGCAACAGCTACTCTTGTGTCATAGGTCTAACGAGCAACCTGGTTTTGGTGATTCAAAGATTCAGCATGATTGCAACAACTAAGATAAAAGATGCAATGAAGAGTATTCACATGTCATTTGAAGAACTGAGAAGGTCTTCAGATAGTAGTGATTCCCTGTGTTGATGGAACAAAATAGCTGTAAAGATAGTACTGGTGGAAAGAGAACAGGTAGCCAAACCTAAAACCTTTACAACAGATCTCTCCATATCACAGTATTTATTTCAAAAGTCCTCACAAGAGCCCTTGCATAATGTCCATCAGTCAAAAGAGCAGAAGTAGTCCAAGAGGGCACTTTACACACAGCGTCTGGGGAATACCTTACTTATACGGCAACATGGACTTTCAGAGAAAACCAGTAACATCAGTGTTACCCAGAAAAAAAAATACCAGCGTTACTTACAGTAGTTTTCCATTGCTCACTCTGGTCACCACAATACCAAAGGGATTATGCTTCACTTCCACTCTGTAGTTTAAATTGGAGGCCGCGGATCCACTGAAAGATCCCACATGCTCATGGGGGACTTCAAATCTTTTTGTTTTAGGATCAGTAATCTACACATATTTAAATAATAAAAGTGTAAGGCCTTTAAAAACGAATGTCTAATTTAAACATTTTCCAGCATTAACACAAGGGTCTGATTTAGCATATTCCCACCCCTGTCACAGTCTCCTCCATCTTCCTTCATTATTCTCTTCCCCCTTTCATCACACATTTTCAACTGTTTCCCTACTATACTTGACCTTGTTTTTCCCTGGTTTCCAGGGAAACCCACCACAAGAGGAAGGTCTCCCACAAGAGCCCTGCTTCACCCCAGAACCCATCGATACCCCACATTCACTACACAAACTGCTGAATTTACCATGAAGAACAGAAAGCTTTGGAAGACCTAAAGATGTCTGACAAAGTTATTGGGAGATATGGCCAGGCTATATATAAAAAGGAAATAAATACATCTGCCCCCAAAATCTTTTCCTATAATGAGGAAAATAGGTAATAAAGTAAGGTCAATATAAAAGTTGATTTTTTCCATAATTGCTTCAAGCAGAAAACCCACTGTGCCTACCCCTGCTAACCCTATGCATTGTAAGAGCAGAGAGGACAAAGAAAGGCAAAGCTGAGCTCTTCTCAGTGAGAGTCATGAGGGCGCATCAGAGGGATTAATTGAGCCTTCCTAAACTTACTGCACAGTAACAGCCAGCCTAAAATCTTGCACAAAACATAAACCTTAAAACAGCATAAGAAAAAGATTAACCTTGAACCGGAAGCGATTTGATGTCTGATACTCTCCTGTGAGGAGGACGGTGTTGATATCATTTCCAAAGAGGGAAGGTGATGGCAGCCTTGTTAATGTGGCCTCAAATCCTTGAGAAAAACACATGTTGCAACATTATTGTGTGAAATCAAATATCCACAAGTGCATAAAACCGGGGAACTCCGATCACAGCTTACCTGTCTGAGTTGATCTTACGGACCCATCCACTTTGTACCCATGTTTACTAGAGAAAAAACACCAGGGCACACTGGTATCACTCTGGGGACTCCAGCAGCAGCCACGCAAGGTGCAGACGCTCTGATTCAAGCACATGAAGGGCACAAATTAATTGATTTTACACAAATAAATCTTTTTATACTAAAACAGTTAAAATGCACATGAAGCGTATTTGGTCCCAAACATCAGAAAACTTAGTAACATGTGCAATCAGACCAACTCCTTCTCTGAAAATCTATTGTCAATTTGAATGGAACAGAATAAACATTTTTTCTTCTGTATTCAGAGTAGAAACATGCTTATTAGACATTATTTTTTCTTAAAACCAGAATAACCACAGACAAATGAACCTGTAAAAAACTATTGAAACCTTTGAGCTGTGACAGATGTGGTATAGACAAACCAACAGACACTGGAGACTGGATAAAATTTATGGTTGGCTTAACGTCTAGTAAACATCTGGTTGGAAAAAATCCACATATGCACCATTGATAATCAGGTACAGGATAAATATTTTAACATAATTCTCCAATTACAGAAATGTTAAGATTGCTTCTGCAGAACCTTATATTGAGATAAATCAACTTTAAAAAAAAAATAAAATCAAGCGACTGAGCAATTAAACCTATTGTTCAAAGCATGTATTTCAGTGTAGCGGCATCAACCTTTACACTACCTCTCAGCATTCCAATAAACTAGAATACCTTTGCTTTGCTGTTATAAATTAACTTATTCACAGATCACCTGCATGAGTTTTATGTTTGAAGATAACATCTGAGTAATACACCACTATAAGTGTTCACACATTTTCTCATGTTAAAATAACAACAAATTACTTGGGGCGAAGGGCAGCAGTGATACAAGAAGCTCCACTGAGGGCAAAGGGCCATGTCCATGAGTGACCTCAGGCACCCAAATCCAACATATAGGTCTTCAAGACCTCTCTCTCCACTTGTGTGCTAGCAGAAGCTGTTTGTTTGTGCTCAAATATATATATATATTTGTGCCATATTTACTTAAAATATTCTGCAGCATGATATAGGTGGAGATGTGCAAAAATCACTATTGCTGCTGGTGCATATGTCACTCTTTTTGGGGTTATAGAGCCCAATTTAGTCAGTACAGGTCAAATACAGTCTCTGAATAGAGAAAATTAAGCCAGGTCCAGCGCAGAAATAATACAAGTGCCAAAGAAAGCACAGACGGAGTTCACAGATTCACTGGCCCAAGACATTTTTATGCATTTATTTCGTAGTGATTGGACTGAGCACAGAAATCTCCACAAAACCACTCAAGATAAACCAAGATTCACCACACAGATAAATGTCTGTCTCTCTGTCACGAACTCTTCACATTAGAAAACATGTATGCTCTCATTTTCATTAGTTTTCAAACAAAAACACAGTTGGAGGAGAGATACAGTAACTCAATTTCTTCCCCATGATCCACAAATCAATGCACTTTCTAAGGCTGTGTAAAACATCATGCTCATTTTCCACCTTCTCAACTCCCACCATGAGAGTTCCCTACTTCCCAGGTTATGAACTATTTCAAAGTAAATGAGAAGAAGCACCCATCCCTTCCATGACTGCAGAGATTGCAGCTTTATTCTTCAAAGCAAAGAAACTTTATTTACTTCATTTCCCTCATAGTTAGGGGAAGTATCCTAAACACATAGCAACAGAGTTATTACCTCAATCTTCTTATCCCTTCCTAGACCTGTGGGTACCCCCTGCAACACAGAATAGCTTGAACAACAGATTAACCTGAAGCCTGGTAGTTCAAGCATCTCCTTTTCCAACTTCATAAATACACTTTTCTTTTTCCCAGCTACTTCTCATGAACACCTGTTGAATATCTTCTGCAGTTACTTTACAGTGCAGTGATGGCCTTCTAGCTAGATCTTATTCTAGCAGTTGTGTAAACTACATTCCTGTATTTTTGTGGCATCCTGAGCTTGCTGCATAAGGAAGTAAATTCAGAAGTAAAAGATTGGTTACACCTGACACAGGGGAAGGAACAGAGTTCAAACAAAGATACTGTTGAGACTGTTATAAAAGTTATCATTAATATAAATAAAGATGGGAGGTTATCGCAGCCTCTGAGCTATAAAAACAGCATAATAGATACCAATATGCAATAAAATCAGAAAGAAAGTCAAAGCTTAATTAGAAAAAAATCCTGGATACAGGGAGAAGTTTTATGGTGGGGTACAAAACGAGGTGGCTTCTGAACATTGAACTCAGCACCAAAGACTAAAAGAATATTTAAGCTATGTGCTGAACTAAAACTTTTCTTTTCTGAGCACCCAAACAAACCTGTGCAAGCAAGATAGTTTTGAAACAACAAGCTATACAGTCTCCCTTCAAGCTTCCAAAGGTATCAATCTAGGACTGGACAATACTAGCTCTGCTTACAGGTTGTTTTTTTTTTCCTTGTCTAATAAAACTCTGCAACAATTTTCCACAGCAGTGAATAGTTAATAAATGTCTACTTTCTTTCAGGATTTCTATCTTCAGCAATCCTGTGGCTGGTTAATCAATATCTACTTGCTTTCCATACTTCTATTTTTCTATTCTGCAATCCTAGTTTCATCTAGGACATTGTCAGTGCATAAAGAAATCAAGACAGACACTAACCTGCTACATGAGTTTAGGGAAAGCCTAATGTTCCCAGATGCTCGTTATTCTGAAATCCACTAATGGAAACCACTACAGAAGAGTTCTTTCCTAAGCAGATACCTGTAGGTTTAAAGCTCTGCTGGTTGCAGTATTAGAATAAGTCTAAAGAAGGACAACAATTCTTGCAGGTGAAAATTTATAAAGGAATGAAGAGACACCGGGGTGGGACTCTGGCTTGTGTCAGGCTTTCTTCAGCTTTGCTCAGGGCACAGATTAAAGGTGATCCTTAACTCTAATCCTCTGAAATCTGCTGCCCAGTATTCACTAAGGAAAGTGCAGATTTAGGAATCATTTATTTTACCTCTAATTCCAGAGCAAGTACCCCTGTGTTCAAATCTGCATCTGGCCCCCCATTTTTTTCTGGTAACTGTATTTTGATTATTTTTAATTATTCCTAATCACCAAGGGCAAAAGACAAGGTCAGATTTACAAAAAGGCTTGCAGTTGCAACCAGAGCAAAACTATTTTCCTCCGTTGTGATAAGTGCAGCACTTAATGTGGGGTGACTGGTTCAAAGGTCGTAATTAAAGATTAAAGTGATCTGCATGACATCTATCGTGGCGTGCTTGCTCCTGGGGCATGGAACCAAAAGAGAACAGGAACGTGCTGTGAGTTGAGCCTTTACTAATCTGTTAACCTGCAGGACTTTATTGAACTATATATCATAATGCATACTGTGGCATGACAGTAGCATTAACAACTGTCTTTTCTGGAATTGGATTGGGAATTCACTGAGAGATTGAAACAGTTGATTAATCATTTTTTATACCTCTGTGAATGACGTAAGTATCACATATCATAATATACTCTCTGTCTTTTCTCATAAACTGCACCCCATGATGAAAAGAAAGATGGCAGGCACCCATCAGATTCCATCAGAAAATAAGAACATCCATGATAAAATTAATAATAATAATGATTATAAAAATAACAATAATAGCCTCAATAATAGCCTTCCTATAACAGCCACCATAAAAATGTTCTGAATGTGAGAGGACTAAAAAATTAAGATGCTATTTTTCGCTGGAAAACTTAACTCATGGATTCTTAAGCAAGAAGGTCATTTCTAAACACTGTGCTTGCTCAGATGAGAGACAACAACCAAGAAAGAGAGAAAGTGAAATTCAAATCAGTTCTGAAAGGAAATTGGCAGTGTTCATTGCATTATAAAAATCATGTTCATCTGTGTAAAGTGCATCTTGACCTATTTCTAAAATATGCTTTATTGTAAATGCTAATAGTTGACCACCAGACAAAAATAAATTGCTTAGGCAAAATTGTTGAAAACAGTGAATTTTTCTAACTGTTTCTTGTTTGCCTAATTTTGTTCCCACTTATCATAAAGCCAAACTGCTGGGAAGTATATTGGCAGTGGTCTTCAACCCTTCACAGTGTACTGCCACAGTGGCTAGAAAAATCAAACCTTATGACAAAGAGCTAAAATTAGTTATACAGGAGTTAAATTCCCCGCAAAGCATTCAGATGTTCAGAGACAAAAACAACAACAAAAAGTTATAAAACCACCATATAGTAGAGAAAAAGTAAATTTTCATAATTAAACATGAATCTTTTTGTGAAAAATTCTATTTTGTAATTTTTTCTATAATGTTTTCAAACCTTTGTTGCTACTTGATCTGGGATGCAGTCAATTCTCTTTGTTACTAATATGTCCGGACATACTGGTGTAAATCCTGCCAGAGAAATAAAATAAGGGGTTATTAACAGGATTTCCAAAATTTAGGAATATCTGTATTACCTTTTAAATCATTAAGTGCTTCTGCTAAATATTTCACACCATCTGGAAACTCTAGACATTAAAATAGACTCAAATGAATTTAAAATATTGCTACTGTGATTTACCTTACATTTGAAACATTGTACATTCCAGATAAAGATAGGAGAGCTTCACTTTCAATTTCTGCACATATGGGCAACACTGATAAATTTATTTCTTAAGATATAGAGTAATCCTATTTTTGGTAAGTCATATAACTCAATATGCATCGCTTCTTGTAAAAAATTTACACCGAATTAAAATCAGAAGGATTTCTTTGTTTTTTTTTTTTTAAATGGTGGTGTGTAACTGCCTTTATGTATGCTCCTTCCCATGAAATACTGCTCATCCAGGCAGCTTGAATTAGAGCCTCAGACAAAAGCACCTTAAGCCTCCATTTAGAATATAACTGTTACACTGAAAGCCACAGGAAATACGTTGATTTTAAAAAGAAGAGCAGAGCAATGCTTCCGCTTTTTTTTTGTTTGTTTGTTTGTTTGTTTTTCATTTGAACGTCAATGCTTTTTGAGAAGTCTGACTCAATGGTGATTTAAATGATGCCAATAGGCAGCTCCTGGAGCTGCATGGGATTCATGATCACCTCAGCAAGCAGAGCTGAGCAGTTCCTGATGAAGAGTTTTCATCTGGTAATACAAATGGCAAGTACTTACCTGTTGTTTTGATTCCAGGTTGTCCTGATGCTAACAGCGCAATGAGGACAATGGCCACCACCGTCACCAGACAGAAGAGGGCAATCAGGGTGGTTTCCAAACCACTGAACTTCCTCTTGCCCATCTAGACTCAGAGTAACACCATTGGCATAAGTAAAACAAAAGTAATAGCTTTGAAAACTCTATAAATTACATTATTAATTGTAATTAATATATGTTTATACATTCTTTAGTTTTTAAAACATGTCGCCTAATACTGGTGTTAAAAATAAATCTCCTGTTCAGGATAATTCACACAGCATAGAGTACTGCATTATTACACTCATGGGAAATCACTGAGAAATGTGTTTTATTCGCTATAAACCACTTTTAAATACTCACAAATCAGAGTTTTCACTTGAGAGTAACTATGAAGTTTCTTACATTTTACTGAAACTCCAGAAACTAAAAACAAATCCCTGTGCATTTTTGTTTATTTGTTTGTTTGTCTGATTCTGCAGGGTTTATTTCCTTCTTTAGAACAAATGCGTACTACCTCCTCTTTTATAAAGGAGGATGTTGGTTTGTGAAAAAAGGTAGTTAACAAAAAAAACGCTAATGACCTCTAATAGCATATCACACTTGTGACACTTGGCAAAGACTAGCCATAGGAGCCAGGGTAAGTTACTTATTTGTCAAGTGGAAGAAAATAGCGTGCTTATAAACCCGTGGGATTTCACAGACATTGCTGGGTAGTCAAGGCAGAAGAAACCACCACAGGAGGTACTCTGGAAGCTGCTGAAATCACAACTGAAATGAAAGAGAGTATGTAGGTGGAGTCAGTGCCTCAAACTGCTGTTTAAAACCTGTGTTGTTCCCGGTATCGCTTCTCTGCAAGGCACAGTGGAGCACGGCGTGCTGTGCCAAGGGGTGTGTGCTGTCTGCAGAGCCAGCTGCTCAGCCCCACACACAGAACAACATGGTACTATTAATGTTGAACTGCACACCAACAATAAAACTAACGAAAACTAGTCTCCAGTGTCCAGATCAATCTACATTGGCAGCAGCAACTGCATTTTACCTTCGGTTATGAACATTTAGCCTTATAAAACAGCCTTAAATACAGAGAGATACCTTCTTTTTAGCTCAAGTAAGAAAGTGAAGGAATATGTGTGCATTGCACTAGCATATGAAAACACTCAAGGGTTTTAGTGATAACTCAAAAGAAAAATACTTTAGTAAAAGTTGTGTGTGGTGTGTGCGTGTGTGTGAAATAACACTAAATCTGTTGCACTTCATCACCTCTCATTTCCTACAAATATATTCTATCACCCCACCAGCATCCCTATTCCTGGAAATCCCACAGCCACAGGAATGAATAGAGAGGAAAAGCAATACTGAAACATCAACCATCCCCAGAATAGTGAAGGCAATACTTAGATACAAGTCCTTTTCCTTAATTAAAAATAATTATTTAAAATATTTAAAAAGCTTTTCTAAATAGCATAGTGCTATTCACATTTTCTCTAGTGATATCAAAATTGCTAGCCATTTTTATGATTATTGTTACTTCCCCAGGGAATACCATATTTAAAGTCTGAAACTACACTGTATATTGGGAAGTATATATTTAAGGCCTCTTCTTTATAATGAACAAATGATAATCCAGCAGTTCCTCTCCTGAGTTTCCTTTAACATTGTCAGAATACAGGTCCACTAGGAGCCCTAACAAGTGACAGTTATTTTTCTGAAAACTAGAATATTATTAAAGTCCTTGTCATCAAACTCTTCCCACCATCCACAAACAACCATAGCATTATATTTCAGCTTTTTCATTTTCATGGTCTCCCCCAAGACCTGAGACTTCAAAAACATGGATTTATAATTTATAACAGTTCTAATTTATAAAAGTTCTACTGCGTGACTTGTATGCAGTAGAGAAGTAAAGGTCTCCAGTAACTTGGATGCAATAAATTGGATGACATACCTTAAAGCCCCTCTGCTTCCTTCATCTGCTGCTCTTAGTTGTAAAGCTCAAACTCAAAATCAATGCTTTATTCTCTGCTCTTATCAGCTCATTGCGTTGTTTGCTAACCGATCTACCAATAGCAGGCCCATACATAATTACAGGCAGATTGTAGAAACTCTTTGGGCTAAAATTAGTTACTATGGTTATTGTAGCCAAGGAATGGCTAGTTAATTAATAATATTTTCGTTCAGTATTACTCAGCATGTTCTCTAAATAAAAGAAAAACAGCAATAAAATGACAATACGTTTGTCCGTGTTGCATGACTTAGTAGTTTTATTCTGTTCTTTTTCCATATCATTATTTCTAGAACCTTCATGTAACCTTCCCATTGTCTATCATTTCTGCTTTAATCACCACATGAAGTCATTAAATGTTCCCAAATGCGGAAAAGACTTATTAAAATAATTGTAAGAGAGAATCAAATTTATGATCACTGAAACTTTTTCAGGAATGAACTATGAATTATTAATTCTAATATTAATATAAACAGATTTCATGGGATTCTAACAAGAAATGTCAAAATCATAAGAGAAAGATGAAAGAATAGCATGGAAAAGTGCTTACAGGGAAGAGTTTTCAATCATAATCTTAATATGAAATCTTAACATGGAATTAGATTTTGCCTTCTCCTTACAACAGATCTAATCATAACCTTAAATCTCTATTTTCCAAAGGAAAACTTTTAGTTCATATTGTTACTGTACTTATAAGCTATTTTTCAGTAATAAGGAGATGGCTGAGAAGTGTCACTTGTAGTTTTGAATTTTCCACAAATTTATTTAATTTCCTGAATATTTCCCCTCCCACTGGAGACCCCTCTAAGCACCAAGTGAATGGTTCCCTTCTCCTTAGTCAGTACTTAAAAGACACAAAATCAATCATACACAGGGCTCTCCTGGAACCATTCATCTCTGAATGCCACCACTCTCACTGACCGTTGTTGAAACACACCCTGGTATTTAGCTATCTCATCCTCTCCATTTCACTGTAACAACATCATGCATGTCTGCATGTGTGCAAACAAGCTCTTGAAATGTAATTCTAACATCCCTCTTAACATTGCTAAGTATGCTGCTTTATGAGCGCATATTGAGACATAACAAATTCACATGAATTATGAAGATACCAATGGTTCTGGAGGTCTGGGGGGGCTGTTTGTGCATATCTGTTTTCCAAGTTTTATATCTTCATTTAGCTGTTCCAGTTCGGCAAAGCATATGGCCATGAGTTTCATTTAAGCATTTCTGCAATCACATTGCTATCAATATAACCATTTGCCTAAGTGCTTTCCTGAATTCACAGTGCTGCAATCTCATATTATCAATCACCTAGTGCACATTTTCTATGCAACTTGAGAGCATGAAAGCACTGAACAAAAAGGTCTCACAAGAGGGTTAACCAGCAGGTTTCCCAGCTGAGTATATTTTAATTTACCTACAAAGGATATCAACAATGGGGCTTTCAGGTCAAGATGTGATATTGAACTCTAAGAAGCAGGAACAGAGAAGGCTCTTCAGTCAGGGACACCAAGGGTCCATAAAGAAAACCAAGAATTCTATTAAATCAAGAACTGGAACAGCATGGTCTCTGCTGTGTCCTGCTTTAGTTTCCAGGAATTAAGAGCCGATTCATTTCTGACAGCCGGTAAGAAGAATTACTAGAAGCCCGGGAATATAGGTTAGACTAGAGTCTAGGAAAAATCCTAGGAAATTAGGTACTGTTCAAAATGTAGTCATTTAGGAAGAAACATTTATCTATCAGCTTTTAACAGGACTGTTTTTAATTAAATCACATACAACTTGAAAAAAAACTTGTTAGGAGGTCATAGGTGGCTCCCTGAGAGTTGTGCTGATGAGCAAGTTCTTTTTCTACAGCTTCACAATATTTTTATTTTTCCCTCCAATGCTCCAGTATCAAACATTTACTTTAAGTTACAGTTTGGAGCCCTTAATTCCTGCAATAAGCTGCTTGCAGATCACCAGTTCAGGCAGGAACATAATCATTAACTGCCATGGAAGAACATCTACCAAAGATCCAATGGGAGCATACTGGCCCTCCTGTATTCCCCAGATGCTGCATTTGCATGTCTGAAACCGCTCTGCAATCCTGTTCAGCAAGATGGGAGCTCTTCAGTGCAGCCATGGTCATACAGAAAGAAGGAGGAAGTCTGAGCACTTTTTAGAGGCAGTTGTGGGGAATCCTGTACTCAAAGACTCATCCCTCAAGACTGGGAAAAAGAAACTAGTTTGATTTACCTTCTACATATGATAAGGCAGATGCCTGCTGAGGTTTCCTCCCTTCTCTGAAAGGAGATCTGAAAGATGCAGCCCTTGTTCCTTCAGACGGAAATATGTGCCCTTATCACCATTCTGTGTACTGAAGCACACATGCGTGTTCAGAGCAAAGACCCACATGTCTGTGCCCCACTCCCAGCTCAGTTACTCATTAGCTGAGTGTCAGGTGGTGATTTTCCTACACTCATCTGCATGCTTCGTGATTTTTTCCATCTGGATAAGGAAGATTATGATAATTCTTCAAATGCTTCAAACGGTTTGATTAGCAACAGCTTTTTACCTAGAGAACAGAATAGGGTCCAGCCTTTCCAAGAAGTCGCTGAATTGCTGTCTCAGGGAACCATACACACCCTGAAAATTCTGGCTGCAGTGCCCCGTTGAACAAAGGTCTTATGGACTGTTCCCCGAGGTGCTGGTCCCCAAGCACCTACTCTGGTAGGAGTGCCCCATGGGCATTGCTGCTTGGGCTCTTCTCCCGGGCACAGGGACAAGGGGGCTATGTGCAGGTCCCATCATGACAGTACAGGTACAGTTGTACCATGGTTTGTATCTAAATATGTCTGCATAATATTTGAACATTACAGGCTCTGCTTACTTTGAGTAATTCCTTGCTTTTCTTGAGACAAAACAGATATCCTAGTTGAGCAAAAGGCAAATAATTTGGTAAAATCAACATATTGGTGACAGTTTGGTGACAGAACAGGTCGTTGGCAGGAGACCCAATCTCTTCCTACTGTAACTCTGCTGCCATAAATTGGTTTATACTGTTGATGAATGTCCTCCCAAGAATTTCAGGACTGTTGGCAAACTAATGAGGCAGATGCACACAAGCAGAAAACCCATTCAAATTCGGCACAGCTCTTAGAGGATTCCTGGGAACCCCTTGATAAAATTCCACCATCAAATAACAAGCAGATCACATGGACGATATTCCTGTCCCCCAAAATCTTCTTCTTTGGCACTGAAATCACAAAAGACTTGTTGCAGCATTCAACTAAAAATATAACCTTCCAAAAATAGAAACACAACTCCTCTTCAAACTTAAAAAGATCAAGGTTTAGAAATTCCACTAGAACAGTCCCAGACCACAGAGAGAGCTAAGAGAAACTATTACTACACTTTTCCAATTGTTATATTCATCTGGAGAGAAGACTGGGTGCTTTAAGGATTATTTCTCTATTTCACATAAACAATGAAGAAAATACGTGGTGCTAAAGCAGAGGTTGGAGACTAGGACTCCTTATTTAGAAAACAGTATCTCAGTATCTTAGCCTTTGAGCTCAAATCATTTCACGTTCTCTCTAGCTTGATCGGCATGGAAATATTAAATGACTTTGGCAGTGTTTAAACAAGAGCAAAGGAATATTTAGGTTGATACCTCTTCCTTTTATTTTTATAGACTGCACCTTATTGTCTTTATCAGGTGCGTAAATGGAAACTCAGACCTTTGCAGAAAACTAGCAAACAAAGCGTTATGAGTTTGGTGGAATTCAACCTGAAAAAGGTTCACTGCACATCTTAGTCAGTTCTTCAACACTTTGCTAGAACCTCAGCGAACACATGGAACAAGTGATGTGGTTCACAGCATAGCTTTGCCTACTGCATCACCAACCTCCAGGGTTCTACTGGCACCCGTGAGCTCCGTATGGAGGACTGCAAAGAAAACACTTTCAGAAAGTTCATTAATGCCTATAACAAAGTAAATGCATACCACACCGTAGGCGTCTTTTTGCTCTTTTAAGCTTCAATAAGCACAATGATGAGCATAGACCTTTGAAAACCTGTGTTAGGCAGCTCTTGTGGAAATTTCTAGGCAGAAGCCTTACCAGAGCAGGGAAAATTTTACTGGACCTCTGGACCTGAGAATGAAGGCGTACTGTTATTCAGCTTTCCAATTTGTTATGGGTTTCTGTAAAGGACACAGAAAATTCCTACAGTTAGGACAAATATACATATATATGTATATATATATAAAACAATTTTAAAGAGAAACTGAGCAAGAAAACTTCTAATGGAGAAAAATAAAATAAATAAAATAAAATAAAATAAAAATGTATACTTGCCCAGGAGTCTCATTCAGACACTGAACAATTAATGAAAATTCAACCAAGCAAGTAAAAGAACTGGGAAAGCCTCACAAAAATGTATTGCAAACATTTATTTCCCCAGTGGGACTTTGGAGAGAATGGATTTGAATTCATTCAAAGCAATCTCATTTGCACAAAGTGCCTCACAGTTCAAGATCAGATCACGTGAGCTTAGTCTCAAACAGAAGTAGTTTTCATTTCATAGCAAATGACAGCCAAAAGATTTTGATTTTTTTTGTTAACGAGATACAGAAATAAGTTCAAGTGAATAATTTAATTTTCATGGAAAACCAGAACATGTTTGAAGTTCATTTTCAAAGTATGTGTAGTTTTTCTAAGAGAAATGCAATTAGACATTGTATAAACTCTGTCTTCTCATAGCTAAATTACTTTCTGTGCACCTAAACCATGGGCCTTTATCCTGGTTCAAATAACACTTCTGAGCCAAGAAAGTATGGCAAAGATAATGAACATGGTATAGAACTGAATCCAAATGTTATTTATGAGTTATTATTTCAAGTTACAGCCCAGTAAAAGCCATGATGGTGACTACAATAACAACATTTCCAACTGAACATATACTGTACAAAGAGGAAGAAATTCCACAGCTCTTAGGGCAGTTGAGGAAATTACTTGTTGTGAATCTCTAAAATACAGCAATATAACAGTTACCACTGAAAATTTTACTGTAGACAGAGCAGTACATGTTTCTCAGATGGTTGCGATGATCTGATAGTTGTTAAGATGTGAAATCAGATAAAAAAATACTTTAACATTTCCTTTTTTTTTTTTATAGTTAGTGAACATAAAAGCAGAAATTGAGAAGGTGTCCAATGTAGAAGGAAGAAGCATCATGACAGTTTGAATTATAATCACAAATGTAAATCACCTGATCATGTCTATAACTGCTGTTCTTCAAGCTAGCAAATGGTAGGTGCTAGTAGAGCCAAATCTTACGTATTGCCAATATTTATAATCTGTCCTTTCAGCTGAGAAAGGAATTAAAAGCTTGCTTGGAGGAAAAAAAAAAAAAAAAAAAAAAAAAAAGTGTATTTTCTCTGTGGCTATTCATGATTCAAGACATGGAAATATCAAAATGTGTTTTACAGAGTTACTTGATCTATTGTCTATTTTTTTTTATTCTTCAAACTGTAATGAGATTGTATTAGGGATATTTGGAAATGTAAAATGTCCTACAAGCAAATGATTCAGACCTGTCATTTGTAGCTGACAATGTTAACTTTAGGATACCCTATAAATGGGCTATAGGGCTGCCTATAAATGAGGGTGAAAAAGGATAAGTATTTTTTTTCCAGCTAATTGCTAGCTCCTGATAGTACATAAAACTCAAAAGTACACCACCAGTAATTCTCAGATACACATTCTCTCATCTCTGCTCTGTCATCCAAAGGGGATACTGATGGTATTCACAGGCATGTAAGGCCCAATGGCCACCCCTGTGGCATCCCCTCCAACTCCTTTGGTCCCCCACCTCTCCTCAAATATCTGAATCCGCAGTTTGAGTCACAGAGCAGAACCAACCTAACCCAGCTTAGATGCTTTTCTCAAGAAATGCTGACTTTGGAAAACGAAGGCATTATTGAAAGTGGAAACTTGGCAGCATGTTAGATCAGATTTATTCATGAGGCATGTGACAAGCTGACAGACTGAGCCCATTGTGGGTGCTTGTTCTGGAGTCTCATTACTGGGAATGGCTGTTAGTTTTACTTTCTAGTCTTCATTTTCTTCAGCTTTGTATAAATTTTTGTTTGTACTCCTTCCTATCTCAAATGTACCAGCAGAAAGAAAGCTTTACTTCTGTTAACAGATCTGGAGACATTTTCTGAAACACTTTCTGAACGAGGATGTGTCAAGGTTAACATTCTAAGTGTAGCTTATTGCTTTGAATAAAAAATATATGGCTTCATATGAAATCTATTGGTGAGAAAATCAAGGACTAGTTTCATAAAATAAAAATGCATGTATCATGTATTAAATCTCTTCAAAAAGAGAGTCCTTTTCACTCTTTTGAATCCCTACAAAGCAGATGAAACTGCCTCTTAAACCTCCTGATATCTGTCATGATGTTCTTCTCTCTAGAACATGGAAAATACACATATGTGCTTAAATAAAGCATGTACAGCCTAGCAAGAAAAACACAGGCAAAACTTAGTCTTGGATTTAAGAACCCTGGTCAGCCCATTCTGCATTTTGGCAATCAAAATGCACATTAACATAAAATAAATACTTATATGACTACCTACTTGTGGCAGTTTGAAGATGCATATGCACAAACCACTAGGAAGTCCAAGAGTCTGCCAACTCTTAAGATTTTCAGTCATATGTTAGGCAGATGCAAAATAGCAATTTATATAGTTTTCTACTGCAATTTGAAAACGAACAAACAACTGCAAAAACAAAGGCAAAAATCTGGGGACTCTTTCTGACCTTCTTAGATTGTGAATTTGCACGTGCAAGTTTTTCTGCAACTATGAAGGCCAGAAACTTTGGTTATTCTCTTTAAATGGATGTTGGTACTTTTACTTAAAGTAAATAAATAAATAAATAAAAACATACACGATATTTAATGATTAATTATGAAGATGCAATACTGACAATAACCTAACAGCAAAAAATCAGTTAGCAAATAACACTCCAAACACACCTTACATTATTTGTAATTCCTAACCTATTATATTTTTTCAGGTCATTATCGAACAAAATCTGAAATGACAGATTGTCTCCCTGCTTTCAGAGTCAGGAAAAAATAATTCTGAAAGCGACTGCTTAATGAAATCACTGTTTTGACCCTTTGCATTTTTTTAATCAAAGCTTGTCTGCTGACTGTTTCTATGACTTTCCTTGCCCTTGCTGCAGATGGTCCTCCAGCCAGCGCCTGTGCTTCTTGCTGCTACTGAGTAGGAAACAAAGCAAAGCCACCGCTATTATATACTGATTCCTAGCCAGCTCTTTTACTTATTTAGACATTTTATTAGTTTATTATTCAGCTTTGCTTTTTTTTTTTCAGTAAAAATAATAGACGTTCATAATAAGAAAAAAAATTATTAAAGGCTTAGGATTTTTATTTAAAAAGGTGAAAATTTAATATTCCACATATTAGTAATAATAACTGAAAAATGTGCATAACATCAGTGCCAAGAATCTCATTTCCTTCAGCCTCTGTTTCTATATGGCATTTAGTAAGCACTCAGTGGGCAGCCTGGTCTGCAGAAGTGACACGAGGGCTCATGCAGAGAGAATGGATCAGCTCATACTCACACCGTTCAGGATACAGGAAACATCAAAGTTCAAGGTGCTTATGATCTCCATTAACATAGTTCCCTTTGTGTCTTTTAACCTGCACAATAACCTCTGAGCTGCAGCCTTGCACCTAGTGGAAATTTTTTTGTCTCTGTGATGAAGGATTAAAATCTTGAAATAAATAATCCCATCAGATGCTTTTGCTTTACGCATGAATCTTTACAAACCTTTAAAGATTCTGTTCAAACCAGTTCCAAGGTGATCTCTCTGATCACAACAGCTGGAAGCTTCCTCTCCCCCCCCCTTTTTTTTTTAAAGCCTAGCATCTGATATTTTACAGTTGCTTGTAATCTCATGTGGGAGTCTGAATGAAAACATCAAATAGTGCAAGATTTTAAACAAAGCTCTGGGGTCTGGCAACAGCACAGCAAAAATGATGGGATTGAGTACTTTCCTTGGCTTGACTGGTTCTCCTGCTCCTGACTTTCCATTCTCTCTCCATGTCTTACCTGCAGTTTTCTCTTTCAAGAGGCACTGTGTACTGCTGATCTTGTGGGACACAGAAGTGCCCAGTTCTCCCCAGATCACAACTCCGTTCAGGCCCTCACATGTGGCAAGGGTCACTTTAGTACCAAGAAAAACTAGCTGAAGGCTGGACAAGGGGGCTTCATTCCCCCAGCAGACTTCAAAGAGGAGAGTATTGGCTGCTGCAGTTTGCTGGCCCAGATGGACTCACCAAGATATTTTCCTCCATGACTGATTACATTAATGACAAGGGCTTGAGTCAAGGAATTCAGTGTTAAAATGATTTGTTACACCAGTAACATAGTTTGGGCTCAGAATTCTGCGAAGGTGTTTCAAGGAGAGTAGATTGTAAAGAGAGCACAGCATGTCTTAGAATGGAAATAAACTGGCCACGAGATCATATGCTTGTGCTGGGAGATTTGTCATGTGGAGAGCGTAAACAAATCTTAAGAACGAGGCGAAAAACAACTTATATTAATGGCACAGATCAATGCAAAACATTATGGCACTGAGCCTTGCGGTGACAATGATATTAAGGAACCTCAGATGAGCTGCAAGATACATGAGTCTCCTGGTTAATGAATGATGGTGTTAATACCTCAAGGTGTAGAGGGCATGGGTATATGCATTTTTCCTGAATGTGTAAAAAACTGTACCAGCTGATTTTGGAGCCACTTCCAATAATGTCCAGTTCTTGTACTGCACCCGGCTTTTTGTTTTGTTTGCTGTACCCAGGATGTCACCAGAGTGATGAGAAATAAACATTACCAAGAGGGAATGGCAGTCCAGCAAATGCTTCACACCATTTACCTTTGTATTGTTTGCTGCTTCTGCCTTTGGACTCTCCTAGTGCTCCAGGAAGGATAAATGCACCTACAGAGTTTAGAGGGGAAGATCCAACACTTTCAAGTGAATGGGCAGAGAGAAGGAAAAAAGTTGTTACTCTTACAGGAAATTATTTGATGCTTTCTTCAGTTCTTGTGATTTTTGAAATAACACTTTGTATAGAAACTATAGCCACTCTTTCTGCCTGTACATGTTAGCACATGACAAATATATATATATATCAACAATTTAATGTCTTCACCTATTAGCAGTGCCTCAGGAAGATAAATACTCGCTTAGTTTATTTTTATTTTTTTATTCATTGTCGCTCTTGAAACAATTCTTTTGTGATAAAAAGAATTCAATTTGAAAGTATATTATTGAAGTGTAAAGGCAAAGGCCTTCAATGATTCCTGTCTTTCTCAGCTGCAGACATCCTGAGGAAAACATAATGGGTGATTATTATTGATCAAACAAACATCACAATCTGTAAGTTCCTGTACTGTGAACTTAAAATCCCTGGACCCAAATGGTCAAAATCGAGTTTGTGTGTGTGGTGGGCAAACCTTGACAGGCTCCCAGGCACACACCAGACCTCTCTCTCTCTCCCCCTCCTCAACAGGATAAGGAGAAAATATGACAAAAAAAGCTCACAGGTTGAGCCAAAGACAGGCAGATCACCTGTGCCACTCCTTCCTCCTCACACAGTTCTGTTCCAGTGTGGAGTCCCTCCCACAGGACGCAGTCTTTCACAAACTGCTCCGGCATGGGTCATTTCTATGGGCTGCAGTCCTCAGGAACAGACTGTTGCAGTGCAGGTCCCCAGCAAGCCGCAGTTCCTGATGGGCCTGAGCCTGCGTGGGCTCCCCATGGGCTGCAGATCCATTCAGGGCATATTCTCCTGCTCCTGCGTGGAGTCCTCCATGGGCTACAGTGTGGATATCTGCTCCAAAGTGGTCTTCCAAGGGCTGCAGGGGGCCAGCCTGCTCTGGCATGGTCCTCCCCACCATGGACTGCAGGGGAACCTCTCTTTCAGCACCTGGAGCACCTCCTGCCCCTCTTTCTTGGTGTCTGCAGGGCTGGTTGTCTCACATTTTTTCCTCACTCCTCTCTCTCAGAGCTGCACCACCATGGTTTTTTTTTACCCTTTCCTAGATATGTTATTACAGAGGCACCACCCAGGTTGCTGATGTGCTCAGCCGTGTGCTGTGGCAGTTCCGCTGGAAGCGGCTGTGCTGGCAGCAGTAGCCCCTGGTCTCTCCTCATGGAAAACGCTCCTGATGCCCCCAGTACAAAATGATGCCCCCCTCTGACAAGCCCTCACAAAGCCAAGAAAACCGAATGATGAATTTCCTCAAATAAACATGGTAATACCAAAAATGATGAAAATAAGCTCTTGGAAGCTTTTGTCTGTGCCTAATGTTTCCCACATCAGTTGGGCAGGCACCAAGTGGTAGCACATAACCTGACAGGGGATGGGTCGAAGGCTTAATAACCTGCACGTCCCCTTTCTGAAGCAATTTCCTTGCATTTGCTTACTTATGCAGTTGGTCATCACTAGCTCAAGATTGTACTTTGTTCCTTTGGACAAAAATATTCATCAAAATGGTGAATTCATTCTTAAATGATCTAAATGATCTATTCATCTGTTCTATTACCTGTTTCCCCTGCATTTCCAATTTCCTTACTTTACAGGCAAATTTCAAAAAATTCAGTCCTATTAGAACACTGATCTTCCTATGAAATGTTAGCTACTTGGCTGTTCTACTACAAACCTTTAAAGCAGAGAAGCAGCCTTTAAATGATTTTTAAGCACAGTCAGTAGAGATTACTACTACTTCTGACTGTAGTTTATTCCCATCAAATTTAATTGTAAACACACTACTAATCCTTTTAGTTTGTATGCTGCACTCTTAGGATACAGAAAGTCGTTAACATGAATCACTATTATAGTAAATATACGACATTTCCTTCAGTGAAATAAAAACTCAGAGACCAATATTTATTAGTTAACCTTGAAACTTCAAGTTTAATTTTGCGACTTCAGCATTGGGGAACACAAATGTCTGGCTGACATTTTGCAAGTACCATAGTATTTTATGGATAACAACTGGAAGCATTGTTTCATGCTAAAACAATCTGAAAACATTTACTTTGCGTATACTTAAATACTTTTAATCAGTAGTGACTACAATTGGCAGAGTTAAAATTAAGATGGTAGAACTTATTATGGGTAATATTATGACTCAAAGTCCATGCAGGTAACATATTCTTTATGTTGCAATAAGCAATATCTTTATGCTGCATACTCTTTAAAAAAAAAATGGGCAAGCAGGAAGCCAGACAGAGATCCTACTTTTCTTCATTCGGTGGACCTTTTAGCATTTAGTTTTTATATATACATATATATAAGGCAGCAAAATTTGGAACACACTGCAATTCAGCTATGCATATCCATTTCTTTTTCTTTCATCCAAAATAAAAACCAGAATGAAATGCACCAATCTATTCCACAATCTTAATTCATCTGTTTCGTTCTGTACAAAAGTTACATAATTGTGTCTTTCCACTGAAAGACAGAAAGTACTGAGACTTAACAAACTACTGAATTTAAAGAAAGGGTAGTAAGATCCCAATAGCTGAAGAGATTAGGCCCTCTACCAGAAAAGTGGTGAGATTGAGTGCCCCAGCAGTCCTGTTTGCATTTGAAAGATGCTCCATTGGAGTGCTGTCCTGAGTGGCGATACAATTGTAGACATTTGTCTCAGTTGGCTTTAGCAGTGCTTGACTTTATTGTCTGGGAAAAAATGCCCTGGACAGACATGACCCGTGCAGATGGAAAACCTGGCACTCTGAAGTTGATGGGAAGCTTAGCTGATAACTTCAGAGGCATGGAATTGGACTTGTACACGTAGTGGCCCTGTGTGTGCTGCCTTGCCTACAGCTCAAATCTGACTTGACAGAAGAAGAAATGGTGTTGGCAAACAGAGGTAGGAAATAAAGTTGTCAGACAAAACTGACAACAATAGGGTCATGTAGAGACTACAAAAACATTTGTTGCTTTTCCTTCCTTCAAATTGCAGGCTGTGAGTAAGCTATTAGGAAGAGTAGAAACCAGCACAAAACAAAACCCACCATACCTTCACAGTCAGGAGCAGCCTGGGTTCCTCTACAGTAACTTCTGTGCTTAAAAACTCTACCGCACTTCCTGCACAATATTTACTCTCTATTAAACAGTACCTTCTAAAAGTGACTGTCAGTTAATGACGATATGTCCTGCTGAACTATCCTCTAAATATGGTATTAGAGCTGAATCCCCAAAGGCTTAAGAGCATATTGCTAACATAAGTTGTGAAGTTGTGAATATTTTCCATTATGCCGAAAACAGCATCCTACCTGGGTGGTGCTGTTGTAGCTCAGCACATAAGCTGACAGAATTGTCCCAGCTGGTGAACGTTGGTGGTCATGCCCAGGACTTTAATTTCAGTAAACATTAAGTTGCTTGGATCAGTGTAACCATGATGTACAACCATGATCTCTAAAACATTCTGAAAGAAAAAAAAAAAAATGAAATGGGATGTTGGCATTAGACTGGTTCAAGTCCACTTGAGCCTTTCAATTGCCATCCTTCCTTTCAGGTGTTTTAAAGAAAATATATCTGTATATTCTTGTTTATTTTCCAAATGCTGAAGGCTTCAGTTTTCTTCACATTGTTAATCTATCTAGGTCCTGGAATCTGCTATGTCTTTAATTGCTGCTCAGCTGCAAGGTGTGAGAAGCAAAGCAGCCACATGGTCTTAACCCTCGTCACAGGCAGATACTGCCGCATAGGCAAACCTGTCCTCTGCTGTCACCAGGACAGCAGTTATGCTGCATCTCCGAGTTTCTCTGAGGCCTGAACTAGGATTAAAAAACAGATTTTCACCTGCAGAGCTTCAGTTAAGACCTTTTTTGAACTGACTCTGGTTCTGAGTAGGGTCCAAATCTATTAGATCCATCAGAAATATCTCTCTGCTTCTATGGACTAAATGTGCTATGATATAATTCTGCATATTTAATGCAGTAGTCATGGGTCTGTTTATTTTAGTGTGAGCATTTCTAACTTTTGGTTGATTCACGACCCCTTTAACTAGGCTTTTCCTTACCAGCTTTCTGTAAGAGCAGGAAAAGGTGTATTTATTTCATACTCTTTCAGCTGCAAATAGTGTATATTAGCAAAACACACTTCTCTTCCTTACCAGTTAACATCCAAGTAATTGACAAAGACAGAATTAAATGAGAAGAAAGAACAGTTGGAATCATTCTTAAATTTGTTCTTAACACAGTTTAATCGTACAACCTGTGGTGGATTCGATGATGAGCACAACAGACTCCTTGTCAGTTCCTTCTGATAGACCCAAAAGACTGTCAGATGTGTACTTCTAGGATTCCAGCCAGTCTACTCTTAAGCTGCAAACCCAGTTTTCCCTGTGAGAAATCATCTCCAGCTACAGGATGTGCACCAACATCCGTCCTGCAGCTTTCACTGCGGGCCAGCTCCTTAAAATGAATATTCACATCTGTGGAATAACCCCACTGAAATAAACTAGGTTAATCTGATATATACTAGTACAAAGAATGCCAAACGAATTTGTTCTTCTAGTGTGCACTAATATATGCTGCTGGAATACCAAATAATTTTTTTAAGCAACATGTATAGACCCACAACAGTCTTCACCCTACTGAATAACAACTGGTCTGTCATCTAGAATCAATGTGAGAATGGGGAATAGCTAAACTTTGGAAAGGGCCAAATTAAAATATGAGTAGTTAAGAATGAGACAATGATCACCTCAAGTGATTATTCAAAAACTGTTAGCTAGCATTACATACCTGCTTAACAGTAAATGATGTTAGCAGATATGAACCATCTTCATATGCATCTGTTAGACAGAAAGAATACAATCACATGTCCACCGTTTAGTTGTTCAGTTAATATATTATAAAACTTTCAATTGAAGAAGGGTGCCCATATGCTCTACTCAAATATGCACGTTGTATATCTCTCACTGTATATAAAGAGAGTATAACTTCATTTCCGCAAGAAATGCTTTTAGACATAAGATACTTTCTTGTTGGACTGTTTGCTATTTAAATGAGAACAAATTTTAGAGGTAAAACATACAAGAAGGCAAACAAACTGCTTCAGAAAGATCAAGGAAGCTAACACCAGCAAGAGAAAAATGTTTCTCGCTGAAGGAAGCACGGGAGTCAATTCCCATTTCCATATCTATTCACTGTCCAATTATGCATGATAATGATAGATGTTGATGCTTCTTTGAAATCATTGTTATATATTTTACCAGTCCTCTTATTCAGCACAAAATGAACTCTAATGAACTAATGAAAGCAGTGCTGATGATAATGGGCATTGCGGGTTCTGCTTTTCTGATCTACAGCAAGCAGATCACTGAGATCTTGGTAAAGGACTAAGTGACAGTAAAAACAGTAGGTATGACTGTCATCCCTAAGAGGGGAACTAGAAAGAAGGAAGATGAGAAAAACCTGTGGGGAGTACTGTAAAAAATATTTCTTGCAAGTTGTCCTGAAGGCGTTACACATCCTGGAGTACATAATTTATTATCCCTCTCTTCTGCAGGGCAGCACTCAGGACTTGCAAAAAAAGACCAAAGCACTAATGACTGATGTCAGGGAGCACTTCCAGTCTTTACTAAATGTATTGAACAATACCTTGGCAAATTGGCTAAGACTGCAAGCAACATGATAACCCTGAATCTGCATTTTTAAAGGCTCTGGAAGTCCTATCGAAAGGTGTGCCGTGGCAAGATAAGCACGTAGTTTTTGAAAAGAAGACTCGGATTCATTAAACACGTGCCACAACAAATAGCACTACTCAGCTAGACCTGAAGCTTTAACTGGAATCTACGTGCTGTTTCAGTTTTTATTTTTTCCACTTATCTAGTTTTACAGCTTTCTACAATATAGTCCTTGGCCAGCACAGACCTACATTTAAGCAATTATTTTCCTTTCTTCCTAAAAGAAATACAATATCTGATGGTGGCAAATGTGTAAAGTACATAAATTCCTGACTCTTATTCCAGAGTCATACTACACTGTCCTGTTTTCTCATTTATGGTAATAATTATGGACAATTAGGACTTCAAACTCCAAGGTCAGTTTTGCTTCTTTAAGAGCGTTTAGCAAATGTAGAACATGTTTCCTTCAAGTGGTCTAAATCCCAGAGCAGCCCCTCTGCAGGCATAAAACCTCCCATGCGAGGGGGGAGGATTACAATAGAACTAGCATACAAAGACTATTATTTTTTTGATGAAGAGGGAAACGTGTTCTTTTCATGTCCATTTTGATTGGAATGTACTTTTTTTGACACCGGCTGGCTTGTGTGATGCCCCAGCTGTTCTCTACATGTGCATTGCAAAGCTCTATCCATTAATAACCACTAAAAATCTGCAACTCACCCTTGTTCCTTTCCCATCGTGATTCCTTGAATATGGGTAAAATGCACCCAGCTGCATCCAACAAAGACACAGCTCGCACTTTGACTCATTAAAGAAGCCACAGATATCAGTTCCTGTCTGAAAGTTGACAAACAATCCAGTTGGAATACTGTAAATTCTTGTACAGTGTCAAGATAATTAAATATAAGGTAATAACTCAGTAACTTACATAAGATAATGTAAAGACTGAAGTCCATCATACCTGAAGGAAGAAATAAATCGATGTTACCAGCTATTTTTCTTCCCCCTTTGGTATGTCAATAGTTGAAAAGGTAGTACACACATAATGCAGAATGAGAAGAAGAAAAAAAAAGTGTTTCACAATTTCTCTAATTTCTCATATTTTTGTGGTATGTAAAGAATTGAGAGCTGGTTGTCAGATGCACACAAAGATGTTCAGCAGGAACCAAAAACTTAGCTGAACAAAAAATAAGCCATGGAGCTATAATCATATCAGAAACACAAAGAAATGAGTCAGAGTTCAAGAAGTGTTTGGACAATGGTCTTAAACGAAGTTTGATTTTCAAGTTGTTCTGTGTGGAGACAAGTACTGGATTCGATGATCCTTGTGGGTACATTCAAACACAGAATATTCTATAATTTTATGACTCTGTGATTTGATGAGAAGAGACCAACATGGGCTTGTCTAGAAAAACATATATTAAAGCTGTTGTTTTCATCTCACACCAGGTAACGAGCCACACAGCTCAAGGAAGACCAGTTTGGGTGACTGCCTTGGCATTAGGTGATATTTCTATGCAAATGAGCTGAATGGAAAAACAATTCACCAGCTAGGTCCGTTCCACAAATAAGATAAAGAAAAATGATTCATTTTCTTAAATAAAGCCTTGGCAATTGCCACAAAATACCTCCAAAGGTAACAAATAGGCTTTATGAAAAAAAGTTGTGGAGCTGAGAGGAATCTATGCTTCCTAATTGCCCCGCAGAGGACACACACACCTTGCCGCTGCTGGTCTATGCTGTGTGCCTAGTGTGGATGCATAACTGCCCTCTTCGAAGAATCCCTTTGCAGGCGTGCACACATACTGTGAATCAGTACGGCAAAATACTGAACTGCAATACTAGTTAGAAAGCTGCACTGATTGAATTGCACTGCTCTCCAATGCCGGCTCCACAATAATTGCCTAAACAGCTGCTTCAATAAGGCACTACTTATTTATTTTTCCGACAGGATTTGCAGCTTTAGCGATGCTATAATTACAGCAAAAATACACAAGTCACTTAAATTACCGTTGTAATTAAACTAGACTAATGTGCTGTAATTATTTCTTCCAAGACAAACGGTAAGTTTTCTAGTACCTTTTATTTCTTTGTAATGTATTATCAAACATTTTCAGCTGCTGCTTCGTTTACCCTCCTTCAACAATCTTTGGGAGGTCCTGCTAAAATTTGAAATCCAATGAAAGCGTATGTTGCCCACAGAACTGCTCAGGGATGAGCAGGGCCTGAGTTTTTTTTACTGACTTAGGGTGCCAGCTCTCTGCTTCAGGACTGAGCAAAAACTGTATCCCTGAAAAGAAATCCCTCATGTCACCAAGTCCTCCAAACCTTTACCTCAAAATGGTTCCTAGATTCACTCTTAAAGGTTCTGGCTTTCACATCTCTGCAAAAGCCTTGGTACAAAAGAATAGCCTTGAGCCGATACAAAGAAGGTTCCTCTGTCTAATTAATAGACAACTGAAATTGTATCAAATTAGGAAAAAAATTGCTGCTTACTTTTCCATTACAGTGGCTTTTTTTTTTTTTCCATATTGTGGCTTTTGCATGCAAACAATCTTCTTGTTTGGATGGTTTAGTCTCAGAATAAGTTATTATTACTACACATCTTCTGTGTCACAATTACTTCCTTCAGTCAGGAGTATTAGAGAGAGATCTAATTAGAGAGATCTCTTAGTTGTGATCTCTCTCTTTCTTTCTTTCTTTTTTTTTTTAATAACAGTGTTCTGTTTGTTTCAACTGTGAGAATATCTGTATAGGCTGTGTAATTTATCGTACTCATTTCTGTTACAGTACCTCTCAACAGAGAGGAAAATATTTCACTACATTTCAGTTCACACCCGATGCACAGGAATGACAGCAATATTGCTCCGAGTGTTAAATTATTGTCTATTTACAATATCCAAATTGCATGTGATTTGGCTGACAGCAGAGGTATCAGACTTTCCTCCCTGTCCTGCCAGCAGATTCATGTGTGCCTTGACCGACAGCACTGCCATGCACGCTGCTGGCAGTAGCATCCACTCAGTCAAAAAATCAAATAGCCTTGGTATCTTCTTGCCTTATGGCAATATCAAAGTTACCAAGGACTTTAAGATCATTAAGGACTATAAGGAAACGCTGTTCCTTGCTTACTCATTGATTTGGAAATGAAACAGCACAAATATACTATCGTTAGATCAGACGCTATCTAAAGTCAGCGGGGATCCTATTCACTAAGAAACAGACATCTGCCTTGGAACCGAGAAAATAAATTCCTAAAAGGAAAGCCTTATGAACAGAATATGTTTTCTCTTCTCACCCATACTCAAGTAATTTAGAATACCTGAGATAATAGAGCCCTTCTTAAATTAACATTCTTAAAAAAAACTGTATTCATTTTCCCTCACTACATGTGTAAGGCTAATACAATATCAATGCTAGAAGTAAAAGAGGCTATTCTAGCACTAGCTAGAAACAAAAAACACGTGTTTTATATTTTAATTGCAGTAATTAGGTGAGACTGTCATTGAGTAATTACTGTTAACAACAGCTGATCCAAATGTTCAGACCTGTTCTCTGTTCTGCCTTGTAACAGAATAGCAGAGCGATGCCTTTTGATTGACTGCTCCCATTTACAATGCTGAGCATCGCCCCAGGACGGCCTTGCTGGCTGACTCTTAATAGAAACCTCTGCTGAAAAGGCAACGTGTTATGTGTGAACACACTGGGACAGGACAACGATTGGTGGCGAGTTATTACATCCCAATTAAACCATATGAGAAATAGCACCGTGACCACCTTATTTCATAATACAGGTCAGCAGTTGGGCTTGCACAACTTAAAATGTGTATGGATGAAACCCTTAGAACTGCTATACAAAGACTTGCTCTGCAGCTAGGTGAAGAGTAACTTTCTTTAATATCAGACTTGGGTAAATTGCCGTTAAAAGGTACCTTGAAAATTGCATCTGCTCTGGGTCAGTGATTTTAAAGCTGCCACACTCAAAATAAAGGCTTTGCCTGCCTGTCCTGAGACAGTGAGTGATGCTGCTGCTGGTGTAGACATGCTTGAGATAGGTTTTTTTTTTTTTTTTTTTTTTTCTTGGCTCCAACAGCAGTATGCCTTTATTGCACTGCAACAGTGGAAGCTCAGCTTCAGCTCCGACCTGCACACACCCACCATGCCTTCTCCTGCACGTCCTTGCTCAGGTTCCTACCACCCTGCTTGCACCACACGCGAGATCACAGCGCAAGCTGAGCAGGAACGTGACTGAAATACTGCCTACTGCAAAACCTGGAGCATTGGTGCTCTGAACACCAAACTCCACTTTGAACAGAACGGCAGAATCAGCACTACTAGGATGAAAAGGAAGATTTCGCAGACATCTAAAAGAGACTCAGGCAGGTTTGGGCCATAAGAATACGGACACCAACTATTCTTGGCAACACATTTTGGAGATAGCAAGAAAGTATGCAAATCTCACTTACTCGTGGGTAGGTTTTGTTTGTGACCATCCATAAAGACTGTGGACATCATAGTGTCTAACTGGGGTACCGTCCGGAAGATACTGCTGACCTTCCATGCATGGAGTTTTGACAATTAAACCATCTGGCCGGGATCCCAAATCTAATGAGAAGGGAAGAAGAAAAGAATACATGCTTTTTAATGAGGAATATTCAATAACAACTGCAGTTAATCTTTGTTAATTGTCATGATTTCTTTTGTGTTCACTCTCTTTTAGGCATCTATACTGTCATCTATGACTTATTAGAAAAGAGCATTTCTAGCTGTATAAAATTGGATAGCTCCAATAGTCCTGTGCGGGCATCTTTCAGTATCCTCCTATAATTCAATAGAAACACTCAGACTAAGTATTCTGAGATTAGATGAGCTGACGTAGGTTAATGCATTAGCCTTCCACCTCTGCATACTTCTCATTAATCTTGCCTAGTTGTTCTAATGAAACTATGCCTGCGCCTTACATCTGAGCTGTTAATGAATATTTATTCATCTGTCATTATCAAAATCAAAGTACCTTTCAACTTGAGCAAATGTTTAAAACATACACAGTCCATAACATGACCAGAGTTTGATTTCACATGAAAAAACATTTCCAAATATCCAAAATTGCAAAAATTTTCCTAAGAGTACAACAAATTCAGGGAACTTCATCCACCCAATTCACCTGTTGCTGTTTCAGGAGCAGCTAACAAACAATTTTGGTCTTCACACCATCGATTTATTATCAAAAAAATCAGCCTAAAGTTCTCCTGACTTAATTTATTTTTCTTATTAGTTCTCTGTAGAGTAGTATAAAGTAAACCGATACTGTTTTCTTAACATAGTAATTATTGCCCTTCTCCTAAACTTCCCCCCCAAAATAATGCATTCAACATCTCTAAAATGAATGGATATTTTTTACTCATATCTTCTTAAATATAGATGTATGGTTCGAAGTGAAGCCTTCAAAATATTTAAAGTAAGTGTTTCA
The DNA here is from genome assembly GCF_013377495.2 of Cygnus atratus. NCBI lineage: Eukaryota > Metazoa > Chordata > Aves > Anseriformes > Anatidae > Cygnus > Cygnus atratus. Next base: position 23,255,048 of record NC_066370.1, on the reverse strand, counting down.
TGCAGAAAATGACTGTAATATTAATAATGTATGCCATGGAGACATAACAGAGGAAACAACACACCACCAGGATAAAGAAATACAGAAATTGACTACAGCAATCTGTTACTTTTTTACATATGAGAAAATGTAAATGCAAGCAAATTGTAAACTCTTTCTCTGAAAAGACTGTAACCTGTAAGTTTTGGCCAGGAAATAGAATCACAAGATGTTTTATTGTTTTGTTTCTCAACAGAAGAGAGTACAATAACAGCTTAGTTATTTTAGACCTCGACAAAGCAGTGCATACGGCTGTCATAGCAGCAGCCAGCCAAGGCCTTCAATATTTACTGCTGCAATAATCAGCCAAATCACAGCTCTATTTCTTAAAAGCATCCCAAACTTTCACAAAAATCTAAAGAAAACTAGACGCTTGGAAGTTTTTCTGTGAGATATGATTGGCACAGTTAAAATAATAAAAGGGAGTCCTACAAGTCCGACGCATGAAGTCTTTCTCATTCCAACAGATTTTCTAGGATTGCCATCCCATTACCTGTGGAGCACAAATACCTTACTTTCTGGCATTTTCTGTAGCTGTCTCCCTAACAGACTGCACAAAACGCTCCACCAGCATCTTCTTTAGCAGCACTGGGGTGCAGAAACCCTTCAAACTAGAGATTTTTGAGCTAAGATTTCTGATGTATGTGTCCCAGTAGGAAATACCTGACCGAGGTTTGCTACTTCAAAGAGACACGCGAGTGAATCTGAGGGCTCTGACAGAGGTGCTCCAGTCAAGAAAGCCAAGCTGTTCCCTAGCCTTGCCCCCTCCAGCTGTCTGTCCTGACCTTCTCCCAGGGTAGAACCTCACAGTGTCAGCTGAGGCAGGGAAAACAAAGCATAATCACACCTTCTCTCCTGCTGCTTTTGTTACAAAGACAGTGACTGCCAGCACAGCACAAAGCATTTATGAATTTAGGAAAAGTGGATACAGTTCTGAACCCCAACAGATGCTTGCTTTCATGCAAGTGGAGTCAGAGCCTTGGGCTTCAGATGAGTGGAAAAACAGATTATACCAAGGATAAAGGTAGCATTTAGCAACTGGAGGATAAACCAGAAAAAAAAAACAGGGACTGCCAAAGTACCTACAAGGAGGAGGTTTTTTTTCTATCAGAAGACAGAGCAAGACTGCACCAATGCAGATACCACCTACAGATGGACAGTAGTCATGTTAATTCACATGGGAAAATATCAAACTGCCTCTGTGAGCAGCCATCTGCAGAACTGGGGCCTAATCTTTAGGAATGCGAATTGAACATGCCCAAAATATATATTTTAACCTCAGTGGTAGTATTACTCTGACTTCATTTTTAGCTGTGCATTCTTATTGCTGCAGTTCTTGCTATGTTCACACCTACATTTTTATTCCAGTACAGCTACAGAAAGCTCAGGTACTTTTCTCTTGGACAGCTGTCTATGGACACAACAGGACATGAAACAAAGAAGATTTGGTCCGCCTGAAGTGCAGCAGTACCAGCTGGCATCCACCATAAACTATAATCCTTAGCTCTGAATGATATGGTTTGTTGCAAAGAAAACAATAAGATCTGTCAAATAACACTCCTTAAAATGTTAACGCAAGATAGAGTGTTCTATAAAAGTTCTTCAAAACAATTGTTTCAGAATTAATGTTCAACCTGCTTGCTGACTTCTCTCAAAATATACATAATAAAGGACAAAGGCTGCAAAAGCAGCCTAAAGGACTGAAGTACCCCAAATCCTTTTATTTTAATGGAAACTGAATGCCTCCCTAAATCCTCAGAAATACCATAGAAAATCCCATGGTTCAAGGTATTCCATTTTTCAAAACTTCCTTCCCCTCAAGATTAAAATTTCTATTTCTATTTTTTCCAAGGTTCTTCCATTGCTCTAGAACTACCACTGATCTCCTTAGACATGCATGTATTCCAAATACATTAATTTTCATGAAAACAGAAATTAATTTGACTGTAAACTAGAGGTTTGTATCTTTTTTTTTTTGACAGAACAAAACTGTTGAGGTAAGGATTATCAATGCCAGTTCACCACCAGAGATGAAGTTGACAGGCTTTGGCATAATTATAGTGACTGTCCCAGGGGAAAGAACTTCCCTGGCTGCTTTTGCAAACGCGAGGTTGGCAACATGACAAATATAGCCTGTACATGCTTACGTGTATTCTCGTGCACCGGTGTGCTGCAGGAACCAGATGGCATGAAATATTTTGGCTTCAATACTGTATCTTTGAGTTGACAGAATCTCTACTGTTTTCACAAGTAATTTAAATAACTCCAGAGAGTTAAAAAAAAAAAAAAGCGCTACTTTTTCATTTTCTACCTGTTTGTAGTGTCCAACACTAATTATGTGAATTCTTGCACCCGTTGAAACTAATTTGGATCTATACCAGAATATGTATCAATCTTGACACCACAGTTTAACAGACAGCATGCTAATGTACCAAACCTTAACATATTTGTGGCTACAGTGAAAACATGGGGAAAAATAAATAAATAAATAAAAAGGAAGACTAACTAAATAACAGGTTTGGTTTTTTTTCACTTAAAAGTTATGAGAAAGTAATGACATATGAGCACCTTATTGACATATGACCAGCTACGCTCAAGGTCTGCTCAATACAGAAGAGTTTGGACCAGAATAGGACCACAGGACATTTCCTGAGCTCCTCTGGGAAATAGGAAGATCCCATTTTTGTGGTTCACCTTGTTCAGCATAAAATGGGAGATGGAGTGTGATTTCAGGAGGAAATACATACACAGCAGAGGAGCTATAATCTTCAAGCTGAATAACAAAGTTGTCAGACAAACAAACTACAAAAGCTCAAAAAAAAAAAAAAAAAAAGAAAGGAAGGTGGTTTCTAACCAGAGGAATAAAGGAACAACAGCAATAACATAACTTCAGCATTTTATGCTGTAGTCCCCCACCAGAGAAAAGAGTTGCAACTAGTGACTTGAGGAGTCCCCCTTCCCCATGAGGTGGTTATGAGACAGACACAAACAGCCAAACCTACCGGGTCAAGGACAGCAGAAATAAGTAGCCCGGGACCCCACAGGAACTGCCTATCAACTCCCCACGTCGCTTCATCTGAGTAGAACCTAGGAATTGGGAAGGACAGAGCACTAACTCGTTTTGAAGAACTAGACCATCATCAGCAATCCTAGTATTTCAAAGTACTGATTGCCTAGAATCATGACTGAAAAGTGTCAGGTGAAAATTCCTTCTTTTTCTTGACGTATTCTTGACCTAGTTGTGTTCAAAAGTTTCCAGGTAAGGAAATGTACATTCTAATATACAGATCATGGCCCAGAGTGATTTGATTAGCTGGCAGTAACATTTCATAGCACCTCTTAAGAGTGACTGACAATAATATATGCATATATACAGAAATTACAGATGGTTTCTGATTACTCTTCTGATTACACCAAAATGGTATTTCATGAATTCAGAAGTTGTCTCTCTCTATATATATTCCAACATGCACTTTCACAAATTACATACCTATTTGGATAGCTCCTATCAACATTCAAGCCTGTCTGAATCTTTTATTCCTAATAAAATTACCACAAAGGCTCTTTGGTACACTTACTCGTGCAAAACTGGACGTACAACCGTGTCCCCTTGAGTATGAGCTTTGTAAAAGAGGGTGTACAGGTAGGGCAGCAAAGTGTAGCGAATGTTCAAGTAATGTTTGGAGGTTTTCACCAAAACTGAATCGGCTCCAAACACAGCTGGATCCTGAGGCTGAAAATAAATATTAGATTATTTTCATTGTGTGGGAAATACCCTGCCAATCACGGAAAGTAGCTGCTGTTTGCGAGGAGCTGAAATTCAGTGGTGTGCATCTGCACAGTATCTGCCTTTTGGGCTGTGAGACTTGAGGTCCTGCTCCAGTCTCCCTTAGCACTGCCAGTCCCTCCTTGTCCATCTGCAAGGAGGACACGTCAGGGTCAGCCCAGGTTTCAGCAAGCAATACAAAGGTAAATGGTGCGAAGCATTTGCTGGGCTGCCATTCCCTCTTGGTAATGTTTATTTCTCATCACTCTGGTGACATCCTGGGTACAGCAAACAAAACAAAAAGCCGGGTGCAGTACAAGAACTGGACATTATTGGAAGTGGCTCCAAAATCAGCTGGTACAGTTTTTTACACATTCAGGAAAAATGCATATACCCATGCCCTCTACACCTTGAGGTATTAACACCATCATTCATTAACCAGGAGACTCATGTATCTTGCAGCTCATCTGAGGTTCCTTAATATCATTGTCACCGCAAGGCTCAGTGCCATAATGTTTTGCATTGATCTGTGCCATTAATATAAGTTGTTTTTCGCCTCGTTCTTAAGATTTGTTTACGCTCTCCACATGACAAATCTCCCAGCACAAGCATATGATCTCGTGGCCAGTTTATTTCCATTCTAAGACATGCTGTGCTCTCTTTACAATCTACTCTCCTTGAAACACCTTCGCAGAATTCTGAGCCCAAACTATGTTACTGGTGTAACAAATCATTTTAACACTGAATTCCTTGACTCAAGCCCTTGTCATTAATGTAATCAGTCATGGAGGAAAATATCTTGGTGAGTCCATCTGGGCCAGCAAACTGCAACAGCCAATACTCTCCTCTTTGAAGTCTGCTGGGGGAACTGAAGCCCCTTCGGTCCAGCCTCTAGCTAATGATTCTTGGCACTTAAGTGACCCTTTGCCACATGTGAGGGCCTGAACGGAGTTGTGATCTGGGGAGAACTGTGCACTTCTGTGTCCCACAAGATCAGCAGTACACAGTGCCTCTTGAAAGAGAAAACTGCAGGTAAGACATGGAGAGAGAATGGAAAGGCAGGAGCAGGAGAACCAGGAAAACCGAGCCAAGGTAAGAACTTGATCCCCATCAAGAAAACCAGCAAACTGCCTTAGAGATCACAATGTAGGTTAAGCGAAAAAGATTCTGAAAATGCATGTGATGAAAACTGAAATAAAATGGTTATAATATCACCTTTTATAATGATGAAATTTACTGCTCTAAGAAGTCTGCCTTTTTGTATAGAAAAAGTAAACCTCGGGTGATAATTGTTAGTTGAATTTTCATTTTTTCAATATTATCTGTGTTGCTTGGATAATTTTCTTCCTTCAGTTTGAAAAGCCTTGCATAACAGCAAGTAGTAAGGAAAAACTTTGAACCATTTTAGTTTGCTTCCCTAAAGGAAAAATAGCCAACCAAGCAGGCAAAGTATTTCTGCTTATAACAGCATAAAGAAAAGGTAATTTCTGTTTCTGTAGCATCTTCCCTTCAAAGTCTAAGATAAAACCATTTTATGTTCTCAGACAAAAATGAAAATCTAGAAAACACTGTCTGAGCATCCAGCTACTCATACTTCCTTGCTAGGCAGCCAAGAGGAAAGCAAAGGCGCCCTGGAAAAATGCTGCTGTGGGCATGTAAAGAACAGGGACTCTGCTCAGTCCAGTCATTGTTTGTAGGATTGCTGCCCTGGGTCAATGTTTTATCATGACTTGCCCTTTTGGCAGCAGTGCTTGCAGCGATAACCTGCTAGCTGAAACCCTGTCTGCCCCACGTGGCTCCCAATGTGCTGCTACATGTTCTGGGCTGATAGGGAAGGCATCTGCTTCAAGTGGAGCCCTGCTCTGTGCTGCAGCCTCTTCGCACGCACTGGTGCCGACACTTCTTCACACTGCTCTCTGTTAACAGTCTTGGGGTGGGAGTTAGATGATCTTTAAGGTCCCTTCCAACCCAAGCCATTCTATGATTCTATGAACAGCTCTGTACTTCAAACCATTTTTACAAAATGGATGCTTTTTAAGGAGAAATGCATCAAAACAGCATCAATGTATGTAATTAAGCTTCTCTAAGGTTGCCCATGGGTACCAGCACACTGCCTTTTCTAAATGATACTTACATCTGTGCTGACACAAAAGGACACAAAAAATTAGTCTCCAAAGGTAAACTCATTAACAGCACTTACATGAAAGAGGGGACACAACAGAATGTCAACCAGTATACTTGTGTGTGGAATTACCATAGATTCTGGTCTTTATGGTTAAAGACACCTAAAAAAAAATAATGTAAGGTACTTTGCTGTGCATGACGTGGAGTTTGTAACCACACCTCATCTTTTCAGAATTTAAAATCAGTGTCTCTACAGAATGCAAAACTAGCCATGAAACACATTAACAACTACAGGTTTCGTTTAGTTTTTTATTATCGTTATTATTTATTTTATTTACTCTAATCTCTTGGAGCTAGATAACTTTTATGATGGGTGCTTACGTGACTCCTATAATAAGGAGCCAAGGTTGCTACTCTGCCTGCAGAAGAAAGGAGTGTCTGCAACATCCTTGGACGAACAGGAAAGCTATGGGTGATTCTTGAGCCAATATGGTTTGACAATCATTTTCAGTGACCAGCAAGTAAAAAGTACCCTAAAACAAGCCACCTTAAATTACCAAACTTAGTAACAGCTCTGTGAGGACTAGGTAAATTGTTATCTTTCCAGTTAATATTGCTTCTTTATCAATTCTGCCTTAATAATGAGGTTCACTCCTATTAATTTCACAGATTTAGCAATGCACTGATCACATTTTCAGTAGCTTTGCTCCGAGGAAGGAATAGATTGACTACTGGTGTAACCTTGTTGTGGAGACACTTGCTGCCATCAGATAAGTTACTCTTGAACATTTGAACCAAGATCGATTTAGAAAGTGTAATACATTACAGCATCCTTTGTCTGAGCTGTAGTATTACTCAGAAAAGCTTGTTTTTATGCTGCATACCACACCGCTCCCAATGAAATATTACGATAATATCTGAAGAGACATATTTCTGTAAAATGGTCCTAGAATATTGCCTAAATTCCTCCAGGGTTATATTTCAGGAAACGTGACTGTATATTCATTTCTTTCCTTTGAACTGCTACCTGTTTTAAGCAGACCTATCAAAATATTCTGGCAGCCCTTAGGTTACAAAGATTCAAACAGAAAAATAAACCAAAAAACACCATTATAATTAAACAGGATTAAAGCACCATGTAAATTACTCTATTCATAACTTTCTCAAAACCAAACGCTGCCCAAATTTTCATCCATTCAATGTATATTGAAACTGATATTAAGCCAGTGGGAACTAATCCTTGAAACAAGCCTCAACTATCAGTCCTCAGATATCCCTTCTCACAACTTCAGTGGGAAAAAAAAAGGGGGGGGAGGGAGGGAATTTAAGGTATGTATTTATAGGAATGAAGAATTTCAGATTGCTTCAGCACAGCACTTCCTCCGAAAGGATAGTGGCTGGAAAAAGACAACTCTCCTATACTGTTTGAACCTTTGATTGAGCAGCAGGTTTTGCACAAGAGGTGAAAAAGCAACTGAGTTTTGAAAGAAAAATTATCATTGGTATATATGCACAATGACATTGGCTATTTCAGGTATGCTTCACTGTACATTTTCTGTATTTGTCTGCTAGTTCTGTGCTGTCAGCTCTGCTACTTTTGTTTTCATGGGTAGGATCCACACCATCACTCCCTTTGCAACCTGATTTCATTAAAAGTAGGATGAAAGGCATGCCAACACTCAGCTAAGTGGTGTTGACTGTGAGGGCCATATACTGCTTTGGGCCTCAGTGGAACTAGTCATCTGAAAGAGAGATCCTGTCATTTCTCAGTACAAATATAGTCCAGTCCTTACTTGGAAAAATATTCTAACCAATAAAAATAAAGTCAGAATAAAATAGCAGTTGCACTCTTTTTGCACAAGAAAGTAGAAACAAACAAGTAAACACTCCACATCCTCCACTCCAAGTCACACTTTCAAGTGACTGGACAGAGAGAAGAAAAAAAGTTTTTACTTCTGTTATAGCAAATCATATAATGTTTTCTTCTGTTCTTGCGATTTTTTAAAAATTCTATTTGGTATAGAAAGTACAGCCACTGGTGCTTCTTGTACCTGTTATTAACACAAAAATATACATCAGCATTTAATGTTTTCACCCCAGGAAGCTAAACACTTGACCATTATTTTTTTACTTGGTATCACTCTTGAAAAAATCCTCTTGCAACAACAACAACTACAACAACGAAATCAACTTGAAAGCATTTTATTGAAGTATAGCAGCAAAAGCCTTCAATGCTTCCTGTCTGTCTTGACTGAAGCGAGCTTCTTGAGGAAAACATAACGGATGATTAGTATGGGTCAAACAAACATCACGATCTGTAAGTTACTGTGCTGTAAACTTAAAATCCCCAGATTCAAACTGTCAGATTCAGGTATGTGTGAAAGGCAGGTTGCATGAAGAAAATACAAGGGTGTTATAGTGAAACAAGTAAAATTCAAGGAAAATCCTAATTACATAGAAGAAAACAGAGGACCAGGTATACTATCACTGTAATTATAGGCTTGCTATATATGGTAGGGTTTTGGCTTTGCGACTGCAAATACAGGAGAGCTTCAAAGGAGAAAAGTCTATCACATAGTCCAACAGAAACAAATAATTGTACAACCTTCCCATTCACTAGACAGAACTTGAATCTGATTTGGATTACAAATATATATATATATATATATATATATATATATATATATATATATAAAGATTATTAAAGTAACCTACATCTCCCTTAGCCTTTCAAACCAGTTCAAACACTGGGTTGGGGGAATGTTTCCATTGATGGCAAAGATCATGAGGGATTTACCCAGCCTGATGCGACTGTTATCAGGTGTGCAGCATGCATTGCAGAGGTTTAAATACATCCACGTTTTGCTATCAGTGGCAATGGAGAGGAAGAGTTAGAGATTCTTTCCAACCCTCTAGGAAGAGAGGTGGCCAGCTATGAAAAAAGGTGAATAGGATAAGGAATAAAAACGGACTAATGTTACAGATTGTGAAAGAGAGCTTAAAAAAGAAAATATATATATTGTATGTATCCTCACCTCTAAAGCTTGTTTAAACAAGAAAGCAGAGAAAGGACAAAGTAGTACTTATATTAAAAATGTATCTGACCTACTTAATTGCTTGGTTGACATTTGAAAAAAATATGGGGAGGAAAATCTTCTGAATTTAAATCGGAAATCTAATATATTAAAGTTTTTTAGAAACAAATTAAAAATTATACCTGACAGGTTTGTCAGAAATAGAAAGTCACATAAGTGCACGTTGCCAGTTCATTCTGAAAATGTTGCTGCTTTATCAATAAATGGGAGAATATTTTGTTCTCTTTTAATCATGATTATCTAAGAAACTGAGGAACTGAAGGAGATATAAAGCTATTTAATTTTCCATAAAATCAAAATAATAATCAGGGCCATGGAAGCCAAAAAAAATCCTCAAAGCATAAAAACTTATTTTTGATGTGCAAATGAAACGGAGCAGAAGACCTAGCACAGAACACAGAAACCTAAGGTGCTCACAGCCTTCTCTTCCTGCTGGCATATCCTCCCATCTCACATATCCCTGAAGAAAGCTCTGCTTTTCAGAGAGGCTTGTACCTTTAAAGTTCCCACCCAACCTAAATTTTTGCATAATTTTCATTACTTCACAGTAATTAATAATTGGTCAGAGATCATTTTGATAATATATGTATGACATCAACATAAATTTTTGAGTTTCAAAAGTATGCTTAGTGCCTGTATGTCATAAAAGAAAGAAGAGATAAGAGGGTATCATAAAAAAATTATGCCAGCAATAGCAAGACAAAGCCAGTTGTACCTAATTTCTCAGTGATCACACTGTGATCATGCAGTACCTCTCAAATGACTATGCCTTTGTCTTGAATGAAAAATTTATTTCCATTAGGAAATACTCTCAAAAGTTTTCTCCATTTACAGGCTGGGACTTGCCAGCCACCGGAGGCTGTGGCTTCCATAAAATCACAAGTAGGATTCTCCCTAAGGCATTTTGGTGACTTGTGCTTGTATATCCACTCTTTCTGGGAAGATGAGGAGGTGAGTGGTGCCCGTCACCTGTGTTCCCCTAGCCCGCGGTGCCATTTCTTGTGGACAGTGCTCGATACTGCATGGAGCTTCTTGATCTTCAGAGCTGCTGTCACTCCTCTCTGTGGCCAGGGGCTTACTGCTGCAGCTTAGTCTCTACAGAAACAGCCTGGTGTCAGAAATGTCCTGGTGCGATGCTAGACTGAATGAGACATGTCACTAACCTCTTCTCTGTCACCATCCCTACCTCTTGCACTAAGAGGGTTTATCCTCCTTGTCTTCAGATTTGCTATTTGTTCCAGGTAAGGATGCAGACATTTCTCCTACCTTCAGCTCCTGCTGTTCATATCGGAGCTTTCAGGTGTCAGACAGCTTTCAGAAAGCTGCTTTTCCCCACCCAGGGAGCAGCCACACTCAGCAGTATCACACCTGCTGCCACCGCTTCTGCTGCTGCAGGTGAGTGACCTGCCCCTGAACTTGCAGCATTGGAGCTTTTCCTTAGCTGCTGCTTTCCAGTCCCTTTCTTCCTCCTACAGTAAAAGGGGCAAAAGACCAATTATCTTCCTAATGGTGAGGCAAAATCAGCACATCAAATTTATAGGTGCTTCCTGCAGCTGAACTGCTCCATGTGCAGTCGGAGCCTGCCCCACAGGACCGCTCCCAACAGGCTGTGGCTGCTGTGGGAAAACTGCACAAGCACATCAATTCAAAGCAAATAACATTGGGGGGGGGGGGGGGGGGGGGGGGGGGGAGGAGAAAAAAAGAATACATGTTTGTCTTGAAACTACTTGAACTAAACCGATTTTTTCAAAGAAAAAATCATTCCTGCTGTTTTGCAGTAGCCCAGCAGGCTGAGATTTGGCATTTGCACATTGCAGACCCACAGTACTGGGACAAGATTTCTGAATCCTGCCTTGCGAAGGTTGGTTTTGAGAAGTCAGGGATGATTCTTTCCCTGTGATGTTCCAACCTTTACCCCACATGATCGCTACAAAAAGGCACCAGTTAGCACCTAATAATTATGAGAGTGTAAGCACTTAATGTAAACACACTCCGTTTCCTAAGGTTTGCGAGTCATTTCCACTGATTTAATAGGATGCTGCTTGGTCAACTAGTGCTACAAGTGATGAGCTAGTTACATCCTGCAGGATACTTTTACTGTTCAGAAAAGGATATGCAGTGTAGTTAACAACATTGCTGGAGATCTATTATGTTAATTACCATAATCTTTAATATCTATTAAATATGTTTGCCCCTGCCAGAATGAATAAACTAATTGATACAAAATGCACAGAGTTGCATCTAGCATTACTAAGAAAAAGGTTGTCATTACAAAAAGGATTAGACTTTTCAAGTAAATATATATGACATCTTCTGATTAAATAGAGAAAGGGTAAACCTATTGAAATTTTGGAAACAGGTGTCTTCAGACAATCTCTGCCTGATTCTTCTAAGTCAGAAGGACCACTACCATGTTTCTTTCCTACACAGCAGGACTGTTTTCAACAAAAGCTATGTAAAGCCAGGAAGCCTGTCAGACAACAGCCCTCTCTGAGACAGTGGAGATTCCATTTCTGAAGAATTTCACTGCCTGTTTTACTGTTCTCTTTGCAGATTCAGATCTTCAGTCTGAAATTGTGGCCTGGAAACTAAAAATCTCTCAGACTTAGTGCTTTCTTGTGCCTATTTGGGATAGCCAAGAATTTATCCCTGCAACTGAAAAATCTCCATATGGACCCCTATCTCAATCCATTTGTACTTGCTCAAATTCTCCATTAACAGACTGTTTAAGTGAAACATTAGCATTCATGCTTTAGGATCTCACATCTATTGAGTTTTGTTCTTGTGCCATACTTAAAATTGAGAGAATTTTTAAGAAAATTATTATTTGTACTTAAATACAGATTTTATTATATATTTTTTTTAATCAAGATATATCCTATAAATGCATTGAAATCCACGTGACTGGATCTCTGTCACATATCAGTTGTGTTAAAACTGCTTTTTAAAAACTGCTTTCTATCATGTTCTATGCATTCCTTTCTTATGTAAGCACTGGAGATTTTGGGGTATCATTTGCTTAAGACAGGAAAGGGAAAAAATCCTTTGCACATAAATAACACTCAATTTCAATCTGAAGATTGAAGAAAAAGAGCCTCTGGTATTCCTATAACTCCGTGTAGAGCTGTGCTCTTTTGATTCACGGGCTACAGTGTTGAATTCATACATTTTCATTGGGGAAAAACGTAGTTGGAAGTTTTCACGTTCTTGGCCTTTAGTTCACAATAAAGTAAGCCTTTACATCATATACTCTGGAAAATATATGAAGTACCCAGAAAAAAAATAAAAATAATAATAATAATAAAAAAGAACGATCAGGAACTATGGAGGGTGACCTTCACTGAAAACCTGAGATATGCAATTAGTTCCACCAGTGATAAAATTTGTAAAACACAAAGTTGAGAAACAGTTCATGTTTTTCTGTACACAAATACTATCTTAATAGAAAGAGCATCAAGAGAAGATTAAGTATACAGTTTCCTCAGAATAATTACCAACTGCGGGAGTAGGTTTCCTTCCAATTCATACATATTTCTTGTTAAACACAGTTGAATATATTTTGATTTCCAAGGAAAAATGTTAAACAGCAATACAAGGATGTAAATGTAGTGAGCTTTCAATGTAACAAATGTTTGTTTATAAACCAAGACTGTACACTTGTTTCTCCTGACAGCTCAATGCCATCAGACATATCTTCTGAAAGTTAACACCAAAATATTTCAGCTTGTTATGGTGGTGTTTTGGGGAAGTTACTCTGCTACACTGCTGTAAAATAAAACCAAAAAACTGACATTGATGTTATATTGATTATATTAAAATTACATTGTAAAATGTGTGATCCAGTGTAGAGAAGTGTGTAAGGAGATACAGTATGCCTGTCTTAAAAGGAATTAGATTTACTTTCCTGTTAGGATATTTAGCAAACAATGAAACTACTGTAAGTACATCTTTCTAATAAAAGTAGAGTTCCTACAGTCTGGTCCTAAAGAACAGCAGCACAAAATTTCATCAGTACTCTGCAGTACTTTTAGTTGGACGACATAGCCAGTAAGGGACTTCATGAAACAGTGACAACCTTGGAAGGGGAAAATGAGCAGAATTTGGCTCTGAGTTCAGTATGAGCCAAATTAGATTTTTAACCAAGTTTGATTGTTCTGGAAAAGATTTGTAAGTCCAAGTTTAGAGTTCTTGAGGACATCTACAAAATTATGATTTTATACATACATATATATATATGTAGTTGACATAAGAATGAGTGAATTTTAAGAAGTGAATAACTTTTTATTTGATTGAAAACTGCATTAATGCTGCCAAAAATGATTTGCTTTTGTGCTGCTTCTTTTTCTGAAATATCATGCGATCATCGTGTATTCATTCAGTTTATTTTCAAGAGTTTATCAATTAACAAGAGTTATCTATTGCTAGCAGCGGAAACTCTTGTGTAGCAAGATACTACTGACTCAATCTTGACCTCATGGTAACTACCATGATTTAGCCATTTTCTAATCCTGTGCTCATTTTATGATTTGAAAATCAATAATAAAACTGTAAATATAAGCATGACTCATTTTATAGGCATATTCTCCAAAAGATGCTTACACAGTATTTTTAAATGCTTGCTATTTCGTGCTTCTATTTCCTGGAGATATTTAGAGAAATAATTAAAACTGGAAGATGCAAAGCTGCTACTTTTATTAATAATGCAAGAAATTGTGACATTCAACAATTTGTACACAGTTATTTAAAGCATCAAAATGCTCCCAAAGTACTCTGTAAAGTTAATCTGAATATTATTTTCTTAAAAGCTTTAATATTTTTGATATTTCAGTTAATCAAGTTCTCTCAAATTATTATTATAAACTCTTATAAAAAGCAACAAAAGCATAAACTTTCTATTTTGTATACTTCTATGCACTTCTCTTTGCTTTGCATGTAGTCACTGGAATACAAGATTCACAAGCAAAAGAGCATCAGTCTTTTAGTTGCTTGACTGTGTAGCTGCCCTCATTGGATATACAGATCACACACAAATCTACGTCTACTGAGGTTTCCTGACCCCACAGATGGGAGATTCTATTGAATAAAACTAGATATTATTACAAAAGGCAAAAACCAACAGAACCCTGACATTTAGGATTGCAAGCTTTTAAAACACAGCCAGCAACTTCGAGCATTCTCTGCTTACATAACTTTTGTAAATATTTACTTTTTCATCAGTAACATGCAAGATCTGGCACAATATGGTAAAGTGGTAGGTGACTCCAGCAGAAAATCATTTCAGTTCATTTCTGAATGTAACAAACTGCTTTACTGGCTGTAAAGAAATGTGTTTCATTGAAAGGATCTTTCTTGCATCTTGTTCCTATGAATTGCTCTGCACTAGGCAGACCCTGCTGTGCTGGGGCTCTGTGTGTCCACAGGGAGGTGCCCACACAAAGTCATGCAAGGAACATTGCCCTAGAAAAGCAATAATCTGAAGAATGTCTTTCTGCTTGTAACCCTACTGTTAAGTGGTTATTGTATCTGAAATAAACACAAAACCAGGCAACACATCACATCTTTTTTTTTTTTCCCTTTTGAAGGGCTATTCTGCAATCTTCAGCTCAAATTTGCTTGTACAAGATACTAAAAATAGAACAGAATTAACCACAATACCTTCTAGCCTAATTTAATTCGGTGTATCCTAACACTGCTGCCTACATCCATGTTAACTGACGACTGTTTGGCCTCCAGACATGCATGTTGCATGCAGTTTGGTCAGTATTCCCCACCTATATGCATTTGCCTTGACTTAGAGGGCTATAATCTGATCAGTCTGGCTAATGCAGATGTACACGAAATTTCTATGCTACTGCCACAAAGATGATCCATGGCAGCCCCACCAGGCTGCCATCAGATCTGTACGTGCACTGCTGCTGCTGCCTGCGCTCCTCATCCGTTGGCACTGCAGGAGCTGATGCTAGCTCCTCTCTTGGACACCTCAAGAACATACCATTGCTTCACAGATACATCCCATAGGATGGCTCCTAGGTGGCAAAGCTAATGCTGAAGCTTTGGCCCAAATAAAATTTTCACCCAAGGTGGGAAGGAATCAGTTCCTCACTAATTTAATATTAGGCTGAGAACAGGAGTTTTTCATCTCTGACTGTTGCACTTGAACACAGAGACATTATTTTAAACCACTAAAGACAGGCTGAGTGTTTCCAAAAAATATCTTCCCTTTTTAAATTTCTGCTCACTCTGGCTTGCAGCATGCTTTTGAATAGAAACCTCCATCTTCTTCCTTGCTGTCTTTACTGGTGGACTGATATCTTATTGTTTTCCTTCTTGCAAAACATCTTTATTCCTATGTGCAGGCTAAAGTGATGAGCTATTGCCTACAAGAAAGCCAGTTGCTGGGACAGTAAATAAATCTCTTGTGCCATACTGCTGCCTCTCAAATGAGAAACTAAAGACGACATATCTCTCATTACTTTGTGTTGTTTCTTCTATAATTTATGAATCTACATTGCATGTATTTTGAGCTGTAAATGTGATCTGCATCTATATTTGATATAAGGCATGCAAAGGACAGTTCCCAATAATGCTGTCGGTCGTTTATGAGCAGAGTTACAGTAAATAACATTTAATGTGAAATATGTAGTGTCTCAATAAACATGACATTGGGCTAAGATTACTCATACTGAGGTTGCTGAGACTACCAGCAGTGAGGCACACCGATAAGTCCCTGCATCAGGGACTGGGGACCAAGGCTTCCAGGTTCTTTGCAGACACCCAACTTCTTGCTGCTGCTACAAAGACACACTCAAGGTAAAACACTCTAATAAAATTGCTTTGATACTTCCATTAGAACAAATTATAAGAGCTCAGTCTAGATAAAATAATTTCTGGTCTTTGCTCCATTAAAGCTATTCAGAAGCAGCATCAGGTAATTCAAGCCGATTAATCCAATGAAAACAGGGACATTGGTGAATATGAACAAAATGTCTCCATCCACGGCAGTTCTTCACCAGATTCAGAGGCTGGCATTATGAAAAAGTGTGAGTATGATGGCAGCCTCAGCATTCTCTTTAACTGCCTTTTCAAACCCAAGCTGGAGCAAGAGCCTGATCTTTTCTTTTTGGGTGCCCTCCTGTACTAAGGTACCTGGGATACCAACCACTGCAGAATGAAATATCCTCTCTCCATAAGGTGTCTGACTTAGCAAAGAGCCTCACGGTGTTTCTGAACTGTAGAAACCACAGGAACCAATTTTCACTCTTAAACCAGAACTAAAAACCTTCTTTTTAACTTCTGAAAAACACTGTAGTTAAAATCTGCTTTAAATTCATTCACATGAATCTATAGAAACTCGAGGTCTTATCCTGCAGTTTCTGAGATTTTCTGAAGTCCATTGGGAATCTCCTCTTTATAGATAGAGCTCTGCCAGTGCCCAGCATTGGCATTATTTATTTCCTATGCCACGCAAGATGTGTTTAAAAGATCAGCAGAAAGCAAAAATACCTGTGTGTGACTTCTCCATGGCTGCTTACAGTGTTTATCAGTACTTGATAAAAATATTGCCCACATCTTCCCCGGTGCTAACCTTTCAGCAAGTGCACAACAAGTCTAAGGTTTGTGTATTTGGGGATTTCATTGCAAACATTTAGCTAAGTCTATAGTGTATTATAAATAGTTCTCAACACAGGCAGCAGCATTGTATATTTCCCCTATGCCTTCATGGTACAGAGATAGGAGTTCTACAGGGAGGTAAACTACAAAGAAAATATTAAAAGATTTATCTAAATCCATACAGGAAATCGGTATCAAGGGCTGAGAAGAAGACGGGAGGACCCAGTTGCCATCTCCTCATTTACATGACTAGCTCAATAAAAAGCACTCATCTATTTTTATTTATTTTTATTTACATAATTATGTGATTCTTTTTTTTTTTTTTTAAATTTCAGTGAGTTTTGATGTTGTCAACACTTGCTATTGCAGTTACTGTATCCACTGGGAAAGCAATATCTTCTACAAGCAACATCTCTCCTTAATTTAACCCAACCCACCCTCATCATCTATATTTCAGCTGTAACGCTTGGTCAACTTAGATATGACTTTTGATCTTAGTTTTCAAAACTGACTTGAATGACTTGTGATGATAGATCACACTTCACAAGTTCTTTAGAAGATGGATAATCAGAAAAGTCTACCAAGTTGTCCATTAAAAGTCCTAGTCACCCTGCAAAATTTAAAATATTAACATTTTTGAAATTAAATATTTAAAAATCTTGGCTTCTGATCTTAGTTTTATATTGTCAGCCTGTTACCTTTGTCTTCTTTGCAATGCATGCAGGAATCATCTAGAGGTATCAAATCCCATCTATACACATTACTTTGAAAATATTTTTTATATTCTCCACCATCCTCCAAAATGAGGCTGCCAGCCAAGTTTGTTACTGAAGATATAATACATCTTTGCTGAGTTTATAAAAACCACAAAATTAATAGAAATAGAATAGTGTATTTTTTTTCAGAACCCTTCTGTCTAGTAGCAGTTTCCCTTTCCTGACCTTCTTGAGCCTGTATTTAATCCACTTTGGCACTTTTCTCAAATTAAACTTTTTCTCAAAAAAATAACTTGTTATTGGTACAGGCTCAGAAAAGTAATTTATAGCTTCCTCTGAAAAGCTTGCTTGAGGATTTTGGACATACCAGCTCTCCCAAACACAATAAACTGCAATCTTTCTGCTTTTTTGCTTATGTGTATGTCCAGGCTACAGGGAACATTCTGGGGCAGAGAACAAATGGTACCACTTTTTTTTTTTTAATTACATGCAGGAGTAAATAGTCCTTTAAGAGCCTGCATTGAGCTCCCACTTTCTTATTCAAAGGATGTTGTAGAAGTACTTGTTCTTTGTGTTTTTTGTTGTTGTTGTTGTTGTTTTTGTTGTGTTTTTTTTTGTGTGTGTGTGTTTTAATGTGTTCTGGAATGTTTACTCAAAAAAGGAATAAAAACTTTGGTTTATATTTTTTCAAAGATATCTGATTTGGGCCACTTCACTTAAGAAGTGATGAAAAGCTTTTGTGATTTCAGAGTTACATTTTAAATGAGGTGGGAATTTGATGACACTAGCCATCAGCATTCGCACAGGCCACCAATCGGATTTCGGCTCTCAGTTATTCACCAGCCACTCCAACAGAAGAGAAGCTAAGAGGCTTAAAATACTACTGGCTTTTCCTTGAAGAAGCTAGATGCCCTCTCCTGACATATATGCAACACTTACTTGGTTACCTTTAAATTCTGAATTACAGCATTTTAATTTTTTGCAATCAATTTACTGTGCTCATTTAGTTGGCTCTGAATGACTCAGGGAGCATTTCTATTCTTTGGACCTGCTTCAGCTACTGTCTGCAATGACTATTTTGCCAATAACTCCCCCTTCTAGAATTCAACAAATCATCTCATTCAAACTGGGCTGCATCTTCACTACTTACCTTATGCCTGTCCCTTCAGTCTCTGCCCTATACTGTTTAACCACCATCCTGTGTCCAACTTTTTTACAATGTCAGTCTTTTATCTATTGATTTATGCTTCTGGCATTTTCATTCACTAGATCTAAGAATTTCTTTGTGATGTTTACATTGTCAAAAACTATGGCTATAAAGATTTAAATTTCTTTGTTGTGGCTGATTTAGCAGGGGCCCGATTCTCTGACGTCCATAAAATTGTGGGAATATTTCCAGTAGCTCCTACACATGTCAGATCAGGCCTGCAAGTATTTTATTTTTTCTTATTTGGTGGGAATTTCACCTTCCAAATGCAGATGGCATCTTAAACTCAGGAGGTTCATTTCAACATAATGAGGGAATTTACACCTCTACCACACACATTCTGTGTGCCCCAGTGAGCACCTAAAATCATAGGATATCCTGAGTTGGAAGAGACCCACAAGGGTCATCGAGTCCAACTCCTACACCTGAATCCTACTCTATTGCAGTGAAAAGTAGCTGACCGCAAAACGTTTGGGATATTGCTGAAATGAATAAGGTCAAGGTATTCAGAGAAGACTAAACAAAACCAACTATACTCCATCAGAAGCAAAAATGCAAGCAACTCTACATCTGAAGTCTTTCAGGATCACAGCTTCCTCTTTGGGCTCTCCCTTCCCAGCCTACCACAGCACTAGGAAATTTGGAAAACACTTTGAAGAGGATCATAATTTCCAGTTTTTATTGTCCCCTGATTTAACTGTGAAAAGAAACAGTCCACCCACTCCAAGCATGTTAATTATAGGTGCTAAAGATCAGCTTAACAGTATTAATTCTTTTATCATTTAGGCACACATGCAAGTGCCCACAGTATGATCTTTGTTTTTGCAGGGGCTAACCTGTGCATGCTAAGACCATGACTGTGCTAGCAAGTGTTCATTTGTATACATATATTACACTGTCATGCCTGTCCTATGCACATACAGGTTTTAATCCTGTACAGATTTTATGTGCATGTTGCTGGCACAAATAAGCAATTGAAAATCTGTTCAAGGTCTATTATATTACTCAGAATTGTAGATGCTGAGCAAAACACTTGAAAAAAATCTTATTTCTGGTGTTATCTGGTCCCAGCAGTAAAGGGCCTGCCCATACACAGATGAATGCTAGCAAGCCAACTAAAGCAACGTTAGAATGTATTTTCCCTCTACAATTTGGTCACTTGATTTCACCATTACTACATTAATGTGGCTAAAGATGGCATAACTTTTAGTCTTAGAGTTGTATATCACTTGAAAAATGAAGTAACCGCAATTTCCCTGAGATTCTACTACTCCCACACTTTAATCTTCCCAGAACTACTACTTTTTGTAATGACAAGACTGACAACAACAGATTATGAACTCAGTTGTAGTTTACATTGGTAATAACGTGAGAAGTCAGTAAATTGCCTGATATTCATTCAAAAGGATTATGGATTCACAAGCCCCTGTTGATTACACCCACATTTCTTGGCAATGGAAACTCAGTTTCGTGACTGTAAGCCACAATAAAATACTAAGCTACAAGATATGCTTTCCTTCAGTACATGATTCCTTTATTTCCTTTATTTCTTCCTTAAAGGAATAAGTGACTAAAGATAGAATGCATGATATCTTTTATTAGAAAAAAATCATAAAGATAGACAAAGTTTTTGAGCACAGAAAACATTCATGTGCCTGAGAATGATTTTTCCTCCATAATACCAGCTAGATACTATTTTTTCCCTACAAACAAATTTTACATGAATCAAAGCACATAGAAGTTGGTGTTTTTAGTACTAATAAAGGAAAAAAAGTTTAACCCTACTTCTATTTTTTTTTCTATTCTATGTTTTCCTCTAAATTGGTATGATTTTCAGAAAGCTTCTCAATGCTTCAAAAAGAGGTTTTTCTAAGCTAAAAAAAAAAAGTGTTTTCTTAAGATGAAAACAATGTTTAAAAGGTTTTGGTTTGTAGCAATATTCAAGTGAATACTTTTTATTTTTTCACCTATAGAATAATCATTAAAAAAAAGTTTGAAGATTTTCCTTCCAATTAAAACCAAATACTTTTCAGTGGAAAAAGAAGAATGGGGTTCCTCATGGCTCAGGAGAGATTGTGAAAAATAAGCAGTACATCCCTGTCTAAACGCCAGCAACAGTCATAATGAGAGTATCTCTGAGCTCTGTCCTGGCCATAAAACTGCTGCAGTTTCCTTGACAGCTGCTGTCTGTGCTCATTGCCTACCTTTATAACCATCACAACTGCAGCTTCACCAGATCAGCCACTGCATTCAAAGAGCCACATCTAACATTATATCGTCCATTTCCTCCCCCCAACCCAGTTCTTTTTTGTTAACATTGGTACTCAGCACCAGAGCTGCTCAGCCATCAAGTGTTTTACAACAGGTAGTTATCCATTGGAACCTCACTTTGAGATATCTTGAGACACGAACTGCAGGAGCCTAATCCCTGTAAATTCATCATGTATTCTAGCAGAGTGCCACTGCCCTTGTTACTTAATTACTTCAAGGAATGGTTTAAGCAGGAATTGGTAAAGGAAAAATCACAGGGAATTTGTGTTTCTCTGATCTTTTTTCTTTCAACACAGAAGGGCAGGATCAGGTTTCAGGGGGCACAGAAACTTGTGCAGGAGTTGGAGGCCAGCCCAGGGAGCACTGCCCATGCAGGGTCTGGCCCATGCAGCACAGCCACAGATCAGCACGCAGCAATTCCCACAGGCAAAAACCCCCACAGGGTGAAAAGGGAGAAGGTTGCCACAGGCAAACTCCCCACCAAGTGGCCTGAGGAGCTGGGTTTATTTGCCTTCATTTTTAAACTTTAACAAAACACTAATGGCTGCATGGGAAGCCCTCCAGAGCAACTGCTGCAAGCATGTAGCAAGCATCTTTGAATCCAGCTCAGGGATACGAGCAGTGCTGTACTGAGAGCAATGGAGCTGCAATGATTTACACCACCTACATGCTTTGGTCATGTAATTTATTTTGATGTTCACCTATAACAATAACATTATTTTGCGTGCCCCATCCTCAGACTATGCAGTTCCTTTCCTAAATATAAAATGGTTTTACAAAATACAACCACAAAGAAGGTGGGGTTTGTTGTTTCTTTACAGCAAAATAGCAAGTAGCCAAGGTTCATTATAGACTAAATTTAACCTGTAAAGAGGACATTACCACTGAGAATGAAGAGATTTGCACTCTTTATCGTTCCTTTACTAGCTTCAGATTCTGGGCTTTTTGTTTCAATTGCTGCTTTCCTGAGGATGCGGACATCTAGGGATCTTCTTTAAGAAGTGACACCAGAAAAACTTATTTCCCAAAGTCTCCCAAGTCTCCAGATGCTCAGCAAAGCAGCAGCTCTCTGAACTCTGATACACTCAACTCAAATTCTGATGCTTCTTGCTTAAAAAAAAAAAAATAAAAAATTGCCATTTGAAGATGATGTGCCTGTGGGTGTCCAAGAGACACCGTATTCAAGTGATTAGCCTGCCATAAGGCCTGCATGAGTTAATTAAAACGTGATCAATTTTTCTGCTCCCCTTCTAGTTTTCTTCATTCAGGCAAACATGCTGAAATCACAAAAACAGCAAAAGGATTGCTTTAACCAGATGATAGTATATAGATTCAGCATATTTTCTGCATTAAAAAATATAACATTTATATGGAAATGACCTTTTTTTTTTTTGAAGAGGCAGCTATATATTACACAAAGTTCCACTACAGCATTTATGCAAAAGAGATTGGGAAGCACTTTCCCGTAAGGTGCTTATTTCCTCTAGTGTAAATAAGAAGGCACAGTATAATCAAGAAGCTTAAAAGAAACATTTCACTCCATATCGTATATTTTAAACCACCAGGTATTTGTTTTCAGTTCTGTGATTATTTCTTGTTTGTTTGCCTTCTGCCTTAGAGGAAGCAAAGGACTTTAGAAGAAATAATCCATTCTCCCCCTTCTCTTTTCTAATCACATTACAGTCTGCAGACGATGGCAGGTTGGCAGCATGACAGACCCATGCCACTCTCAGAACCGTGAGAGCATTTGGTGCATGAGGCAGAAAGCCTCATGCCCTCAAAGCCCTGCCATGGCCCCAGCCCCATGCACAGTCCCAGCGGGACATGCATGGGCTGTGTTGTGCTGGAGCCCCCACTGTGAGGACAGAGCCACGTCCATGTGGCCTTCATTCACACCAGCACAAGGCACATAGCAATTCTGTGACCAACCACCGTTCAGGCTGAGGGGATGCTCAGGGAGGACGTTACATACAGCTCAAATCAGGGGCAAAGCTGAGAGCAGCGATCAGCTGCACAGAACCAAAACCTTTGCAACTGTCTAAAGGTCTCTTTGATAGAAAGATGCTATAATCATAGAATACATAACTAGGAAATAATTTTTAGGCTCACTTTTATTACAAAATTACACTTTTGGTTAATAGTTGCACAATGACAAGACAGTTTTAATGTCAGTGCTGTGCTTAATGAAACACTCTGAGCTGATTCAACCCCACTGAAGCCAAGTGCAAAATTCACCCTGATATAAATGGTTTTCCAGTTGAGAAATTATTTGAGCTTATCATGAATTAAGGTATAGCTTGCTCTGATGATGAAGTAAAATTATTTAAAATCAGTTATAACATAAAAGAGATATCCTGAACTAGAAGCTCACTGAGCTAAGATTCTTGATTTACAGCCTAACATCCTAACCCTAAATGGAAATCCATACATCATCTAGTCAAAGTAATCAGACTCCAGATCACTTACTTTAAAGCAGGAAATTCATCTTTTTTTCCTCTGTTCAGAAGCCGTTACCATTAGCTGGGACATTAACAGCAATCAAAGTAATCACTACTGAGGTTATTTCACCATCAAAACTCCACAAAGCACAACAGGAATTTCCAAAGCATAAACAGTCAAGAACCCCCTCTTCCTTCACTTTTAAAAGCAACCCTGGAGTCTCTTTGGCCACTGCTTTATTTCACACATGAAGAACAGCTGTGGAAGAGCTAATGACTTGCTTGGAGTCCTCTGGAGCAGTAAAAACCTTCCAGGCTGGTGCTCAGCCATGGAGCAACACTCCTATCTATGTGTAAATGATAACTTAAGAACTTTGTGCAATATGATGTTAATGGGACAAGCTTCTTGTTGGGTTTTAAAAAAAAGTACACACCGGTGAAATGTTATTTTCCATAGTTGCATGACTATTTATATAGAGAAATATAAATGTATATAAATGTATACATATATATAGATACACATATTATACATTATAGGCATATACATACATACATATATACACACAGCGTTATCTACACATACACAGATTTGTATATACATATATATAAATATATATATACACACAAATACAGACAGCTTTCTTCTTTTTAGCTAGCTATAGTTATAAATTCTCCCTCCCCCACAGAGCCAAGATGATCTGAGTTGCCTCTGCTGAACTCCCCACAGTTGCCTTTCCATCACAAATTAAATATAATACTCATTATCCTGCAATTCTGGTTCCTGAGAAACTTGGCAATATTTCTGAATGACTTCAGATGCAACAATTTCTCCTGCATTGCCTCCGCTAGCCTATTCCAGGAGATGCAATATGCTGCTAAGATTAAATGTCCAAAACACTAATATGTCTGAGAAGTGCCTCCACTGACCTACATTAGGAATGTAGGTCTTAATGTATACATTTTTAGCCTTATCACCAAAATGTTCATATTTTTATAACAGTCCAAAACAAGCCATATGCCTGAATCTCCCAGAACTTTTCAAAAAATGACTTCTACACTTCAACATGCTAGCATATGCACATATACATACATATACATAGTATATATGTATGTAATGTACAATGTAATGTAAATACTCAGTGTCACCATTTCCCTTACATACATTAGCCACTCTGTTCCAGCAGAGGTAACAACATAGGAGGCAGTTACTACTGCTTTGAGTTAACAGCAGCTAATTTTAGGTTGTCGTACATGGAACACCTTTGCGTTATCCCTGATGCATACCTGTTAGTGATCCATCTTATCAGTGTTTTGTGCTCTGAAGGCTTTAACAGATTTTGGCTGGCTTGTAGGGGCTGGCAAAGCACAAGGCATGTATTACCACCGCGGCTAACCTCGGGAGGCTGCTTACAAAGCTGAGTTACAGGTAGGCAATCCGGTCGATACATCTTACAGAATGAAGTCTTGAGGTGCAAAACATCACTCTACAGAAAAACCCAACAAAGATAACCATATTTTCAATTGGACTCCATTTTGTGCACATGTTCAATGTGCAAACCGAGGCGTTAAAACTTATCATCAGCCAAATGATTATCTGTGCATGCAGATAGGTATAAGAAATGTTGAGAATGCCAACAAATCTGGATGCTGCTTGAGAACTTGGGCCAAATGTGGGGGAAAAAAAAAAAAGGATTCTATGGGATATTTGTTTACCTGCTCTAACAGAGAGGTTTCAACAGGAATTGTATGTTGTTATTGACTGTTT
Source organism: Cygnus atratus (assembly GCF_013377495.2). Taxonomy (NCBI): domain Eukaryota; kingdom Metazoa; phylum Chordata; class Aves; order Anseriformes; family Anatidae; genus Cygnus; species Cygnus atratus. Next base: position 23,230,016 of record NC_066370.1, on the reverse strand, counting down.
CTGACACAGCAAGATGCTTGACTGTGCGGTGCCATTTGCATCGTTAGACTTGGCACAGGTCCCACTTGGCACAGCTTAACCCAGCCATGGTTAATAATGCCATTCCTTCCATTGGCATCACTGGCTCTACCACTGTGCCCCCTCATTGCTCACAGGAGGAATACGTACATACATAAATTAGATACATCCACCTTTCCTGCTTTGTTGGCTTAAAACTGAAGGGGATAATTAAACACATTGAATAATAACCGACTCTTTGCCTTAATCAGTGAAGGCTGCAGAACAAGGACCCAGTAGCTATGACTTGCCCTTTCTTTGAAGAAAATACTGATATAAACTGGATCTGAAAAATATCTTTACTTGCCATATTTCTTTGATTGCCAATACTATCCACTTTCCAAAGCAGCCAGGTTTTTGGGTCACTGCAAGAAAACATAACAGAAGTGATGCCACAAGAAACGATGTTTCCTAATGAAGAAGAATGCATTAGTTATACATCTTTTTCAGCAGTGCTTTTATGAAGAGTGATCAGCTGTGCCTTTGCATGGCATTTTAACTGCACCAGAGAAATCCTGGATGAGTCTTCTGAAGAACACAGGGACAAACTTTTAAATGGCCAATGTCCATTACCAATGCCCAGTTTTTTAACATTCATTTTTCACAGAAACACTACACCATGATTTTTCTAAGTGCTCATCACTGCCCTGCTCCCTGTGCAACACAGGAGCGGTGCCTGCAGTTGCGAGAGACCTCCAGGTACCTGATTGCGCAGGGTGAGAGTTAATGGTGGAGAAGATTAGCTGGCCACATCTGAACCTGTAATCTCACTAATGGGAGTTTCTTACACCTTCCTTTGAGCCTGATCATTCTGAGCATTCTCAGGAATGAGAGGACACAGCAGTATGAACACATTTCAACTCAGCCTGAGTGGCAACTCCTACGCTCTTTGGAGCACGGCTCCTCCATTCTCCAAAGAAAAGGAGAAGAAAAGAAAGGATTAGACTTGAAAGTCCTATTAAAAAGTATTCTGTGGTGAGAACTTCCCCACTGCAATGTTTTCCGCTCTCCAGTGATACTCTGAATAAAACCAAACCAAACAATGATGAAACAACAGCAACAAAACTGTAATTAACCTTGACTTCCAAAGCCAAAACCTCCAAAGTTCAATGACAGACTTCAGTTTAAGGATTATTCAGATAAAGGTCATTACATATAAAATATAAAATATGTAAATATTTATGCATATAGTAACTAAGAGAGCAAGAACAAAACCAAAGGTTTACATAGCTTTCTAGAAAACTCATCTCAGTTTAGGACAGTTACAACCATGAGAGACTGATTTCATTTTAAACAAGTATGTTCTGAAAAAAAAATAGCAACAAATACCTTCCTACAATTCCTCAACATGCATAACAGCTCTTGTCTCAAGAAAAGCATAGTAAAGAGGATAAAGCAAGAAAAAAACATTTTCCCATAATCAGTGTACTGATGTCACTTTAACACTTGGGGCAAAATTATTAGCATTAGATGAGATAGTCACTGTGGGCAAAGACAACAACCCCTTTTTTGGGGGGTATTACTCTTACAGGAGTCCCCACTGGCAATGGTGCCACAATCAGCAGAAGGATTATCCATGCCACCACAACCAGCAGCATTTTCCAGGTCTATGCCAGTCCAATAGTGACTCATCACAACTCAATACCCCCTCGATGAGTACTTATTCAAGCCCTACTGCATAATCTGCATCGCTGCAGAGAGCTGCCCTTCCTGGCACAGTGCTACAACAACATCCCCAGCTTCCATGCCACTTATCATGGACAGGAATTTTTCTCCACTGTTGGTGGCATCTGTTTGAATTTCCAGCTTCTGAGAGACTTGACCCTTAGCAAACCTAAAACATTTCTTCATAATTCATAGAATATATAGGATATTCTTGAGAAATTTAGAAAATTCTAATACAAAAATAAAGATGTTAGAAAAACTAAATGGGCATTCAGTCCATGATGTGTTCAGTACATCGCATATGACTGAGCTATTAATATTTTACATTGTGCTATACTCTCTATTATTATCTATTCTTTTTAAGGCACCAAACATCTTAGTATTGCATATATATACATCTTCCTAATACCACACTTACGATTAACGCCCTTAACATTCAAAATATAAAGACTGATGCAGCATTGACTCTGCAGAGACTACCCAGTACAACTGTCAGACAGGGAATTTCTATAGCAATGCCAGTGGCTCAGTTCTTTTGGGTCTTCTCCCATCATTTTTCCACAAAAATGAACAATCTGACAGTGTTCTGAAAACCACCACAATATTGAAAGTTTTAAAAGAGAAAATCCCACCACAGGGGAGTGTTTCCAAATACTTTCACAGTGATCAAGATAACCTACAATGTTTCACCCCAGCACCCCTCTGGTGAGCACCATGTATCACCAGATACGCCCAAAGGTAATGGGCTCGTCAGTAACCCCCTACCTCCTCCAAAAACCCTAAATGAAAATAGAAGTATGGAATTTTAAAAGAAGTGGGAAGCTACAAGGATCAAACAAAAGACATTTAAAAAAACAATATGAACCACAATTGTTGGTGTCTAAATATTCTTGCTTTTAAAGAAGGTAATACAGATGAGGTATTTCCAAATAATTTGCAACTGTTATATAAATAATCGTGGTGTATGTAGCTATAATACATAGCTACCTATGACATTAGATCTAAACTCCTCTACCAATTTCCACATTTCTTGAATCTACTGAGACACACTAATATTTGTCTTCATGCAAATCCTCTTATTTTAGAATAAGAAAGTGCTAAGGGTTGGTTAATTTGTGAATGAGGTCAATCAAGAAATTTACTAAAATGGTAACAATTTTTTTTTCTAGTCACATGGAGAGCTTGTCTCGATATACTTGTATCCACATAATATAGGTTGCAATTTTCTGAGATGAGACTTTGCTCTTCATTCGAGTCTGTTGACTAAAACTGAGCGGTAATGTGGTATTTCATCACTGGCTTCAACAGGAGCAGGATTCGGCCTTTAGTCCATGCTCACACAAGAGTTTGTTCCAAGCACATTTCACTTCTTCCACTAAAAGGAACAGGCTTTGAATTGGGACTTAGATGTGTTTGCCAGATTAAAACAGAATCTTTTTTCAAGAAGTGGAAAAAAAAAAATGTATTCCCACTCACATCAGCTTTACAAAGTATTAAAAATAGCATATTCTGTACAAAGAGACGTTGTTAGTATGAAGAAGTTATGAAACTACATATTGGGTAAATTTATTCCACATTTCTCCCATGGAAACAATTGTTTTGTATTGTATAATCCATACATAAATTCATTATGAAACTCAGATATGAGGAAGTCAGATTTAGAACCAAGTCTTGGAAAACTCAGAAAATAGGAATATGCATGTGCAGCAGTCTGATTTCTGAATGTATGTAAATCCATGTTGGAAAAGGAAATGCCTTTGGAAGAAGTGCAATTCTGGAACAAATTCATATCTAAGTGGCTGAACCATTGCCAGAAGTCATATCCTAGGGCTGAGTAATGTAGATAACCAGTGAACTTCCAAACTTAGGGCCAGATTCTGCACACCTTATTCACGTGAACATTTCTGTAATACATAAAGCCAGCTCACCACATATTGTTCATGTGAACAGTTCAACTTCATTTGAAATACGACTAAAGTAGAAGTAGCACAGCACTCTTGAGTTGCTGCTTGCATACTTTAGTGTTTCAGAAATGTAGAACATTGCATATTGATATTTTGTAGAGACCTGTCTGTCGTGTTGCTCTACATGTTTATAGCAGAGAAAACGAGTTGGCCATAAATGCACATTTCTTGCTTAAAACCAAACCAGCAGTGATGATATGCACAAGTGTCATTTTTTGTTGTTTTGTTTTGTTTTTCTGGAAGGGTCTCTGACAACATCTTGAGTTACCACAGCTTAACTCACATCCACTGAATCTAGTAATAAACAACCTCTCTGTAGTATTCACCTGACTAGAGCAGTCCAGTTCCTGGTGTGCTGTGACAAACTTTCAGAGATGGCAAGTGTTCTGGAAGTCAGATTATTATTTATACCATAAAAATTAACATCACTATTGATGCAACCCAGAGATCCACAAAGCATTGTCCAAGCCTCAAGCAAATCTTTTCACCCAGGTAAAATATTATTTTTGCATCTATGACAATATCAAGGAAGTACAAAAGAGCACCGAACACCATCACTATCTATTTTCATGTATGCAGTCATTATCCGCTAGGACTGGGACTTACCTGGACTTGTTTCTTTCCCACCTGTAGGAAGAATTTCAGTATAAACAATGAGTGAATAAGCCAAGCACATGGTGAAAGATTTACACAAAGGTTCTGAGCACTGCCACATGCTGAACTGCTGAAGCTGATACCAGCTACTTATACAATAATGAAATAAGCTAAAAAATGTATTTATTTATTTGAAATAGTATCCCATCAAACAGCTCCAATGTGAATGTGGATCATTGACTTTATTTGGTTCCTTCCCAATATTATTAATGCTACCAATAACACTGCTGATAATGAGAATAATCCCTATTAATTAGGAGTAACCCAGGTCGCAGCATGTAAATAGTCACCCGTCACAGACCAGAGATGATGGATCCACTTTTGTTTCCTGCAGTGGAAAGTAATGTTACCACCCACTCAGACTCAGCTCAACACAATGAAATAGCAAAATAGAAGTCATCATAATATACATTAGATATCACAGTTAAGTATTGTCAATATTTCCAGAGGCAACTATCCCCAAATGATTCCAGTGAATTCCCAGTACACAAGGAAAAGAAAGTTTCCTACACAAGGAAAAAAAAAAACTCAATGTAAGCCAAAAATTATCTCTTTTAATACAAAATTCCATTCTCATAGAACAAATTTATTTCCACTGAATAAATAGATTTCTCACCATTCATGGGTGAGATTGCTACCTATAGTTATGTTGAAATTCTCTTGCCTTTCTGCAGTTTAATTAAAATATAAACATTATTTGCAACTGGCTTTACTATATTTGGATACAAGTATGAACACTTGGGGTTTGATGACATTGCCAAATGTACACAGCACCACTCTCACTAGGGGTTGTACTTTAACCTGGTTTGTATAGCTCCACGTGTTACTTGCATGTATGCTTATCAATGCAATTCTGATTATCATATTATAATGATTATCATAAGAAAGATCTGGCCTTTGCACTTTGATGTTTATTTTTTAACAGGTCCATGCTCTTCCACTGTCTTTTAAAAAAAAAAAAAAAATCAATGGTAACAACAACGAAAACGAAAGAAAAAAAAAAAAAAAAAAGAAAAGAACCCCATGCCCAGCAGACTAGAGCTGAATTGCAGCAGTAATAAAACACTATCAGCTCAGTAGAGGAATTTGGGAACTTCAAATGTATAACATTTCTTTAGCAAAGCTATGGAGCCAATGATAGATTTACAGACATTTGGAGCTGCCTCTGCAGCCCAAAGCACATACAGCTACTCCCAGTGCTTGGGACACTAATGTCACACCCAGCTGCCTCTCCAAGACAGATAGACCAAAAAGCCTGCAATAAGCATACTTGATGAAGCTATAAAGGGGACACTTGGGGTGAAAACAAGCATTCATGGTTTTATCTCCGGTATATGCATTGTGCTGGGTGGGACAAAACTGCTCCCACCAGGCCGGAGGGACAGCTGGAAGAGAGGTGACACCACGCACCACTGCCCCACGCCAAGCAGGTGGCAGAGCCTTGTCCCCTGACCAGCACCCAGAAAAAATGCCCTAAGGGGGAAACCTTTTTAACGCAGATGGGGGTGAAAAAAAAAATCACAAATATAAATTATTTATTATTATGGATAAATTATCATTCCTGCTGCTCCGTTAAGACAAACGATACCTATAGATATATATTCGATCTTTCGCTATAAAACTCTATATCTGAAGACCTTCAGGACAGTGCTCGGTGACAGGGGATGCCGGCAGTGGGCTGTCCCGCCCGCAGCCCCCCCGGCCCCGGTGCAAGGCCTCCGGGGGCTCCGGTTTAGGGCCCCGGGGGCTGCGCTCGGAGGGGCCGGGGCCGGGCGGGCAGCGCTGGGGCTGCGGCGCCACCTGGCGGAGGATGAGGAGCGGAGCCGCCGCTGCCGCCCGGCCGGCCCCGGGGACCGAGGCCAAGATACCACCGGGACCTTCCCTCCCCTCCTTTTGGTCTCACTCCGGTTCCAGCGCGGAGCAAACAAACGGCCGCGCCAGGGCAGGCAGACCCCCGGCCGCGGGGAGGTGGCTGGAGCTTTAGGCATCCTTTCCCAGAGACCTTCAACTATTTTTTTCCAAAATTAAAAGCGCTTTAATGCCCGCTCCCATCCCCCTTTGACTGCTCGCTTAGCATTTAGAAGGAGCCCCAGCATTGCCCCTGCGAGGGGGCACTGCTTTGAGATGCAAGGGAACTGCCGTAAGTACAGTGCGGCGTGGGAATACGGATTGCAAATCGGATTTGTAAAAGTCTCGGGTGGTATCTTGGCAAGAGAAGCTGTACAGGTGTTGTTTTTTTCTGTTAACATCACAGTGCATCAAACTGTTATTAATAAAATAGCTTTCAAGGTTAAGGGGGGAGAAGGAAATCTCAGTAGGGGGAAGCTGACGTTTAAGGTTCAAGCTTTGTATTCCTATATATATATATATGTGGATATATATATATATATGCATGTTTTTTCAAAACTTTTTATTAGGAAAGCTATACCAGACGCATCACTGTACAATGATTAAACATTACCTTTACAATTTATATTCACTTGAAATTACAGAATAAATATATGCACATTGTTGTACCTCTCGTGTGTGTGCGTGTGTGTGTGCATGTATGTGTGTATGAGAGAAAACATTAAAAGTGCTTCCTACAAAGCTGTTAGTGACAGGTGCCCAGTAGCTTTTTTTTTTTTTCTCCTTTTTTTTTTTTCCTGCATATTTGCATGTTGCTTTTATTTAGGAAAGTGCGGATGTCCTCCAAAAAACCATGGCGTCATGACGAAGTGTCACTGAGCATCCCCTAGGTGTGTGCGCCACGTGGTTACATCCTTTGGGCTGCTCGGCTCTGGGTGGCTTCCCCCGGCGCCCGGGATTCCCTGTGCGGCAGCGGGCGCTGCGCGGAGAGGCCGGGCTGCCACGGGGTGGCGGGGATGCGGGTGGGTGCGTGTGCGTGCGAGGGAGGGAGAGAGACAAGAGTGAGACATTCGAGCAAGACCCTCCCCTCCCTTCCCTCTTGCAGTTTCCAGGCATGCAGCAAACCTCTCTCGTTTGCTTCTTTGCATTTTTTTTTTAAATAAATGTACAGAATCTGTGCCATGATGGGCAAGAAGAAAGCAAGCCACAAAATGCCATCTTCCCTCCCCCTCCCCTCCAAGGGAAAGTATAGAGGAAGTTTACTGCAACGGAAAAAATAAAAAAGAAAAAAAAAAGGAAAGAAAAAAAAAGAGACACACATGGAATTTACTTAATCAGGATCAATACAAAGATCCCCGATAATAATAATAATAATAATAATATACCTTAGACATGGCACAGTCAAAGTCTCAGTTTCAGTATAAAAAATAATGATTGATTAACATCTGCTGGCAAAAGTCTGCGAAGGCACTTCGTCGATTACTGCTCTGAGGCCGGCCCTGCCCGCAGCGCGCACAGCTGGCGGGCAGAGCGCACAGCTGGAGCCTCCCCTCGCATGCGGCGGTGCCGGGCGGGCGGCGGGGCGGCGGTCAGAACCGGTACGTGGTCTTCTCCAGGACTTCGAGGTAATCCGGCTTGGTTTGGAGTTTGGCCCTTAACTCGAGGTATTCGCTTGTGGGGGTTTGGTGCTCTGAGAAGCCCTTGCCGGCCGCGAAGAGAAGGGTTTCTTTGAGCCTGGCGTCCTGCTGGAGGTCCGGGTATTGCATGCCAGGGGGGTGCACGTGCAGTTCCTTCAGCTTGGGCACGGTGCCGTACAGGCAGTCCACGAAGCCCACGGCGCAGGGGGGCGGGCGGTCGCGGTCCCGGGGGGCTCCGCCCGCCGCCGCCACCGCCCCCGACCCCCCGGCGCCCGCCGCCAGCCCTCCGCCCGCGGGATGCTGCGGGTGGGCGGCCACGATGGTGTTGAGCTGCGAGCTGGACACGGCCAGGCTCCACTCCTGCTCCTTCTCCAGCAAGGTGCGGTAGTTGGTGCCCGGCTCCGGGCCGGGGGGCGCGGCGGCGAAACGCTCTCCGGCGCCCCGCAGCAGCTCGGCCGCCTCCCCCCCGCCGCCCCCCGCCGCCGCCTCGTCCTCCTCGTCGTCCTCCCGCGGCTTGTAGATGGGGTTGTTGCACATCTGGGTCACCGGGTGCGGGATGTAGTCGTAGACGTGGCCCGCCGGGGGCGCCTTCTCCGGGGAGCGCTCCCCGCCGCCGCCCTCCTGGAAGCCCCCCGGGCCGCCCAGCTCCGCCGCCTCCGCCCGGGGCCCGCGGAACGGCCGCTTCCTCCGGCGGCGCCTCAGCACGAAGGCGAAGAGCCCGGCGGCCAGCAGCACGGCCGAGAAGAAGAGGACCAGCAGGCTGAGGATGAGCACGGAGAGCGGCACGGCGGCGGCGGGCGGCGGCAGCTCGTAGGCGGCCGCGCCGGTGGCGGAGGGCGGCGGGGGGGCGGCGGCGGCCGGGGGCGAGGCGGCGGCAGCGGCGGCGGCGGCGGGGGGGCGCAGGGCGGCGGGGCAGAGCGCCCCCAGCTCAAGGGAGCGCAGGTCGCGGCGAGCCAAGCGCTCGGGGCTGGCGCACAACACGTCGCCCACCACGCTGACCGAGCTGAGCGCCTCGAGCCACTGCTTGAGGGGCACCAGGTCGCAGGTGCAGTCCCAGGGGTTGAGCTTCAGGTCGATCTGCACGATGGCGTGCAGGTGCTCCAGCACCCCGGCCACTGGCAGCGCCAAGAAGTGGTTGTTGCGCAGGTTGAGGCGGGCCAGCGAGGTGCCGGCGAAGGCGTCGGTGGGCAGGGTGCGGAGCAGGTTGTCGTTGAGGAAGAGCAGCTTCAGGTTGGGCATGAGGCTGAAGGCCGCTGGCTGGATTTCCCTGATCAGGTTGTACTCGAAGTACAGGTAATGCAAACTCTGCAGGCCCCGGAACATGCCCGGGGTGAGCCGCTCGATGTCGTTGCCATTCAGGTAGAGGCTCTTGAGATTGGGCAGGTTGATAAAGGCCCCGTCCTGCACGTAGGAGATGCGGTTGTTCCCCAGGTGCAAGAGATCCAAGGAGGAAAAATTCCAGAAATCAGAGCGGTAGATTTTCTGGATCAAATTCCCGCTCAGGTAGAGCTTCTTGGCGTTCAGGGGCCTGGGCAGGAGCTCAGAGATGTTGTGAAACCCTCGCTCCTTGCAGTTGACCGTCAGGCCCAGGTCGTTGATGTGCAAACTGCAGGAGCAGCCGGTGGGGCAGATGATGGGGATCGGGGGCCTCGTTTGGTAGGCGGCCACAGGCGGCTGGTTGGGCCCGGGGTACAGGCCACGGGGCGTTGGGGGAGGCCGGGGTGCCCTGGGCTGCTTGGTGGGCTTGGGCTGCTTGTTGGACGTTTTGTACTCAACGGAGGAAGCGGTGAAATGGAAGGAGGACAGCATGGAGGACGGCTTCGTAGGCCACGCGTTCTCCTTGCTGGATGACAGCTGAGGGATGCCCAGGCTGGCTTCCACCTCGGAGTCAGACAGCATGGGGCAGAGCTTACTTCTTTTGATTTCCCGCAGGTCCTTCCCGTGGAAGTGGAAGGGGGTCTCGCAGGTGATGTCCCCCACCAGGGCAGTGTAGGGGATGCGCTCCAGCCAGCTCTTCAGCTGCACGATCTCACACGTACAGTTCCATGGGTTCTCCTCCAGCTGAATCTCCATCAGGCTCCTGCCAATATGGTCCAACATCCCACGGTACGAAAGGACTTTTAACCTGTTCCCGCGCAAGTCCAAGTGGGTTAAGGACACGGACTTAAATAGGTTGGTGGGAAGCATGGGGATCAGATTGTCATTTAGGATAAGGACCCTCAATTTACTTAGGTTTCGAAATGCACCGCTTTCAATCCGCTTAATGACATTGTAATCTGCCTGCAGATATTCCAGACTTTCCAAACCCAAGAAAGTGTCGTTTCTGAAAATGTCCAATTTGTTTTCGTGCAAATACAACCTCTTCAGAACTCGGAGCCCATTAAAAGCCCCCGTCTGAATGTCCTGCAGTGCATTGTTCCCAAGGTTAATAGACACAGCGTTGTTCAAATGAAGAAAACTGTTGGTGTACAATTTCCTCATGGAATTCCTCTGCAGATAAAGTTTAAAAGGTCTCGACCACGACTCTGTTATCTGACTAATATTTATAAATCCTTTGTTGTCGCAATGTATATGGAAAATGCTCTCCTTCACTTCACAGTAACATGGATCAAAGCAGGGCTCATCGAGTTCCTCCGAGTCCTCTATCAAGGGAATTGGTGTAGTCCATGCTAGAGCAATTGTGCTTAGAAGAATTATCCACAACATCCTTCCTTTATGAAGCGTCTCTGCCGAGGAAGGTTTCATCATTTGTTGACGTTTACAAAACTGCAACGGGAAAAAAAAATGCAGATTTTCAGTATTTCTCTCCTGCCCCGCTCCTTTTACCAAGCCCCTACCTGCTAGACTTGTGTTAGACTCCTGGAAAGTTCAGCAATTGTTGGGTAGACGTTCACAATAAACTCTAGGGCTGTCGGTTGTGCGAGCCTTGCCCTGATTTATACTTAAGAGATGTTAAAAGGTTTAATCACGCGATATCAGCCTCCCTCATCTCCCTCCGCCCCCCCCTTTTGGTAAATGCCACCTATAAAGAGGACAGCACATGCAGACCATACAACGATAGGAGCACACAGGCAGAACGTGTTGCGTCTTTGCGTGTTTTCCGCCATAGGACCAGCGTTCAGAACTGCGTGTATTTCATACTTGTTTGCAGTTTTGGCTTTATAGCCATCGTAGCCCGCGTCGACTACAGGGGGGAAGTCTCGTAGCAGTGGGCAGATTTCTCCAGTGTCACACTACATCTTTTATACATGCAAACTCCCAAAGTTATTGAATTTCAGTCCTTGAATCTCTCTCCCTGCCAGCTCGATATTATTTCATATGTAAGTTCAAAGGAATGTGCAAGGTTTTCTAATGTCCGTGAGAAAACAGTTCCCTTCAGAAGCCACCACAACATCTTTAAAACAGTAAACGGTTAACAATCCTGATTTAAAAGAACACATTCCCCTTTCAAACACACAGATGAATTAATGGAACGGTATATTATCAGATAAATACATACCACATATTAGTCACTTTAGCTGATTAAAGCATTTAGAGATGATTAATCTTTCTAAAGCACATGCCCATGCGATCAGCAGATCTAAAGGGAAGTGACAGCTAAAGAGGCACCTAGGATTGAAACGCTCAGCCTGCCTTGGGTTAGGGTATTCTGCGCCCCCAGGACCAAGCAGGAGACCCGGTTAAAAAGATGAAAGTGGAAGAAAAAATACCTTGACACTTACCAGCTGATAAATTATCTATCCTACTATATACGTTTCCGAATGAAGACACGGTTCTTCTCCAATCAGATGAAAATAATACTGTACTAATGAGATGCAGCTCCTTCAACATATGGTTTCACCCTTCCTTTCACCAGATATTTCAAATGTATGGGCATGGAGAAATGCTAAGGATGGTAATAATAACGGTGGTGATGCAGCCTTCCTTGAATCACTGAAATGCCCATTAGAATTATTCGGAGCGATCATTGCTTTCGGTCTTAATCTCTCAATAGAAAAGGTCCTTTTTCCCTTCCACGCGTAAGAACTGGAAAATTTTGACCCCCATCCACAAACTTAAAAGCAGAAAGATGCATTTAGGGGACAGAAATGCGAAAGGAAAAGAAATCCTTAGGATCAACTTGCGAATGAAACCCTCCCCTGTGGGAAAGAGGTGGTTGAAAGCATGAAAAGAGAAATACCCCCTGCAATTAAAGCCAGCATCTAATTGGGAAGAAGGGAGAGAGATGAGAGCTATATTGCAGTATCAGTCTCTCTGTCTCCTTTGCAAAATATTAGCCACTTAAGTTCTTTCTCTTCTGCAAGGGCTGTAATAAAAAAAATAAATAAAGAGGGTTATTATATCTTCTTTTGGGGAGAGGGGGTGTCTTTGACCCTACGTGGAAACAAAAGGATCCAGAAAGCTTGTACTTACCGGTTTGCAGGAGAGATTTTAGCACATCGTTCCAAAAAAAAAAAAAAAAAAAAAGGGAAAAAAAAAGAAAAAAGGGGGGAAGGGGGAAAAAAGCTCGAGTTTAAAGATTGCTGCTTTCTCTCTGTCTCTCCCTCTCTGTCTCTCTCCCTCTCTCTCTACTCCTGCTGAAGCTGAGGCAAAAAGGAAAAAAAAAAAAAAAAAAAAAAGAAGCAAGGCTGAGACGTGCTGGGAATGCAATGAGCCCCTCAATGATCTTCTTTAGGATGCAGAGCTGCTGTTTGGCACACTCAGTGGAGGAGGGAGGAGAGGGGCTGCTGCAGGCTCCAGCGCCGCCGCCGCCGCCTTCTCCGGGCACCGGCAGCGCGGAGCGGGAGGGCTGGGGCGCGGCGGAGGATCTCGGGCTTCTCTCCTGCTCCCTGTGTGTGTGTGTGTGTGTGTGTGGTGCTGTTGTTGCCCTGGATCAGGCTTTTCCACGTCATGAAAATGAGCTTCAAGAAGGGGAACAAATGAAGGGGGCGCGCTTGGCACCAGGTCGGGGGCGCGCATTTGGGAAGCCCTGACTATACATTTTTTTTTTCCCTGCCTTTTTTATTTTTTTATTTTTTTTTCTAGAGAGGGAAGGAGGGGGCTGGTTGGCGGAGAGGAAGGAAAGTGGGAAACGAGCAGATGGGGGAGGAAAAAAAAAAAAGGCAAGAAGAAGCAGAGAGGAAAAAGCCGCCGGGATGGGTCACAATTCGCATCCCTCCCCCACCACCTCTTCTAACAAAAAAAAAAAAGAAATCCAACTCTGGAGGGAATCAGAGATGCCCTGGCTGCAAGCGCCAGCCTCGCAGCCTTGCAGCGGCGGGTCCGGGTGTCCCGGGGTCTCTGGGTCCCTGGGTCCCGGGGTCCCGGCTCCCCGCATCGCGCCCCCTCCGGGCCGTGCCGGTACCGAGCCTCGCCCGAGCCTCGCAGCCTCTCCGGGATCCAGCAGCCTCCTCCCTCCCGGCCAGGAGGCAAAGCCCCAAACCCTCGGGGAGGACACCCGGCGCCTTTCGCATCCTCCCTCCGCCGCCGCGGAGTTTGCGCGGAGGCGGAGGGCGGCCGCGCCCGCGGAGGGCAGCGCTGCCGGCCGGCATCTCTCCCCCCCCGCGGGGAGCCGCAGGAAGGTAACGGGGCTGCGGGGAGGGGGGGGGGGGGCGATCCGCGGAGGATGCGCGGAGGGGCGCGCAGCTTGCGCGGGTTCCCCCTCGGCTGAAAGTTGGATGGCGAAGACCCCCCCCCCCCCCCCCCCCCCCGCCTAGGGGTGTCGCACCCCCGGCATCCCACCTGCGGGCAGGGCAGGATCGCGGCCCCGCGTTGCCTCCGCGGCCCTCCGCAGCCGCGCATCCCCATCCTCGGACAGGCTCCGGTTCCCTCTCAACCCCAAGTCCCCTTTCCCTGGGGCAGCTCGGCCGGGGGGAGACTTAACTGCAACCGCGGCTCGGCAGCACAAAGTTGACGGGCGAAGCTGCGGGGGCCGGGGGGAGCGCCCGGGGGGGGCGTCGCCTCCTCCTGGCTCTTTCCGCGGGCAGGGGCGCTGCCTCCGCGGCCGGGCCCCATGCTCCACAGGCTCCCCAGCTCTCCTTCAGCGGTGCGGCGTGGGCGCTCCGCACCCTCCTAATTAAAGCGCAGCATCATCCCCCCGCCGAGGCGGGCGGCACGCACCTGGCACCCCCCTTTGGAATAAAATGGGGGGACCGGGAAGGGCGAAAGGGCAAATCGTAGCGGCTTGGGCTTGTGCCGAGCTCGCAGGGAGGCTCCGGCAGCAACTCAGAGCCGTGAGAGACGACCTGTCCCCCCCCCTCCAGCACCTCCCTTTGCTCCCCGCTGTGTTTGGGGACCTTGCGCTGCCGCTACCCCGCAACTTTCCCAAAATGCCACCGGAAGGGGCTCGTCCTCCCCCCACGTCGGGGCTGCTGCCTTCAAGTTTCGCCGCTGGGCTGGCGACGGGGGGACGGGGGGGCGCCGGGGGGGCTGCGAGGGCTGGCCCCGTGCATGCAAACCAGCGGGTGCTGACGGGGTGGCACTGGCCGGGGGGTGCCCCCGCCTTGTGCCCGGCTGTCCCCGCATGTGAGCAGCCCCCGCTAACCCCCCCGGGACGCCCTCGGGGCCGCAGGAGGGGCATCCCCCCCCCCCCCCCCACACACACACACGGCACCGCGATGCTCCCTGCGGGTGTGCGGAGGGAGGAGCAGGAGCTGGGAGCTCGCCCAGAGGTGCTGGCCCTTCCCGGTGCTGCTCGGCTTGAAAACCCCGTGTCCCCCGGTGTGTCCCCCCACCCAGCCCAAAGTCAGCAATCGCCCTGGCCGCCCCCCTCCCCAAAGCAGCTCGCAGCCTCGGCTCTTTTTGCTGCCACCAGCTGCTGGGAGCAGGCTCGGCAGATTGGCAGCAGCTCCGGCTCAGGGTACGGCGGGCTGATGCAACCGAGACCGGGACGTCACTCGGTTATTAATAATAATAATTAGTATTGGCAAGCGAGCTATTTCCTTGCCAAACCCGTCCTGGAGCCGTGGAGTCAGGGAGATGCGTGTCAGCCGGGTGAGGGGCTGGCAGGTGCCCTCCCAGCCTCTTCCCAGCCTTCGTTGTAATTACTGAATGCACCTTTTCCCCGACGGCTTGCAAAAAAATATAAAATAAAAAAAAAAATAAGGGAGAGAAAAACGCCGGACAACTTTTGTGACAAATTAGACAAGGATACTTGAACAATTATTGTGCCTTTACGAACGTATCATTACAGCATTACATTTCCACTGGAGGCGACCATTCCCCCCACTGCAGTCATTGTAACGCAGTCATTTAATGCTTCATTCAATCTGCAGTGTAAACCAACTCGTTCCTTTTCTAATAGAAGTGGCAATGTTTGAGAGAAGGAGGGAGTTTTCTACCAAAGTTCTGCCTGTCCAGAAAGAAATATTCTGATCTTTAATAGCCTCTTCTGTCTCGAACAATCCATGGTAAGGGCGAAAGCAATAAATAGTGCAAGGACGAGGGAAACTCTGTTGTAATTATTATAGATGGGAGCTGCTTTCTGGCTCTCTGTATTTTGCTAAAGCCAGGGAGCAGTTTAGAGGTTCTGGATCTGAGTGCTGTGAGGATTCAGGGGCAGGCAGCGCTTGGGCTGTGGCTGTGGTTCTGCCTAGGGGTCTGGACAAGCCTGCACAGCCAGGACTGGGCTTCAAATCCACTGGGCAGGGGGATGCGTGGGAGCCTGGGCTTGGGACCAGAGCTGCGAGACACCAGCAGGCTGCTGTGCTGCTTAGTCCAAGCCTCGTGCACTTGTTTCAGAGAGTAGGGTGCTCTGGGAGGGCAGGCCCTGGGCTGCAGGGGGCTTCCCATGGGGCAGAGCCAGCCCCCACCTCTGGGGACCTTCATAGCATCCTTGAGTCTGAGGGAAGGCCGGAAAGTTAGTGGGGCTGGGGAAAATGTGGAGCAGAGAGTGGTCCTGCATGGAAATGTTCATGGCTGCAGAGGCTGAAGGGGCAGACTTCGGATAACGCCACTTGTCTGCCTGGTGTTCAAGCCTGGCGAAGGCTTAAAATTCCTTCCCTGGTCTGGAGATCCCCCTTGTGTCCTCATGAGACTCCATTTGTCTGGTGTGTCAAGATAAATGTATTTAAAATTGAGATCTCCTCTCTTTTCTTTCTTTCTTCCTCTTCTTCTTCTTCTTTTTTCTTTTTCTTTTTTTTTTTTTTAAAGAACCTTTCAAAAGTTCTTGTGTTTCTATATTATACATTGCTTAAACTGAGCGACTTTAGTGTCTTTGAAAATGTTGACAGAGGAAAATCTGAACAGAGGATCTTCTCTGCATACCAGTCAATGAAACAGTTCATGAGGCTTAGCTTCTTCTTTTCCCTCTCTACTACTTAGTTCATTTACCAAACCGAAAGGGAAACAAAATTACTGGTGGAATTTGCCTACAATCCTGACTTGGAAGAGAACATTTCTGTTGAAATCTGCATGACAGTATCCCAGTTTTTTGGAGAGAATTACAGCCTCTCATCCTACCATACCAACAGTTGAGGCCCATGCCCAGAGGACCTGAGTTCAACACAGGGCTTGGTCCTGTGCCCTCCAGTTAGCACGAAGGGGCTGCTGCCTGTTTAGGAGCAGGGTTGGCCAAAGCTCAGTCCTCTCAGCTCCAAGGGAGCTGCTGAGGACCCTGAGTCACCTCCAGCCTGGGACTGGCTGCTCAGCTGAAGGCTGGCTTCCTTTTCGGTGTGCAGTTCTGGTATTTGACATGCCAGACATAAATTACCAGGACAGATTATTTGAGCTGCATAAGCATTTGTGAATGCACATGAAATGGAGGAGATGTAAGAATTTTAAACTGGACTTTTCCAGCTGGAATCCTTCAGGCTGGAGAGCTTCTTATGTTGAACTGATGCTCCTGGCCACATTTTTTACGATTAGTCACCTCATTATCATCTATATAATATCCTATGGATTTTTTCCCAGGCCACATCCACTCTAAGTGATGCATACATCATAGTATTTTTATATATGAAGTTAAGAAATAACAATGCACCAGATTAAATCATCACATTGTACTTCTGATGTGAAACTCCTCAGCTACTTTAAACTCAAGAGAAGGACACTGAAGTTGTACAGAAACCCCAGCCATGCCCTCAGTAACAAGTTATATGTAATTGGTTTTTACTCTTGGGATTTTTTTCAGCGGAGAAATTTTGCCCAATGTTTGATGATATGAGTAAATATTAAAAAGAAAGGATGAAAGAACTAATGGATAGCATTAAAATAGAACAGCAAATACCAGCAAATCATGACTGCAGTATTTTTAATGGATTGTTATTAAAAATAAAAGAGAAAAGTAGTCAAAATAAAAGAGAGATTTTCATGGACAAAATTGACAGTTCTGTTATCCTCAACAAATCCTGACATTTCAAGATCAGTTTTTATCTAACGATTCAATGGCCTTATATATTTCTTTCCACTAAATCAGGCACAGCTATAGCTATTTTCCCACCTCAGACACGTAAGCCCACATTTTTTTCTAAATGTGCTGATATTTATTACAGCCAGTGTCAAAAAACTTCGCACTCCATTTATATATGAGCTTCTCTTTGGCCTTTATTAGAATGATCTACGGCCGTGGTTAGGCATGCACAACTTCTTTTGACAGCAGCCAGGATTTCGTGTGTGGATCAAAGGTAGAATAATTCCCCAAGGGCGATCTCTTCCCGTCCAAACTACAGAGTTATGAGCTCTGCTCCAGTGCAGGGTGGGAGCTTCTTCAGCTCTTCCCATGCTTCAGACAGGTCATTCTGCAGCCCACATCCACCTTTGTGCCAACGTGCTGCGTATTTTTTAAGCTTTTTATATTTTTTTTTCTTCAGTGGAGAAAGTAATTCTTACCTGGTAGCATGAATACAGGCTCTGGTGTCCTAAATGTGACAGATCATGGACCAATGGAACAATGCAAAGGAAGAACATGGACTTAGAAAAGTGCTTTCTAAATCTCTCCGTCCATTTTCCTTAGAGCCCAAAGGTAGGACACAGAGCTTCAGAAGATAGCTGATACCTTGCATGCATACAAAAAAATCTTAGATAATGCAGAAAATAATGTCAGAGTTCTATTAGCAGGAATATACAATTCTATGATTCTGTGACTCTGTGATTTATTCCAAAATAATCATGTGGGATTATTTCTACACATATGTACTCTGCACTTAAACATTTCCTTTTGCAGTTGCTAACTCTGCTTGGTTTTCTTTCCATCTTGTGGGCCACTCTTGTGTATATCCCGGTTGCTTTATTTGGTCTGGACCCATGAAAATAGAGATAACCTGACAGCACACACTGTAAGCAACAGCACGGATTTTCAGGGCATCTGGATTTAGAGTTGCCAGAATTAGAAACATGAGCCCGAGGAGATCATGCCAGGGCAATTCCCCAGTCCTGGGCCATAAAGCCAATCAATTTAAAGTGTAATAGAAGCCACGGTTACTTCACTGGATTCCGTGTGAAGGAAGGCACTTACTGCTCATTTGGAAAAAAAGCTCATATTCAAAATTGCTTTTAGATCAGTCTTGATCCTACTTTTAGTGATGTCAATGGTGACACTTTGGTCCAGCCCCATGGTGCCAGAATTTTCCATTTACTGTTAACTACTTCTCTCTCCTCATTCCTACACACCTGTCAGCACCATTGCTTGTTGGTCCTCTTTGAGGACAGTTCGGGCATAGAGACAGCCCTTATCTTTCAGCACAGGGGCAGCAAGATGGATAGTCATTTTAATCTCTTAGAAAAATTAGTTCAATGGCCATAGAAGAGATGGTGAGAATGATGTCTTCTCTGCTCCTGCAAGGCTTGCACTCCTTTCTTTTTGTTGCTGATGACACAAGTCTTATAGTAGCCCCTGGTTAGGAATAAGAGGTGATCTTTCATCCTCAGTGGGCTCAGCTATGAAGTTCGAGATGAGCTGACTCACTGGTTTCAGTTACGTGTAATGGAAGCTGTGGACTAATGTAAGTCTGCAGAAATGTCAGAAGAGAGGCTGGTCTTAAACTCTTGGATCTTTTCTAATATGTAAAACCATGAGCCATAATACTTGGGTTTCCAGTGCATGACACATTAACACATTAGCATGCTTTTAAGATATTATTATGCTGAAATTATTAAATGGAGAGAGACAGAAGCAGCCAAAGTACCCCTGAGTGCACCTCGCCCAGCCTTCAGGCAGAGCTGACCCATGGCTAGGGAAGGAGGCAGCTGCCCTTCCGACTTAGGCAATGGAAATTATTGCAAACTGAATCATGTGGCCATCCCTTATATGCAGTAGTTCCCTGTTTCCTTGTCTTAATTAAAGTAGCATTATGTTGTACAGGAGAGAAAAACTGCGGCAAATAGCTGCTTTTCATGTTTTCAATACCATGATAGGTTTTCTCCATTTAGTCTTTGGCTGTTTTATGTAACACCGAGTTTCTTTTACAAGGAGCAGCAGAAACCACCATTTTTGATCACTACTTCCAGATAGTCATTAAATGTACATGTATGAGAAGGATCAGAGGTCTAGATAGCACGACCTCTGAGGAAAGAGTAAATTAGGAATGTTCTAAACAGAAGAGTAGGAGGAACATGATGATACTTTTGAATTATATATGAAAAATAACGGGAATACTTTGTTCTCTGTGAATAGCATCATAGAGAGTACAAGAAATTGGTCTTAATTTGTAGCCAGAATGCTTCATATCAGATATTAAGAAAAAAGTTTCTGATGGTTAGGATGGCAAAAACTGACTTTGGGGTGGCTGAGCCTCTGGCATAAGAGGCTCAAAAAAATGCAGGTGAGGTCCTGAGCCAGAAGCATCAGAGAGCAGTTCCTGTAGCACACAGCTGGATTAGGGATGGATCCCCTGAGCATCCCTCAAACCCCACAATTCTGTGATCATTCATGTTGAGGGACAAATTGTTTGTGATCCTATACTATACTCCTATACTCCTGAAAAAAAAATATGTATATATATTTATATTTATATCCTCATTAAATACAGTAGGAAAATGTAATAAAAATAGTTTGGGAACTAGATCCCAGTAAAAACAATGACATAAAAAAAAATAACATGAAAGAACTGAGGGTTTCATATCATCAGGATATGCACAGATAAGCTATAAATGAAGCATCATATATCTAAATTCTGAACTCATGCAATTGGCTAAAATTGTAATCTGGGAAGGATATATATGTATATATTTATATGCATATGTATGTATATGCAAACACACACATGCGCATGCATATCTACATCCTTGTATGTTTTTTTTTTTTTTATCTTTATCTTTTCAGGGTTTCTGTGCTTAGGGTTTTTATTTTCCATTCATTTTCTATCTTCATGCACCATCCATCTATCTCCAGTTGACTAGCTAGATAAAAAAAACAGCTTCTCAGGTAGTCACCTTCCAGAAGCTGGAATTTTACGAAAAAAACCCAGTACAAGAAAATGCACAATGAGCTCTGAGAATTGCTATTCCTGAATATAGATAGAAATCTTAGCTCATAGTGTAAGAAGGACTGTACCGTGGTGTAATGTAAAATCCAGACAAATACTCAGCTTTTCCTAACCACTTTTCTAGTATTAAATATTAGCAGTTTCAAAGAGCGCACGGAACTTTTCTTTTAGCTGTTGATTTAACTAGGCTTAAAATCCAATGAATAAATTGTACATAGTTCTTCAGCTTGTGGGGTGCACAGTGCCTGCACACCAAATAATAAGCTACACATCCCACTGTGAAAGGTTTATGGCCAGAAGACTGCAGGAACACCACTGTGGGACTGTCAAAATAAAACATGTAAGGGAATCATAAATGAAATGAACGCATATTGGTTTAAAATCAAGCCCATAAATATGTGTCACACCTGTCCTCTGGGTGGTCAGCAGTAATCAAGCTGTTATATTCCAAACATATTTTCACGCTGATGCTGTCTGATTTGTCCTCCCTCGCTGAGCAGTATCAAGGAATAAAGTGAAAGACCTGAGTGATGTGGTGCCATTGCAAAGGCTGCAACCAAGGTGACATTAATATATCAAGATAAATATACAACAGACCCATGAAAATTCAAGGCTAATTATGTTTTACTGTGCTAACCTTCTTAGAAAAAAAATCATTGAAAACAGGTTCACAGCAACTGTTTTCTCCACCCAGCAAGCTTCTGCACTTTCCCACAGAGGTTGCTGTGGATGTGGAAGTAGTCTAACATAAGGATTAACAATAATAATTTACACCGTGGGAGTGCCAAGGTTTCCCTCCATGCATGCAAGGTACTGTACGAACAGAAAATTATACACAGAAAAGTTTCAGGCCGGTGACCAATGTGCGTGAATGTGCTCATGATTGTTCTTTGTACCTAAAACTCTCTCGGTGTAAATTCAGCCACATCCTTGCTGTACTTCTCCCAAAGGTTACTCATTTTAGCAGGTGGTTCTCATGGTTTTTCTAAATAAGCTATCACAGAAGATCCAACATTTGGTATCTTGCTACAGAAGGCCCAAAATAATCACCTAATTAGCTGCAAGGGTGCATCCGATCCTGCTAAACCAGGCACTGCTTTCTGTAGCCGCCTAGAGGAGCCCAGCAGCTCAGGGATTTTGTTTGCTTCCAGTGCAAAACCTTCCATTTGTTTTCTTGCTGGTTGAACCTTTGAAGACGGTGTTATTAAGTTTTTAAATTACACTGCTTAAAATGTGATGTTGTTTTTGGCCAGTTAAGCAGCTGTCATTTGGGGAGAATCTGTTCATCTTGAAGCCACATGGGGCCAGCCTTATAGAGGTGCTAGGAGAGAGGCTCTCAGACTTTGAGGCTTTCCCAAGTTAGACACAGAAGATGGAGAAAGCCCTTGGTGACTCCCTGCCAGAGCAGCTTTACTGGCGAGCTTCATCACAGACACCTCAGGGTTACCCCCACCTGTAGGACACGTGGCCCAAGTCAGACACAAGGAAGTCAGTGATGGGCCAACACAGCAAAACACTATGGGTATAGGAAACCCAAGAAAGCAGTGAGTGCAGGGACAAGGAGAGATGCCGTGGGTGCATCTCATCCACCCACAGCAGCAGGAGCCATGGTAGGCAGCAGATCCACGTCCTCTCCAACACTTCCAACCTGTGGTACCTCTCACTGCTTCTCCCCGCAGCCACGGGTCTCCCCCTCGCACTGACAGGTGATGCTGAAAGCTCCCCTGGGGATGCCAAAGTTTTCAGCTCGTGAAATGGACATCATCAGCGTTGTCCAGGTAGAGACTGACATTTTATTTTTTTTTAAATACATGACTAAAAGATATTGTGCTGTTAAACTGGATTAAAACATGATAGCAGCAGAATGGCAAAACTGCCGAAAACCTATGAAAACACATGCATTGTCTGATTTTCTGGTGTGCAATGCAGATGAAAATGGCAACATTTTTTTCCAACTATTTGCATATCTGTAAATGACTGCAAGGCAGTGTAGAAGGAGGCCAGCTGGATTCAATTAAAGAGAAAGGTAAAAGGCTTTTGCTTTGAATTTCATTTTACAATTTAGAGCAGGCTGACATTTTGAATCTCTTTATGGAGTTTTTAAAAATGAGCGAAGTTCTGCACAATGCAGCCCAAGCGCAGACGTGTGTGTCAAAGAGAATTATAAAAAATACACATGTTTATTCTTATAGCAATAATTAACGTTTTGTCTCATGCAGTCTCACGAATGATCCACATAAAGCACATTTTAGGGCAAGCTGCTTAGCGAGATTTCAGGGGACACTAATCCGCTGGGCTTCGCCGACAACCCAAACACGGCGTCACGTGGAAGCCTTATCACGGCAAACCCAACCTAAGCCCATCTGCAGTGGCGGCGGGGCGCTCTCAGATGTTTGATGCCCCGACGCATGATATCACATCCATTTATTTGATTCCATGATTCTATGAGTCTATGATTTATTGGGGTTGGGTGCCGGGGTTTGTGCACGCCAAGCTTATTTTATTCATATTTCCATTATTCCCAGGAGCATAATCCCGTGCTCCTTGGAACCCAGACCCCTGACGATGGCGTCTCCCATCCAGGGGGAGTAGCCGGGCCTCTCGTAACCCCCCCGGGGGTGCGGAGCCGCCCGGTAGGTGCCGCAGCTCCCCCAGGGGGCGCGCTCCGACCGCGCAGCCGGGGCGGGGGCCGGGAGGTGGGAGCCCTTGCCGCGGGCTGCCTCCTCCCCGGGAGCTTTCCCACCGGAGCGAGGAGTGACCGTAATAGTAACAGCAGTGCAATAACGGCAGCAGCGGCTTCCAGTAGTTCTTCATAAGCCCCGATCGTTATTGCATGCGTCTTTCCAAACATTTTTTTTTTTCATTTATTTTTTTATTATCCTTTGCTTTGAGCACCTCCTGTCTGTACAATGCCAAGGCAGTGCCACGGCATCATTCCTGCCGTCCGTGCACATATGCAGCAAGGCAAGGGTGATGCAAACAACGTGAACTGATGAGAAGGGGCATGATAAATAATTCTTACTTCTTTACAGCCACTTGTACCTTACAGAGGGCTCCAATTTGTCCTTGCAATTATTGGCCTTCGCTGATGAACACAACCGTATGAGTAGTCCTTCACAGACACACTTCTTCCGTCCTGCGTGCAACATGAAGGTCAGCTAAACATCGCTCTGATTGCCTCCCTGCTCCCCTCGCCTGGCACATGTCCCCGTTTGTCCCCGCAGAACCAGGGCTCAGACAAGCCTTCAGCACCAAGCGGCTTTCCCAGGTACACAGGTGACTGCTAAAATGCCCTAAAGTTAGAGGGAGAGAAAGGGAGAGTCGAGTGAGGAGAGCAGACAATTCTCCAGGTTAGGATGACAGACAGGTTAAGATGACAGACATTGTTCCCCACTCCTACTTAGTCAGCTATATTTATTTTTTCAGTGGATTTTCTCCTTTTCAGAGTCTCGCTGTATCCTGCAATGTCAGGGAAATGTGTTAAGCAAGCTCTGCTATCCAGGGAAGGGCATAGTCCTTGTGCACAAAGAGGAAGACAGATAGGAATATTTGGAGTTTATAGACAGCTGAATACTAACATAGATGGATTTGAAGGAGGGTTAGAGAAAGACACTCGACTGTCTGACAGCTGTATGTCATGCCAAGATGGAGAATGGTCCCACTTCACATTTGCAGCACCGGTGTTCCTGGCAGCAAGAGCAACGCATACTGACACTTTGGGGGTAGTAATGGTTTCAGGTTGCTCATATGTTCCCAGGAAAGCCTGTTTGTGGCTATTTTAGTCCGACACAGCTTCATAACTTCATCTTGTGTTATCACATTTCGTAGAAGTGCCAAGACATCACATTGCAAAAAATTTGCCTTGCAACCAACAGTGATTGTCCTGATGATGGAAGGAAGGCATTAGATATGTATATTTCCATCCTGTCAAAGGCATTAGATATGTATATTTTCATCCTGTCTTCAGCAAATTATAGCAGGATTTAAAGTTACTGTGATACATGCAAGAATAGAAAATAAAAGATTTCCGGCCTCCACAGCCCCTCTCGTGTAACCCTAGGGACCGAACCAGAGCACTGGCTGCTTGTGGTTTAAGGGTCGTTTTAGTGGAAGGCTTCTCCTAGAAGTCCCTTTGCTAAAATATCTATTTATTCTTTCTTTTCTTCTTCCACTAAGGTAATCTGGCTCTAACAGAAAGCTGTCTCCCAAAGAATCCTTGGCTAATTTTAGCCAAGGCTAATTCGGGGCTAACTTGCTGCACTTATTCTGGGTGTAAAGAGTGAAAGAGCCTTTCTGCACCAACGACTTTTTTTTCTGTATTTGCACCAGTACAAGCAAGGAACGGGTATGACTTTAACAGAAGAGAGAAAAATAAAACCAGCAATGGAGAAAGCCAATTATGTTCCCCATTGCCTAGGGATGGGCAGCCTAATTTGTAGCTGACAGTGACTTGATGGACTGGACCATACTTTTTCTGATCCAGCATCTGGAGTAATTTTTATTGTAAACCAATCATTACAATGTAGGACTCTCAGTACCATCAGTGTCACCACGACAAATTCCCACGGCAGTGTTAGTGTTGCTGCTGGGGTTTTTCCTCCCATCCTTCACAGCCTGACACGTTCTGGGAGGTGCTGGACATGGTGCACCATGCCCTGTCCTCAGCACGCACCCTGGGCAGAACAACTAGTGGGTCGTGTGAGCGTGACGGTGCCAAACATGATGGTACCATCACTGGGGGACATATTCCCAGTCTCTTTGCTGTAATTTTGGCAGGAATGCTAAAATTAGTCCTCTAGTTCTGAATATGCAGACAACACATTGAGCTGGGGGTTTAGCAGTGCACATTTTCTCCAGCATCTTCATCTAAGACAGTCTCTGATTTTGCTCCTTTATGTGGTTTATAGGTCATAAAATGATTTTTTCCCCCTAAGGATATTGTACTAGTTTGTGTCCGACGTCTGTGCAGCCTAGTAATTGCTAAGGTTTAGTGTGGTATCCTTATCTTCCCTGAACTAGAATAGAAGCGAGGCTTCTGCCCAACCCATTTTGGATGGAACCCTACTTCATTAGAACCAGCTGGAATTTATTTTCAACAGAACTTGAGCAATTTCTTTTTTTAAGAAGCCAAATCCCTGATTTTTCAGAGGTGTGGGACTTCACTAGTCTGCACTGGAAAAAACTCACGCTGGGTTATGTAAGCTGTGGTTTGCAGAGATAAGGGGAAATTTGGAGAAAGTGACCTGAGAGGCTACATGCAGGTCTAAGATCCGTGGCTCTTGCAGACGATGTGCCCTACATTCCCCTCCCAGGTCTGTGAGAGCACACTGTGTTCCCAGGAGGCTTCATCTACACTTGCTTCCCCACATTTCTGCTTAGCTGTGAAGTCTGCAATTTCTTTCTTTCCACTCTAGTACGCAGCAGAGACTGATTAACGAATGATAGACAGACACCTACTATTGCTAACAGGAGGGATAAAAGCCTATAATTTTCATAAGACAGATCACTGAGACTGTTCTAATATTGCATAGTCTTATCAATACCTCTACTCTGCCAAAGTAGTGCCTTAAAAGAGTGTGACTAAGGCTGTAATGTCAAGCACAGGGATGGTAAGACAGGCCAGGGTTGTGGTAACTGCTGCAGCTTTGTTTCTGCTTCTTCCACGCATCATCCTCAGCCACACAGTCACATATGTGTAAAAGTGGCCATACATTGAAGGGCTATAAGGTGCAAACCATGTATTTTCTATGCTCAAATATTATTATTTATAATAACCTAACACATATATTGATTTTATCAGGTCAAAAATCAAAGTGAAGTTGGAGGTACATTTATTCATTGTGGTAGAATTGGAAAGTACCTAGTGGGATGTTTCGGGTGAAAATCTTAAGCATCAGTTAAGTGAAATTGGCTTAAAAGAGTTTGTCCCAAGGAAACAAATACATTTTTTGCAGTTGGGTTCCCAGGAGCCTCCTGTGCAGGATGGGTGTGTGGCCGCAGGTTTCCATTTGTGCAGGAGGAGAGGCTGGGCAGCTTGCTGAGACCTGCAGGAGTGCGGCTGGGACGGGGCCGTGGTGGCTGTCAGCATTTCTGGGATCTCTGCACGGATCTGGGGTGAGAACTGTGCCCCTGTCACTGCGGCGCCAATGGGAAGTGTTGAGGAACGGTCCTTGTGGGCCTGCTTCAAGAGCAGTCCTGTGAAAGGAAACAGATTGCCTTAGGCTAGACATTTAGAGGGCCTTATGCTTCTCTTTACACTTCTACAGTGTATGTTCTTGCTCTCAGGGAAATATCCCCTTCCAAAATGGACTTGGACAGGGAGATGGCATATGGACTGAGCTGTAAATGTGTCTTTAGGTCATCCTCATGCAGAGAAATTTATACCAACAGTAAGGCCACCGTGCATCCAGATTTTGCTGCATACCTTCTTTGTTTTCCCAAATGCCTTTCTGGGTCAGATTAAAGATTCATTGTACTCACAGGTGCATTTCCCAAGGTTGGATGATGCCTCTTTTTGATCGGTGCTGCCTACTCAGACATGCCTGAAGTACTCGCGGAGAACCAGCGCGAAGCTGCAAATCCAAGCCCCAGGTGTGAGTTAGCCCAGCTGGCCATGTCTGGAGTTTGGCTTTACCATGTGGTTGGTGTGTGGGCCCTCTGCCTTGCTTTGGTCTGAATTTCCTCCAAAATTCAGATGGAAGAACTTGGTACTGCATTAAGTTCATGCCAAGTTCACCGAAATTTCCTTTAGGAAAAAAAGGGGAAAAGGGTCTCAGAATACGAAAATATTTTTAGTGCTTTTTTTTTTTTCTTTTTTTTTTTTCCATTTAAATTTTTAAACAACTTTCAGTTTGACCTGCTAACATTTTGGGGTTGTGTTATGCATGTTATGATGACATTAAAAACGAAAGAAGGGCTAATTAAAACATTTTAAGCCACAGAAAATGGCTTTTCCAACTTTACCCATATGTGCTTATGAGGGAAGTTGAAATTTTATTGCAGTTTAGAATGGAACTTAATTTTTTTTTTTAAGTTATGTTCATTTCCAATGAATTTAGATTCTGGTCAAAATTTACAAAAATTGAGGATAAAAGATTTTTAAATGCTTGAAGGCTTAGGGTACTGAGCAGTCACATTTCTCATCAATTTCAATAGGCCTGTCCCTCCCACCTATTAAAAATAAGCTTCAGGACTATTCAGCTTGTGGCAGTCTATGTATAGACAGTTACTTTTGAAGATTTTGATTTTATTTTTAATGTAATCCTTTTTGAAAACTAGAAGGATATTTTCTAGAAAAATCATTTTTCTTTCTCTTTCTTTCTTTCTTTTTTCTTTCTTTCTTTCTTTCTTTCTCTCTCTCTCTCTTTCTTTCTTTCTTTCTTTCTTTCTAAATTATTACCTATTAATTGTTCATACATATTTCTCATTCTTTTGTACACTCTCTGAGTCATAGATCACAGTGCAGTGACCACAGTGGTGATCAGCCTTCCCATACAGCAAGGGGCATAGAGCAAGACAAAGTAATTTTTCAATTAGATTATGTTTTCAATTTCAATTTCCAGTTTAAACCCTAACTTCTGTTTCAGTAAGATATTCAGTTGTGATAACTGGCAGAAGTCTAGTGGCAGCAAATAGGTTCCTCCAAATAGTTACCCTCCCTAGATCACTCCTTTCATGAGGCTAATTTCTTCAGAGTAATCTTCAATGAGTTAGATCTGATTGTGATTAGTGCAAAAATTGGTGAGTAAATTTTATTACATGATCAATTTTCCTCAAAGCCAATCTTCTGGACAGACTTTAATATATCTGTATACTTTAATACTGTTTTCAGAAAGGGGGAAAAACATTATAACTCATTTTGGGGATTTTAAAAGGAGTGATTTTCTTGAAACTGTCCCTTAATATAGCTAATAGCTCTTGGCTTCACCTCAGGATGGTTAACAAGCCCATCATTAACTGTGGTTAATGAAAAATTAATTAAACTTTTTAAAATCTAATCCTAGATGACAAATCATTATAAATCATGCCCTGGGTTATTCAAGTCATTAAAGTGAATAAATGGGTTTTAAAGTCCATATATGTATAAAACAGAATTGTAAGAAAACATAGCATGAATCTTGCTAGTTGCCAAGAGCTATTTTGCTTGTTTGTTTGTTTTTTTAATAGCTTTTAAAGTTTCTTAAAATTTCCGGAATTCTCCCTAATGTATGACCCTGGTTGTATATATATATATATGTATGTATATATATATATATTTAAGATTTAATAAGAAACCTTAACATTTTATATGATCAGAGAATCCCAGCATCTGCAGTAGGATTATCCACACCGACCTGGAAGGTAATAGTTAAACTGTGGAGATTTGAAAGAGGGAGGCCAGGGTTATTATAAAGTCTAGCAGGACACAACCCAACAAAGCTACCTAACTGGATTTTGAACTCTTATAAGCTGTCAATAGAACGAGGAGACTTTTTTCCTCTGTTTTGAATGTGCCTAAGAAAACTCAATAAAGAAATAGAAGTAGGATCAATAAATTTTGTCTGAAAACAAGTTTTAAAGAGCCACAGGTCTTAGATGTGAAGCAATAACAGGCGAAAACACTAAGTAGTCAAAGAGCCTTTCACAAAACAGGTTAGAAACCATTTGATAAATCCTATGGTTATTTCAGAGATACTGTGATTAGCTCATAAATCCCCAAACATTTCCCATATACCACCAATATTATTTATGGCTTTTAGATCAATGTAGTGTCAGCGTCGGTACAACTGTGGTGCCTGGTATTACTGGAGAAATATTTCTGATGCTGAATTAGAGCACCACCCTGAGTGAGCTTGGTGAGGTGTGGGCACAGAGCACAGACCCTTCTCCCGTGCCCACACCACAGAGGAGCACGGCAGGAGAGGCAGGGCCAGAGCAAAGCTGTGCTGTGGGATCCATGCCCTGGGCAGCTCACCCAGTGCTGGAGGCTGCTCCTGGAAGCCACCTCCTGTTCCCGTCCATCAGCTCCCACAGCTTCCCCGTGGACGTCTGGGCTGGCTGCGCACACAAAACCCTTTTATTGACGAGAAGAGAGGATTTCCTTTTAAGGTTACTCTTGTTCTGTGCACAACGAGTTCCCTTTCCTTTCTTCAGGTGTTCTTTCAGCACTGCCCAGGCTATACCTAGTCCTCCTCTGGGGCCAGAAGACTTGACCTCTGTTTCTGCTTTCTCCTTTCTTATTGTTTCTTCCACTCCCATAAGACTGCAATGTACTCACTCAATGTGCTCACAAGTTGCCTCCAAGGCTGAACATCCCATTCCCTGGCTCACTTTCTGATACCTCAGACAGCATCCCTTAGATAAACTCCAGCTATATTTCATAGATACATATCTCCATCGCCCTGCAGGATGGCCTTCTTTGTGTGGTACATTTGACCCCTTGCAGGGGGTACACCCTTCAAGGGGTGCAACTGAGCTTTAAGATAAAAGCCATTCCCAGTGAACTCTTTAAAGATGTAGAAGTTACTTATGTGCAAAAGTTTTTACTGTCATCAAATGTGAACGTGTTTTATTACATGTATTATTATTTATGTATTACTCAAAAAAGCCCAAATTGTTTTATTTTCAGGTTCAGGAATCAGTTTGCCAAGTTTAAGAATATGTAATACAGTAATTATGGGCATTCCCCAAAAGCTGTATTTAGATGAAAAAGCTCCCATGGGTAACACTTCATATAAAATATTTGACTTGGAAATGCTTTTATTTTCATAAATTCTTTTCAGTTTTCTATTTTGAGAACTGATGCAATATTTTTCATAACACGTAATATTTCTTTGAAAGGTCATATTATGTAGCCAGCCACTGCTGCAACTTGTAATGCAAGACATTTAGGCAGTGAACAAACGCTCTTGATGACAAGCACAGTTCTGTAAAAAAAAAAAAAAAAATCTATTTTGCAAATAAGGGCATAGCATCACATCCATTCTTTCTCTCAAAAATACATTTAAACTGTTTTTTGTTGTTGTTTGTTTTGTTTAGCTGTAATTCAGACATACCCTAAAATGTAATTAATTTTGATCACCACTTTTGTGTGATTCAAATGATGGATAACAAATAGGTTATGCTTATCCCTAATATAACCTTATTATATCAAACAGTTTATTTCATTACAGATGATATCAAATAATGGTAGTCATTCACGTGAATAGTTCTGATGTCTGATTGAATTTGATTCCTTATTACAGAGAGTTCCACACTGCAGAATATTGTACCAGTAATATAATACAGAAATTGCTTCTAGCAAGTGAAACGTACAATTAAAATAAGCAAATATTTAACTTATACTGAGCTCTTGGGATCACAATGTCAATAAGAGACTTAAAAAAAAAAATAATTGTTTCATCAGCCTGGAGCATATAAGGGTCTGTAGCCAAGGTGGGCTGCCAGGGATGCCCAGTGTGTGGAGCTGGGTTTACGAGAAGGTGGTGATTAGAGTTATTATAAATGGAGGCTGGGATTCATTTTATGATCAAAGTATTGAACATAAAATTAATAAGCATCCAGTTATGACAGTAATAAATGATGATGGCACACAGTTGATGGGAATGTCAGAAGAAGAAAATATGACTGTCAGGCGTGTGCATGGAGTTCCTGCTTACACACTGGCATTTGTATGCACACACACACGCATACACACACACAGACACACACAAACACTTGTATACACACAGCTTCCTCACCCCAGCCCAGCCCTTGCAGGCAGGTTTGAATTTCACCAGGGAGTGCTCAGACGCTCTCACCTTCGAAGCTTTGCTTTGGGAATATAAAAGAGGGGCTGTCCCTGCACTTAACCAGCCACAAAAGGTATAGTTTTCGTCTGGCTGTTGCTCTGGGGAGAAAAAAAAGATTTCTTTGTGACTTCCCCCTTAATATTCCTTCAAGAGCTTGGGACAATCTAGACCTGAGGAAGCCCCTGACACAAAATTAAAATAAGAATCAGATTTCTGTTCCTTCAGAGCCTTCTGCCTTTCAGAGCGAGTTGGAATTGCTCTTTGCTTCTTACTGACTAGTGCTGCGACATGCCATTATTCATGAGCATTTTCAGCAGGAGACAGATGTATGAACTCTCATTTTCTATGGAAGGTTTCTTATGGAGCTGGCATTGCCAAGCAGTGATTAGATAAGATGACACCATGGGAAATTCAAGATGGAAAAAAAGCCAGAACAGGGATGCTGCAAAACTGCAATGCTATCAGTCCTTATTGAAGGGGCCTTCATCTAGGACATTCAGATGGACTCTTTTAAGGCACCAGCTCTCTAATGAAGCTTAATAATTTTGTATTGACAATACCTAGCAGCAGAAACTGTGTAGATACTTAATAATAGGGTAATCATTTTCTGTCAGCCATTTGGTCTGAAGCAGAATACAGATGCCTGCATTATTCCATTTAAGATAGATGTATTTACATTTATTGAAATTGCATACTTTTACATTATATATCTCTGAATTTATCATAATATTCCTTGTTTAGAAGGCAAGTTTGCAGGGATTTAGATTGACTAACACAATGGGAAATTTCAGATGAAGCAGAGCCAATGTGCCAGTTCAAAGTAGAGCTGAGAATTCATCTGCTTCAGTTCCAATGCTCTTTTATGAAAACCAGCTATCTCATCAGGAATCATTTATAGGCACTTTGTAAGAGTGTGTGTGTCAGGATAAATTGTGTCATTAATTGCAAATACACCAGTGGGATCCTGGAATATGTATGTGATGCATATGTATGCAAGTGAAAAATACTGAAGGAAGAAGAGAAGATCTTGTGAGGGCCTGTAACTATGATGAAACATTGAATATGAAAAGTAAGCACAGAGGAAGCTAGATAAAAAATAAAAATAATACAAAAATAATAAAAAAGTCGTGATTTTAAAGAAAAGGCAACTATCATATCCAGAAAAGGGGAAAGCATAGATTAGAACTAAATGCTAGATATTCCTTATGCTTTTAAACACATTAGTTACAGAAAGCAGCCATCAGATCACCTTATGTTGTGTCATATTAAACATGCAGATTGTATGGGCTTTCCACTCCTAACCGTGTGCATCATGAGCTCCAACCACAGTGCTGTGGTGGTGGAATTGCAGGATAAGGACTATGAAGAAGAGATGCTTCAGAAGGGGGTTCAGGTGCTGCTTCGGACCTCCAGATTGTACTTATCCATTTGGATTTATTTCACGTTTTTGATTGGATTGTTTGAAAGTAATATAAATAAAAGGAATATGTGAAAATATGTGGCAAAAATAATGAGATATTCAGCAGAGTGCTAAGGAAAAATCACTGTTGGATCTTGTGCTACTCTACCAGCAAGTTTGACGGTGATGTAATCTTACAGAAAGCACTGAATCATGCTGTCAATTAACCTGAGTAGCAATGTATATATATAGGAAGTGTTGCATAAAAAGGGAACTTGAATATGTTATAAAAAATTGGTAAAGTGATTGCAAGAAATCTGGTAATTAGCATGTCTGCCATACATCTTTGTGAACATTCACCTAAAGAGAGCTGAGGACGGTGTTAGCAACAATGTGATACAAAATAATTAGCTTGTTTTCAGGGCTTAAATAGTCATTACTTTCTTGTGAAGTCCCTAATTAAGCTAATCCTGGTTTATAATACATTAGCAACCACTCTTTATGTAGAAGCTACTTCTTAGAGGATAAAAATAACTTCAAATTTTGAAATGCTCAAAATTATATGCAAAAATTGTAGAGCTTGGGACAGGAACAATACAGAGGAAAAAATTTATGTAAGTACTTGATTTATTCCTTGCTGCCCACATGCAATTTGTTCACCTGAAGTCTGCAGATACAACAGTTTAAAGGCTCTAGTGAAACAATTTTCCCTTTCTGCTTTGAAAGCCTATGACAGCCTGTTACCATGATTTTCTTAGGAGGTCCTGCTATAGCATTACCCAATTATTTCCTAAGAACTGTAAAGTGTTGTGATTTTTTTTTTTTCTACTGACTCACGCTATGGTATATGAAGTAGTGATTTTCAGTTTGATATTTGACTTCAGTCAAAGGAAAAGAGCTGATAACATGAAGTTGACATAAAACAAAGCACAAAGCCTGGGCTGCAGGGTACAGTAGGCTCTGTCCCTTGCCCACAAAATAAGAAACACCAAAGAGGTAGAAAAAAGCTAAATTTTGGAAGTGGGAGGCCTGTATGTAACTGTTGATGGTTTTTCACGGTGGGCAGAATTAGTGCCTTCTCCAGCTTTGGGCTCTGCTTGGAAATTTACTGATGGTCAGATGGAGGCAATATTGAGTTACAAAGCCCTGAAAAAAATCAGGAGTAAGTTAATTTTATGCAAGACAATGAAATTAGCTGATGTCGCAAAATTCAGAGTGATGTGGAAAACAAAGGCACCCCTCCCGCTGAAAGGGATGATTGAAAAGAAAAAATGCTGAAAACTCAGCCAGTGCATCCTGCAAAGAGAGATCAAAATGAAGCTGGGAAGGCTGGCTTTCCCTGTCCCTTGGATTTACAACAGGCAAGGAATTACATTTCCCATTTAAAGACAGAGCTGAACTTCTCACTTAAATAATTTGTAGAAGCTTTGCTATCAGCTTATGCTCAAAAACTGAAAACTGGAAAAGATAACCACAGTGAGCAAGAAGGCACCTGAGACTGACTTTATATGCAGCAAGCAGCAAACCACAGGATTTCTTACAGAGCTATTTATCCATGCATCTAACGGAACCATGTGGTTGCTTTACCATGTCATGCAATATTCCGTCTGTTCCCCCTACACTTTCATTCCTGGTACAGTATCAATATTTCATGTACTTTTCTTACATGGGCTATTTAATACGTTGTAAGAGGCAAAATATACACAGTATATATAAGGGAAAGAGATTTCCTGCCAAAGCTATTTAACAGACCTATGAAACCTAGCCAGAAGCATAAGGCAAAACACAAGGACATGTACTGTACAGGCATGATAGGCAATTTCCTTTCATGTCTGTATTTATATTTTTTTTACATGAGAGGTGAAAAAACTACTGCTACAAACAATCTACTGAGAGAAATATCAGTCTTCCCAAATTTAACCTATACAAAATAGAGAAGAAATAAATCACAATGCAACATAGCACTGGAATAACGTGATACTGTGTTCAGAGACTTGGCTGCATTTATACAGAGTACCTCTATTTTATTTTATTTTATTTTATTTTATTTTATTTTATTTTATTTTATTATTTTTTATTTTATTTTATTATTTTATTTTATTTTATTTTTAATATCTATTTTGATTTGGCCTCTGGTCTGTGATTCAAAGTCAAAGACTCACAGAAGCAGGACGTGGCTAGCACCACACGAGCCCCATCCTCTCCCCACTTAAACTGCCCTTAGTACACACGTGGATGTGTTCACGGGATCGCACTTATTTTTCAGAGCGGAGCACATTTAAGTTAGAAGAGATTAAGCAGAATTAAACATGGATGCCTTTTTACAGAGCCATTCCTCAGAAGGCACATTTCTTTCCAGAATTGACTCCTGAAGTCTCCTCTAGCATTGTTAGATTTGACTGCAAATGACAAGCTGTACACAGGAACCAGGCATTTATATCCCTATCATCACTTATTAACTGTTGTTGTCGTTGACAATGTAGTGATAATAATAGGGATTCTTTCAACACCTGGCTTAAAGATGTAGGAGTTTATGACATTCAAAAATATCTCAACAGAACTGACAGGTGAAGGCATGTTCAGAGGCAATTTATACCAGGAACAGTATATAAATACCATGCAGTAGCTGACTGGGACATTAAAGAATCTTTGCTAGCCCTTAGGAGCTGACTTCGGCATTCGAAAGCAAGGTCATTTTCTCTTAATAAGGTATCACTGTCTCCATCCGTAAATCACTCTACAGTGTCAGCATGTTGCAGTTTATATAGCAAAATGACTAATAGGGAATAATAGTGTTGCAATAAACAGTGTAAGGAGAGCTGTGAGTGAGTGGGAAAAAAATAATTGGAAAAACAGCTGTTGCCACTTTCTTGATTAATTCAAGGCATGGAGTGAATGTACTGACGTAGATTTCCTTCAACTTTTGTAAGATATGAGAGTCTTCTAAGAGGTGATTGGCTCCAGAAAGGTTCAGGCCTGAAGAACGGAAAATACCTTCAGCTTCCAAGATCATTTTGTTATGGATAACTGGATGTGTGTCTTTCAGCCAGTACATCATCCACAATGCAAGGAATTGGGTCCTGTCTCTGCGTCTGCATGCTCTTCTGGTGTGCAGTGGCCATATCCATGCACTGATCCACCACAGCCATCTACAGGTCGATGCATAGAGGATCCCTCAGCAGATACAGAAATTTCATCTGCTGTGAAGACTTGAAACTTCTTGATGTAGTCTAAAGCCATCCTAATCTTTCCAGTAAATTCTCATCCATAGGACTTGAAAAGAAGGATTTACAACGACAACAACTCCACACCCTGATGGAAGACCATCCTCACTTCGGTCGCTCCCAGGCACTTGGAAAGGCAGTGTAGAGCTGAGCTGTGCCCATGCCCTGGTGGGCTGGGAAAGACCTGGGCAAGACACAGGACACCAAAATGTGGCCAAAGGAGAAACTGTGTCAGGATGCTTTGCAACTATTTATGTGTCCTTTGATAAGACTGGAGAAAGCAGGCTGTGAAGTTGAGGCACTGAATGCCTACAACAGGTACACAGCAGACGGCTCTGCTCTGCCTCGCCAGGTCCTGAACACCTCAAAGGATGGAGGTTTCCCTGCTCCACCGAGTCCTGCGTGCTGCACTATGCTGTTGCTGAGGAAATTGTACCTAATGCCCAAGGAAATAAATCTTTACACCTTCGCCAGGAATAAACTAATGATTCAGAGTGATGGCAGTAAGATTATTTAACCTACATGTTGTTTGAAGTAGAATGAGGCACATTTCAGTTGCAGTAGAACAAACCAGACAAAGGCAGAGGGGATATTATTAGCAAGGCACCATCCCACAGGATTAGAGGTATGAGATATAATATATATAGGGACCCAAGGGTGAGATTATGTCAGGATAATACACCCTTTAGGTTTTTAAATTGCCTCCAAAGCAATCAAACCTGTTACCATAGCATTCATTTTAATGCACAGATAAATTTGTAGCTCTTGTTTATATAGCTTATCCTCTGGAGGCACTAATATGATTCCCTTTAAAACTCAAGTTAATGAGAAAATAATGGAGCATTGTAGATATAAGCAAATTTTTTTTTCACTGTCACTGTCATCATCTTTTATACAGCCAGAGGGCTCTTTGAAAGTATAAGTTGGATTTATTTTACGTTCCACAAAACCTTTAAAAATCTTTCTTTACACCAAGCTTTCTGATTCCAGCCTAAAGCCAAAAATACTTACTGTCTAAACATATCTATAAATCAGTATATCATCCATAAATCTTACCTTATCCCTAATAGGAACTTTAAAGTTGTAACTCTTAAAACTTCACTTTGGCAACATACATTCTTATTTTATTGGCATTCCTGGACAGAACTCACTGATGAGATACTGTATGTGGCCAGGGAATAGGGACTGCATATCAGTTGCTGAGTGTAGTGAGCTGTGTAATGAAGCCATGTTTGTTTACTTTCCTTTGTATACAGCATGGCGGTAAATCTCTGGACATTTTCAGCTTTTGGGAAATTTCTTATTACTCCATCAGCTCCTGTAATCCTTTTGGAGCAGCTCAGGAGCTCTGTTCTCTTGGAACGTCCTCCAGTGCGAGGACAGAACCCTGCCAAGGTTGACAAAAGCAAGTCTGATACTTGCTGGTACCAAGTTGCAATAATTCATTTTGTCTGGGAAAGATTTATGATATACACATCATTTATATTTATTATTCAAAAATATAAGCAAATATCTATGTAGATTGGGTCTTCAGGCATTCCAAAGTTCATGAGTTAATATTAATAGGAGTAATGTAATTTACCAGGACTGAAGGATTGCCCCTGGCCTCACTTGAAGACTGTGGGAGTTTTGATTTGAAAAGGAAAAGCTTCAAGGTTTCTGCACCTCCTTTTCAGGAATAATACTGTCACTTAGTAGTTTGTTGTGCACTTCTTTACTGCCTTTAATTTCTCTTAATCTTAACTGAATTTTGAACTATTCACAATGAGTCTGCCTATAGGCCAAAGCATCGCCCTCTTCCCTCCAGCTGTGTGTTCCCATCCCTGGGGATCCTATGTGCTTGGTCTGTCTGGAGAGTTAGAAAGGCATCTTCTCTGGCAGATGACCAATTTAAACTTTCATCTCCTCAGGGCACCAAATGCTGGTGAGGCAACCAGGCTGTTACAGGGGTTGGTGCATGGTTCACAGAGAAGTGTTGGAGGTATTTTCCTCCTGCCTTTTGGACAAAGAGGTCGGGGTGCTGAGACTGCCACCCTCCTTGCCCCAAGAAAACTTTGCCTGGCCACAGCACCATATAGAGACTTGCAAGGTAGCTATTAGAGTGGAAATATAATCATTGACTTCACTAAGAAAGATGCTGCAGTGGAAAGTCACTAATGAAGTCAACCTAAAATGAGTGAATAAGAGAATTCTGTTTCATTGTTAGAACCACTAAGAAACATTTTCTAAGTGGTTTGCAATGCCAGGAGAAACAAGACTGCACAGCTTCAGCTGTGTGTTGCAATTTTTGTATTAGCACAGAAATACAATGCGACTAGACTAACCAAGATTTAGATAATTGAGGAAACAGGTTGATCACATTAAAAGGCCAGTATTGGGGATTTAATAAAGGCCAGACTTAATTCCACTATTCTTTAGTCTCTGAATATCTTGGCAGAGCCTGAGACACTTGCCCCAGGCTGCTGACCCCCGTAATGCTACATCGCCTGTTTTGCAGCCCATTTTCACCAATACCATGGAACTGGCACTGCTGGAGCTGACCCAGCCTGTCCTGCTGGGCTCCGATCGGGAACACCATTCCTCCTGACAGATTCGCTTTGAATGAGTTTATATTTCAGATTGCCTTGGGATAGGAAATATGTATGGAAATATCTCAAGGGATCAGATTAAGTAGTTTTAATTATAATGTTGGCCTCTATGGAAAAGCATTTCTTGAGAAATTTTAAACAAATATACTTTTTTTTTTTTTTTTTTTTTTAACATCACTTGGTATGGAGGAATTTTCCACATCTAAAAGAAGAGAGAATAAAAATTTAATGATAATGTTTCATTAAATCTATGTACCCATTATGATCTACTGTGTGTATATGTAGAGAACGCAATGCTATATTGTGAGGAACTTAACTGCACCACCTGCAAATGTGCACATGCAATTATAGAAAGGTTAGGAGTCGCATACTTTGTTTTAGGATGTCCTCTCCACCTCTCTGCAGATGTAAAATTGTTCTCCATGGTATGTTTCTAGTGGTTTGCCAAATCTAGCATCAAATATGTTAAATAGCACCACTTCTATTACTTCTCTTGGGAGACTATTTCAGCCTAGCTCATCTTGCTGCTGGGAATAATTTATTCTTAATATTCAACTATTGGTGAAATTCAATTAATTTCCCCTCCAAGCCCATTCACCCTTGTTGGAGCCCTGAATACCACCCCAAGTGGTCCTTCCCCTCCTCAGAGCATTTGCCTCAAGTACTCTTGATGTCACCTTAAAATTTTAGCTCAGCTGAGCTACACATATTCTACATGTATGAGCAAACAAGGAAAGCACCATGAATGATTCCATTCAATTTTGGGTCATTTTACAGAGCTTTCACCAGCTCATCACCATTTCACTCTATTTGGTGTATTTGGTTTACAAAACAGAAATCCCAAACTGCAGCTCCAAGAGGGATATCCCATTGAATATAAAGAAAAGGTTATTCCTGCAGCTCAGTAATAATAAATATTAATAATAATAATGATAATAATGACACTAATGATGATGATAGTACGTCATCATCACATGATGATAACAACCATAATACGATATAACATAATTTAGATATTTTATCCTATGCAGGAAAATAATTTGTTTTTATTTTGAGGTTTACTTGGGAAGATTTAGCTAGAGTTGGGGTTGTCAGGGCATGAACCAAAGACCAGTTGAGGTTCCTAGCTGATTTTAAGGAATATTTAAGCTACATTCTTAAACCTCAGGTATCCAGTTTTCATAATTCTGACTGACAGAGGCCAATGGATTTTGTTTCAGAAAATCAGCTGGGACAGTTAATGCCCATTAAAATGGAGACATTGGGGGCTATGCAGGTGCCATTCCTAAATTAGATATTATTTAAAAAATAATTTTATTGTTTGATATAATAAGTATGGAAACATTACATTTAACCTTTCAGTAAGATTAACCAATAAAATAAGATAGGAAGAAAAATAAATGCAAAAAATGCACATTTAGGGAAAAACTATTTCAATATTTTCACTCTTTTCAGTCAGATGGACATTTTTGAGACCCCCTTCCCTTTACAGTGAAATTAAAACACTCCAATCTGTGACTGTAATTCTAAAGTCTATAATGCAGTTGTGTTTCAGAAGGTTGCGGGTGTGACCTTGGGGGATTATAGTATAAGTGGAATGAGGGAGTAGGATTTAGACTTTATATTTTATTTTAGGCTGTAATAAGTTTTTAAGTGCCTTGTGTCTTCTAATTACTTTTCATGACCGTTTTGCAAGGAATTTGCAAGGACTTCCCATTCTTTTCAATCAACAAGTCTCCTAAAGCAATTTCAAAAAAAAAAAAAAATCTAATGCTGTAATGCGAACTTCAAATACATTTAGGGATGAAATAAATGTTTTGTTTGTTTGTTTGTTTGTTTGTTTTCTTCCCTTTTCTTTCCTTTTTGACTGTCTTTAATGAGTTTTACTTTTTTCCCCTATTTTCTCCCCCATTCCACTGGGAGGGAGTGAATGAATGGTTGTGTGGTGCTTAGCTGCCTGCCAGGTTAAACCACAACACACACCAGAACGTACCTTCCACAAACAACCATACACACATTATATATACCCATAGTTTCCATGAAGGAGACACAGAAAGCAAAGTTTTTTAGAGGAAGAATTGCAAATAATGAGGAAGCATACAGCTGACTTATATAAATACACAAGCAAATACATGTTGATTGCTACTCCATGCTGATAAATGCATTCTATTGAAAGCCGGGAGAAGGGAAAATGTCTGCTAAATGTTATAGTGCTGCTGAATACTAACCAGGAAAGAGATTTTAACTTTATTGTTGGGAAATCCCCAAAGCCTTTGCTGTGCTACTTCAATATGCAGCTGTGGAACACACAGGACAAACAAAATGCTGTGTAAAAACCCAAATCTCTAGGAAAGGAGCTGGTGATGCAGACCAACATCTCACTGAGCCAATGGTAGTCGTGGTGTAAACATGATGTGACTGGTTTTGCACTGATGATGAAATTGCTGACTTAATGAGTAAAAAAAATAAAATAAGCAAATAAGAGGTTGTAGGGAAGTTGCTAATCTTTTGGAAACAAATCTGATGCTTTAAAAATGTATTTGAAAATATCTAGCAAAAGCCTGAATGAACAGCTAGTGACCTCTGAGCTTATATTAGATAACTGGCAGTCAAGCGTGGAATAGATGCGTTCAAGTCAGATGATTTTATTTTCGGTCAAAGTGATAATATCTAGAAAAGATATCTCCGGATATCACAACTGGATACCAGAGTTGTCACTGTCCAAGTGAAAATATTGAACAGTAGGGTACCAAACACTAATACACTTATTGTGGAAATGGCTGACGTTCTAAAAGGATTTCATAAATACCCCCACAAGATTTCCGATATTCAGTGACAGTTCATATTATGACCCCAGAAGTATGTCCAGATGAAATATGTTCTGCCAATGTTAATTCCAATATTTGAAAAGGTTTTTTTTTAGCTCTTCAGTCTTCTGCTGTGCTAAGGGAGAGGTAGAAAAGATCTTATAAGAGTTTTGGTATGCAATAAAAGGCGAGTTGAACAAATCTTTTCCTCAAAGAGGAAATCCAGCATTTCAAAATGTAATACCACGGGTGAGGAAACGCTTAGACTAGACATAACAGCCCTCCTATTTTCCTGGTAAATGTTTTAACATGTCGGATAGTTTAAAAGTTTAAACCATTTAAAAGTTTCAGCTGTTGGCTGGCTTAAAAACTGGCATTAAGAGGGATTGAAGAGAAAGCGATTGCGTCTGGGAGGAAAAGCACACAAAGGATGTGGCTGGGGCTGCTGGGGCTTCCCGGGCTTTGAAGATGCTGGTCCATCTCCCTGTTGTGCCACGCATATCCAGAATGACCTTGAGCACACTCAGCCCCTCTGAGCTTCAGCTCTTTGTCCAGTGGAGATGAAAGCTCTTTCCTATCTTGAAGATTTGTTCTAAAGCAAAATGCAGTCCAGACTGTGAAGCACATCTAGGATGGCCAGGTTTAACAAGTACTCATGATATATCGAGATTTGGTTTTGGTATATGCACTGCAAATTCCCAAGTGTATAATAATGTCATTTTAGCAGCATGGTTTTACCATTTTATATGAAAATTAGCAAATAAAAGCTGAAGGCACATCCAAACTAAGGGAGAAAATGTTCCTTTAGCGAAAAACAGACTCAGAGTTTTCAAGCTTTCCGGGTTACTGGATCCCAATATGAGAATAATACCTACAAACACACTGAAAATAAGGGAGCAGCAGTGTGGAGCAGCAGTATATTCTAATAGGAAAATTATAAGAAATGCAGCTGTGCTTGCTTTCCCTGCTGATCGTCAGCCTTCAAATTCCTCTAAATTAAATTGTAAAATAATGATCTCCTTTTCTGGTTTCTACTAAGCTACATAGTTAATCCCTGATACAGAAATATATAAAGAACATATACATTTAGGAAAACAATTATTATTAAAATATAGAGGGCCTCAGACCAAAGAGTTTCCACAATTTCCCATGCACGTTTGAACCCAGCTTAAACTCTCTCTCTCTGGGTTTGTCTCTGTCTAATCTTTTTGTTTATAACTTGATTTTCAGGAGGAAAATCAGCCTATGATTTTAACAGGAAAATTCAGTTGTTGTAGCAAACACACATACTGAAATAATCTGAAACAGCCTGTCTGCCTTAGCTTTTTTAAGCTTATGATTATTTTTTCCTGATGATTTCAAATGGCAGCACAGTAAGAACAGCAGACAGGCCTGGAAGAGGAGCATCTCTGTTACCAAGAGCCATCTATGCCAGACTGCTGAAAATAACAGAGATTCTAAATCATAGAAGAAATTTTAATAACTTTAATTAAAGTTATTCAGTTATCCAGGATTTCTGTGAGTTTAATAAGGTCATTGATGTCAGAAGAATGCATGTTTTTTAAATTTCTCATTTTTCTCAGCCAAAGTGAACATGTCATTTAAACACGCTGTCAGCCTAGATGGCATTGTAATTCTTTTTGAATATGAGGTGTTTATTTATGAAGAAGTAATTGCAACTACAGGCAAGCCTCGCATGGCTCTGCACCACTTGAATGGCAGTGTTGTTGCTTTTGTTTACCAGGGACCAGTTCTGATCTGACTGCAAACGGCACATCGTGCCATCGAGTGGCTCCATCCTCCAGTGCCTCTGAGGCATGGAAATGGTGAGAAATACACACCCTTGGTGGACAAAGGGACAGCTCCTTTTTATAAGAAATACTAAGTGTTATATAACTAACTTTTTTCTTTTTTCCCAAAGTGCTTTTATTATTACTATTATTTTTTAACATGTCCTCTTTCTCTTCTGCATCCCCTGTCACCAGGTCAAAAAGAAAATTAAAGGGAAAAAAAAAAAAGACTGACAACGAAGAATTATTCTGGGACTTTTGAGAGAAGCTAAGATATTTATGGATTTATTACATTCCCTGGGATAACAAGTTTCTGAGATGTTAGTACACTGTCAAATATTTTTCAAGGTTAACGGTTTAGGGACACAATTATGTTGCAAGTTGTCTGGAAGATTAATTAAGGGTATTTCAGAGATATGGGAGAAAAATTGTTCCAGCAGCTATTACAGTGTGAGTAATCCCGACTGAAAGAGTAGTTCCCCTTTATTTCTGTCCCCTTCAGAGAAAATCTTCCTGTGTTTAAGACGTACTCAGGAGCAGATAAAATGTATGTGCTCGGGCTGAGAGAGGTGCACAGCGGTGGTGAGGCAATCCTAGGTGCAGCCCATGCAGCAGATGCCTACTGGCAGCCAGTGCACGGGCATCCCCTCCAGAAAGGTGATTATTAAATAAATATTTCTCAGGGCCAGAAAACAGCAAAAAGTCAGAAAGCAGAGACAGTAAAGGCAAATGTGAGCGCCAGGCTCACCAGAGCTCCCCCTTGCACCCACAGGCACCAGGAGAGCACTGGGAACCTCGTCATTCAGTTCCAATACTGAAATCGTTGGGCTAGTTAATGACAGGTCAGGGATTGTGTGTGAAAGTAATCATAAGATCTAGAGATTCACAAATATGAAAGGTTTTAAATAAAAAAATAATAAAAAAATCCAACAATCCAGCACTTTAATCACAGCACTGCAACCAATATGCATATCTATCTATCTATCTATAATCTGATATAATTTTTAATCCTTTTTTTAAATCTCTGTCATTAATGAGGGATAATGTTGGATTGAAGAGGGCCAAAGAGATTTATTGATACAAACTCAGAGACATGGCTGTAAATCAGGACAGTGAAGAAGTATGCCACTGCTGGCTTATGTTCTCTTCCTGCAAAAGGACAGGGATGAATGAACAAGTGTCTGAATGAATGACTGAATAGATGAATGAATGAAAGAATGAATGCATAATCGAATAAATACATTAAAATACATCGCCAACTTGCCGGGATCACATAGTAAA
Organism: Cygnus atratus; assembly: GCF_013377495.2. Lineage (NCBI taxonomy): Eukaryota > Metazoa > Chordata > Aves > Anseriformes > Anatidae > Cygnus > Cygnus atratus. Next base: position 23,185,932 of record NC_066370.1, on the reverse strand, counting down.
GGAGCTCTTCAGGGCCTTTGTAAAAATATAGGCAACAGTGTCATCCTTTTTATAAATTAAAATCTGCTTTCCTCTATTCCTCTGAACGTTTAATTTTTATTGAAGGTCAAAAGGTGCATCGTATGTGGGGAAGTTGCAGGATTTGGCTTTCTAAACCTGTATCCCTGTATAACTCCACATCCTGACCAGAGCATCATGCTCTTGCTATTTAGCTGGGGCTGGCTGAGGACCCACGGCTGTCCCCAGGACCACCACAGTGCTGGTGCGATGGGTGCTGTGTCACAGCAGCACAGCCTGGATGGGAGGACAGATTTGGGGAAATCAGCCTGTTTTTCCCCTCCCTGCAACACCAAAGACCCTTTCCTCTTCTCAAGCCACAACCACAGCCCTGCATTGGTGATATCTCTGGGAAGTATAACATTAGAGTTGCAATCAATATTTCAAGGTGGTGTCTTTTTGTGCAAGGGACAAGGACAGCTGGTAGCAACCTTCCAAGTATGTGGTGGTGGTTGTAGGCTTTTCTTCTAAAGGTTCCAGGTAGACAAAGAACATGGCAAATGCATCTGTGAGCTCCAGCTTACAGAAACCACTTCTCTGACTTCATGGGAAAGCTTTTATTCCTTTTGAATGGTGATCCAGTTTGTTGTTGTTGTTTTGGAAAGCACCTGTTTTGAACTTTGTCATCTAATGAGCTGAAAGTCACTAGAATTTCCTTCTGTTTCCCTCTGCTTGGGAAAAGACTTCTGTACTGAGACCTTGGAGGATAAAGCTCTTCTAGCTTGAGACAAAGGTCCTCCAAATGAGAATTACAGAGTTATGGTTTGCGATTTAATTATCTTTCATGCATTCACACCCAGATGGGTAGATTTTTGGAAAGAAAGAATATTAATCAATGTGAATAAACTACTTTATTTTTTAAATAACTAAACCAGCAGTTTCATTTCCCACTGTTAATATTTCTGTCAGTCAGGTCAAGGATAATGAACTAAAATTCAAGGAAGGCTCACCCAAACCTTGACTTTTCTTATTAAAAATGTTCCCATTCATAAAACCTACGTTTGCAAATGCAAAATCAACAGTTAAATGTTTGCCTTATCTATGTCTGTATCTCTCCAAGGAGAGAGAGATGATCTTTATCCAGTTTTCACTTATAATATTCTGCTGAAGTTTTGGAAGGAAAAACATGTCTTCTAAACTTTGTTGCTTGTATTATTATTACCTATGGGTAAACGTATTATTTGCTGTTAATAGAACCAGTGTTTTCATTCTGCTGTAAGAACTCTTTTCCATGTATCTCTACATTCATGGTTTAGATTAGCTTCTTTTCCCTCGATTTTTGTAAGACATTTTTTTTTCCTTCTAATAAAAAAAAAAATAAAATAAAGCCATAAATGTACCCTATATGGGAACATGGCCTCTGGAATAAAAGAAAATGAAGAAAGTACATATTATGGAAAGTACTGGAGTTATATGACCAGAAAAGGGCAATGTACTTTAGTAGGACCCAGGTTACATATTTTAAGAAACTGCTTCCAGCAGACAAAATAACTGCTAAAAGCAGGTGTTTATTCCAAAAGCTGCAGCAATGTTTTTCTGTCATGTCGCATTAAATCACTCAGGCTGCATCATGTTATGTTGCACCACATCATGTTAGTACATACAGGGGAGAAGCCAAAGTGGAGTAACATGATGTGACAGACAACATTTAGCAAAAATATTCACTTATTTGACTCAGATACTTGCTATCAGTTTGAATCAGGGAGCATGGTCCCAAATGAAGCTGACAGATGGAGGTGAACTCACCAAGGAACTCATCTGGTGTAAAGTTTCTTGTCGTGTACCTGGTGCTCGTCCTGCTGATGGTTCCTGCTATCCTCAGCTCCTCTTTCTCAGCATTTCCTTCCCTGCTCTAAGTAGTTTGACTGGCTGGTTACCGTTTATTTCGACATAACTCATGACTTCCCCATGAGGGACTAATCACGTACTGGTGTACTTAACAAGCCCTGTTAAATGACAGTTGATGGAATTGCTGTAAATAGTAATTTTTATATGAGTGAAATTTTGAACTACACAAAAAAGAGTGCCTGGGCACTGCGTATTTATGTATACTGAGGGACTATTTCAGGTAACAAGAAGCTTATTCCTGAAGGCACCTGTATTTTATAGTGTGGCAAAGTCTTTTTGACAGACTTAAAAATATTGAGACTCCTTTATTACTCTTGGAGGAACTATTTCGTGGCAATACTTCTAAAAAAGATTTAACAAAGAAGTGTATGTTCATGTAAGTAAATCAAATAATCGAGTATAACCCAGGCAGCTGTGGTGCAGGCCGTGCCATACAAGGATTTTTATAAGCATTGATCCTGACCTAGATGACGACTTCCAACCCACAAGACACCTCTTGGACAGCTACGGAACCATGACGTGTTCTGGTACAATCTGTCCTAGCAGGAATTAGGATGAGAGAACCTCATGCCAAGTATCAAAGAGGGCTTTAGCAGTGCTAGTGAAGGTAGCTCTATGGCATAGGGCCAGACAGTTGAAGTGTGAAAAAATTTGCATGTGGACTTGAAGACTTTCCTTTTCCTAGAGGTGGAGCCAAGGAGATAGACCAAGCTGCCAAGTGTTTTCTGCATCTCACCAATATGGACCTGCAGTGGTAAGTGCACAGATGCAACTCGAAAAGAACAAGATACCAATGCTTTGCAGCATCCTGGAAAGAAAGCAATATATGTCAAAATCTAAGTGTGCATCATGGCAGTAATGCACAGGATCCATGGTTCTGTGCTTTCCCCACCCTTTGCAGACAGAATTAATAACTCTAGCAATAGTGCTGGTGATTAGATGGTGCACCAAAGAAATATGTGTGCCCATTCATGGCTGAAGTGTGATTACCCCCCTGCATGTTCACCCAGCTATAAGCAGAGCCCAATAGAAGCAGAGAAAAAAAAATGCAAAAGAAGAAGCAAAAAGGAACAGTGACTGACAGTAGGTTTACTCTGGTCTGTGCCACCTTAGCTAATACTGTCAGGATGTGTTGTATTTGAGGGATTCGTTTGGTGTTGCTCACAGGAAATCTGGGAAGCAGGACTGTTTGGCACAAGACTCCACACCGCTCGGTGCCTGCCCTGCCAATGTTGGCTGTGTGAGCAGCCGGTCCTTCTGTACCATTTGCTGACATTGTTCCCTCTCCTCAGGAAACCTCGGGAACCTTTCTGCCTCGGGCGGTCTCCTGAAGATGTGCGATGGGCTCGGACTGTGCATCAGCAACCAGCAGTTCGTGCTGCCTCGGCCCCACTCTGAGCACAAGCTGGTGCTTGCACCGGGGGCAGCACAGGAGCATCGGGGGCAAAGCGCCAGCACCTCTGGGCTCCCCAAAATGCAAGGGACAGGAGGCTTCTCCTGGCAGCACAGGAGGACTGAGATGAATGATGCCTCATCCAAAGGGTAGGTAATTGCTCTGGGTAAAACAAAACAAAAGCTTGTACTGGGACATGAGAAGATCCCAGGAGGTTACCTGAGCCTCGGTGTCCCCCATCCAGAACACAACCCTACAGAGTGTGCATTTGGGCTGTGCTCTGCAGCATTTGCACATCCCTCTTGACTCAGCCTGGGTTTGATCCTTTACCAGCCATTTACTGATGTGCTATAACATGTGGCGAAGCCACACCACCTCTCCAGTGGCTTTTAAGAAAAGGTTTCTGCCTATCTGCATCTGCAGAGGCACCATACCTTGTGCTCACTTTGAGAGCATGGTCCTGTGTGCGAAGGTGTTTTGTGAAAAGGCATACATACATGGAGCAAGTGTGCTGTTCTCTTCTCACCTCGTGGAAAAAAAAAAAAGAAAAAAATAATAAATAATTAATACAAATATTGCTTAAAAGTTGTTAAGAGGCTTACTTAATTTTTTGAAGTTTTTTTTTTATTTTTTTCTAAATTAGGAATAAGATATAATTGAGCATGTCATTCTGAAGCAGCAAATAACACTTTGGAGAGAATTGAAGGAAACACGTTTCTTTGATTAAAATATTTTTCTCATTAACAGGATGTTCAAAATAAAGCAAAAATATTTGATGCACAGAGCCTGTGGCAGTATCGAGTTAACGCTGGCGTGCTCCCGCATTTTACCTCATGTTTACTAATCAATCAGAAAAGACTCTTGCCGGCAAGAAAGGTCACATCTTCCATCACAAAACAGAAACTTTTTGACAACAAACAATTGGAATTTCACCATTCTGTTTAATATGGATTCTAGCACAGAGAGTTAAAGCCCCAGACGGTGGGAAGGGGGGTGTGGGATTCGGTAAACATGTAGAGCTGTGCTCTCCAAATGTTCACTGCTCCATACTGTGCGTATGGAGACTGCCTCACTAGCGTCGGTATATGACACTGTTCTTTGAGTCCCAGAATCATTTAGGTTTGAAAAGACCTCTAAGATCAAGTCCGACTATCAACCTAGCACTGCCAAGTGGTGTCTCAGTTCAAATTATTTGGAGGAGAAGCCAATCCAGGTGGTGTTTGGGTAGGTACAGGTGTACATTTCTGACTCAGATGGTAATGGTCTGGGCTGTGATGCTGCAGGAAGAGCTGGCCTATGGACCGTGTGAGTGACAGACACCCAGAGAGTGTTGGGCAGTGCTCCTCCTTCAAGTACTCTTAGTTTTATCTCAGGATAGAAACAAATCCTCTGGGTCTCTACCATGACCTTCAAGTTTCTGTTCTTTTTTGTTCTTCAAAATTTTTTACTGAGCTATATCTTGATAAAGTGAATTTTCTTATCCACTGGAAAAAAAAAGAAAAAAAAAAAAGAAAAAAAAAAAGCAGCTCTGTTGCTCAGATAGAAGATACGGCCTGATTGTTTCACAAGCAAAACAATGCACATATTAAAAGCTCTTGAAAGAGCTGGCGTGGAATCAGAGAGGTGATTATGAAATGTCACTGATTCTGCCATTTTTCCTTCCCCTCCGATTGCTGCCCAGGCATCAGCCACCTCCAAGGAGTCTGTTGGGTGGTGCCAATAGCAGGATGCAGTCCCACACCCAGCTGGGATTTACACCCTTGGTCTCCTGGAGAAATCATTGGTATGAAAAGATGCACACGTTGCCGGCAGCTATAGCACATATTGCATGGCATGACACAAACATAAGTGAGATTAATATGAGTTCTGGGCATCATTAGCTCAATTAAAACTGTGATTTTTTAGTTCAGACCTACAGGCCATTGCAGAGAAGAGTAATCATAAGGCAGAAATGAGTTCCCTAGTTAAAAATTAATTCCCTAGACTAAAAATATAATCAAACGATGTCTACAGTATTTTATGAAGAGCTGAGAGGATAATAAAATTTAAAGCAGTGCAACATTTGCATTTTGTTCATTTCTATCCATATTTTTCCATAGACTGCCTTTCTCTGTGCCTGTTAATCATATGCACTGCTACAGCCCTGGCATTTTAAGATCACTCTTCACATCAAGATTGAAAGGAAACTAATTACAATCACATTTCAGGGTGGTTGTTTAAAGCTGGTATAGCACTGACTACAGCACAGGAGCCTTGACCTTTATTTGTAAGCATGGAAATAAGGTAAAGATGAAAGATTGCTTTTCCTCCACCTCATGTGCAGGGATCAGGAGGCCCTGTGGAGAAGCAGAGAGGTGGGAAGTCCCCATACAATTTCTCTCCTCGCCTCCTCTCCTGTGCAGGCAGCAGAGGCCAGTAGTGCTATGCAGAAGCTGTGCTCTGCTGCAGCGAGAGGTGAAGGAAAGCACCACGTATTTTGCAGCTCCCTCGGGCTGCCGAAGGAACAAGCAGTGAATTAGCAGACCTCCTCAAATGCCCCCCTCGTTCGGATCCCAGCCCTACTCCTTTTAGTCTATCGGTCAATGACAAATCCTTCCCTGGGGCTGGGCACAGGCACGAGACCATCAACCCAGTGCTGCATGCCGTGCTCATGCGATTATCAAGGTACCAATGTGCATGGGCTACCCATGAGCAAGAGCTGCAGACAGTACTATCTTTTCTGCTGCTCACGTTATGGCTTAGTAGCAATAATAGGATCTGCACGGATGCGTCAGTGGAAGAATAAGGACCCCTAACCTGAGGAAATACAGGTAATCCTAGTGTTGTCTCTAATTTCATTAAAAGCAATTGGATCTAGAGCATGCTGAATGGCAAATGCACCCAGTAGGTTTAACCTTTCTCTGTGTCTTCACATTTTCAAAACTTTAATTTTAATATATTTATACTTAAAATAAACCAAGAGGTAGTTCCAAAAACGGGTTCAAGCCCAGGACCTACTCGTGCTTGCTCTAAATACTCTTTTCAGAATCATTACCCAGCGATCGAAGGCTTACCATGGTATGCAATGACCCTCAAGGGATCTTCTGGGCTACTGTCCTCCCCACGTTATCACAGCTCTTCACCGAAACACGGTCATTGAGGATAGACCAGCACTGAGCTGAAGCAATGCAATGTGTCAGCCCCCTGCTCTCCGGGCACTGATCGTACTCACGTCTTGTATGAGGTGCTGCCCTCACCCTGCACAGTCACTTCATTTGCCAGTCTCCACTGGCTGGCAGAAATCACTGCGGGAGCCCCAAGGTCCAGTGGGTTTGATGGTAACATCTGCCAGGTCATTAGCATCTGCTGGTTGGAAAAGCTCTGGCTGGGGTTTTTAGCAATGAAAAGAGGGAAACCCATTTCACACCAGCCCATCACCTCACACCCTCTGCCAGGCACAGGGTGGCTGATCCAGTAGGCAAAGGACCATGCTGGTCCAGTCCATGCTGGGGATGCAGACCTGGGCGATGGAGCTGCTGGGGACCTGGTTGCAGCTTCAGCCAAGAGGCGAAGATGGTTTCACAGCTCTTCTGTGGTGTGTTCTGTGCTGGTCGGCGTTCTCTAAGCAGAAATTTAATCATGCAAATATTTACAGAAACTGGATCAAAAAAATAAAGACTAGTGAAAGCTGCTGCAGTGAACTTCTAATTACAAATCCACAAAGTGTTTATGAATAAATTTATCTATTATTTGTCTAGCTCTAGCACTGCATATACTTTGCCTTGTACTATTACAGGCTGAAGGAAACAATATGCGGCATGAAAATGAAAACAATTTGACTTAATTATTTACACCATTACCACCCTTTTGAATTAGGCCCTCCATTTCTTTGGTATTTTGTAAAACTTAACTGGTAATTATGCTTGTTTAATTCATTTTATTTATCTACTACTACAATAAGATCAAAACAAAACAAAACCAAACAAAAAAAAACTACCAGAATGCAAAGTGCTAGCTACGTTCCCAAACTGTAAATGATGCTTTTAAGCTATTATAACAAAAACGTAGTATTTTCTACCATTTCATTTAAAGTGTGTCTGGATATGCTCCAACACTATTTAAGTGTAAACAGGAAAAGCCTTGGAGGACAAGTAATCATACTTAAATGACACAAAGATCATCAAAATAATGTTCCAAAAACATGGCAAAATTAGACATTGCAAGACGGTTTTCTTCTTTGAAGTGTTTCACCAGATGGTGAAGAGTGCTGAAATAGTAGATCTGAGAGAGAAGGAAAAACATTTCAACAGCTTTCTCATGCTAGCACTGCGTGGCGTGCACAGCTCTCAGCTGAGCTTGTCTGAAGTGCATCTCATACCTCGGCCTAATCAAACGTTGGGGCCGGAGACAATGTCAAGGTGTTGGAGTGAAGCTTGTGCTGAATCACGGTCTGGGAAATCCCTGCTTTGTTCTATTAATGCTGTCAAGCAGATTTATTCAGAGATGAGAACAAATGAGTATGTCAGCATAAGTCATTGTCGTAATTTGTGAAACTCTTAATGAGATATTTTCGGAGCTCATAAAGAGGAAGAACTATGTCATTAAATTGCTGCACAATAATTCTATTTTGATACAGAAAAGAGTTTTTGTTTTTTTTTTTTTAATCAAAAATGACACCCTACCTCAGTGGTGACGCATCAGTGAGCTATTAGTATTTAAGTACAAGGGTCTAACAACTGTCTTAGAAGTCAATGTTTACTCATGTAAATGAAAAGATGTTTGTATAGGTAAAATGACCATAATTGAGATGACTTTGCACCTTTCTCACTATATATCTTCTCATCTGAAGAACTTAACAAAGTTCTATAGGGTTTGTAAGTCTTCTGATGTCATTAGCTTTTAGCTTGCTCTATCAATAGAAATATCAATACAATTTCTAATTATTTAAAAAAAGAAACCATTTAATTTTATGGCTTAAATATTTATATCCTTCTCTCTTGGCTAGGGGTTTCTACTTTTAGGAATGTTGGTGATCTAACTGAACACACGCACCTCCATCCATCCATGACCTCCTGAACCTTTAATCTCTGATAATATATATTTTGGGAAATCCATAAATGTACGAGATGAAGTATCTGGAGGTCCTGGAATCATCAGTGGTTTCTGCTGGCCCGTTACCAACCTGGCTCTTCCTAGCTCCCAATGAAAGGCCTGTCATGTCCTAGGAGATAGCCATAACACTACCGGAGCTGCAAAGCTACAGCGGGAACAAGGCTTATCTTCTGGAGGAGAGGATTTCTCATCAGCTAAATATGACTGGCTGGGCTAAACAATTGGCAAAAGGGTGTAAATGTACTTCCAAGCTCCCCACCTTCCAGAAATGTTGGGTTTCTCAACCGTTTCCTAGCCAACACGCGTGGCAAATCCAAATCCACAGGAAAGCTCATCTTTTTTAGATAAATGAGCCTGAAATGGAAGGTGACTTCATTCCCATTTGGCAGTCATTCTAGTTCCATGCTGTGCAAGGAAACAGCCTCTTATTCGCTACAGCACAAGTGTCTTTGCATTGAGTAATCACAAAGTCCTAATAACATTCTGTCAGCACATTTCCATTATATAGAGCTAACATCAAAAAATAAAGTAAAACCCCACACTTTCAGTATATCCCCATTCAACGAGTGCTCAGAAGAGGGGCTTGCAAACTGGAAATTGTGAATATAACTTTAGCAATCTAGTTTACTAGTTCACATACAGCTTATGTTCTTAAGTGAAAAGCTTGTGCATAGATAATTTTCAATAGCCTGTGTTAAATGAACTGAAGACTTTAAGCCTCTTCCTTGGGGACAGATGACCATTAGATATGCAGATACTGTAGGTGACATTAACTGTCATCCCTGTCATCATTGTCAGGTAGTTGCACTGGCACAGGATGGAAAGTGACCCAAAATCTTAAAAATGGATGGTGCCTCCAAATGGCTGTGAGCTTGCCCTGATCCTCAATGTTATTTCCAAGCCAAATAATCTGGGAGAGCTGGGTCTCAGGGACACTCTGTACCTCAGTTTCCCATCTGTAAAATAGTAATAGAAGGACATTTATAAGACATTATTAGCTTTTGCCTTAAAATGGATTGTTTTCTTTTTAGAAGGGCTCTTTGAGGAAGACCAGATCTTTCTGAAAGATAATTTCCAAAGAAAAATAAACGATAGTTGGTAGCCTCTGTCTTCAGCCTGGCAAAGGTTTTGTTCTTTGAACTTAATTATATTGTCAGAATTGTGTTGTGGAGGCCGTGAAGAAGATACTTGCTTTGTTTTCAAGGAAGTCTCTCTGTGTTTGCATTCACTTTGCCAGAAGCTGCTGCTGTCAGCACTGCAGCGCCAATATGGAGTTCTTAAAACTTGGCAAAGCTCCCGTTGTGCATTTATTTTATATTTTACATAAGTTCTAGGCAAAATATCATTTCTTGTACTTAAATACTAATGGTTTTGAGGAAGAATAAAAGCCTAGATTGAGCAGCAGACATATCAAAATCAAATCTTCTTTTAATGTGTTATGCTGCTAAGAGAAGAGCTCTGTCTCCACCAACCGGCAGAGGTTGCTCTGATGTTAGCACTTAATCACGGAACTTATTTTCAGTGATAAAGCACATGAAGGAAATCAAACTCAAATATTTAAATTATTAAATGATCTGTGAGCCAGAACTGCGAGAGATGTTATGTGTGAGTAGCCTGGGATGCAACAGTCCCTAGTCCAAGGCCTGGGGACAACCTGCTGCCCAGGGGGCTTCCAGTGCCGTATCGCGTCCGCAGCAGCCAGGCAGGCTCCAGGAGCAGCCGAGCGTTGCCAGCACATCCCTTGGCCAGCACAGCTCCCGTGCGATGGTGGAGACCGGGATTCCTCCTCCAGCATATAAATTCTGTCACGCTGGCCCTTAAAAATCCGGGGGTTGTTCAATGAGGAGTCCTGTTGATTTTAATTGGATACTTGAATTAAAAATAAGAGAAATAGATTCTTTGCACTTATTTACCAAATGGGATTTTTTTTTCTTTCCCAGTTATTAATTTCCTTAAATGTAAAGTGACATCTCTAAAATGAAAACAGTTTATTGCTTGCCAGGAGCAAAGCCTTCCTAATTTAAGAAATTCAGAATTAAAGCTTTTGAAGCATATCAGGGGATGTTTATACAACAATTATCCTTGCAAACGTTAGCTCTGCTCACCACAGCCTCTTCAGGCCACTACCATTAAAGCCTGTAACCTCATTGCCAGTCTTCCCCACCCCAAAACAGTTCAGCAGTTGCATAAAATCAGGTCATCCTTTGATTTCAACTTTTGTATCTCCACCTAAGCATTCAAAACCATCCCAACCTATCCGGAATGTATTTGGTGCTGAAAAAAAAATTTAACTTTGTGTTTAAAATTAAGTAGTAGCATCATTATTAATAACTGATAGCAGACAAAGGAGTGCAGTGACCTCTCCAACAGAGCATTTAAATCTTTGCACAACATGCTCTGCTTGTGCTAGGCTGGTTTCACAAACAACAGCTGTGTAGTTCGTTAACATATGAATCCCCTTGAGGTAATTTGGAGGAGCCAAATGTGCTAAACTAAACACCTCATTAAAACAGCACTTTAAAAAACAACACAAAAAAAAAATCCCACCCAAACCCCAAACTAATTTCACATCCCATTTTTGCTTGTGAGATGCTTGGTGGAGAATATTCTATTATATGGAACTCATTCATCTGGGTTGTTGGAAATAGGGGGTTTTAAAATCAGTAATATGGGTTTTTCTTTGCTAAAATGCACTTGAGACTAAAGTGTCTTTGAAGAGTATTCTGGCACAAAGAAGCAATTAACCGAGGACAATAATGTTTTCTTTTCCTTCCAGTTGCTAAGCTGAAGGCCGGGAGCACAGGGCTGTGCTGGCAGTTGCGCCATGCAGGCCTCTCAGGCCCCTGTGGGCCTGGGGCATGAAGGGCCACAGGCAAAGGCCTGTGGTGGCCTCCAGGAACGTCTCTGCAGAGGTATTTGGATGGGGCCCAGGCAGAAGTGCACACAAGTGTCCCTGGGGCCACCGCATCCCCCAGGAGAGCCATGCAGATATTTTCAGGAAACTCCTCTCTAACAAACGCTACCACCAGTGGAATCGGTTGGGAGTCCAGCCAAGCACACAGGAGATGTACAGTGTGAAGGCACTGACAGAAATTCCTCCTCCCCTTGGTCCCACAGGCTACAGGGTGCTCAAATGCCACCTTGGTCCCATCTTGGCACCAAGAGCAACTTTTTACTATTGTTTTTTTATCTTTACTCTTCTCCAGTGCTGCTGAAAAGCAATATAAACTGTGCAACATTGAAGTACACATGCATACTCCATACTTTTTATTTTATAAATGTTTTATTCCTGAAGCTTAGGTAAAGAACCTGGTTTTAAGGAGGAGGGGAAAAAAATCCCACACTCACGAGCTTATTTTTGTCCATTTTAAAGCATAGCTTTGTAACCTGTTGGAATTTCCTCAAGGTTTTGTAAATATTCTTCTGAATTCCTCCCAGGTATTAGTATGTCATCCAAAAACCAGAAAATACTATTTATTCTCTGCAGGACTCAATTCGTTCTTCTTTGAAATCCTGCAGGTAACTGGCTCCCCCCCAGGGTAATCTTTCATACTTCAATAGGCACGTACGTATGTGTGAATTCAGTCAGAATTGGTATTATTATTATTATTATTTTTACATTCTTATTTCTGTGTTGCTGCCAGGCTTTGGACAAGTGCAGTTTGGAAAACTCTATTCCCTCTGCTAGTTTTATAAGAAAATCCCATGGCTTGGGGATTTTTCGTGGGTACACTGAGTGCAGCTCACACGTGGACTCCCATACGTAAAATCATACCCACTCTTCCAATCCCTGCTATTGTTTTTCCATGGTTTATTTTCCCATGTTCAGTACAGTTATACCTGTAAGAAATTTGAATGTTCTGAGCACTTTTTCTTCAGCATAGCTTTCGGGTTGCTAAATTTGACTTTAACTCTTTCTTTTCCCATTGGTGTTGCTTTCTAACCTAGCTACAAATTTTGTCTAATTTTTAGAGTTTAGCAGCTCACATCTGAGGGTACCAACAGCCTCCTCTATATGTCCTACAGTAAATGCAGGCTGTGCTCCTTCCCTTAGCAGGCTTGGTATATCACAGTTTTTAAAAGAAACTGTGTGATAAGCTTTGAGGTAGTCCAAGCTGTGCCATTAGCATCTTCACTCCTTCCCAGCCTCTGGGCATGGTGCGATCAAGCCCACTGATTTTTAAAAGCTGGTACATTTTGTGGGTTTAAATTGAGCTCAACAGCTTCTCTAGTGGCAGCTCCTTCATCCACCCAATGTCCAGCAGCTTCTCTCTCAGTTTGGGGAATTATATGCAAACAACAAATTGATTTCTGAGAGTCTTTTTCGTAGAATTACCATAACAACAAGTACAGTCATTTAAAGTGTGCCAAAAATTCAGAGTTTCCAGTGGGTTTCTGAGATGTGACTTAAATTGTTCTATTCACGAATTTGTGGTAGACACACAGTGTTTTGCAGCAGCTTTATAGGGACTTAAGAATCCATCTCACTGCCTTGCAGAAAGCCTGAGCATTGCAACTACAATATAAATCATTAAACTGTAAGTTTATTGGTAAGAAAAATTCCTTTACATATTTGTAATTTCTACAGCATTTGCATAATATACTATTCAAGAACAAGAGGGCTTCAAAATATTTCTGTGTTTTCATTTAACTGGAAAGTCTGTGATATATAGCTATTTTATCTAAGAATGCTTTTTTAAATCCTTCTTTCATTGCTATTTTTCTGATGAATAAAAAGAAATAAAATGAAAAAAATCCCCAGAAAATAGAGAGAGAAGACAGTAGAAATCTTTGTGAAGAAGCAGCTCCAAAGTCCACTTTATTTACTGTAAAGCTATCATCTTGGATCCTAAGAAAGCCCAGAGATTCAACTGAGCCCATCATACTGCTGCAAGCTTAGGTCATAACTGAACTGAAAACAAGAGATTCAGATTATGTGCTCCCCGAGAAGTGTCCAACCTAAGAGAAGTCGATAAACATGAGAGAGAACACTTTCCCAGCTTAGTATATCTCCAGATTTCCTTCTTCACCACATACCAGATTAGGATAGAATCACTAAAAATTCCTATATATTCCTTATGCTCTAATATAACCTCCACTGCCTCCTGTGCAGTCACTTCTGATTTAGGCTGAAAAGGAAGACTTGTTTCAAGGGATGCAGAAAGTTTGGTTGTCCACACAAAAACCATAATGACTCGTCATTTATTTTATACATTGAGGACAGATTTAGCAGCTTGGTAGTGTAACAGCCTGCATAGAGAACCCTGTCCACCACAGTTGGACGGTGATGTTGCCTGATTGTTAGAAAAGTCCATCTGCAAAGGCTATGCTGGCCTGCTGGAGCTATACAAATCAGTTATTTGTAATTCCATGGTGTTCCTACAGCCTGGAAGTCTGAACAGTTCTTTCTTTCTACTTTTTTTTTTTTTTTTTTTTTTTTAACTAAGCTCCCTGTGTGTGTTCCTCATGCCCATTTCTGCCATTTCTGCCAGTAGTCAGCACCACCGAAGCACAGCTTACTCTCCCTTGATGGATAAATTTGATTCTGAGCTACCCTGCCTTGCCCTGGAAGCTGTAATTGCACTTGAAGAGTTTCTGCTCCTGTACTTAACTGTGATTCTCCCTTTGTGGCACAGGGAGCAGATAGCCACAGAACTAAGTGTGCACTCACATGTCACACCAAAGTTAACCATCGACTGTAAGTAAAAGTCTTTTGAGAGCAATGAGATTCTCGAGAAAGAGCTCAAATTACTTATGTATTGCCCAAAAGATATAGAGACTTTTTTTTTTTTCTCTTGTGTGTTTTGAAAGGATCGCAACTTTGTCCTAGGGCCTAGACAGTAATTTACAGACACTCTCTCACTAATTTTAAAAACAAACAGGATAATTATTAGGAAATAACTATCAATTAATAAATCTATTCTTAAAATAACTAACCTTTTACCTCACAAGGCCAAATTTAATTGTAGGAATACTTCCACCTTAAGAAGATTAAAAATATCATTTTTTTGTATTTATTAAAACCAGTTGCATTGTTAATAAAGTCCTATTTTATATCTCTTTATATCTCTGAAATAAAAGGGCTAAAATATTTTTAATTAAATAAGAAACATGTAAATTCAGACCATAAGACAAGCAGGACATGTATGCATAAAATTAAAAAATAAATAAAGAGAGGATTAAATACTTACAAGTTGTTCAATGATGAATTAAATAAAGGTTCAAATACAAGCTTTCCTTGCCCTCCCTGCTCAAGATTTACACCACTAATCAGCCAATTTCCAAATCCTTAATATACTAAAGCATTTGCCTTTAAGGCAGCAGTAATTTAAGACTGCTATCAAAATGAATGTTTTTCCATTAGGCAGAATAATTATGTCATATATTCTAACAGTGGCTTTGGACTTAAATCTTTTTGGTGAAGGAAACTGTCAGTCTGTTACAATTTGATCAAGAATCTTGATCAGAAAGCACTCCACATAGGGCAAGCAGATAAAACGTGACTTCTCTGCATCTCACATTAATTCAAGACCATTCATGAAAATTAATATTGACATGACAGGTCACATTTGGTCCTACAGATCTGGTGCAATTTGAGGAAGACATTTGAATATTTATTTATGTTTGCTAAAGCCAGCATCAGTACCTGTGCAAATTTAAAATCTTCAGATCTGTACATCAGAACTGACTCATACATTTTACTGTGAATTTTCAGGGGGCTATGGGATTGTAATTGCGAACACAGTAAATCTTTACAGTCCATGATTACTTGGTTGTTGATTTTGAAGTCCTTGGCATACACGAGACATGCTTTACTGCCCCTGATGCTTACAGAACAAACACTGAGCATTTCTGCTTGGGATGTGCTTCAACATTCACCCCAAGACAAGAACTTAGCACAAGTGGAAGGGATCAATTTTTTGCCTGGCTGGTGTTATGGAGCATTTGAAAAGATAAGATTTGCCTCATTTAACCGAAACTTGCACTTAGCTAACATAAAGCCCCACCTCATGCAATTAGGTACAGCCATGCAGGGAGCCTGAGCATCAGATCGCTCCCACAGTCTCCATCTTTGCACGGTATTATCTTGAAAAAATAATTTGACCTTCCTGTGATTTAATATCTATTTATCTTTTCTTTGTGTGTGTGGGACACCATCCCAGGCAAATCCAGGCTGTCTCTGCAGCCTCTTCCCAAACCACTTTAAAATGTATAGGTATTAATATGCATATGCACGTCTCTCTTGGAGAGTGAGACTTGACCCTTTGAGACTGGACACCTGGGCTTGTTCTGCCACGTTTATAAACCATCACATGGGATTTTTTCAGTCATTACTAGTTAGTCTTATGTCTCATCAGAGGATGTCACCTCCCAGTGACCCCACTCTGGGTACCAGCTATGTTGTTGGCATGAGAGATCTGGACTGCTCACATGCCAAAGGAAGAATCCCAGGTGTGCGGGAGAGCTGAGACAAAGGCTCAGGAAAGAAATGGAGCCACTGACATTTGTACAGATCTCTGTGCACAGTATGGCCAATTAGCTAATAACTGTCTAGCCTTCCCATCGGAATGTGGTAAATGCAATCACTGCAAAGTGCTCATTGACAGCTGACCCAACGAGTGCAGCTGACCCACTGATAGACGGTGCACTCTCAAATGTCAGGGTCATAAAACATGGTTTACCTTGCCTGAAAGCCCTAATGGCTGTTAGAGCTGTAAAGCCTCATTCAGAGATGGCAAATCCCTCACTTTTTTCTATCACAATTCTGTTCTTCTGGTCTTCAGATTGCAGCCTGCACAGCTCCAAACCGTGCATGTCCACAGACCATGACCCACAGCTGCGACTGCAGTCCTACTGTGGCTTTGCTATAGCTGCTTCACGTAGGAATACCATGGAAGATGGATCTAGCCATCATCACAGCTGTTATTGCCCATACAGGCTTGATTAAAGCTAATAACACTGTGCCTACATCCGGTGAAAATGATATAATTTTCTGGGGAATATCAGTCATACTACTGCACAGGCACACTTGTCCTTACTTGTGCAATGAACTCATGCATTGTGCAGTGCCTTGCAATGTACGGCTGTACTAGGCGGAATAATCAATGAACAAAAATTATACGTAAAGAACGCTTTGATTTTCTCCATCAGGTTATCAGATTTTTTTCAGAAAAGCAAACCTATGATGTGGCATACCCATCTAGCTACATTCCATTTGCTCTGTTGCTGGGAAAGCGCTATTAAATATAGAGCCAGAAATTCCATTACGAATAGGGATCGCAGTTATCTATTTGAAGGCAAACTGTGGAAAAACACCACTAGAGGTCACTCAAAATTAATTGTTACCTAATTAGCACAATTTGACCTTAAATTTTAAGATATTCAACCGCTTTGGTATTTAAAGCATTTTTCAACTTTGACTCTTCAGCTAACCGTGACAAAACTCAGAACAGCTGGAGACAGAAAATATTTTTCAGTTCTCCCCTCTTCTGACTCCTTGCAAGGTTCCTAAATCAGCTTTGCACTTGCCTCTGGCAGTGGCAAATTGTTCTTTCCTCAGCAATGAACTTAGTGATGCTTGCAGTGATGAACCTCTAAAAGTGTTGGATTTAGAGACATTCAGCCCTAGCTATGTTATCTTAAATATCTGGTCACCCATTTTGAAAATTGGACTAAAATGAATTGCACAAGTGAGGCAATATATAGGAAAAAAGTCTTTAATGTTTCCAGGATACTAGTTCTTTTTTGTTTTGTTTTGTTTTGTAAATTTATAACTACTTCTGCATAGAAGAAAAAGTACATCTTTTTATAACAATTGTTTGACTAACTAAAAGAAGTGAAAAGCAAAGTTTAAGCTTGATTAATGGGTATGTGTTGAAATATCTCTGCATGTATTTAATTAAAAGCAGATGTTCTATTTGCAGGGCTTTTTCCATAATCTGTGGTAATGATGATAGCAATTTATTTGCCAAACACAACAGGAAAAGGAATATCTAATTAGTATGTTCTATAAGATTAAGGCCACCAACTGCTGATGCACATGCATACATCACCTGAAATATGTAATCAAGCACTCAAGGAACTGAGTCCTCCCATTGCTTAGTAGATAATTCATGGTCATTCATAGACCAGAGTGAGGAGACATTCACTTCAAATGCAGCTCGGTGTAGGAAAACTCTTGGGCAGCCAAGCTCCCATGAATGATGCTCTATCAGAAATGACATGCCCTTATTTCATTTCCCATTTCAGGTTACTGATGGTGCTCATCTCATCCCCACCCCTTGCACACAATTTAATTGACAAAGGGGGGATTAGCTAGTCAGTTTATCAATATGTGTGAACATGACAACTGTAAAGAATATGGCATTTTCTTGAAAAATCTTTTAATAGCCTCACAAGACCAGCCAGAAAGGGTGTGCAGCATGTGTGCAGCTGAGGAAAAAAAACTTCAAACCACTATAACATTAGCAAGAAATTTATCAGAGGCTCCAGTATCCTAATTGCTTCATCAAGGTGATAAATAAATAAATAGATCATCAGCATCTGAAGAGTTATACGGCTTCTTTCTCCACTTTCATGAGAGATTAATCTTGCAGGGGTAGAAAGACAGTTAGCCACAAAAGAGCATACTCATAGTCTCAACTAATGGAATTTGGATACAATTATCATTTTTTTTTAAATCGTGAGCCGTCCTCTAAATTTCTGCACAGGAAGTCAGTGAATTAAAAGAAAATAATTCTGCATTTATTCCCATTCCTTAAAATCTGTAGCTACTGAATAATAAGACATACTTTTTCAAGGTGTTCAGTTTTCCCAGCTTTCCTTCATCTGCAGACTGTCCTAGAGACAACTTTCTGGTTGCCCTCTGTGGTAGCACTTAGTTGGATGTGGACCATTTAGCTAGACTTTCATGGCATCCACAAAGATTCAAGCTATATTTAAAATAATCAAGAAGTCCTCAAACAAGGCATATTGTTCATGCCTCCCTCTTTCTAAAAGGGGATAGATAAAGAAGTGCTGTTTAACAAAAATCCTACTAAAAAAAAAAAAAAAAAAAAGAAAAAAAAATCTTATCAGAGCACCTCCTTCAGAAAACCTTTGCTACTAGAACTCTTACTCTAGAATGAGAAAAAGTGTTACTGAGTATAATTACCTACTCCCCAACATGCACAGAAATGCTTACTGAACTGTCATCATGTAATAAAACATATTTTATAAGTCAAGGAGCAATATGATAGTGATCAGCCAAAGTTTTAAGGGTGACATGGAGAAATGGAGGAAGGGATTTCAAAAAAAGGCTCTAATTGAGGGTAAAAAGCCTACATCAAAGAAAAAATGGAGTTAATACTAGAGACCAATAGTTGACGAGTCTTACTAGAGACAATAAAAATCAGGTGGGTTCAGCCAGTGAAATTTCCATTCATTTGCAAGGAAAATTACAGCTTTTGATATGCAAATAGTTATAGAACTCCAAAAGTCTTGAAGATCAGCTACCTAAAGCCAGCAGTTGCCCCAGCTGGTTTGCCAAAGAGCAATTTTTGATAATTATACGTCCCTTGTTCCCTGATCAGTCTATGCTTCTACTCACTGTTACACTAGCAACTATTGTGAAATATTCTCAGTTGGGGCAAAAAAAAATCCTATTTCCTTTACTGTCAAAAAAAAAAAAAAAGTGACCCACCAGTAGAAAAAGGTTCCTAGCAAGGTTTTCACCCAGCTGCCACAGTTTTCAAGGGTTTCTTTTTCCCCCCACAAACCTGCCTTTTATTCTGTATACCTCATCATCAGAAAGCTGATTTCCAATTTGTGACATCTTCTAAATCCCAACGACACGAGCCTCCTTCTCTCAATCCCCTGTACAGACTTAACCCAATAATTAGAAAGTAGGGGGAAAAAATAAACAGAAAACAACAACTAAAATCTCTTTTCTTGCAAAAAAATACGCACAGATGTTTTATACCAGATACATGCATTGGATAATGCAGTCTTCAGTGACACAATTTTTTATCAATCTGATTTTAAAAGCATTGAATGCTAAAGAATAAACATAGGCTTTCTACAAATTGCTAAAATCTTCATAGAGGTGTAAAATTACTATATATACTGTGGGGTTTAGGTGTTCTGATTTTTGCAATAATCCAGTAAATGCTCAAGCTTTGCTTCAAAATTACTACTGATAGCTAGAGGATATAAAACAATTCTGATGTATTAGCGAAATTATAAAGCAGAAGTCACAGAAGGCATTATAATTGAATGTATGGAGATAATGAACATCTGAACTCATAAGGCATAAGTCTTTTATTTTAAAATAATACATAAACTGGTAGAGCAATTCTCATATAAAAATACGGACAGTTCATTTAAAATGGCATTGTCGACCCAGTCTAAAATCATAGATTGAACATGATAGCAAATGTATGTGATACTAAAAATATCCTATATTACTGAATTTATACTCTTTTCACAAACTCTGCTATGGTAATTTCTGTTGCTTGTATCATGATTTTCTTGGGGAACACTGTAACCAGAACTGCTCTGAGCTTACATTTTTATGCTCTTCCTGATGAAGAGGTCCAAATGTACAAAGGAATTCTTTCTTTTAAAGAATTGGTTTTGACAGAAATCTATTAAATGAACCAATTAACAGAGCATGTTTCCTAGCTAAGCTGAAATATGATATAAGAAGATTCAGCTAGAAGTAACAGAGTTGTAGGAAATCAGTGTAGCAAAACTTAATATCAAACTGCAAAACCTTTAAAAAGGTCTCTCAGACAGCTGGTTGGACCTGCTCAGCCTTGCCCTTGTGTACTCCGAAGCACTGAGAGGTGTGTGCCTGAGTGGCCTGGCCAAGATCACTTTTGTGTGGTAGAGGGCAAGAGATATTGCTGACATCCTCACTTACCTTCTGGGTTCTTTTCAGTGAAGACAACAAACTAATTCTGGATGTGCCTTTTTTACCCTTTAGAAACTGATGTTGGCCAGTATATTTTGTCTCATAATTTTACGGTTCCATTTCTGTTCTTTATCTTCCTATCACCTTATTTTTGTATCAGTTTGGTCTCCATCTTCTGTAGCAATTAAAAGATGTAATTCCTTTAACCTCTTTTTTTTTTTTTTTTTTCTGGTGCATTGTCACACACGCATTTCTGTTCCCCCACATTTATAGCCATAGCTAGCCTCTGCCTGAGCCCATAAAGTCATTAAATCCCAGCTTGCCTTACTCTGCACTTTGTTTTAGTTACTTTTACCATGATGGGTTCATTAGCTGCATGCACATTTTTCAACATACACACCATCCCCACCCAGCATTGCCTACTTTAAGTCCTGGAGACTCACAAAGGCTTCAGGAAATTCAGAAAGGGATTGTTCTGAGAGGGAGCGCTGTGATCACTATTTTTTCTAGCGTCACACCAGGAATACAGGATTTTAGGCCAAGTCTTTCATGCTGGTTGCTGTGGAGAGGTCCTAGAAGCGCCTGGTTTTTGCCTGCAGATTTCTTTTGCCATCACGCATGGTAAATCCTGAAACTGCTGCTTCTTGGAAGCTGTCCCAGACAGTGCACATAAGGGAGGCTGGGAGTCACACACTGGAATCAAAACCCTTACATTTAGCGACAAACAGTAGCCTCAGAAGATGGTAAGAAAAGAGGTGCTTGGCTAATATTATCTGGTAATGTGAAGCTCGCTATGGATTAGATGGCCTAAATGTGTCCAGAAAAGAAGCCATCAGATTGGATTATATTGGTCTGAGACATGAAGGATTAGTGAAGAGGCAGCCTGACAGTGCTGCTTTGTTGGTTACATACATCCAAAGATCTTGCTCAAGAACTTTGTGTTTGTAAATGAAAGGAGTAATTTGGAGCTAAGTCATTAAGAATGGCTTTGGGCATTTCTCAGTGCCTAGAGCTGGAGTTTCCACATCTGTGAACACACTAGCAGGTATTCACCAGATGTTGTGTAAGGGTTAGAGGTGGCACTATTCTCTCAGAGAGGTAACCTGTAAAAATCATAACCCAAGTCAAAACATCCCCAGATCTGGGCAAGAGAGCTGGGTGTGTGCAAGGTGTGCAGGTCTCCTGACCTGCCTAACTCTGGTGCTCAGGCAGCTCACAGGGAGGCAGAGACTGGGACCAAGAGACTGATCCAGAACGGTGGAGCCTAAGCAAACACATCCCATAATTTGTTATCTCTGAATTAAAGTTTTTGTAGTCATTAAGATGATAATATACATCACCTGCAGGTGTGCCTCTTTTTCACATTCTTTGTATAATCTTCCTTAATCTTTTGCACAATTCTTTCCCCAGACCTGGCAGTCTGAATGGGAATGGCAATTTGCTGCTCTCCCAGCTAATTGGAACTACAGCATAGAAATTTCACAAGAGAAAAACTGATGAGCTGGCTGCTCCACATCTGCTCTGTTTATCTCCATTTTTTTGCATTTATTCTGTCTAGTCTGCTCTGTTAAACTGCCAGTCATCTCCTGGGGACACTTTCTCTACTTGACAGCTAGTAGGACCATCTGACTTCCAGTCATCTCCAGTGTGTGCTTTCAGGTCCTGGGGCTGAGACACACCATCTGGAAGCTGGACCTGTGGATGAGGTGGCTGCTCAATAAGTGCTGTCGAGTTATGGACCTCTTCATTACCATCTTGGCAGCTGTTTCTGTCCTTGGAGAGGTTCACAGCTAGCGAAGGAGTGATGCCCTCCTTTTGCTGACCTATTTCCTCTCCTTGTTCTCGAGGAGCTGGTGGCTCAGTTGCCTCTGTGTCACCTTAATCAACTCCATTTATTTAAGGATCTTAAGTCACCTCATATGAAAACCTCGGTGATGGAGGTATCACATGGCTTTCCTTATTAGCCTTCATGTCAGATTTTGGCACTTCTTCCTGTAGTGGTGAGTATGGGCTCCTACAAATCCCAGAATGCAGAGCTTTATAAGAAAAATACTGGACAGAATAATTTCCTTTTACTTTCAGTAATTCTGAAAATGGGCCAGAACTGACAATTCTGATGCAGAGAGATTCGAAGAACCGATTTTTTTTTTCTTTTTAATTTTCTTATACTGAAGCAGTGGATGCTACTTTTGTTGCAGGAAACATTATGAGAACATTAAAAGGGTTAGGAACTTAGCTAGGCCTGAGAACAATTAGAAGCCCTGCTCTTTCGTACTGCTCTATCATACCACATTTCTTTCTCATTTTTATTTGTCTCGTTAAAATACCAACTTATATAATTGCCTCATTCCTATAAATTTGCAAGGCAATAAATTGAATTAGAAAGCTTTTGCTCACATGCCTCAGAAACACTTAAATTATATAAAAATATATGTAAATTAGACATGCCTCTCATACACCTAAAGTGACATGTAGCCACGTTCAATTTATGCACTGTAAGCTGCTAAAGCTCCAAAATGTAGTAAAAATGCAGAACACAAAGGAAAAACATACCAGCCCCTTTAGAAAGCTGTGCATATCATTGGCAAGGGCTGGTTTGCATTAGTGTTTTTCAGTTCTTTGACTGATTTGTTTCTTAGGTGTAACAGCTGCCTACAGGTTGTACCTACATAAACGAATCCAATGTGACACGAAGCCAGAACATTGCAGTACGTTGCTTCTTGTACTAATAAATATTTAAGTATACAACCTAAGTAATTCTTCAGCATCAGATCCTTCTCTGTTGCAACTGGCAAAAAACAACTTGCAAATTTCTGTCCAAAAAGGAAAATAAAAAAGGATGTTGCTAAGCTTATGCTAATGGGTCATATCTTTTAATTGTCTTTTGTTTTTAGTAAAATTCCAGAAACTTTTCATGTATTTTATTTCCCAATATTCAACCTTGTCCCTGTATTTATAGGTCAACAATGAGGGAATGGGGGAAAAAAATGGCCATAGGCCACAATTCAAGATTCTTTTCTTGACAAAGCCCAAGTGTGTCAGCCTTTCCAGGATGGATTGTCCTTCTCCCCTCTTCCCCCATTTGGTGTCAAGAGAGAGACTTACCTAGCTCAGACCCCAGTGATGCTCACTAGCAAAATGTCCTAGATCCAAATGGCAATGCCAAGATATTTTATAAGCTTTCTTTATCCAATCAGTTCAGTGACTCTGGAACAAGCAATCACTGCTTTACCAGAAACCCTGAAAATAATATTTGTATAGTTCACACGACAAACAGGCATGGGCAGAATGCATTTAGAAAACCAGACAATGTTAATTGCTTCCGGAAGTGTCTAGAGATTACTTTACCTGAAAATATTTGAGGTTTTTGATGAAACCTCATATATTGTGGCACACAGACAGCAAGGCAAACATTTCATTTATTTCCTCTCTGGATTTTAAAATTAATCACAAAGGGAAGTAAAATTCAGCCTGTATCCAAAAAAAAGAGAACTACATATGATTTCAGGAGTCCATTTTAAAACTCCCTACCCAGCTGTGTTGGCTTGTCTGAATGGACAGCCTTCAGATTCAGTAAAGTAGGTCACAAATTTGGGATTTCTTTCACCTAGAATCTCAAATGTTTAGCTATACTGGGGAATTTCTTGTTTATAAATTAGCAATTCAGGACAAAAAAAAAAAAAAAAGGAGGGGTAGGGGGAAGAAGTGACTCCATATTTTCTTCTAGAAACATCCTCCATCCTCAGTTCCAGAGTGAGATTTGTCTTTGGCTTCTGTGGACATTTTCTCTGAGTTAGGATAAAGTATGGGGTGTAAAAGTCATCGTATCACTTGCTGTAAATATTCTTTTCTTCCTGTCAAGAAGCCCTTCAATCAGAGAAAAAAATCCTAAAGACAGTTCCTGAGTTGCAAGGTCTTTACTGATAAGAAAGAAGAATAAAATAAAGCAATGACTTTCATGCCACAGGCCTTTATCCATCTTTATTTAATACACCAGAAAATTTCCACTGCTTCAGTTGGAACAAGAGTTGTGTTAGGCCTCACTATGGGTTTTAATTTCCTTTTTCTGGAATACCCATTTATTTTTCTCAACTGGTAGAAGAAAATTAACAAATGAAAATATATGTTCCCATTTCTGAACTCCAGTGTGGAGTTAGCCTGGGGAAGGCTTTAAAACAGATGCTATCAAGAATCTGTGGAAAAACAAACAAACAAACAAGTATTTAAAATTCATAGTTCCTGTGTTTATGAAAGATGAGTCCATTCTATTTCATTATAAACTAGAAGGGATTTTTTCACTGTAATCCCAGAAGTAAACAGGAAACAAGAAGACGCAACAGGGATCCAGAATGACTGCTTGGGAGCTGCAATTTTATGTAGTATAATTAATGCTGCAAACATAAAGTAGACAAAGAAATACAGGTAAGAAAAATTCTGCAGGAAATGTATTCTACAGAAATACACCTGCACTTTATAGAACCCATATTTGACTTTCTAAATATTTTCTCAGCTTTTCCACTAGGCTTACTTAGCTAATTATTTTATCCTGAGAATTACCCTCACATTTTAGGTGGGAACTGTCTACACATCTAAAATCTGGTGAATACTACTTTTCTTCCACATCACATTGCACATGGGGACACTTGGGGATGTAATACGTAGGGAAAGTCAGAAATAACACCAAACTTCAGCCTTTAGCAGTGCAGAAGTCTAGTGTTCTCTTCCATAATGCATACAGAGTATGTCCCAGCACTTCAGAAATGGAAGTTTATAAGTAAATACGAGATTGGATTGAATTTGGTCAATCCATGAAGTCAAGTTACTATACTGAAGGACTGTCATTTTGGAGGGTGATTTACGAGCTTTGAATATATTGCCCTCAATGTTTTGAAATGCATGCCTCTATCCATGCTGTCTGAGATCCTTCCCAGCTGTTTCAAAAGGGCAGCTATTATCATCTGCAGGCAACATTGTTTTGCACCACAGCAAATATTAGAAGGACCCCTGTGTAATCATTTATAGCATGTGTGGATCTTAGAATTGTAGCTGATTTTTCAAAGTAGGCCATAATATATTCTGGGCATCACACATTTTTTTCATCATTACTCATGTTTCTCCATCTCAACAAATCAAAATAAATACAAAAGGGCTCCTAGTATGTTAGCAGTGAGCACTGTATCCGGCATGTTTTGAATGTAGGTTAAGAAGACAAAAAAGGCAAAATAATTGTTGTGCTACACAACACGAACTCACAGTCGATAGTCCATGAAGAAGTAATTTATGTAGACGTATCGACATTGCAAATTTTCAATGTCCTCTTTAAAAAGACTCTTTTCTGAATTGCCTTCATTTGTGAATGACAGAGGTCTCTGATTCCCAAGAAAATGCAAAAGGACCTTGAAATAAAATGATGCCATAATGGCTTGCAGTGATACACTGCTCCCAAGTTTTCAGAACAATTATATGCTTATTACTTTGGAAGAGTTAGAAAACAAGCAAGCTGCAGCTTTTAATGAAGCTTTCATAGCAGTGAGAAGAACTATGAAAAAAGAATTTAAAGCAGCTCATCTCCTTCTCTATTCAGGCTCTCTTTCATTTCCAGAGGCAGTTGCAATGAGAAATTGGATGCTATCCAGTTTGGATTTATAAGGAAGCAGAAAAGGAGATAATGGCGGAAGTATGTGCTTTTTTCCCCCATGTAAATTCAGATCATCTTTAACATTTGATCAGATTTTGAGGAACATGAGACAAAAAAGCAGCAGATATTTCCAATCATACACTTTAAGAATTCTAAAGAGCTTTGCAGTCTCCCTGCATCCAGAGTTGCTGCAGACGTTCCTTCTATTATTTTCCTTTTATTATTTTTGGGGAAGATAGAGAACATAACCATCTACTTAGCTTGGCTATCTGATTATAAAAACCTGACTCAGAGCATCTAAAAGTTATGCTTACAATGCACAGACATACATCCCAGTCCTTTGTACTGTCATGCTGCTATCCTAACAAGCTAGAAATATGTATGTGAGCAGGGAAGACATTTCAGGACCAGAAGAACAGGCAGTTAACAATAAATTACTGAGACTGATTTCTTTGTCAGTCCACAAAAGCTAAATCTGACCCCAATGGAGATATATTTTATTACAAGGAAGTGATTTTCTTACCCTTTTATGACACCGTTTTTATTACCGCTATTATTCACAATTCTGTAATTAGAGAGCACAACATTGTTACACTAGTTTTCACTCCTCGATTCAGATGCAAACACACATTACAGTCATCATGCTCAGGTGTGTTAGTGTAACCCGGGCTGAGCAATTCTCCTTTCCTTTTCAGGTGTTCTGTACAGTGGCAAGTAGGCCACAGTATTTTCATACAATTTTCCCTTGCCTGCTCTAACCCCATGACCTTATGTGCTCACTTGGAAATAAATGGTCGGGCTGAGCAATCTACTCATTTGTTTTTCTCTTTGAAAAAGCTTATCAGAAACTTGCAAACAAAGCTTATTTCTAAAAATATACACCCGCTGTGTGAAAAAAAAGTTACAAATATTGATGTATGTACAATTTTTCAGGCTCTAGTACTTGAATCCAGGAACTTACCTTACCCTTTCCTGCCCTCCAATAAGTAGCCTGCCTTTGTATAGTAATATGAAATTATTACGGATGGCTGAAAAATGCAGCCACAGCTATGTAGGTGCCTAAAACCTGAACAAAGGGAATTTAACTTTGAAAATGGTATTGGTTGTAGTTTTGTCTATCTGTTTTCACAACAATTTATCTTCATAGCTGAATATAATGCCTGAACTTGAACAGAACCAAATATGAAACATTTCTGTCATCCCCAAAAGTTTCTGGACAATTATGAAGAAGTCTCATCATGCAGCAAACTATTAATACCAGGGAGAGTACAAACTGCTCCAAATCTTCCTTTTCCAGACCTTGAAGAGTCATAATTCTTTGGTATTTTGAGGGATGTTGTGAATCAATTCCCTACGCAGGGTTTCACTTTAAAGACCCAATACAGCCCTAAATGCCAACTGTGGAAATGGTTCCTCTGTTTTTTTATTTTTATTTTTTTTTCCATCTGAAGTCTGTATATATTTCACTGCTCAGAAGTCAATGAAGGGGTTTTATGGCAGGTCTAGTAAAGTGCAGTTCTCCAATTACAACCCAGCTGTAAAATATACAGTAGGGTTTTTTCCCTTTTACTTCCAGGCAATGAGTTTTGGTCATGTCAGTTAAACCCACCTAAAAGAAGGAGAAAGAAAGAGAAAAATGACTGTTCAGTGAACCTCAGGAGAGTTATGAAGTTATACAACGTCCGAAGGATTTTAGGCAGTTTTATACTGCCTGGCTCAGCTCATATTTATATCATCTGTCTCAGTGCCTGAAATGAGCTAAGCTATGTGCTTGATAAAGAAAAGTACCTGTACTGACTAATGTATCTAAGAAATCCACTTTGGACATGGCTGGATGAACCAGAAAAGAGGATGATAGCTGCGCAAACCTTGCAATGATATATTTCAAGTAAGCAAGAACTAGATAATACTTAAAAAAAAAAAAAAAGTACATGAAGGAAAACAAAGAATCACTAAAGAGGTAAGATTTTTTTTTTTTTTAAGTTAAACACTTCCTTGTAAACTTAGTTATGTCTAAATTACTGCTTGAACTTGGAGGAGGAAGACCTGCAGCAATCTGGAGAGTTGTGCTGCAAATGTAACTGCTATTCCAGATTAAACCATAAACATATCCTTATTCAGTGTAATTTTCTGGATTTTGACTATGTGAGACACTCAAAAAGTCTTCCAAGAACCTGGTGATACTCTGCAGTGTAATATTCTGCCAGTGAAGATAAATTTACAGTTTCACCTGGTAAGATTTTTCATCTTGTTTTGAACAGCATAATTTACCATACTCAGCTTGCTGTATTGCATTCATATATGTACAGAAGAACTGGATTGATTATCTTCAACTTTCCTGCCACTTTTTTTTTTTTCTTCTTTTTATTTTTTTTTTCTTTTCTGGTGCTCAGGGAGAAATTGAACTGGAAAGCTTTGGCTGGGAAGCCAAGAACTTGTTTTGGAACTCCCCAGAAAGGAAAGAGATATATGGCTGCTGTTATAATTAGTAAAGTAGTGCAGCAATATATGAGGCAGTTCTAATATTTCAGAGAAGCCAAAGAAATTGAATCATAGAATAATGGATTGATTTGGGTTGGAAGGAACTTTAAAGCCCACCCAGTGCCCCCCTTCCACCAGCCCAGGCTGCCCAAATCTCATCCAGCCTGGTCTTGGGTGCAGCCAGGGATGGGGTAGCCCCAGCTTCTCGAGGCAGCCTGTCTTCAGGTTTAATAGGATAAAAAGGGTCTTTACATTTAGGAGTTGAACTTTACTAAGCCTTCTAACTGCAACACAGGCAGATACTACATTTATTGATATTATTCATATTTCTTGAACAACATCTTCTCTGGAGGTTTGTTTCAGAGGTAGCGTCATAACATTGGAGGACCTGACCTTACTGTCATTGATTCTTTCCTCAAGTAAGAGATAGTGACAGAGGAAACAACAGGAGCATAGGCTGAAGAAGAGGAGAATTCACACACCAATTACTCTCTGTATTATCTTGTTGCTGTAGCTCCTTGGTCATGGATAAGGCACTCAATCAAAGTGCTTTACAAATGCATGAAAAAGGTGGTCTCTGTCCAAAGCAGCTTACATTAAAATTCCCCAAACAGATAACATGACTTATCTTTTCAAAATTAATGCAATTATCCACACCTCCCTAAGCCTGGATAAATCCCATGTGACCTTACAGTGTCAAAGAAATAGAAGAAAGGAAAGCCTTCAGAAAGAAAATCACATCTTTACTGGAATGAGGCACACTTTGCCTCTCTTCACAGAGAGTCTCTCAATTCTTCCTTGCAGTTGAGAGATAACAATTTGGGATGAGGTACCAGAGACCCATATTCAGGCTAGGAGCTAGTCCATGTTTGATCCATTATCAGAAGACTGGCTGCCTTTTCTCCTAGACCAATTATATACGATGCATCTTTTCTGCAAGCAAGGATAACCCATGCTCACTCAGTGTGTAATACGTGGTGCTGGAGTGAAGTGCATTTGATGTTAAAATTCTGGGACTGAAGTGGTTCCCAGTAGAGCCCAAAGTGTGCACAAGGATGGCTGAGAAGAAAATGTCTTTTCTTTGCAAAGATATTATGCATGGATCACTGTTTAGTTATTGTGTTATTGAATTAGCAAGGTGCTTTTATAGTTAAATTGTTATCACTGTCTGTCCTAATTCTTAAATTATTTAAAATATGTTTTCTTACTTCATTGTCCTTGATTTCAGCTTATCTTGTTATTCTGCTGAAAAACTGGAGAAAGCACAAGTATTTTCAAATGTTTTTAAGAATTTTTCCTCTTTAAATATAAATTCAGATGAAGTTATGAGCATGTCCTTAAGAATATAAAAAGTTTTAAGAAGTTGCTGATGGATTTATGCTTATGGAGATGAAAACATTTAAATCTTTTACGGAAAATATTTTAAACTGATTTAGCTGTGGGAGAAATTGTGCCACAAGTTTCCTCAGTGTAAGTTTGGAGTAGCTTTATCAGCAGATTGCTGAATTAAAACAAATTGGAACAGAAAGTTTGGGTTGTGCCTTATTTTGGTTCACACTGGACAGGTTTTGAATTTAGTAGCTTTGGCAGAACCCTTTTAAAGAAGCAAAATAAGCAAATGTTATGGAGTCACTTATTTGGCTAATTAATTACTGTATTTCATAAATCTTCTAGGATCAATTTTCATCATATAATTAGAGAAATAATTTTAAATTGTCTTTGTCTATGAATTCCTGGAAATTATTTTCCCACTCCACAATAGGAGACTGGGTTTGCACAAAATCTTTCTGCAGAAACGTATCTGCAAGGGCAGAGTACAGCACATTTATATCTTGCAGGTGTGGCTTCACCCATGCAGTGACGTTTCATAGATCAAACACACTCAGGAGTGCTTTCTTTATGCACAGTACAGGTTATATATAGTCAGAGATAACATTTATAAAGGCCATAACATGACAAAGTATATAACAGACTACATTCTGGCCTTCTTAATCATTTGGTGATGTAATGAATGAAGACCACAGAATCTACCCCATAAATTTTGTATGCAAATCATCTCAGCTTGCTACTTGGGAGATAATGTGAAGAGACTTTTGAAGTCTGGAAAAGCTTGTATACAGACATCCTTAGATGTGCATAAATCAGGAGCAAATGCAGCTTCTGGGAACTAAAGCTGATTCTTGCATCTAACTTGCAACTCAGGAGCTTCCTCTTTTCCACCTGGATGTGGTGCCCAGGTCTCCCCTGGGTGGTCAGTGCCTGTGTGTATGCCTCGGCACAGCGGGCATCGCATCTCCCATCTCAGCTTGGGTCTCCTGTGGCAGTGATACAGATACATGATCTTGGACAAAGCACGTGATTTTTCCTTGATTTCTTTTCACCCTGATGATACACTTTTTGCCAGGCTGCTTAGAAGAAACTGCCTATTTCTACATTGAGCTTTAGCCGTAGATTTTGCAATGCAGGTAAGGACTTAGGATCATTTTCCAGGTGTAATAGCTGTAATACCTGCCAAACAACAACAACTAACAAAACAACTAACCAAAAACAAACAGAGAAACCAAAGCTAGTTCAGAGCTTTCAAGGAGTAAAGATGTCTTCCAGTCGGGAACATTGTGTGCTGCTGTGGCTACATCACTCTCGACAGATGAGCAACTACTGCAGCAGGTACAAGGTGGTGGGAACAAGACAGATACTGCCTGGCTCAGAGATGGGCACCTGAGCTCCAAGTGTGGGAACACATTTGAGGGAGAAAGAAGACCCATTTTAAAGCAAAAATGCATCTTGAAATGGTGCAGGGAGAAGGAAAGCAGCGGAGCCAGGACAGGCAGTTTCCTGGACTTCAGCATGCTGCTCTGGGTGCTCACTTCATATTTCTCTTGAAAGAAAGTTTAGTTAGATTCAGATACGATGGTGTGTTTTTTTTTTTTTTTCTCTCTCTGACCTTTTATTTTTCCCAAGTCACTTCTCTGAACACCAGTTTGCCCACCATCAGAGCTGAGTCCGATGAGCTTCCTACACACACCAAGGCCAACTAAGCCATCTGAGCTCTGGATGGAAACCCTGGGTACATGGGATACCTAAATCTGCACAGTGCATTCTGATCATTTTCCTCTCATTTCTGTTCAGTCCTATTAATTCTAAATCCCTCTTCCTTTGTCTTTTAAATGCTATTTGTACCATTTTATCATTGCTCTTCATTTTTCCCTTCCATAAAAAACAATAAAATATTAATGTGGCATAAAAAATCTGTCTGTGCTGGTAGTCTCTTGAAACTATTGATGATGCCATGAATAAAACATGAATCTTTATTTTGCTTGTAGTATATCAGATTTCATGTGTTTATTATATTTTCTGTGAAGTAAGCTTGTCCAACAGAGCTTTTGTTTGTTTGCTTGCTTTTATTTTAGGTACCCTTGATTTATTAACCTTCAGAAAAGGTAATGTCTGATATGGCCTTACATGAAACATGTAAGTTTCATTTGGATCAATTTTCTAGTCTATCTCATCTAGAAAAAGAAAGGAAAAAAAAAACATGCAAAAACATCTTTTTTTCATCCTTGTGATGTTGAGCTGCATCTTCCAGTATTACCTTGGCCTAAGAAAGTCTTTTAAATATAATGAGTGATGTTCACTATAAAAACAACCACCCCCAATTCCTCCCCCCCCAAACTGGGGTAATATAACAGGAATGCTATTTGATTTGGAAAATATTGCTTTCTTTACCAATCTTAATCAACATCTTTACTGTAATTGCACACTAATCTGAAAGTTTAAGTGATTATGGTTTTTTTGCTTGTGTGTTTGTGTTTGTTTTGGTTTAGCGTTTTTTTGTTGTTGTTGTTTGTTTATTTGTTTATTTTATTTGTTTATTTGTTGTTGTTTGTTTATTGGGCACTATAATTATGCCTTAGTCTTGCACAGGACTGATGACAATATAAATCTGAAGCAGTTTCTCTGGAGATGTCTGCATTGCCTACAGTTATGCGGGTTCACTGACAAAGGATCTGCTCATTTGGGTGGCATGTTCTTGAGATAATCTTATCAGAGATAGATTTTTATAGCATTGATTTTCTAACTATCCATTTAACTGAGGCAAAAGACAGTTTTGAGTTAAATCTGTGAAACAGAGAAAGAATTCATGATGAACAACTGTCACTGAAGGGGACAACAGCAAACATAGCTGCTGGCATAAACTAAGAAATCACTGCCCATTTTGGGTCTTGTGGCTGTCACCGTGGGACACACCATGATTAAAATACAGATATTTCTGTTCCAGAAATGGAGACAAAAATGCTGATAAGCTGAACTCTACAGGTTCAGTATGGAGAAGAAAATCTACTCTTAGTGAAAAGCCTATTAAAAATTTAGAAAAATGAATATAGAGAAGAATAAGATGTTCCAGAATCCTTAAAGAAATTAATATAAAAATGACAATGTTAATCTACACAATAAATAATCTTTTAAGATTCAGTCTGAAAGAGAACTTCTCAAATTTGGTAGCAGTATGTTCTCTTAGGATTGTTTTATTGTTGTACCATAGCCATCTTTCTTCTTGAATATCTCTTAAGTAAACATTGCGTCATGGTTAACAGGACGTTAAGGCCTAAAGCTCAGAAATGACCTTCCAAAGAGGAGACATTATTAAAGCAGCTGAAGTCCATACCGAGTTTTGGCTGAAGGTAGAAGTGTGAGGAGAAGCTGGCAGTTGGGTGGTGTCCCCTAATAGAAATCCCCTAAACTTGCTAGGCCAAGCAGAGCCTTAAGGGAGAATGTAACGTTTGGCTTATAGCACTTTCTGTAGCCTGTTAATATCTATTGCTAATGATTAATACTGCACAAATTAAACTGTAGGATGGCAGTGCACTGTAGAGGATTTTCTTTCTTTCTTTGTCTTTAATGAAGTTCACCTGCACAACACATCCAAAGCAGCATTTTTACCTCCTGTATTCCAGTATTTCAAAGGAAAGGTGCAGAGCTGGGGAAAGAGCCTTCTCCCATTGCTCTCACCATTTCATGGGTTTGCTGCCCACCAACTACCATTGTGTGGGTTCATAAAATGCTGACAACAACACAGCATTGGAAAATGTCCAAACAGAGGAAAACAAGAAACTCAGAGATTAAATGGAATGGAAGTTGCTGCAAAGGTTTGACTAGTGACATGGATTTTCATCAAATAGACATAACAAATGGCAAATGCATATGCAAATCATAACCTATCCATGGACACTTTGCAAGAAACAATGAAAGGGAATGTTTTGAAGAGACTGATTAAACCATTCTGTTCATTAATGAAAATAAAAAACGATGAAAAATCTATCTAAATTACCTAAAAATGAGGTGAATTTGCTGAGCACTGAGAAAATGTATTACACCTTCTTTTCAAGGAGGAATCATAGGTTTCCACATACTTTTATCATTAGTTAGTTAGTTAGTTAGTTTTAGTGAAATACTCCCTAGAGGAATGATGCACATCGTCTCCATGTAGTTCAGACAAAAGAGACTACTTTATTGATTGCTAGTCCTTACTGCAAAGCTGTAATTAAAAATAAGTATTAAAACTTGTTACAGTGTAACATGGCACTCTATAGCTGGCTGTGCACAATAAAAATCACATAATGTTCTCATCAGAAAAGCCATCACCAGTCCAATTTCGGAGTTCTGCCGTGGTAATGGAAAGCTGCAGGAGGCTGTTCAGCAAAACTTAAGATTAGGGCTCAGTTGAAAACATGTCAGCATGCAGTGACATCTCAGTTGTGTCTTGCACAAATTCTGGGTAGGCAATGCTGAGAACGTGGCTTAATATTACAATTAGAGCCTATCAATCTGTATACTCAAGAATTAAGAGTATTTAAAGTTTATGCCAGGAAGTGGATACAACTAACTTTTAATTAGAAATTAGTTTTTAAAAAAGCTGGTCTCGTGCAACTCTGCTGGTTTCTGTACTCAGAAAGCTGAGATGTGTGTTTTGGCCAAGAAGAAGAACGGTGTCACTGCCAGATGATCAGCCTGTGAGACTGGAAGATCTTTCTCTGAGTACATAAACAATCTGAATATATATGACAAATATATTTATATAAAGATGGTCAGGATAATATATGTTTAAACAGCAAACGTCACGATTAAACCCTTAGGTATCTCATTTTGGAGAAGCAAAACCTGCACTTCTATAGCTGTTTAAGCCTTTTCCTTCACATTTCACACCGGAAATTGCCTTTTTTTTTTTTTTTTCCTGGGAACTGTAACTGGGCAATTTTAAAAATATAAGTTGCCTCTATTGACATTCTCAGATCCTAAGACGTCACTGTGCAAAGGATTTGTACCTTTGAAAAACACCTCAGTCCATGTGTAACTTCTCCTTTATCCCAGCATGATGCCAGAACACAGAATTAGTCAACTTTTGTCTTTTTTTTTCTTTTCCTTTTTTTTTATATTATTTTTTTTTTTTTAATGAGCAAGTACTCTGTGATCTTATCTAGCTCCTGATTTGTGGTTGCTGCTGCCCTTCTATGTTTCGGTTGTAGATGGATGATATGAGTATAAATTATTTAGGCAAAGAAAAGGGTAGCCTGTGAGATTACCAATCAATTTTCTAAAGAATTATCTAGCAGAAATGCTAGTTTTAAATTGTTTCATATTTCTTTTTAATTTAAACAAAGCCATCTAAGGTGACCTGCTGGCATCTGTCTATGTTGACGTTCATGTATATTATTGGTCTTTTAGTGTTGTGTCCATTGCTCATCAGTGACTCCAAATGTCCCTGTAAAGTTTCCCAAGGAAAATAAAGATTTTTACTGTGGAAATTATTTCACTCATTTATAGACACATTACATTTAATAATCTAATGCTGAATCTCTTTACATTACTGCTACTGAAAGAATGAACTGCAATTTTGGCTCTCCTGTGCTAGGTGTTGTAATTCATAAAGGGACATATACTAACACTTGATCTCATGGACTGAATGAAAGAGATAAAATGTGGAAGAAAAATTATCACCATCCACTTCCACAGACACAGAGCAGAGGTGCAGGAAGAGTTGTTCAAGTTCATATAAAATATTCTGTGGCATGGTCAGGTGCTGAACTTCAGTGGTGGGTTCTTCATCTCAGCCCCGTGCACACACATCCATCCTCAGACTTACAGTTTCAGAGAAACAAAGGTGAATCTTTCTGGGAAAGTTAGAATGAATCAAGGGCAGAAACCAATAATCTGTTAAACTGAAAGTTATTGTCAATATAAGTATCGTGACAAAAATCCTGTATATCACTTCTGTTTTTTAAATATTTAATATATGAAATCTTCTTTGATTTTAGAGTGTAGAGAAAATCATCTGTCAGCTTCTCTAAAATTTTCTACATCTCATACAGATATAAGAAAGGAAAAATACTTGAGTTTTAAAAAACAATAATTAAAGTTTGTTAATTTGCAAGTTTTCACATTTGCTTTCAGATAATCATAACATGGCAGCTAAATAAGGATGTGCAATAGTTCCTGTGATAATACCACTTACAATAAAATGATTTGCCTTTGCTGTTAATACATCTGTAGAAGTCTTGGTAGAGCTTTCATAAAAGTTATTGGACTTTTTCACTGAAATCTACAATTCAATATCTGCTTATCCCCTCCATTATTTCCATCAGACAGTAAGAGTATTTCACATTACTTAAAAATCAAGGACAACCTCCTCAGCTGCTTTGAACAGGAAAGCTGCCTGGGCTGGCAGTCCCTCAGTTACACACTCAAGAATCTCTCTCATACTTTAAACAATATAAAAACCATTTATATCTGTAGCAGCAAGATGCGACATTTGTTTAATCTGCTTCAGTAAAGGTAAAATACTCCTTAAAATATTTTTATTTTCTCCTTAGCTTCCATCAGTTTTTCTTTTTGATAGTAATTGTTTTAATAAAAGGAAAATCCTGGATAGGACAAATGGTTTAAATATTTCAATATAGAGATTAAACCATTTACTGTAAATTTACTTAATCTGGAAAAGCCAAGCAGTGAACTGATGAAGAGAATTAGCAAAAAGGCAGCAACCAGGAGCAGAGCTTGGAACACTCCTTGGCAGCAATGCCAAGCTTGGTAACATGCTCCTGTTACCGTGTCTGAAAGGAGCAGGAAGGTTGTTTCACTGAGCAGTGACACCAAAAGCTCAAGTGATTTATTCATAAGGGCTTTGCTTAGCTTTTAAGTCAGAGCGAATTTTCCCTTAGTAAGGACTTCAGGATGAGACCCTGGATGACAAAAGGCAATAGATCAAGAAGGATGTAATAAGTCTGCAAAATGTGGAATGTCACTTATGCACACTCAAAGTCATTTCCTAGTCCTTTTCCTAGGCTGTGTGCCAAGCAAAGCAGTACCTTCATTAAGAATGAATCACAAATTTTACAGAGTAAAGATAATCTTTTGCTCACTAAGTTTATGGGAAAAAAATTAATAAAAAAGCAACAAACATGTGGCTAGAGTTTAGCTAAATATTACAATATTTACAGAAAAGAATGTAAACCCTGATGGGGAGGTGATCCAACTGACACCAATGCTTTCTTTTCCGTATAAACTCCAACCCCATCAGCAAGTCTTCACTTTTATTAGACTTCAAGTATCACTTGCAAGTCCTTGAAGAAGAATAGACCTAAATGTTTATCACAACAGGATCATAATGAAACATGTATGCTTTCTTCTTCAAAGATCTTTTTAACGTGTCAAAAAGCACTTTCTTTTCTCCCTCTCTCTCTACTTTTTTTTTTTTTTTTTTTTTTTTTGCATATGCCTGCTGCAGTATATACTAGAGAGAAAATGAAAGACCTCTTCACAGCAAAGTGATTTTTTTTCTCTTTATTTTCCCACTTGCTCTCAAGGACAATAGGTTATTAGTGGTGTTTCATTCTCCAGCACAGGAACTTTTCAAGCTTCAGAAAGTTTATCCTGTTGAATGAATGCATTCCATTGAATATCTTTGTTACTTTCATGTTGTTAAGATCTGTTTCATTTTTTGATAAAATAATTAACTGCTACTCAAAACAGAAGAATGAAACTGGAAGCATAAGAGTAATAACAAAGAGCTCCTCCAATAACCTAGGAATAGTAAGAACTGATTTTTTGCTAGCTACCAGTTCTCAAAAATCAGGAGAAATCATTTTGGAGTGGCTTTCAGAAAAGCATTTAAAACCTTTTGAATGAAAAAGTAAGATTAAAGGTTTCCCTATGAAATTAAAACCTGCACTTGTTTTGGACTTCTAAAAGGGTTAAAGCAGTTTTATAATAAATTTTAAAAGTAGATGAATGCATTTTGTTCTGTAAAACTTTGCAATTATTAACTTGGGACTTTTCCTAAAAATTTTAACATTTTTTTTTTTTTTCTGATTAAAAATGTAGTAGAATTGGGAAAATATATCTGCAATATGAATTGACTTGTCTATTTCTGGTGGAAAAGCTACAGGTAAAACACTTTCCTGAACACAAGTCTGACTGACAGACTAGAAAAGCAATGGCACTGCGCACTAGGGAAAGATCACATTGTTTTCTGTTATTAGCTATTAGGCCTCTTCCTTACCCAAAGATAACAATAAGCGACATGTTATGTTGTCCCTGAAAAGCATCTGTATGACAGCTACTTTTGTGAAACAGAAGAGAAGCAATTTCTTCTTTGGTCAAAAAGGTTGGTAGAAGACTATATATATATATATATATCCTGTTATCTTCCTAGGAGTGCAGTATGGGGCAGAGAGCACAGTTCCTTCAGATGAAGCCATTAATATAGGAATTAATTGCAATGAATTCATATAGTTTTTTACTTGGAAGAAAACAGAATACTGAACAAGTGAAGAAGATGCAATTCCCAGCACACCGGGAAGACTGGGCACTCTTCAAGAAGGAAATCTTAAAGGCTCAGGAGCGGTCTGTGCCCACGTGCCCAAAGACAAGCCAGCGCGGAAGAGGACTGGCCTGGCTGAACAGAGAGTTGTGGCTAGAGCTTAGGAAAAAAAATTAAAAAATAAAAAAATAAAAAGAGGGTTTATGACCTTTGGAAAAGAGGCCCTACCCTGCAGAGGGCAGGGCCTGCAGCAGGTAGGCCCACTCTACAGGAAATTGGGCTTAGGCCTAGGAATGTGGGCTTGCAGAAGGCAAAAAATAAGCTCAGTCATTCCAAGTTGCATCATGTCCAAATGGAAAAGTTAAAGAAAATACCACCTGGGTTTGGATTGAGGATTTAGGGGTCTTACAATAATGGAAATACGAAAGGCAGGTGGGAAAGGACATGTGCAGTGACAGTAGGCCCGTTGGGCCTACAGGCTCGCAGTGTTTGGTGGATGATGTTCCATGCTTGGGAGTGCACACATAAAACTTCTTTTGCCTTTGGGTTGTCCTGGTATGTTTATAACTCAGAGGATAGCTTTTATTGAAAAGATTCATTTATTGGAGTAAATTAAATCCAAGCATGTAGAAGATATTTAAACTTTGGAAGCAGAGACCATTTGTAAATAGAAGCAATCAAAGCCGACAGTGTTTAGACTTTCGTGGAGACATCAAGGGACAGCTTGTAAGATAATGTATGAGATTTATACAGTGGTCTTGTCATCAGTGACACATGACTGTTTACAATAAAGTCCTCTTCTGAAACTTTTTGAACTGTTGTGCTGTTCAAAATAACCTTGTTAAATAAAAGAGAGAAATCAACTGTCATGAAGTATGAATATGAGCAAAGAACATAAAGCTTTGTGCAAAATCAACTTGTTTGTAAAATCTCAAAATAAAGAATGTTGCTGTACCTGCTAAAGTGTTCCTTGTAATACCTTTCTCTCTGGGTTATCTAAGAGAATAAGAATGACCTTATTGAGTGTGAACAGAAAAGGCCAAGTCCTTGGTTGTGTAAATCAGTGTTCAAGTGTCATCATGTTTAACACCAGAACCACTGTACAGGACACTGTGCAGCAATCTGCCATAAATGTGACATGAACCGCATTAGCTAAAACCTCACTGACATCTACAGCTTGACATAACATGCCACATTATGACACATTGCAAGAACTGAACAGGAATAGGCGTTATCAATATCAGGGAAAACCAATTTCATAGTAATGCAGCTGTTTCTCTAATTAGTGCACTGAAATTTTATATTTTTTCCTTGTTCAGAGTGTCATAATGCTGAACAGTTTCATTACAACAGGCAGAAAATACCTTGATATTGAAAATTAGATGTTTAAAAATGCTAAACTGCATATTTTTGTAAATTTAACAATGGAAAAAAATGTTATCATGCTTTGTAACAGAGAGGATGTTCTGTGTTGAACAGAAATAAATGATTTGAATATTTTCTTCCTGAGAAAGGCCTTTGCATGCTTCACTCCCAAATGTTTTTTTTGTTTGTTTGTTTTTTCTTCTTTCTCTGAATTTCTGCTTCAGCACTTCTCTGTCCCACTTCATTGCTAATTACTTCCAACATTTTCCGGCTATTTCACTTTTTCCCATTTTGGACCTGTCCTGACCCCTCAAGCTGCTCACCTGCTGCTGACTTTCCCACCTCTGCTCCTCCACGGTGATGCTCACTTGGCTTGCTCATCTAAATAACAGCTTTTACAGTTTGGAAAAAGTCTGAGGTGAGGTTTATGAGTCCTATCTGTAGCCATTTAAGGATATCATATTTAACAGATGTTTCTCTTTATGTGTAGCATACATTTTGTAACAGATTGTATTTACATTACATATGCTGGTCCGCAGTTTCTGCTCTTTGATGGAGAAGACAGAGGAGCTCCTGAAACCTCACTGCAATTACTTGAGGTTTTCAGTGGTGTGTGAGCAGTCGGGCTTAGAAACCATCAGTCAACCACATTTTTGCTGGCCTGAATGTTTATCATTAAATTGGTCTCAGAACTGTTTTCATTGTCTGTCATCTGACAAGGAAAACCTGATTTTAGCTTCACCAGAGCTTCTTTCATCAAGGCATCACCTTTCATCCTCCTAATTATCCTGGACTGACTTGTACTTTGGATTTCTTGTACTTCAGCCCTCTTCCATTTAGTAACAATGTAATAATGGCATTTAGCTCCCAGCCATGTTGGGAGATTCAGCCAGCATTTTCTGTCATCGCTGCAGCTTTGCAGTCTGTTTTTAAATGGCTCACTCCATTTCGGAAATCAATAACGCAAGATATATATATGACTTTTCAATTTCTCACAAAGTGGCACTTTAATATGGCCCACAGGGCCATCAAACGACCTAGGAAAACCTACATGCATTCTCAGTCAGAGGCTTGTCTTGACCTGAAATTAGTAAATCCCTCTCCTTCTCTCTCTCTCAGAAATACTGAGCTCTTTCTTTGCCTGGGATGTATTTGCATACTTCCACTGACACCAAGCAAGGCAACAGGGAGAGCCTGGTTTATATTTTGCTAAGGATATTCCTCCTTATTCTTTGTGTTTGCTGCACATTGCTTTAGATCAAACTCACAGCAAACCTTTGTGAAAAAAGTTTTCTTGTGGAAGTATTTATATCCTCCCTCCTTCTAACAGGAAAATTCTCATGCAGATTCTCTTCTTTTGGATAAAAATAAATGTGTTTAGGTACAGATGGTGGTATTAAATGAATTAGTACTATAACAATAGCTGTTAATGAATTAACATCTCTTCAACTTCCTTAGTGATGTAAATAACAAAATATAATTACATAAATTGTGTTGCAAGTCTGCATCTAAATCAGATCATCAACATGCAAGATGGGGATTAAACATAAACTGAAGTATTTGTGAAAAATATCCAGGTGACCAGGAGAGTACTAGGCAGGAGAAGAGTAATTTCCATCCAAAACAGACATTTCTCAAAACCAGAAGCATTAATGATACACAGAGGTAAGTATCAGAGTAATTCAGAGTTTATTAGCTGCTGACAATGGAAAACGCATGGCTTCTTCTGAAATTTGTAACACAAAAAGAACATCTACAGTGAGAGCTCAGAGAAACTTTTTTTTTTTTTTAGGTTAAAATTACTCCAGACAAAACTGAATAGGCCATTGTTTACATAATTCTGAGCAGGTTTACATAATTCTGAGCAGGTATTCTCAGGAATGATGGGAAAAAATCAAACTTTTTCAGCCTGTTCATGAGCAACACATGCAAATGATCTTGTTCAGGAATCCTAGCAGTTTAAATACTTGCCTTAAAAAATAAATAATAATAATAAAATAGTAAATTGATCATATCTTTGTGAGTTTTTACCACAGGTACTGTGTAGATGTCAAACTCAGGCTGTTCCAGTGTAGAAAGCATTCTTCTAAATACATTCTCTAGGTGCTACAAGGCATGTGACACATGTGGCACGTTCACAAAAAAACATATTATGAAAGTAATGGAACAGATTATTTCAATGTTGTATTGAGTCCACAGGAAGCCTGTAAAGAAGTACACACTTTCCACCAACACGTCTGTGAACTCACGGGTTCCTCAGAAGTGATGTGACATGGGAATAAGGATTTTTTTTGAAATATTTTATTGGTATAACTGATGCCACAGATGACAATGAACATATGATGAATATATGAATATATATGAATATCTGAATGAACATATGACAATATGAACAATATGACAATATGAATATTACAGCTTTCAGGTATAAATGGCAGAAGCTTTTCAGCTTAGAAGCCTCTAAGGATTTAAGAATTTTACAATTGTATTTTTTAAACAAAAGAAACAATTGCTATGAGTCTGTTTTTCTACTCATGGACTCATGACAGTGGAGACAGCAATGTCCAGTTGATGGCTCACAAGTTGTCTGGATTTTTTCTGTATGTTTCTATTTGTATCCAGGCAACTCTCCACCATCAAATTATATTAGAAAATTAATTGTAAATTCAACCTTTGAGTAAACTGTTATGTTATTATAATCTTCCTCAGGAAATTGGTCTAGGACACAGGACACTTTGAGATGAACTCAAAACCTTGCTATGCATATTTTGATTCCTATCTTTGCTGCTGTCATACTTTGTTGCATTAACTCTACAAAGTGGGGACTTTTATACATTCTCTCTTTCTCTCTCTCTCTCTCTCTCTCTCTTTTTTTTTTTTTTTTGGTCTGGCTTCGATTTAGATATTAGCTCTATAGGGCTGTACACTTCTTTGTAAGAGCATATCTAGCATAATATGACTGATTTTCTTGGCACCCTGGTGTACTAATA
The DNA here is from genome assembly GCF_013377495.2 of Cygnus atratus. Lineage (NCBI taxonomy): Eukaryota > Metazoa > Chordata > Aves > Anseriformes > Anatidae > Cygnus > Cygnus atratus. Next base: position 23,143,359 of record NC_066370.1, on the reverse strand, counting down.
TGTACTGTTACAACTGCTATACAGTATAATGCTGAAATCAGCTGAAAGCCTGTCTGAGCCCACACAAATCTAGCTGTGGGAAAGCACAGAGCTAATAAAAACAGATAAAATATGGTTCTAGGGAAGTTCTAGTAAACGTGCCAGCTATTGCTACCGGGCAGTAGATAAATATCAAATATTAATATATTTATTAACTGAGAATTCAGAAAGTAATCTAATTAAAGCCCTAATAAAGAAAAATGTTTGCCAAAGAATTAATCACACCTTGCTGTATTTCACTCCATTAGTTTTGAAGTCTTCATTTTAAAGAACTACCTCCACATCCCATTCTGGGCTCCGTTAGACGCAACTAATTGGGAGGAAACAGCTGTTGTTGTATCATTTACTATAACCAAGATGGAGATGTGGTTACAAAGCTTTTTTTATAAATATTATCAAGACAGATACTGGTGATTCTGGAAGTCAGCAAGCTCTAGTGAGAGTTTTAGGAAGTATATTCTCCCTGGTAAGAAGGCAAGGTAGGATTTCTCTGCACACCACCCTCTGTTGGCTCTAAATCAGCCCTTGAGCTTGTTCATGTATTAGGGTCTTCAAAATTGCTGTAAGAGGGAGCGAAGGGAACTGGAAATCATGGTTGCAATAAAAGAAATATATTTTCCATGTTGCTTTTTTATACCTCAACTGCAAACAGAAAGAGCTTGCATGGTTGTGTCTCTGAGAAGAACACAACACACAATGGAAACAAAATGATGAAGTTTTTCCAGCCCATCCTGTGTGAGCTAGCCATGTTTTTTCCTAGAGTAGATGCCAAAGTCAATTTTCCAGACCTGTTTGCGAATACCATGTGGTGAAATACCCTTGGGGATCATTCGATGGTACTTCTTTACCTGCTGTCCTGATGTTCAATCTTCATTTTTCTTTTTCTTACTTTTCATGAAATTACCCCAGGGTACAAAGTTAAGCATGTTATGTCATTTAATTGCTCTCTTTTTTGACTACACATCATACAAAGAGGGGAAAAGTTATTAGCAAAGTGAAGATAACAGAGGCCTTATTTAAGATAAAACAATGCTAGTTATTTATGCTATGAAAAAAATCTCATTCGATATTTGTAATGTTAATGTCACAACAGAATAATGTTGATAATAATCATATATAGAGCTTTTATAGTTTGTGGGCATAATTGTTTTGCCTTTGCATGCCTTATTTTATGTAGGAGGAAAAATAGTTGTAGAGTTTGAATGAATTGTCTAAGGTTAGTGATCCTACCTCTCACAGAGTGAGGAATCAGAAGGTCCCTGCCTGCTGCCTATCTCTCTTTGCCCTAAGTCTCAACTTTTGTCTTTCCTATGTTATAAACTAATTCATATATGTTTGTGTCTGTGTCAAACATAACACATACTTTGATATAAGAAGTGGTTGTACTTTTTGATTAGAAAATAAGGACAATAAAAGATAAACACCTCCAAAACCCTAAGGCAAAAAGGGGAGTAAGTAGCATTATATGAGTATGGGTTTAAAAAAAAAAAAAAAAAAAAAAAAAAGGTCATAAGAAATTGCAGAGAAGATGTAAGGAAAGGTCTACCTTGTCAGGCTATAAGATGAAGTGGAAAGAAGCATCCATAAACCACTAAATAAGAAATGCGCTTTAAATTCTACACTACTCTGTAGAGCTTTTAAGTTGCATACCTTTGCTCCATCCCCACACAGCATGTATGCTGCCAAAGACAGAACATTATTTAAATTTCCTCTAACCTCCCCATCCTTTAAGCATCACTGATAGGCAGAGTAACAGTAATCCTCATCTTCTGTCGCTTGCATTTTCTCTGAGTTTCTTTAGTAGCTCATATTCATGTGTTTCCAATAATGAAGGCTTTCTGCTGATAAAACTCTTGCATATTTAAATGGTGTTTTGAAGTGAATGTAGTCTGCTCTTCTAAACTTCTAGACAAGACAAGCAAAAAAGAACCCAATTTAAAGGAAGGAGCTATCAACCAGATGGGTAAAAATACGGTCTCTGTGTGCCTGCACTAAAATGAGAGAAGTTATCAAGCAAGATGAATTGGCCTTCTAAAACATGTTAATGTTGTCACTTTACTGTCCCTTTTTTTCCGTGATGCTTGAAAAATGTTTTTTCTTGGCTAAATAAAAGCAAAGCAGGAATCAAACTTCCTCCCAATCTCACTCTCTGGTGAGTCTTGGCAGTTGAGAGTTCTGTCTTCAAACTGACAGAACCAAACCATCCCCAGGAGCAAGGAAACCAGGGGTATGCAGAAACGATTCACTCAGTCAAAACTTTGTGTCTACATACAAAAGTCTCCATAAAAGGTCTAATTTGATGAATAACATGCTGAATAACCAATGTCCTCTTTTGTACTTAAGGAGACCATTAAATGAGATGCCTCAGTGCAGCTTAAATTAAGGCAATCAGTTTTCAAAAAGTTTCTTCAAAAGCTTTGACTGCTTAGTGGAACCAGACCAAACCTCTTTGTAAACCTCACACACTATCAGGACTCTAAGAGCATATTATTGAGTCAAAGTTAATAAGAGCATTTTCTTGGAGAACCAATATCACAATTCATACCTAGCAGGATTTAGTCCTGAATGGATTACCCTAGGCGTCCAAGTGCTTCAGCGCTGTTTGGCTTTTTAGACATATTCCTTTTTGATTCCTTTTTGGAAATGCTGTGGGGAAGGGGTCTGCCCTGGGGGAATCCTGGATACTTCAGTCCTTCAGGGTGTATTTGAAATGAGACCTGGGCTCAGCACAGAAAGAGCAGAATTTGTTATATGAAGCAAAATGAGAAAAGAGGGAATGAGCAACGTCTTCCCCAAAGCTCATTTTTGATAGAAATATCTGGGTAATAAAGGATAAAAAACGAGTAGTGAAGACCTTTTTTCTTCTTTTCTTTTTTTTTTTTTTTCTTTTTCTTTTTCTGAAAGCAGTACAAGAGACTAATATCTTTTCTACAACAGAAAAATATGGACTTTCATAAATAATCTATTGAAATCTAATTAAGCCCTGATTTGTAGTGTAGAGCTTTTTTCAAATCCATTTATATGAGCTAAGTACCCTGAAATCAAAAGTAAGCACACCAAAATCAGCCTGCTGGCACTGGTGTAAAACCATCATAAATGATAGAAGAGTCAGGCCAAGTGAGAAAGAAAAGCAAGAGAGAAAGCAAAATACAGACTGGCTCTGGGGATGGGGGAGAGGAAAAGAAGCTACAAAATAACACTGAAAGATGTTTTTTTCCTTTCCTGTCCCTACTGCTGAACACACCAAGAAAAAGCCTCCCAAGAGACTGTCAGGGGAAGAACATATTGTGAAAACTTCACAACAGCACTTTAAAATGCATTTTATTTCATCCACATTCATCTGAGAGACTGGAAAAAAGAGATAAGAGGAGGAGAGAAAATGGTAAGACGAATAAAATATTAACATATATACAAAATGTCAGAAGCACGAATAATTGAATATTTGACATTTTGACTCTTTCAAGCTTTGTGATTCCCCAAAAGCACTTCTAGATGCAAGTATTTTTGGATGAAAGACTTTAATTTGCATTAATATCTTTCCTTTCACTCACATAAGATCTTAAGGCATTTTACCATCTGGAAAGAAGGGAATCATCTATAATTACAAGGTAGCGTGAAAAGGAGCTTTCCCATCTTTCACATTTTTTCTGTCCTCTCACTACTTCTCATGATTCCGTTTAGAAAACAGTGCATTACCAAAACCTCTAATGCATCTAAGAAAAATTCAGGTAGGATGAGAGTTTCTTTGCTAGATCTCTCCTTACCTGCAAGGATTAAGCTCTTCTTTTTGCTGTGGCACTGGATGTGCCACCACTGCCTCCCCATCCTCACTGAATATAACATTTTCTCTTGGCATTGAAAACATAAGGAAAAAAATGCAACTGGAGTCCAGAACAGCCATCACAACCTAAGAAAACATTTTGTTTTTTTTTTTCATTCCCAAGTATTTTGAAAAAAAAAAAAATCAATAATAGTGTTTAGTGTGGAAGAAGACACAAGAAACTGTTTCCAGAGAACATATATTAAACTAATTAAAATTTTTAATTTTGCATGTGCTGTTCCTTTCTACATGCTTTTTTATGTAGCAAGCTATGAAGCAATGAAATTCACTTTAATTTTCCACTTCTCTTGGATGCAATGAGAAGCTTAGGCTGATTCAGCAAAGTAGGAATAATTTTGACACTTGCAGTTACCAGATGAGGTTTAATATAGGGAGGGATTCAAGCTCTCATGGGAAATCTGCAAGTGCTTGCAGATTCATAAGTTTATCCATAAATGTTTAAGAATTTGCAAGTATTAGGGGCCCATTTTCAAATGAAAAAATAATAAAAAAATAAAAAATAAAGAGAAAAAAAACTTTTAAAGATTTTGGGAACTTAACATGTACAGTTAACAAAAAATCACCTCGCTGATGGTAGAACTGATCCACAGACACAAGAGGTTTGCTAGATATATTACCAGTTCCCCTGTTAAGAATAATGATTAAGAATAATGATTACGTCTCTCTGCACAGCCCGCGGTATGTCTGTGTGCAGATATGCATCTCCCTCTCCCAACACAAAAGCAGCATCAGTTTGAAGGCTCAGTGATGAAATCCTCCCTCTGCAATGCTTCCTAGGGTGGATCTCTTCTGTTAAAGCCCACGAGCATATCCAGATTACGGTCTTGGAGAAAATCTGCCAAGCGGGGCTGCATCTCGGGGATCCCGTATTGAGCCAATGCCTTGTTTTCCCCAAAATTTGAGCTGCCATAGCCTGCAACTGTGGGTGCTTGCAGCTCCCATGATATGGCCAGCACGCAGAATGTGAGCAAATAAAAATGCAGGGAAAAAAACAGAGAAACACCCTTGTGTGAATACACACAGGCGATTTCTTTGCGGGCTGTGACTGCAAAATGTTTTGCATTCCCCCTTCTCCCTCTATTTTTATCCTGCTTGCACCCAGCTGGACACTGTTGTTTTGACAAGGCTCGGGCGGGTGCCAGGGCGCTGCGGGGCCGTGGGACGGCACCCGGATACTGCCTCTCCATCCTCACAGACTGCCCTTGCAAATGTTTCCCTGCTGTACCGGAGCTTCAGTCAGCTTTGGCCACATTGCTGTGTCATCTGTATGATAGTCCTCTGGAGCCAACAAATTAATCCAAAGCCACTCTTCCGAAAGCGGCCTGCTCGCAGCTGAGAGCAGAGTGCTCCAGGACCCTGGCTAGGAACACGGCAGCACCATGTATTGGTTGGCTTGAAGAGGAATCACAGCAGACATATTACTGTTCAGCTTCTGAAGATGCTGATGGGGAAAAAAAATCTGGTATATCATTTCTGTTGTTGTGTAGACTACAGAAAATCTTGTCCAAACTGCAACCCCCTTGCTTTCAACATTTAAAACCCTGCCAGAGCCAAGTGCTGCCCTGCTCCGAAAATCCTCCACATGCCTCCAGGTGACCTTTCAGTCTCCTCAGACACCTAGGCTAATAACCTTAAATTCATGCAAATATATTCGACCATCTTCCCCTCTTTTTGGTCATTTTAAACATTATTTGACTCTACTCATTCTTAGCATATAATGATGTTAATGAGAATGGACCTCCACCTTGCTACTTTTTGTTTGAAAACAGCTATCTTGAGAAATTTCTGCAAGTTGCTGGTAACAGCAACTAGAGATTAATATAAGGGGTGACAGTATATGAACATATAGTAAAAGAGAGCATCTTTAAAATGTTCGGGAACAGGGGCAGGGAGGGACAGAGAGTGTTTTGCTACTTTATATTGCTACTATAAGCTATGTTTCAGGTGTGAAATTTATGCATAGCAAGATAAACGATTTACTTAAAACTATATTGCAAGTCTGTGGCATGGAGAACAAAATCCCAGTCTCCTGGTCTCAGTATGTTAACCACAAGCTCACCTCTCCCAACATGTAAATATTTGTAAGCAGAATTTTTCTGTTTAACAACTTAATGCTTTGTATGCTAAAAGATTACATTTCCTATCCGTGAATTTCTGAGTCCCAGTCATAGAGTCACAGGATAGAGCATCTTAATATGAGCAAGAAGTAGCAGGCAATAGATTGGAAACTACTGCTACTTTTATCTTCTGCAAGAGTTTCTCTAGGATCTGTCATCCACGCATCAGCCTATTCCCCAGTGGGAGCAGGTGGCTGTTCCTCACAAACATGCAATAAATGATATTAAAAAAAAAAAAAAACAACAACAAAAAAACAAAACAACACATAAATAAAAAATAAACAGCATGAGAAATTTCATATCATCTTAAAATATACTGAGGCAGGGAGGAATATAAGATGGAAGGGATGAGTCAGTTATACCTTAAGAGTGAATAAATTAAAGCATTAACCCTCAGAGTATTTTGACAAGGGCTAAAGTTTGACTGCAACAAGAGGAAATAGGCTGTGGGATCATTATATTTTACACAGCACAATGGTTATTCTTTTTTAGTGAACGGTGTGGCATCCCTTCGCTGGCAGTGGCGGATCAGTCTCTGGAGGCATTTCTCACTCATAACATACCCCCATAAAATCTGGGTTAGATAACTTCATTGTGGCTGACATTTTTAGGCAGCCTCTATAGAAGAAGCTGTATGGCGTCTCCATTTTGCTGAGCGTGCAGTGCATTTACATCCCTGTTTCAGATCTGAAGCCTAGTATAGGACGATTAGGTCAAGGTTAGTTGCTTGTTTAACCTTTAGGATGGGTGTTAGAACTAAAAATAAATAATTAACTTAAGGCTCCTCAAAATTAGGACCTTATCAATGTGAGATGAAGTATACCGGATTAAAGTTGAAAGTTTTTTTTTTTTTTCTAAATTAATTAATTCCTAACCTAGGGTTTGAAACAAAGGTAGTCTTAAGTAACAAGCACAGAAAACCTCTTTTCAATGCTTCCCAAGTAGTACAGAATATGGAGGATGTTTGACATAGTTTAATGAAGCAATGCTGTCTTCCATATCCATTTTTGTCTTTTTATCTTTTTGTCTTCCATATCCATTAGATTTTCATAAGTTTATATGGTGCTGTGATTTGGACATTTAAAACACTAAGTGTAAACCATGTTTCTAACGCTGACTTTCCATGTTCATCACATACATTGCCATTTTAAAGAGGGCAAAAAATATTTATAAAAAAATGCACAGCCATGCTGAAATACTACTTTTTTAATGTTGTTGAAATGAAGAAGGGAAAATCCTGTTTGCTGTGTCCACAGAGAGTAGGACAAAAAACAATCAGTGGGCCTAAATCGTAGAGAAGGTGATTCTGCTCAGGCATTATAGAATTCATTTGAAGGAGGAGAAGGCTGTAGGGTCTTCAGTATTGTATGAAAAAGCTTGACAAACAATCAGGGCTGTTTAGTTGGGCAGACCTTAGGGAAGGGAGATGCACTAGATGATTCTTGATTGCATGACATTTTCTTAAATGATGCCCTTGAACTCATTTTCTTTTTTCCATCTCCCAGCTCTAATATATGATGCCAAATTACCTCAAGGAAACTGAAAAATTTGTAGGCAGAAAAGTCCACTCTCATCAGAAAGAGCTGGGCAATAAAAAAGGAAAACTGAGAAAAGCTGTCTGTAAATCGTTGAAAGATTGAACTGATAACATCTGCTAAGGCTAAGATGTAGGACTTAAAATAAATATAATAGGTCAGAAATGAAGAGAAGATAAAATCCCAGGCATCCAACAAATAGTTGTCTATAAGCAAGAAGATTTTTTTATATATACATACTTAAAAGGTCTTATGTGCTTTTACCATGTGTTTGAAATGCTTATTGTTTTAAAATATTTGATTTCATGTATTAGTTACAGAATTCTTGTCAATGAAGACAGTTTTGGAAATGAATTTGAAAGAAAGTAGGATGCAGATTAGACATAAGGCCCTTGCAATCAATAGGAGACTTCACATTGATTTCAGGTAGTTCATGTATTATTTAAAGATATAGTTGCAAACACATCAGGAATCACTTGAGAAGGCACAGACTGAAAGCAAGGTGAAATTGCTCCTCTCTGTGGGAAATGTTCTCTCCCCTTGTGTATTGGTCATCATTTCTGCAGATATTGCTCCTTCAAGGGATTACCTAGAACACCAGAGAAAACACGTATCCTTGCCCCTTAGTGTATCCCAGACAGATATGGATCTACATTTCAGAGCTCTCACTGAAAATTAGGTTACATCCCACTTTTTTTTTTTTTTTTTTTTTTTAATTGGGGCAGCGATTTGAAATACCTACTGTATATTTGTATCTGCTAAGGTTTTGCCTTAAACATTGATTAATATAATGTACTTTTCCATATCCAGCACTATTCCCATTTTCATTGATCATGAAGAAGCAAAAATGAGAGAAAAGATGAATTAAATTAACATCCAAAGGAGAAATTATCTGTTAAAAATACTTATTGAGCAAAATGAGGTCTTTAATTTGTTGGTGTTCTACTGAAGAAGAAAAGAAATGCAATTCCATGAAAATTAAGCAAGAGGAAAAAAAAATACAGAAAGATCAGAGATGCAGTGAATAAGTGTCCTAGATTTTGTTCACTGAAAAATAAAATCAAGTAGATATATCAGTGGTTGGCTTCATATAGGAATATACAGCTTAATGGTGAATTAAGAATGCTGAGTATGGAAAATTAGTAGGTTCTTTCTGCTAAATTGTTTTAATTATTCTTGGCAAAGGCAGAATAATTCTACAAGAGTTTTTTATGATTTTTTTAATTAATTGAAGAATTTAAATGAAGCACTTTAAACAATTGTGCACTTGATTAAATATGCACAGTTAAATTGGCAGCTGAGCACTAGAGCTGAAAACTGTGGTATTCCAACCCAGACAGCTTCCATACTTTCCTCGCCATGCAGGAATTTTAAACATGGAATAGATTTGTACACATAACTTTCACTTGAGTAACGGTTTGCTTTCACGTTTTATAGCAAAGTCTCTGATCCACTGATACGTTCTTGAAAACCCCCATACACATTATGGATGAGATTTTTCTGGAGCATCCAGCATTTGCTTTAGTCTCCTCACATTCCAAATCAATCACCCGTTGATTTTAATGGGAGCAGAATTAGGGCAACATGGTACCTTTGGAAAATGTCACCATCTTCAGAAAGGATGGACAGACAACAGAGCTTTAGGGCCAGGAATGCTTTATGACTCGAAAAAATGTCTTAGAATATGAAGCCCTATTTTTGAAGGTGTCTTGACCTTTTTCAAAATCATTCCTTATCCCGTGAACATGGTGGGATATTAGTCACCAGATAGCTAATTGAGCTTTTTATGCAAATGACTCCCCAGCTTGATGGCTCATCTGGAGGGGACATATCTCCCATTCTGTTTTTTTGTTTTGTTTTGTTTCGTTTTGGTTTTACACAGGGTATACAGCTTTATTTTTCTTGATCACCATCAAAAGTGTTTTTCTTTTCATTGACTTTATGTGAACATCCATGCACTTTTAGTAAGTTTTCTGTCTGTGCCCACTTGGAAATCAAGGAAATTTATGCTCATTCTCTGGAATTACACTAGTTTTGCATTCTGCCAAAAGAAGGCATGACTATTACTTACAAAAAGACAAACAAACAAAACAAAACAAAACAAAACAAAACCACCACCCAGCATTGTCTTCCATTCTTTAGCTGAGAACTGTCATGATTTAAATCACATATCAGCTAGACTGGTTAACATTAACTCTTTATTTATTTATTAATTTATTTATGCCAAAGTTCTCCTTTTATTAGAGACAATACAAAATCAGAGAAGAGCAATTCCTTCACTGAAATCTAAATAAATTGTTCCAATGATTTTTATCCAGCTTCAAATGGTTTTGCATTATTTAAAATAATGCTATTCAAAATCAGTGAAAAGATTTTAGAGTAGAACATCACCTTGAAAGATGCTGCAGGGTACTGCAGGATGTAGCACTTGCAAGGGCGAGAGGAGTTTGAGATCTTAGGAAAAAAAAAGTTAAAAAATTTTGGGTTCTGGATGCTTGAGGTTAAACAGAGCAGAAAAGAATACAAGAAGTAGAAATAAATTTAACAGCACATGGCCTACTAATGTAAAATAGTGACAGCAAGCTTTGGTGTACTGTTTTACTTCTTGAAATAGTTGCTTTGCAGAAGTTTTTGTGGAATATTTTGGCTTTTCTTTGCTGGTAATAAAAGTTTTAAAACTATTTAACATCCAGCACTGGAGGAGTATGTACCTTTCCGTTCCACCAGTTTTATTTTCCTCTAACCATCAGTGTTAGTAGCATCCTTTTCCCACCCCCAAAATCTAAAAGCCATAAAAATCACTGAGTTCTAAAGAAGAGCTCTTTGGCTTCTCTGCAGCTCTCCTGGCTGATGATTTGCTTTCTGGCTTCTGGGCCAAACCCCTGCCGCAGTGAGCAGCCCGTGCGTGCTGCAGCAGGGTGCCTGAGGACAACCTGCTCGCCCTGCCCACGGGTCCCACTGCACCAGGGGTTCAGCTCAGACCCATCTGAGGGCACTGGGCTCCTGTCTTCTCCCTACCACCCAACAGGAACCAAAGCAATTCCAGGGTGTGGGCCATTTTATTTATTTATTTATCTGGGGAAGAGGGGGAGTTACTAAATTTTTTAAAAGAAATGCACTTCATTAGCTGATTATGTATGAGATACTTTGCAACACCAGGAACTATTTAAACAAGTCAGATATCTTCAGATCTATTTATTTCCAGCTAGGGAATGAGAAGGATGCATAAAACTTGGGAGATGTGTAAAAACCTATCTGAAATGTCTTGTTCACCATTGGAGTTTTACTCCTTTTTTAACCTTAGGGCATGCAGTATTAGCTAATGGATTTTAAACTAGATATAGCTCAGTGGAGAAGGCTTTTCAATTTTATCTGCAGCAGAAAAAAAGTAAGTTTTCAAACAGCATTTATATTCCTTGCTGAATCGGAGTCCATTTGCCTTTGATCATCATAAAGAAATATAAATCAGCTGTAGCATTCCTTTTGATTATTTACCCTTTTACACAGAACCCTTAGGCAGAAGAGATTCGTGTTTGCTCTTGATTAATATGCTCTCGTGTCTTTTAAAAGCGGGTGCTGGCTGTAGATGGTAGTAGCAAAGATAATAGTTTTTAATGCTGAAACAGTGGGCAAGTTGTATCGTTTCCTTTTACTAGTCCCACTTCAGGAGAGATGCAGACAGGTCATAAAACTACCGGGTTTTAACCAAATGAGGTGGGAATTTGTAGATGTGAAGGTTTTATAGAGAAGTTATTATTTCAATTTTCTCCTGAAAACAGCAACAGCAGCAAAAGACAAAAAATAACCCACCATAATGCCTCAATAGTGCTCATAGGCACTATTAGACCAGGAATTACTTTAAGTTAACCCACTGCACATTAATTAGAAATCTCTTGCATTAAGTTAGGCTTTTCTGGAATCTTTTTGACATATGAAAAAAGATTATTTAAAAATTCAGTTTCAGAAAAAACATACCAAAAGGGTATGTGCTCCTGCTAATTTATAAAATCCTGTAAACCCTAGATTTACGGGGAAATCTTTCAAAATGAGAAATGCAGTACTGCATTATAATTATGAGAAAGACTTGGGATCCTTTATGTGTTACGTATCTAGGTGCACAAATGCAGAAGGAGGTCATGATGGGACGCTGAGTACGAGGAGCTGAACCAGCTTCCAAGCCAGACCAGCTCTCAGGCTCTGGGTGCTGAAGGTGGGGACTGGAGGCCACCAGACACAAGAAATATGTTCAGAAAACAGCCAACCTCCATGCTTAAAACAAGTGAGAATGTCAGTTCAAGACAGAGGATTTTTTTTTCTTTTTTTGTGGTTATGCAGTGGTGGGCAGAGTAACAACAGATTTGGGGAAGAACAAAGAGTAGGTGATGTGTCTGGGAGCTTGAAGACAACTCTAGTGCTGCATTTCACTTCTAATACCAGCCTTGAGCATCTGGCAGGAGATCGACCATAAAACAACATTTGCTCTCATTATCATTTTTCTGTGCTCACTGTTTTACACCTTGCAGGTATACATGAATCACCAAAGCTGTGCTTTTCAGGATCAGCCCTCAATGTAAACTATAAAATGCCCCATAAAAAGGTTCACACTAGTGCTTTGTTCCCAAGTTGATGCTTTTATTTTAATGCCTGTGGCAAAAAATAATTTTCATAACTTTTTCTTAATTTCAAGCATTGAATAGAATTATTCTGGATTACCTCCTCTGTTACCTTTTTAACATGAAAAAAGTCATTTACCAATTTACCAGATGGTAAATGTGTTTCAGATGTGCTGACCACCCTTCCTGAAATACTTGGCAGTGGATGGGAGTTTTATATCTTTCAGCCAGTCGTAACAGATGTACAGTAGAGAAGAAAATGAGTTAATAGATGATGGACGGATGGATGGATAGGCATGTACAAAGTGTTTGAATGTGATTGTCATTCTGCAGTTTTATATAGATCTCCTTTATTTTAGGATAAAATATCCACAGCATTGACATAAAGAAAGAGTGTTTTAGGTTGTGAAATTCATTTTGCAGTTATTGCTTTGAAATCTAAAAAAGCCCTCATAAGTGTTTTTTTTCTTTTTTTTTTTTTTTTCTTTTTTTTTTTTTTTTCTCCACCAGGTTTGTAAGAGTACAGGTAAATACCTTCAGCTGGAGTGAGGTGGATGGCTGCTGTGTTACTCTCCAAAAATATAACTCTCTACTGAACCACAGATCAGTATTGCAAGGTGTAATACCAGCAGAAATAATCAATTGCTACTATTGAATTATTTTCAGTGAGATTAATGTTATAATATTTTTTACCATATTATGAAAAATTATGATTTTGCAAGCTTGGCTTTCAAAAAAGATCAAGAAGAGAGCAATGTTATATATACACTCCCAAGCCACACACAAGGAATAAAAATGTTATTATTCTTGGCCATATTGTTCTCAATACGGGCAATATTAGTGTATCCAGTTTTATTGAAATATAAATGTTAATAAATGTACTGGTGTGGCTGACTATCAAAAGTTACTCCTAATGTGGTTAAATACTTGAGGCTGCATTACAGTGGGCAATAAAAATAGTTCAAGTGCAGGAAAGATGCACTTATTCAGAAGCTTTTTATGAAGTTAATCTAGAATATTTCAGTTAAATTACTGCTTTGAATGTGAAGGGGATTAGGTAATTGATAAAGCTGAAATAAAATTAGATTTTCTCATAAGCAAGCCCTATAACAAATCAGAGGTCTTCAGCTGGTTCTCGAGCCATTGAAATGCACATACTTCACTTCATAGTAACAAATAGCAGTTGCCTTTTATTTGTATGTAAAGCTCCCAAATACAATTTCAAGTATTTTTTGAGGCTTCTTTTACTGAGATATCAGTAAATGTCAGGAACGTGGAATAGGCAGCTAGGATGCTGACAGGCAACCGAAAAGTGAGGAGGAGGGTTTTAAAAGCATGTGTTTGGCCTGGCAGGGATGTCTTGAAAGTTGGGAGTGGATGCTCTCATTGACTTCAGTAGAGCAGAGCCAGCCTGGCCATCATCTCTTCTGGAAACTGCCTCTTTGTTGTTTATCAAAAGATTATTTGAACTATCAAACATTTGAGTCTGCAGAACTAGTCTGGAAATCTCTAGAGAGAAAGGATTTATTGTTGATGAAAACAATTGCTGTACTTCTTGGTTTTGATTATGACAAGAAAACCTCAAAACCAACATTTTTTTTTTCCGTGGGATTTCTACTGAGCTGTCCTTGGTTCTCAGTTCCCGAAGGCACCTGGAAGTGCCCATGGGTATGCCTGCCTTTCTCTTCATAGCAAGCCTTCAAACAGACCTGAAGCATGTGGAGATGTCTGCATACCAATATAAATGAAGCAACACAGTGCAAATGGCATTCAAAATAATGTCTGTCGTCCCTCAGGAAGTGTAGTGCTTTGGTATTTGGAAGTGAAAGATGCTTTAGGAGTTAAAAGCAGTGCACTTGTATCCAAGGATACAGTTCCTTACCTGAAATATCTGAAAATTATTCAGAGAAGACAGAAGAACCTGTTGTTGTCCTATTTCTTCTGTCTTTTGGCAGGTAGGGGATGGGTTTGAGAAATTACTATTGTTTTTTCTAGTGTGAAGGCCAATGACGGCCCAATCCGCTGCCTGTTTGTTATCCGTGAGTATGCTAAGTCATTTTATAAAACTAAACATAAAGGCTGGAAAACATTATAGGGATTTTAAGAAAGCATTTGTGAACATGACGCTGTTGTTTGCCAGCTGCCAAGAGTTTTGTGGGTCGGCCGTCTGCCTCCGCCAGCAGCAGGAACAAAATACGATGGGGTCAGGCAGTAATGGGGCTGCTGCCGCTTTGCAATTTCTTGGTGACAGTGATAGATTTTAAAACAAATTGGTGCTAAGGTTCCAGAGGAAAACTCCTCAGCAGATTACAGCACTATCAAGAGGGGTCAGAGTCGGAGCCAAATCAGTTTGACGGTGTCTTGCCACCTCCTACCTGGCGCTGCTGCGTGGTGCCTACAATGCCCAGGTGGCACGGACGGTTCTAATGCTGAAATACTGCCCCAGCCCCGTTCTACACACATTTCAGGACATTTTTTTGATGCTCTTCCTGTAGATGGGGAAAAGAAGTAAAGAGGAATCCTATCACAGATGAAGTTGTTTGCCCTGTCCCCGCCAGCTATTCGTTATAACACAGGCCAAAACCAATGAACAGGGAAATAGATATCCTGTCTCATCTGGTCAAGACCCAAGTTGTCAGCAAGTTTACCTTGATGAAAAACAAATCTGAGAACATCCAGTCCTGCAACACATTCACTGGCAAAAACACAGGATCTGGAGACCTTTAACTGATAAAGGGATCCCACAGATGCTAATGGACAATTTGTGATTTAGAGATGAAAAGAGCAAGGTGTTGGAAATCTCCTGTTTGTGGTACAGCTGGGGCACCGAGCTGAGACCTGCTTACCCAGTCCCATGTGTTCTTTTAAAGACTGCCAGTCCATATACAGTTTTCTGATACAAATGTAAGTAATGAATTAGCCATCACCAAAAATCTTCCAGACCCTAACCCAAAAAGCAGAGGATATTAAAGAAGGCACCTGGGAATTCATGGGCTAAGTGAAAGTATTGACTATGCCTAGGAAAGGGATAGCTATTTGTCTTTGCTGAAAAAATAAATCTGCTATCAATGCAAACCCAAATTGTACTATTGCCATGTTATAACAGCACAATTAGATTGGAATTACTTTTATCTCTGTAGAGTAGACAGCACTGATGGTTGCTATACTTAGGGGTAGATATCCATACTATTGAACCATGCTACAGCAAACAGACAAACAAAAGAAAATTAAACCTGAACACTGAGATGACCCCGAGACTGGGGCTTCACTGGCATTGTCTGTCCCATCACTCAGCAGGGAGAGCATCTGCTTGCAGGTTACCTGCACTTCCTGGTGTTCCCAGAGACCCAAAAACTGACTTCTGAGAATAAATTGCTGTCAAGGGTAGGCAGAAAACATCTTCTCTTGCCCAGGTTTGAATTTAGCGTTAAATAAGACAATCCTGAACTTTGTATTTTTTAACCTGCTTATGATAACTCTTTCTATTTTGCTGTGAAGCTGCTGGAAGCATGCAACAGAAATTACATGCTGGTTGCAAAGGGAGATGGCACCATCGAGCATCTTGTTACTGGTAAGTTGAAGTAGACTAATACTTAAAGTATCCTTGGGCTTCAGCTGCCAATCTCTTTAATCAGATCTACTGTTGTCATTTCTACAAGTACTACAGGTCTAAATTAGAGGCTGGATCTCTTCACGTTGTCATTAAAGAACTGTGAAAGAGCAATGGCCATGGTAGACAATGATTATTTTGACAAGGGGATCATATTACACCTCTGTACTCTCCCAGAGCAAATCATACTTGATCATTATAATTGAGAGGTGCATTTCTTCAGACTGATGACTTCTATCTTTGTAGCATTTCTTTTCAGCCTAGATTATTACTTGTTTCCTTCCTTCACTGCCACTAAGCACTACACTAGCAGGTATAGAGTTTTATCCTTTGCCATCCCTATAATCTGCTGTTATTTCCACAAGACAGCCTTTTGAATAAGCTATTTCAATTTCAGTGATTTGATTCCTTTACCAATATTTACATAAATAAAATAAGCCATAACAATCCAATTTAGAGCTTACATGACTGCATTCACTTCCTTTGATCCCCAAACATTTGAAATGTGATTTCTTTCCTGTGACAGCACAGATACCATCAAATAGAAACATCTCTTGGCTGTATTCAGTACAGGCCTATCACTTTTAACAACTTTTACTTGAAAAAAAAATAATTTAATAACCTTATTCCTTGCAAAGTGATGAGTGGAACCATTTTTGTGGCTTAAATTATTGATTGCCCTTAAGCATCTCATTTCAAACATTTTCAAAAGGGAAGCAAACAAGAATATATTTTACAAATAAAAATCAGTTTAATGAAAATTTCCATAAGACAAATTGACTATGATTCTCACTTGGTTTTGATTAAAAATGTTTCAAAATGATTTTGGAAACTATTTTTCTAGTTATATTCCTGAACTCTTTATTTACTGAATTTTGTAATGTTCATATGGATGGAAACTAAAAAGAGAAAGTTGATTAGAGAATGACTGAGTTTTTCTAAAAGGGAGATTTACTGAAATGGATCCTTACTTGCTAAGACTGCAGAATATATTTATATATGTGATTCACCATACGGATGTAGGAAAATGTTCAAATATTTGTGTATCAAGTTTCAGACTTTCATAAATGTTTGCTACAGCAAGTAACACTGACTGTAAAATATCTTTTTTTTTTTTTTTTCCTATAGAAAGTAACACTGACTAGAAAATATCTTTTAGCTTCAAACCACACATTTGATTCAGGAAAATCAAAATGACAGAATGAACCAAATGAGTAAGGAGGACATTACTACCTAGATAGTAAGTCCCCATTATGAAACTGCATTCATGACATGACCTTTACTGTCACAGCCACATTTTTACAGAGCAGTTGCCAAATCCATCCATGCTGTTCTGCAAGTTTTTCAGACCTTGACATTACGTATCCTACGTATCCTACTAAGACTTGGCCCAGGAGACAGCATTAACATCAGCCCCCTGTGGGTGTCAGCCGCTGCCACAAGCGGTCCTTGTACGTTCGCTGCCGCCTCCCCATCCCACCCTTCCTGGGTAGAGAACATTTTAAATGTTTGTGTAGGGTCAGTGGTGCATCAGCGCAGGGATGGTGGCTCAGTCACGTTCCCAGTTAACACAGTCCAGGTTAGCAAAGCTGCAAGAGTTTCTAATGAAAAGTTACATCTTAAAAGTCTGCGTTTTAACAATTCCCACAAAAAAGTGGTCTGCAGAGACACATGCTACAGCTGAAATCTCTCTGGAACTGCAGGCAGATGCCATGCTGCCTCTCTTCTGCCCCAGGACCAAATGAGGCTGCTTCCCCACACCCCAAATGGTATTGGTGAAACACTGCTTCAGCAGAGGAAGGACTGGCAGACCAGGACCAAAACTGTATTTCAACTGATGAGCAAATCTTAGCCATGACAACAACATGCATCTTTTAGTAAAGTTATTCATTATTAAGTTTACTCTTTTGTTCTGTTTTTGTTTCCTTTCTCCCTGTAATATAATGGATTGTTTTTCTCAGCATAATGAAGCTGGATGAAAAGGAAGAAAATTCATAGCTGTTGCTATTTTTTATTTTTTATTTTAGTTTGAAAAACAGGAATTTGAGGAGAAAATGCAGTATGAGTACCCCAAATGTTATATGCTAATATATATAATTAATAAACACAATACAATATAATTATCTGATGTACTTCATAAAAATTGCTGCTACTGCAGTATGTAAAAAAAAAAAAAAGTGAGGAAATACAGGAATAGCTTCTTGGACACAGAGGTCAGGGAAGGGTACTATCAGCTGAAAATGCTGTCATTATTCATAAAGCTGCAGTTCAACTGGTGTAAAATATGATGCACTGTCATTTAACAGGCACACACAAAATCATAAAAATCTGTTTTAATCATGTAATCACAGGTACTTCTGGGACAGTCTCTTTGTCCTACAGAAGAACTGCAGCTATTTTGGAAAGCACATCCACTTCATATCTTCATCCAAGGAAACAACCACAAATCAATTAGATTAGAGCAGTGACTGGGTGAAGCAGGAGTTAAGGCTGTGTGTGTCAGCATTTCTATTAGGTTGATAAGTAACTCACTGTGAAAAATCTAAACAGGGGCATAGGCGGTCTCTGCAAATAAGTTGTCTTATTATTTTCTCAAAATTTTAAATCATTGGTCATTCTGAACTCATGTCAGCTTCATTTTGCTGCTGCGTGTCTGCCAACTTCAAGAACATCCTTGTGTGGATATTAATACCTGAAATACCACATGTGAATTTAATTTTTCTGATAAGGTTTTGAAAATGAATCCTCAGTCCCTGCTGGTGGTAATGGAGGAGTTAAGGCTCCAATCAATTTCATGGAGTGTAGGCTTTAAAGATTTATTAATAAAAAATGATCCAGCAAGTTTAGTCATTTTGGATTTCTTTAATGAAAAGATGTTTAAATATGTAAACACATAAAGTAAATATTCACGTAAAAATGATTCACTGATGTATTTTTAAAGCTTCCATGACAGGTTTTA
The DNA here is from genome assembly GCF_013377495.2 of Cygnus atratus. Lineage (NCBI taxonomy): Eukaryota > Metazoa > Chordata > Aves > Anseriformes > Anatidae > Cygnus > Cygnus atratus. The sequence goes on along the minus strand of NC_066370.1, from coordinate 23,124,645 downwards.
ATATAAAGTTTAAGCAAAATTGCCAGAATAAAGCTTGTGGATGTTGAATTCTTGGCTCTGTTATTCTTTTTAGAATATGTGATATGTTCAATAACAGAGATGCACCAATAGAGAAGTCTTGCAAAATATATAAGGTCTTTAATAGGCTAAATTAACCCGGAAGGGAGAAAAAGGCAAAGCTACACATACTACCAGTGAAAACCGAGAAGACTTGATAAGTCACAATGCAACTTCTTCATTGCAGAGACTACATGTAATGCCATTAGACACACAGGTTAGAAGTGGAAACTCTGTGTCCTGAGGTAGACTTCACACAGAACATTTCTTTCAGTCACTGGAAATCAAGAAATGGAAATCAAGGTGCTCCAGGGGTTCACACTCTTCTTCACATCACAGAGTCACAGTGTGGCTGAGGTTGGAGGTACCTCTGGAGACCATCTGGTCCAAGCCATGCTGCACAGGGGCAGCCAGAGCAGGTTGGGTTTTGAATATTTCCAAGGCTGAACTCTACAGCCTCTCCAGGCAACCTGCTCTGGCGTTTGACCACCTTCACCACAAAAAGATTTTTGTCATGTTAAAACAGAATCTCCTGTATTTCACAGAATCATAAAATGGTTTGGTTGGAAGGGACCTTAAAGACCATGTAGTTCCAATCCCCCTGCCATGAGCAGGGACACCTCCCACTAGACCAGGTTGCCCAAAGCCCCATCCAGCCTGGCCTTGAACTCTGCTTGTAGCCTCTTGCCCACTCACTGGGCACTACCGAGGAGAACCTTTGAACAACCCTAGCTCACTCAGTCTCTTCTTCCAGTCCCTTAAGCATCTTTGTGGCCCTCTGCGGACTTGCTCCGGTATGTCCCTTTTTCTCTAATACTGGGGACTCCTGCACTGGGACCCAGCACTCCAATTGTGTCTTACCAGTGCAGAACACAGGGAAAGGAACATCTCCCTTGACCTGCTGGCAACACTGGCAGCCCAGGTTCGCTTTGCTGCAAAGGTACCTGGATGTCAGCACGACCTTCTGCTGTACCAGCCGCTCCTCCCTGTTTGTTTGTTTGTTTGTTTTGTATCTTGAAACAAGCTCTAAATATCTTTCATAATACATTCAATCTCTTTTCAAACTACAGCTGTATCATAAAGCAACATTCAATTTGTTAGCCAACTAACCAAGTAAAAAAAAAAAAATCTATATACATTTTTAACAACAAATTTTTAAAATTATGTCTTAGTCGTGGTGATCTGTGTGTCTGTGCTAAACCTAAGGATGAGACCTGTATTTTTAAATGGCCCTGTAACACACTGAATATCATTACCAAGAACAATTTATTTATTTATTTATTTTGACAAAATTGTCTTTTGAAATGCCTCTAAAAACTGTAGATACATGTTGAAAAATAAAAATGTATTTGTTTGTCTTTCATTTTACCCTGTAGAATATTGATAATAATATTTTATCTAAGATAGTTATAATAGTTATATATCTAAACTTTTTTTTTTTTTTTTTTCTGGGAAGTCACATTATAATCACATTAAGACACTTCAGGGTGTCTACCCTAACAATAGCATGCCCTGCTGTGTCTTATTACTTAAATGTGCTTGCAATTTGCTCTCCCTGCTGACTATTCATTTGTCTTTTCTAGGCACAGATTGATAGCAACTTTTATCAAGTTGTATTTATTTTAGTAGGAAGACTGTTGGTCAATAACATATGAGCTGAGGCAATCAACCCAATTTTCTAATGATACCATTTTTCCAGAAAGCCTGATGAGGTGTATTTATTTGTACCCTACCTTACAATCAAGTACTCCATCCATACAGATAGTTAGTGAGAAAATAACCCTATGATCACTGTTTCCACATTTAGAAAGACTGGTTACTCTGCAGATACATTTGAGCAATCCAAGCAATTTAACGCAAATCTAGACTCACGGACACTTATTGTCCATCCCCAGAAAAACAGACACTTCCAGTTTGGCTGTTCTGAGACTGTTGTAAGACACTTTAACTTGTTGGGAACAAGGGATTTGGGAATACAGCATAAAATAGGATGAATAGAGACCAAGTGCTTATTCCTGTGGCGGCCCTGTATCATGAATACACATGGCAGTCTTCATGTGAAGAGGAGGATTTAACACTTTTTCAGTGGAATTCAAGGTCACGGAATCTTTGTTTTTCACTGCAAAGATATATGGAAAACCAACCCCTAGACTCAAAAGCACTTAAGAAATATTTTTGTCAACCTTTTAGTACTGAAATGAAATTATTGTAATTAGTTTACAGGAATTCACATGAAGGCAGTAAGTAGACAAACATGATAAAGTGTGAAGACGTGGTCTGAGAAGTACTTTGAAGCTGCTTTTGGATACTTTCATTTAAGCAAATTCCTCAGTAGACAAAAGCCCCTGAGTCACGTTTGACATCCCTTCTCAGCGGGAATCTCTCAGACAAAGCCCAAGGCAACCCCATGGGGGCTCCTGTTCAGCTCAGGGTGAAGGTGCAGCAGGCTTTGCAGGTACATGAGTGCTGCTCTCTGTGCTCAGTTAGCTATAGACAGAGATTTGTTCCCCTCCTGGAATGTTAACTGAACTGTAACAACGCCAGGCTAAAACCCATCCTTCCTGACATCGGTCAGGAGTCTGCGAGGAGCAGCTGAGCTCGTAAAGGTGGGATTTTACACCCACCTGGACTCTCTGATGTCTAATAAAGGGCCATCTTCATTCTCAGTGCAGGCAGTAATATCTCCCCTCTGCTCCAGCTTCTGCTTTTATGAAATCTGAAGGAGTTGAATAACTTTGTGAACCCCATCTCTTTGTTAAATTTCATTATAAATGTTTAATGGTTTAAAAAGGCACTAGTACAGATAGATGGACAAATAAACAGAGGGATGAGCATGCAAGCTTAACTTCCTCTATTGAGGTTTATAAAACTAGGTTAAAAATGATGTAGAAAGCAGTCAGAAGAGATCTTCCCTTTCATAAACTCTTTGATGTGACTAATGAGGAAACCTCCTGATGAGAGAATAGAATACGATAACTTCTCTCTATTAAAGTTCATATGTATCTAAAAATGATTTTCTACTTGGTCATATTAACAACCTTTTCCTATTTCTCCAAGAATCTCAGAAAGAAAAAAAGCCTTACTAGCAGTAAATGCAGTAAAGCTCATTTTATCTTAGACTTGTTCTCCAAAATGACAAAGCACAAAGACTGCATTTTGAGTAGGTGAAATATCAACCGTTTGTAAATTATATGTTTAAGTAATGATTCATTTCTCTCTAGGTTTTTGTTAGCTGAGTCTAAATTTGTTGTATACCTCTCTTGTATTCCAAACCAGGAGTATCAAATAATGGTATTGTGTAGAAACCTACAGAAAACTATGCAGCAACTTGTGGCAATTAATTTCTTATAACATATTGAGGCTGTAGCGCTGTTCTCAGGTTGTCATCCAATACAAACTGCCTAGCTTTTAAAGCTGAAAGAGGGAAAAAGACTAGTAACACTGGGATAAACAGTCCTGCTTCTGAGAGGCTTCTACAGAGAAAGCAAAAAGGAAGCCATTCCTAATTAATGGCACTTTATCCGAGAACTTTCTTAATATCGCAGAAGCCAGGGAGTGAAGTTCCACATTCACAGCTGTTTTATGATTCCCCCTGCCCTAAAATGAACCATAATTTCATTATCAATTCCAGACATCTAAGTCTGAGATGTATTTTCAGTGTTTACAATGCTTTTCAAAACAGAACTAATGAACTGTGTGTTTTAACGGATTCTGTCAGTTTTGCAGGCAGGCCTGTTATTAGAGATAGAAAGCAAATGGGAGCAATAAAGTTGAAATGATGCCTGGTGTACAAATAAAAGTTGCAGGCAGCAGGTTCAATATCTTTGCATAATCGTGACTCATCTAGCTGAGTTGTCTGCAAGCAGTGAGCTCGGGATGTGAAGTCATGAAATGCTGTTACTTGAGAGAAAGGAAGAAGTTCTCTGCACTGGGAGCATGTCCGGCACAAACTCATGTATAAATATAACCTAGCATCAGTGGGAGACAAAGAGTTTTACTGTGGAAAGGGCACCCAGCAACTATGCTCTTGAACACAAAGTAGATATCAGAAAAAAAAAAAAGAATTCAGATATTTGAAATTACTGAGCTTTTTTCCCATGATATTTCCTAGCCATTCAGCTGGACAGGAATTCTGAATTCTCACTGAATTAAACTTTGGAAATGGCATAGCAGTATGCATGATGCACAAAAATATTTTTTCTATTACAGAATTTGGAACAGTCCAAAGAAATACCTCAGAAATCCATTGATTTTGGCAAAGTACTCACTATGAGCCACTGTTTAATTTGATATTAAGCACCACAATAAAAGGTCAGAAAGTCAGTCTAGAGCAATGTGTAGTTCACTACCGTTTTTCTTTTAAAAATACTAAATAGTAAAAATTTAAATGATCATACTTCATGCAAGAATGGAAGAAACATTGAAGATGACTTCAAAGAACTATCTCTGAGGTAAAAAAATCCTTCAAGTATAAGATAATGCATCATCAGCAGGCTTCCTTTAGCCCGATTTCTTCCACCTTTTGTTTTGTTTTGTTTTTCCTTTCCTTTCCTTGTTTGTTTGAGCCAGCTCCTGTAGCCTCTTGTCAGCTGCTCCTTTGCCCAGACAAACTGCCCAGAGCTGACCACAGCTAATAACAGAACTCTGCTTACATTTCTACTTCTGATCATCCCCAAGTCTCTCTCTATCCACATCAGCTTTTCATGTCTTCACGGCCTGATATCTACGCTTGCCTCTCTGATATTTCATGCTTAGAGTTATTTAGGTTGCTGGCAATGTCAGAACCTATTTTTTCCTCATTCAAGCATCTTCTCCAGAACATTCAAACACATCTTCTCTTGCTTCAGCATTTTACTGATAATTGTAACACCGCTTACATCCTTTTACAGATTTCGTTATTTATTTGGTACAGAAATATTCTGCACAGCTTTATAATAAACCCTCTTTGCATAACCCCTTTTTCTTCTTTCAAGTTTTATCCTAGATCTTACACTTGACAGTAAGTCAAGTCTTACCCTTTGACAGTAAGGCTTGTCAAACTACTTTGTGCTTCAGTCAATTTTATCGTCTTCAGAGCAGATTCATTTTTGCCTGCACAATAACACTGCTATTTTCCTGATGAAGGAGATTTATCTCATATTTTGTTTTAATGCACGGCAGGCTGATTTTTACCTAGCTACAAAATGGGAACATGGTCAGAATAACGTTCTGAAAAGTGGTGGGCCTATTTTGCCGGTAATGTATTAGCTATTTCCAGAGGAAAATTCTTCAGATTCATATGTTTTCCCTGCTTGCTTAGCTACATAACTTCTCCCTAGTAGCCAAAGTCTTTAAAGGTCATTGTATGTATATATATAACATAAAATTGCTCCAAGATTTCACTGCTTGTTTCTGCCACATCTTTGCACTGGAGCATTCTCCTCCAGGTGAGCCAAGGTCTCATTATCACTATCATTATTCTAAGTAAGCCAATTTAGCAATGCTTTCCATCTGGAGCACTCTTTACTATCTAAGACACAAAATCAAGTCCGTGACAGGAACATTTTATCAGATTAGGAAGCGATTTGGGAGGATTTGTGGGGCTTTTCTCCTCAGGGTGAATTTAACATGAGGAATAGATCATTTTGCATGGCTAGGATTGATTCCCTAAGGTTAGGAGCCTATCTACTATCTATTAAATGACTTGTATTTCATACACCCAGGGGTCTGTCTAAGTAGGAAAGGAAGCATGAAAGAGGTCATGGACTCTTCAAAGGGAGTACAAGCAGGAAAAGCTGTGCAGGAAGGGTGGGTTGCCAATGTCCAGGAGAAACACTGCTGAGGGACACCTAGCACTAAGTCCACACTGTGTGACTCTACACAGAAAGGTCTGCTAGAGAAGTATTGACTTGCAGTAAGTACTTTGTAGTTGGTGTCCCTATATTCTTCTTAATTAGATTACTAATTAATTGTATCACAATGATCCTAATCCAATTAGGTGTACAAATGCACCAAAACCATAGTAAGATGTTCAGCCTGAATATGCCAGGTACCTTAAAAAGTGTGAGGAGAAACAAAAGCAGAGAGAAGGGGCTGACCTTTCTGAATATATCTTAAAAGGAGGAGCAAACATATAAACACAATAATCAGTGGATTCACAGAGATACCTGAAGGAAGGGAGCAGCAACAGAAAAACTAATATGGCCAGGATGCTAAATAATATTCTATACTGTCCATGTTGTTCTCCATGAACACATCAGTTAGAGTGCATTTTGACTTCAATGTTTCATTACAGATGTTTGGTATTATTGCCAGTTTCTCACTAAATCCAACTGTTTGTATACATGGTCCTTTACATGATGCTGGTCATCCACTGTCCTCAATTCACAATGCAGCACACACAGCACTGAAGGGAAGTATATAGCCCTGAGACAGGAGCCTGGCAGAATTAAAAAATAGCTTGTTAGTTTTCTTCAAACCAGATGTGTCTGAATTACTGCAGATTACAAAGGGAGGAAGCCGGTCATTGTGTTTACTTTAGGAACATATTTGATAATATTCAAATTATAAATTGATACCTTAGCATAGTTGACTTATCCTCATTTAATTATTTTATTTTCCAGAGGCTTCCCTGGCAATCAGTGTCAAGAAAAGCAGCAATCTCTCTCCTCATGGCCTCTCCTGGCATTAAATGTGCCTCCAGGTCAAAGCCACATCTGTGCCTCCATCCACACCTGCTGGGATGGATGTGTGGGAGGACAGGAGAGCCTGCGATGCTCTGCCTGTGCTCCCCAGAGCTGTCTGCAGGATGTGGGGTGCCCCAGGGCTCCATGTGTGGCTGAAAATTTCCTAGAGGAGAGCAGAGCAGGAGCAGAAGATTGTGTAAAAAGCAGGATGAAACATAACACCATGCTTTTCTGTATGCCTGGAGTGTGAGAGGGCTCCAGCTTGTTGCGGGGGGAATGTCTGCAGAGCTGGAAGTGATGGGAAGCATGGGCAGGGCCAGCTTTGCTGGGTGCTGCATCAGCCGAGCTGCCTGCCTGCACACAAAACTACCCTGCATTAGGGTAAATCAACATCTGAATCCCCTCCTGCACTAGGACTCCACCTCAGATACAAAATATTCAAATTTCTTACCATCTTCAACTACCTGTTAAATAGTGCCGATCATTGTTGTCAGCAAAATTTGTTTGCATGGTATTTCTATTTGCAAGGTAAAAGTGGCCTTTCAGGGCATGAGACCCCAGGAGATTTGAATAATTTTTATTATTTTTTGCTTGATTTGAAGCTTACATTATTTTGCATGAGGTCTTAGTGGCATCTCAAACATTCTTAATCTTCCGACTGCAGGTCCTTTAAAACTGAGGGGCATAAATCTAGTCCAAATTTGCAAGTTTTTGTATGATCTCCTGTTAATTCATTTTTAATTCCTTTATACATTTTTAATTACATTATTAGAGTGCTTGTGTTGAAATTCACCTAGAGTGCTGCACAGAGATAATTAGTTAATGTATAACTAGAAAGCCTATTGTATTGAGTACAGTTGAGGATTACTGGAATTCAAAATATTCTGGCTTTTTAACTTTAAGATTGTACACTAATATGGTCCAAATGAAAATTTGAATACACAATATTAACCTGGCAAATATGAATGGAGAAGAACAAGGCAAGCAAACAGCCGTTTTTCTTGGTAGTCATGCAAGGCTCATTATTAGACCTGATCCAGTATCTGACAGACACTGTATCTGAATCTTGACTAAAAAATTAATTGCTGGCCAAGTCTAAAAAAATATATAAAACGAACAAGAAAAGGAGCTTTCACAGAGATGAAATTAATAGTAACACAATGCATTCATGAATCCAGCAGTGTAGTACATATTGTAATAGCCTTAACAAACTGTCATTTACTACTCCAAGTTCATAGTGCTGGAAAATAAACTCTGGTAATGGCAACAATACCTGGCTCATTCCTATTTCAAGCAGTACGTTCTAATTTGTTCTTGATTTCCACATGTATTTGAAAACAATAATGTTACATTTGTGCTCTGGAACTGTAAATATTACCTATACTGTTTTGTCTCAAATTTTTAGGGTGTCCTATGCGGAGCAGTGGCAGACAAATTTGGCTACTTCTGCTTCACCCAAGAAATATCACTTAGAAAAGCTCAATTCATTTTCAACTCTTTGCTATCATGATGGTCACAGCTTATAACTTCATTTGAGATTATGGTGTGGTTAAGATGGGAATTGTGCAAATAAATTGCAAGGGTGACCTGGAGAGCTGACAGTCAAAAAAAAAAAAAGCAAGATAGAGAAAAAATAAAATGGGAAGTGGGCAAAGGGGTGGTAGAACCTGCTCAGTGGCAGAACCAGAAATAAAAGCCAGGGATAATCAGTGTTAGTTCAGAGCACTGTTCAGAAGAGAGGAGTAAAGAACTCTGCTCAGTTCATGCCTCGTTGCATGTATGAGGTGCAGGTGTATACTGGAATTAAAGCAGGTGTATATCAGAAACTCCTCTGACACCCTGATCTCTTAAAAAATAAAATAAAATAAAATAAAATAAAATAAAATAAAATAATTAAAAAAAAAAAGGAGAGAGAGAAAGAGAAAAGAAAAAAAAAGAAAAAAAAAAAGAAAGAGAGAGTTGTATTTGGTTGTGTTCTGCAGAAAACTCCTCAAAAGCTTGCAGGAAAGACGACATTTTCCTTTGGGAGCAAAACACCAATATCTGCAATTCAAGATGGAAAACCTTTAAATTCCCATGTAGCTTGTTACTTAGTTATTCCATAAGACTGACAAAATTAAATGTAGGTGAAATACAAACAGCTCCATCTTCAATGAAGCTTCAGTGATGACAACATTTTTGGTACAATGTTGGTGATATGTGTGAGGCAGATCAGCAAAAGACTCTCAGACCTGAAGACAAAGTCTTATTTTCCAATGAAAATCTTTGCTCATAAATCTGAGATTGCCCTTTCCCTTTCTGTATATATTTCACTTGAACTTGGGTTTCCTTTATGTTGGTTTTATTATCTAGCCATTTCTGGTGAGAGAACTTAAATGAAATATATTTCTCCTCTCCATGCACTCACTAAGGATTAAAAAAGATCAAATCTGCCAGAGATTCCTTTCTTTTCAGAGGATGTGGTTAGCTGCATCCAGTGCAAGGACCTTGACTGCTCAAAACCTGTCCAGCCTGGGACAAGCATGTGCTTGGTCGGTAAGTTAAAACAACTTCGGTATGAGTGTGATTGCAGCTGGTCTCTAACTAGTCTTTCCTCAAAAGATTAGTGTAAATGAAACTTCTCTAGGCACCCCTTCGTAATCAGTCCATTCCTGTTTTGGATTCTGGTATCTCATTTCAAATACCATTCCTGCCTCCCTAGCTGAATATAGACTCTGCTTTTAAGTCATTCTTCACCTTCTTTTGACACTGACCTGCCTGGAGCACGGCCCTAACCTGCCATCAGATGTCCCTGCCATGTACGTGCGGATCAGCTACAGAGGCTCCCGAGCCTCTGGTCCTAACTTCAAACAACAGCAGCTCAAACTTCTAACTCAGAAGTTTATAGTTTTGGGTGCTGGCCAAAAACGATGCTGTCAAGCTGATATAAACCATCTGCTATTGTATTTACCTTTTTTTTTTTTTGGCTTTATACAACTCTCTGGTTTGGAGGCAAGTCCTTCAGCATAGTCCTTGAATACCGAGCTTTTGATGGAAGGGACAACGTGGTCACACCCCATCAATTTAACTGAACTCAGAAAAAGTGCCATTAAATTAACCAAATACTCCACAGCCACTTGGGAGCTTGTGGGCCTGTTCCCAGCAGAGAAGGCCACAACACAATCATGGTTACCAGGGACTCAGAGGGAAAATTGTTTTTGTGATGAAAACAGAGACACACACACGGCCTCAGAGCTTTACCTTTTCCTTATTGAAATTTATGTCAAAGTTTCCTTAACCAGATAAGAACATTTCAAATGTTTATCCATTTAGTTCGAAGCTATTTCAGCTGGAGGATTTAATCAGAATACTAACATTTCCACCGCAGAGAACACAAGCAAAAGTTTTATCGCAGTGCTTTGGCATGATAGTTTCACTTCTCAGGTGGGATCTGAAAGGACCAACTCAAGCAAAAGGCAGTAAGAAAGGCACTTGCAGAACCAGCTTTCTCAAAGGGCGTCTGTGCCCACCTCATTATGCAGTTTTTCAAAAAAACATCTGTGGAAAAAAGAATTATCATAACTGGCCTTCCTCTAAAAGGCCAAATAACATTAGTTTGTAGTGATTAATTATTTTACTTTATCTCTAAAGAGTAGGAGTCAAGCTGATAAGCAGTGTAAGAGTTTTATCCAGCTCATGAAAAGGCATCAAGAAACAACCTCTGTTGTGCTGCTGGTCAGTGGTCACAGACAGGTGTCTGCAGCCCAAACTGCTTTGTTCTTCTTAAGCATGAAGTTAGAGTGAAATAACAGCCTGGGAAGTGAAAAAGTTATTTTATACAGGCAAGTCAGCTGGCTATCAGTTTTTTTGCCAGGGTTGACAGAAGGGAAAGGACAGCCGAAGCAAGGTGATGATTCTGGAAAATCCAAATAATAATAAAAATCCACTAGAAGTAATAGTGGTTTAAGTAATCTACCTCACCAGACCTTAGAGCATGCCACTCTATAATCTCCACGAAAATAAAACATCAGTATTTATCTGTCAACACTGCTTAATATATAGTCAGCAAAATCAGAAATAGGCCTACATAAAATAAAATCTGGCAAAAGCACAGAGACTGTTTTCCATCCAGCACTTTTCAAAATGTCACCGAATGATGTATTATTGTATTTTGCAGCAGAAACCACTGCCGCCCAACTACTGAGATTTAAACTGATGTATTTGCGTGATATTCCTGATCTTGCCCATCAACTACTTAATTTACTTTCTTATGTTTTAAATATGTTACAAAACTTTGGAAAATATTGATTTATTTTTCATGGTGTTTTTATCCATGGATGCTACTACGGTTTAAGAATTTTTTTGGTTATACAAAATTTCTGGCCTGAAATAAAAGTAATAAAAGAAAATAGAAGCTTTTGAACCTCCAATCTTCTCCATGTCATGAGATTATGCACAAAGCACAGAAATTATTTCAAAACCAAACATTGTCTCTGTGTATAATGGATGCAAAGCCAGAGCCCTTTGGCATCTATAGCACCCATCAGCATCAGGGCCAGAGACTGCAAATCCTTCCACAAAATTGTGACAAACCTGATTACTAAAAAACTGTCCAATCTTTCCATGCCACATGCAACCCAGGAATCAAATAGGAGCGGACTAGAGCTTAGCTGATAAATCCTGTTTCTCAACCTTATTACCAAAGGATAAACTGATAAAACAACACCCACCCTTGGCTTTTTTCACCATTGCTTTGAGTTTTTAGAACATGCAGTTTATCTATGTCTATTTGAAAAGAAATCACAAGTGGGACTGGGAAGGAAAAGGGTAAGGAGTCATTTTAAATATGAGGATTAAAGAAACTGCTCAAAAGTCAAAAAATAATCTCTTAGAACTAGCTAAGTGTAAAAATCAGCATCTGTTTTTTTCATCTTAGGTCCCTCCCCTCTATGTTTTTAGCCCCATCTGTGACTCGTCTTGAATTTGTGGATTTAATTAAGGGCTCATGCTAAATGAACACTTCAACGTCATTTAATATCATTACGCCACAAATGTAGTAGTGAGTCATGATGGCATCATGGAACCAAGATCCTTGAAAGCACCATTAAATGAATGGCAAATGTTCTGCTAAGTGTTGTATTCAAATAAGCTTGCTTTGGTATTGCTTGATCCTCAGGACTCATTTTTTTAGCATAGAGGCTATTGGTGTTTGACTAATGTTTTACTGCGACAAATGTGTAAGGAAACAATTCTGAAATTATCGGCGTTCAGGAAACCTGTTTGGAGATAAAAAGAGTGATTGTGCAGGGACTAGAAGTATATGCATGCTCAAATTAATCAGGCAGAAAGATATAGCTGCTAGGGAAAGACAGAGATAAAGGTGAACAATCCCAAATAACCATTTTACTCAGAATTATCCCTATAAACAGTCCTATGTAAATTTATTAAAGTTATTATGAGAAATGTATTTTTGTACAGTAAAGACACACGATACTGTTACACTATTTCTCATTGCTAATCATCCAGTAATATTTCTTCCAAACCTGAATCTTTGGTTCTTCCTTGTACACACAGCCTCTCACTTGTTTTTTTGAAAGAAGATAAAGGACGATGGTGAAAATATCATCTCAGGAAAACATTTTCCATTTTGCTAAGAATGTTAGTTTTATCCCCAAATAGTGTGCTGTATGCATGAGTTGGTAAACCATATTCGCTCCTTAGGTAAGACACAATTTATTCACCACATTTCATTCAATAGATCAACATTACAGTGTTTATTTATTAACATTAACATATTTTTGATGTACAATATCAGTAGCTTCTTTATGTTAATAATGATTAATTGTACTTCTATTTTGGAAAACAGCCTACCTCCGGGAATGTATTAGAATAACAATTGGTTTTAGCATATCTTCTGCAAAGCTTACAAATATTTTGGTATAACTCTAAGTATATGACAAAGTCAATCAATATCATTAATCTCAGTGGATTTTATAAAATCATTATTTATTTATTTTTTTGCTGTTTTTCACTGAACAGTCTCTCTGATGTCAAGTGGACAACAATTACATTTTGCAGTGTCTTGGGTACAGTTGAATAAGCTTATTTTTTTTTACTTAGCAAATTCACAAGTGACGAAAGGAAAAAAAAAAAACTGATTAGAATGCAATGAGACTTGAAAACTCACTGAGTTTATATGTGAAAGCACAAAAGAGACTTGGGTACAGATCATCCAGACTGCAGAAACAGTAGAGTCAAGTTCAAAAATCCTTTCCAAAGGATCTGCATGAGATGCACAACCCATCCAACCCCCACACTGCAGCTACTCCATGGGCCCCATCACTGGCCCTTCACCCCTTCCCCACCAGGTGCACCTGCACAGGTAAAGATGTGCCCACTCCATTACAGCTGCTTGGAGCCAGAAGCCTCTCATGATGTTCCCTGATGTGGAGGGAATTTGTTACCATTTAGCAGCTTGTCCCTCTTCTGCTTGCCACAGTGTGAGAGCATCCACTGTAAAGATGGCAGCCATGGTAACTGTAGCTATATAGTTATATAGCTCACATTTCTGACAAATTGGCGGCAAAGTGCTTCCCATGTCTCTTTTAAAAGTAGCAATTATAGCATCTTCTGCATTTTATCTTGCAATAAAACACATGATTTTAGGAGTTTTTAGGAAATATCAATAAACAGTAGTTGCCACTTGGTGTTTGTTGGCCTCATAAACCCTGTTATTATTCATTGTGTTTAGTGTAACTCTATGCCAATCAATTTTTTGTTAAAAGAATTTATCTATGCATGAACACACAATCCCCAACTGAGTAATACTTTTTCACTTCCCCCTCTCATTCTCTTTCCCAAATGAGCTGCAGGCACTTTAAATGCTCACTTTAATTGTAAATCTCCAAAGCTGTTCAGGAGAGGTGGTCTAGAGAGGAGGATGCAATCCAGAATTTCTCCTAAATGTGCTGGGATTGAGCCATGAAGACAAATTCTTTCACAGAACTCATGCGTTTGAAATGGAAGTTCAATTATTTATTAGTAGTATTTTTTAAAATATGGATTTAATCTTTCAACTTTTGTATTCTTTTCCAGTGTTGCCAGGTTGACTTTGGAAATAGATGACATATCAAGACATGAAAAAGGACCTATTTTCTTAGACTTCTGCCTGCTAGAGGCAACTGTAGGGTATACATATGGCAGCTTTTCTGTGCTTGGTATAACCTATACCTAGGCCAACGTATTTATTGTATGCAGCATCTTAGGAAGTATATGGCCCTTGAGACAAGTGAACTGGCGTTACTGCCAGAATAAGTTACGTTACATCTAAATAACATTACAACCAAAAGAAGATCACCGTCATATGGGAAGTAGTGGGAAAAGGTTTAAAGGGAACTTTGTTTTCCCAAAGACCCCATGTTTCTTCACCTTTCATCCTTACAGTCTAAAAAAAGGGGGTAAAAAACAGCTGCATTAAAAAATATGGAAAGTACCAATGCGTTGCTTTCATTGTCTTCACTGTCTATATTACTTACATTTATCTGATGAAAACAAATATTTAATATAAATGTAAAACAGCACTATCTGAAGCAAAGGTATCAGTATCCTGGCATGCAACTGAAGCATTAACATAAAATAGATTGCTCTGATGGCTAATGGATCCTGTTTTCCCATCATATTTTGTATCTTTGTGACTAACTGTGCACTAAAGAACTGTACACAGATGCTTCATTTAGGGATTTTGGATTGGTCATTTTGGAACGTTTGACAACCAACAAGTGAATTGCTGAATATTAAAAACTTTTGCTGTTCCATATAAGTATGAAAAAGAATGTCATATTTTATAGGATCAAATAGCCATGTCTTTCTTCCTACATTCCTCTTTTTGTAATTTAAAGCCACTTTCACCTAAGTTTCCTATCCTGCATTTGTCAGAGAAAGTTTTATCATCATCATCATTTGAATATACATGATATTTTGCACTAATGGACACGAAGACAAGACACTTTCAGCCTGCAATCCCTGCAATAAACTCTGCTTGGGCAATTCCTGAGCTCACCCAAAACCCTGTTGAGAAGGTTTAGCACACCACTCTCAAACACTGTTTAAAACAAACCTAATTTAGATAAACTTTATAACCAATTATAAAGAGAAGTATGAAAATACATAGGGACAGCTACTGCATTCAGTAGGAAGAAACTTAGCTCTGGGGACTTCACAAAAGAAGAGGAAATCATATATCTCTTCTTCCTCTTGATTAAACATAATTTTAATAAAGATTAAAAAACAAACCAACCTAACAAACAAGACAAAACACACACACACACACACACACACACACAAAAAAAAAAAAGACTCAAAAGGAATGTTCTTCCTTTCCCAATTTGGTTTAGAGGTATAAAGCTTTTCATTCAGATATCAGCAGCCTGTAGTATTTTAAATTCTTTTCTGCTCAGGTGCTCCTTGAACAGTTTTGCAACTCCCCTGCAAAATCATTCTCATCACAGCTACAAGGGAGCTCTGTAAGGGTGTGGGGGGAGCTCCTAGAAATACTCATTAAGTGTTCTTAAGAGGAAGAAAGATCCCATGCGGATCTTCATAGATTCCCTATGGGGAAATACAGCAAAGAAAAGTTTCTGGTACTCTAAAAGTGAAGATTATATTGAGGCTCAAAAGGATGAAGAGAAATGTTTGTACCACAACTGATAAATTAGTCTAAATGTTTCAAATAATCTTCTTTTATAAACAACGATTAAATTATAGTAAGTAATTCAAAACAGTACTGTTTAGTTTCGCTTACTAGTTAGTTGTACTTAATCGAGGACATTAGACATCTATGATGATGCTCTCTGACCCTTTGTACCAAACAGGAAATAAAACAAACATGTTGCAATGTTGTGCTTCAACAGACCTACTGAAGTTTAACACAGACATTCTAGAAACATCATTTCTGTAAAAATAGGAGTTGATTTTTCACTAACTGAGTGAAATAATTTTCTAGGTCTCAGTGGAGACACCCCTTATTCATACAGCTGTGAAAAAGGAAGGTCATGGTGTTTGCAATAAACTTTGCTTCTTGCCTTAAGATAGAGCAAATGATACTGCATTTGCAGCAGGAATAACCATGCATTCCATCTTATTGATTTTCTGTGCTATTGCAGATCTGGAATATTGTCTGTTCATGCCCAGCTGGAGGCATTCTGTTAATTTCTAAGATTTAGATATTCATTGTTCTTTCAGTAATTTTTCAAATTTTTTTTTCCGACTTTTTCAACTTGCCTAAATCTTAGACAATCTAAACCTATAGGAAATAACATTTTTAAAGCTGCCAAAAAGCAAAGTATTTTTAGAGAGGGCTCTACATATTGATTATTGCCAAATCTCAGTGGACTAAGGCACTATGTTATTGTCAGCATTTTTATTCTTGCCTTTGCTTTTTCTTTTTCCCTTTAATAGTAACAAGTGTCTCCAATATATTTTAGACAAAACTGCTCCACCAGCTAGAAGGCATTGAGGACTTTTCATAAGAACTCTATCTAGCTTTAAGAGAGAGAAAAATGAATATACTTGCTGTGTTTCTGTTTTTATCTTACATTGTCAGTCCACAATAAAGAAAAAAAAAAAAAGAGAGAGAGAGAGAGAAATGTTATTTCTGTTGGTTTTGAGGAGTAGCAAGGATAATCCTGTTCCTTTCTTGATCTAGCTATCCTGCTGCAAACTATGAATAGCTTATATATAATGTAAAAATGTTATGGAAATTGAAATGCCTGAAAAGTAGGCAGAAACAAATCTATCAAGATGTAGAGAAACGGGAATACATAAATATCAAGGGAACTGGGCCCAGGCTGCATACAGACAATTTGTGAATGATGAATATTCTGCCCGTCTGGAAAATCTTGTGATAAGTTCAATTCAATGCATGCTCTGACAGTCAAGGTTCTCCTTGCTTCTGTTTGCCTCTGTTTGCAGCTTGGTCAATATTTACCCCTTTACCACAACCCTGCAGACAGCAGAAGGCCAAGGAGAGGCTGAGGCCCTGTCAGAGCTGGCAGCAGAGATGAGCATTTGTTCCTGCCCACCGCAGGGCCGACCATAACCACAAATCACAGAACAAATGATTAACTTAACAATTCTGACAACGAGATACCTGATCTGCACATAATGCTACATATTAGTGGCTAGCAAAAAATTTATTTCCATATTCGCCTTTGTTAAAGTTATATTTTGGTTTGTTTGTTTGTTTGTTTGTTTCTTGCCTGCTTTAGCTAATTAAAAAAAAAAAAAATTAGAGAGAGATCGAGAATATCATCACTACCAGGCCTTTCCTGGGGCAGTGATAGCACATTTCTGTTGGTGAGGCCTGGTCATTGAGTACCAGGACTTCCCCTGCAGTGGGAGGGCCGAGGCCCGTCAGGGCGGGCCATGCCACAGCACCACCAGAGCTAGGCTTTGGCTGGGAGGACAGGCAGACTCACAGAGAGGCCCTTACTTGCCACTTCTTAAATAAAGGACCTGCACAACTCCCTCTTCTCTCTGATTTTAACATTCATGTGGTATTCACACCATGCATATGGCACTTTAGGAATACTAAATCTTATTTTTATTTCTTCCGCTCCTGCTGTCTCAGACTGAAGCAGGGGTGGTGTCCATGGGGATGGTGTGACAGCTCATGCAGGAACTTGAGGGTCCCCAGGTGTCCTTGTGCATTTTGAGACGTGCTGTTCCTGTATCTCAGTGTCCTCTGTAAGACCAAAGGGCTGGAGGAAGGGCAGCCGGGGTTGTCCCTGACAGGGCTGTGTCGAAGCAGGAATGCTGCAGCTGGCTTTCACGGCACGTGGAGGGGGGCAGAAACCACTCCAGAAAGGAGCTGTGGAGGTAACTGATCTTAGCTTGAAAGGACTTTAAGAAAACCTACAGCTTCTTGAGTTACTGGGATCGGAGGGTAACTGAGAGGCCAGCCTGACCTTGGCTCTGCGTCTGCACAACCTGAAGGGCTGGTTTCTCAGTGCACACATTACCAACACTCTTTTCTCAGAAAAGTGTATCTTCTCCTTCTCCTCTTTGATGTTTCCTATTGCTTATTATTGGAATGAGAATCAGAGCTATACAAATTCCAAGGATTTTTCAGTGTTTTTATGAGCCTGCTTGGTTATTTTCACTTGTTCTTGAGAGTGTCCTTCAAACAATCGCTACAAAGGCAAACCCTAACATTACCATAGAGTTCTCCCTTTAAAATAATGCAGAGCTTTTTTTTGCAAAGTTCTAAGCAGAATCTAAAGTCTTGCATAAATTCTGCATACCTAGAGAGCTGTTACACAGCAAATAATATGGAACACATTGTGAATGTCCCAGCTAAACTCCTAATATACAGCACGGAGCAGCAGAAGAGTTCTGTGGTGAATTTAATTTGCAGAGGTTTTCTTTCTCCATTTGTTATAAACAAATTCTTCTTTGTATAAATATATAAATACCATTTTTTTTTGCCTTTGCTGGTGTTATTCCCAGTGGCTCTCTTTATAGTGCCATTTTGCCATTTCTTATAGGTTCCTCTGTACTGTAATTATGCCAGTTTGCTTTTCAAATATAGTTTTTGTCACTGAAATATAGAGGTCGGGACTGCATGAAGCAAGGTAGAATAATCTTTACAGAATTATTTCTGTCTCTTCAGAGACTGCATGTAATGTTTTTACAACTTTCCTTGTTTTTTCTTCTCGCCTTCCTTCCACATATTTGGTAGTCACTCAGATAATAAGACACACTGAGTGTTTGAGAGTAGGAAAAGAAACTGCTGCGTATATATCTGTTATGAGCATGTAGTGCACTCTACATAGATATTTTACATGAGAGAAGTGGTTATTGTCAAACGGACCGGTATTATCTTGCTTGAACATTTTCAAGCTGGCTCTAGGACTGTATATGTAATGCTAGCAGTGATGGAGTAGGTACAATATTCCTACAGTAGCATAGCTCCCTGCAGACGTCAGTAGGTTTTATCAGGCTCAGAGGGAAAGTCTGACTGTTTATTGTACTTTTGAAGAAGTTCTCATGCTTTGAAGAGTGCAGAGCAGTCTGGGCTTTTAAAAAGCGCTGACTCTTTAATTTTATATTGTAATGCTTTTTGATGAGAAGTGGGTCTGAAGTTTTTGCAAATTTTGTTATCAAAAAACAAACATGCAAAATATTTCCCATAGATTGCTCTACAGTCCATAAACTTATATAATATCAGGTATGAAATGTGTAAACAACGTGATTAGGCAGTAATGACAATTGCCATATAAGATAAAGCTGCCAGAACTAAGTTTCTAAAGTTCTGAGCAGCCTTTGGAACTGGGTGGTAATAGTTAAACGTTAAAACTCCAGCTCTCTTAAGATAAACAACAGAAATCCTCTGAGGGCTGCTGCATCATGGTACTGGATGGATATTCAGATATCTACTTTAAAATATTTGTTCATCGGTATGGGAGGCCAGCTTTCTTGCATTAGTTTGAATCTCTCCCTACAGCAAGGTTATAGAGTGGCATTATAATTTTGTAATAATATGTAGTGAGGCATAGAATGAGCACAGTCTTCCCAATGATATGTAAAAGACTATTCTGAACTGAAGGCACAAGGAGGTGCCTCATATTAAAGGATGGGAAATTACACAGCCCAGTTAATATTGACTCAGAACTTTACACAGCAAAGTGCTTCAGCTTAAGCGCATCCTTTTTGAGCAAAGCACTTATTTTTGTGGGTAGCTTTAAGCACCAACATAAGTCAGCTGATTTTAATATGACTTTGCTGCTTGTTGAATCTAAGAAACAGAAAAACAGTTTAGTGAGGGTCATCAAGTTTTCCTGACAGAGGCCAGGAGACAGTAAGTTCCACATGAGCTCCCTTGTCTTGAGACTCTGAAGCACCGCTGAAATTTTGCTCCCTGCCAGCACAGCACCTTCATGTTTCTCTGAACCCTTGTCTCATTTGCTGTCCAAGGGACCAGTCTGTCACTGTGCTAGGCTGGGGAGGAGATGATTTTACCAGAGCAGCTTCACTCTGGTACATGACCCAGTGCAATGGCATCTCTGCTATTACCTTCCATTTCCCACTTGCAACCACCCCAGCATAACTCTTTTCATCACACCTCAGAGCACAGCAGAACCAGTAATTAGATATCTGACTCCATTTCCTTCCAGGCACCTGCTTGCCTGAAAACTGTCAAGGGCAGCCAGCACTGCAATAGGATTAGAAGGATAACAAGCTAAAACCTTATCCTTCCTGATCTGCAAGGTTGGTTTTGAAGGAACTAGGGGGCCTTAAAGTCCAAAAATGTCCATCCCACATATGATCCTGGATTGCAGTAATCCTGCTGATGATTATTTACTTACTAAAAAGTAAAAGAAAGAAGAAAAAAAAATCATATTCTTAAATCTACTGTTACACAGCTACAATTTACAATCTTAGCATTTGTCGTGATGTGGAAACTGTTGCAAATCTGGCGATCTCCATAGGATTGCCAGCTAACGCACTGGACTCCACAGTGTCTCTGTCACTGTTCATGAGATAAGATGAAGTACGGAGGAGTGGGTATATCACCCCATGGTGAGGCCGGGTACCGCACTGCTGCTTCTCCCTGCAGGAGCAAGCTGAAGCTGCTGAGATTTCTCCTGTTTATGAGGCCTTCATACAGCAGTTAATTTTTTCTTATATTATTAATATTTCCCGGGGGGGGGAGGGTTGGCCATTTCTGATTATAATAAATAAATTAAATCAAAATAAATTAAATCAATTAGTAGTAAAATACAAGTCTCAAGAGGATTGGATCCACACTATCCATTGCAGATGCGAACCGAAGGCAGCTAATGACAAAAGACTTTGGTTTCTACCTTCTCAACTGAAATGCTGTGGCTGAGTTGGTGGCTGTATTATAATGCTATTTACAGACACTGTGTGAAATTACAGACATACTAAATCCAGGAAAAGTGCTAGTGGAATTGAGAGGAAAATTCACACTTCATTGAATTCAGTGTCAACTTGCATTAAGTTCAGAGGGACGCAATAGTCTTCATGAGGTTATCGAGCATCTGTAAACATTTCCAAGTATTTCCCAAGTTATAGGTTTATTTTTCAGTTGACAGAAATTATTTTATATGTTTACATCTTAGTGTAGAAATAGAATAATGAGACCAAAGGCTTGACTAGAAAGCAAAGAGATTTTAAAAACTGATCAAAACCTTATGATATTTGGGGTGCTACACAGTTTGTGGCCCCCACTGGATGTGGGGAGCACAATCTGATCTGACTTATGCCAATTTTTTAATCGGTCTTAGCTACACACTCTCTCTAGCGTGACCTCAAAGGCACTTTGGCATAGCCATGTTTCAGTTCTGGTGTGCTTCATGTTGAGGCACTGAACTAATGGGCACATTTGAAGACTGCTTCCTCTTTAGCTGTCTTCAGCAAAAGACAAAATATTAGCTGATCTCAGGGCAGAGGCAGCAAGATCACTGGATCTTAAATTCATGAATAAGAAAGCTGTAATGAGAAAAATACTACTGTGCCAAGGTTAAAGAGCTTCTTTAGTTCAAGTAAAGCTTCTTGCTTAAACATAGGAAGAAAAAGAAGGAAAGGTATCTAACCAGTTAATTGATAAACAATATCAAAAGTCTGTGCCCAGTGATAGTCAGAAATGCAATTCTGCATGCTACAAAACTGGAGCTGGCATCTGGCTTGTCTGAATCTTCCTGCAGTGAAGGTTATAGTCAACAAAGCCTTGCAATTTTGGGGCATGTGTGACATGATATTACTTGTATATTCATCTTAGTTATAAATACGTATTTTATTTTTTATTATTGCTATTTATTTTTGTGCATGTGTATCAAGGCATAACCTGTACATTGAGTACTGATGAAAGACTAGGGGCTGGCTCAGTTGCTGAATGAGGGTTCAGTTTAAACCCTACAAATGTCAGCTGAAAAACTTTCATTGACTTCAGTCACTTTTAGATGAGGTTTCTAGTGCAAAATATTGACCTATTTGGTGCAAATAATCTTAGAGAATGAAATCCAAAGATGTCTGAAAATAAAATCCTAAAGTTTTCTTGAAATCTTGGGTTTTAATTGCTGTTCAGAGCTAACAGGGTGAACACAAGAGCTGGGGTAAGCTCTGATAGTCTGAAGCTTTCATAGTTATAAACAACTGGGAGTGGTATGAAAGGCAAAATGGTATTCATTAGGAAATGGACTGCAGCTGAATTCTGTGTTTGGAAACACTCTGGCTGGCTACCATTATGGAAAATTATCCTTTTTTTTTTTTTTTTTTTAATGGTAAAGCAAAATAATACAGAGAAATCCTGTGGATTTCTTAAGGTTCCAAAACACCGAATAAACAGTACAGGCAACGTAGAGAAGAAAATTGAAAAAGGGAAGGGGGAAAATAACTGAGTCACTGATAACTACCTGATGCAATTTGCTAGTGGGATACAAAAGGAAAAGAGAAAGGTTACTTGCTTACTAGTTAATAACAAATGAAAAAAAAAATTTAAAAGGATGGAGAGGGACTCTTTACTCAGATAGTGATAGGACAAGGGAGAATGGTCTGAAACCGAAAGGGTATAGACTTAGATTAGACATTAGGAAGAAATTCTTCACTGTAAATGTGGTGAGGCACTGGAACAGGCTGCCCAGAGAGGTTGTGTATGTCCCGTCCCTGGAGGTCTTCAAGGCCAGGTTGGATGGGGCTTTGGGCAACCTGATCTAGTGGGTGGCATCCCTGCATATGGAAGGGGGGTGGGAAATAAATGAGCTTTAAGGTACCTTTCAACCCGAGCCATTCTGTGATTCTATGAAAATGACCTAAGTGTTTCGGTTAAGTGAATTTGGATTGAAACTGGAGATTGAAAGTATAACAGGTTAATTTTGATGTAGAAAAAAAAAGTATATGTTCACATTATGCAGTTTTCTGAATTTTAATAACCACAATATTGAATGAGATAAGTATTACACAAAAACAAAAAAGGAGGGTATTTGACAGGGGGAAATAGCAGTTCTCCACTTTGAAGACTTTATTGATTAATCAGTTTCTTCTTTTGCTATTTTACATTTCGGGTTAGACACAAATTCAGGTATGCTTCAGCAGCTGTTTAACCTAGTTGTTGGTGATGTTTTTGCTCTGTTTGAAATACTTGAAGGGACTGAGTTTCACCGAAGGAGGCAGCAAAAAGTTTTCCTTCACAATACAGATGGTAATGAAGAACAGCATTGTCAGCAGTTTTGACCACCTTTCTGGTTATGTTTGGCAAATCTGAGATCTACAATCAATGAACTGAGCTTCTCTATATAGCATTGAATTATAGTGTGTCTCAGAAGCAGCTAAGATACCTGGCTAGGGGACTATAAAGTGAAGTCAAGCAGATAAGCCCTGATTCCCAAACAATGAATGAGAAATCCCATAATTCAAATAGAAATACCCTTGAAGCAGTACACGTATTTATTGCAAACCACAATTCATTTCTTTACATTTTATTTAACAAATTCTCCATTACTTGCTTCAGTTACAGTGAAATGGCCTACTGTATTTCAAGATATTTCAGGCTTCTCTTGTACTTCACTTTTCCATATCAAGGAATATTCAGACAATTGAACAATCAGATTACTGAAAAGCTGTTAAATGCCTTGTGATGCAAGGAAGTGTGAACTATTTGAGAACTAATGTGAAAAAATGGCAACTTACATTCTATCAGGTAAGTCTAAAGGAAAAAGGAAGAATAAGTCAGTATGATTAGCTAGGACTGTACTCAATAAACACACTTTTGTGTGTTTACTCTCACAACTGTGAGAGAAGAATATTATTTCTTGGGGTTTTTCTTAGGATTTTAGAGGGAGATATCTCTACTCTGTAACATTTATTTTTCCTCTGCAATATCTACAGTTCATAAGAGTAATGTGATCAAAAAGATTTAGATGCACAGAAAATGAGATTTTTTTTCCCCCTCTTCACTGAAGAAGCTAAAATGAATCCTCCATATTAACAATTGCACAGATTATTTATACAAGAAAAAACACATTAAATCCATCATTTTTAAAGCAGAAATGAGGTCAAAGAGAAAAAAAAAAAAAAGCATTCCATAAATGATGGCTACTTGGCAGCTCTGCAGAGGTTTCTCTGGAATAAGACGTTGTTGAGTTAATTTGAGTGGACACACCACAGGATCATTCATTTAAATAGCTGGTAGCTTTGGCTGAAGGACTAAGTAAGCATTTACAGCTAAGTGCTGCATAAAAACTGAATAAAACTTAGAATCGTAGACCCTGTGTTTCGCTGCATTTTATTGATTAAGATTTCCCAAACCCACAGTACTGAACTAAATCTGCTCTCTCTGAGGTTAAGAAGGTAGGTAAATATTAACGGATGAACTCCCACAACACAGATGGGCACAGTGAGACACAGGGAGTTTTAACCAAATGTGTCCTTCTTTTGTGTGATTTTTGAAAAGAGCTTACATTTGGTTGTTTTTCTCTGTGAAGCAGACTTTTATTTAGGAGCTTTGCAAAATGGATAATGTGGAGGAAAAAACAACAACAACAACAAAACTTCACAGGAAAAGCACAGCACTGAACGATGCATATGTGAGTGAGCTTCCGGAGTGACCTGTGATGGTCATGGGAAGAGTGGGTCTGGGTGAGGCAGAAGCAGGAGGAAGGACCCCAACATGAGCCTTATCATTGCTCCCAGTCTCAGAGTCAGCCCAATCACCCAACCTGCCCAGTGGGAAGCCATCCCAAAGGGCTTCCATTTGGACCAGCAGCACTGCTTCGTATCTTAAAATGGAGCATGTTGAATGTAAAACCCTTATTCACATAGTCCTGCTTCCCCCCACAAGCAGATGCTGCAGTACTGCCTGTAACACAGCTACATTGCCCTGACTTTGGTGCAGTATCAGACAATGCCTGTGAAAATGTGACTGTTTTTAACTCTTATAAGACAATTCGATCACAGCAAACAAAAGAAATATAGGTTTTGAATGCAGAAGTGACACTCCAGTTGTCAAATGGTCACTTCCCAGACTCAGAAACCTCCCCATCCCCTAGTACTATCGTTTCTGTACTACAGAAGTTAAGAGCTTGAGTTTAACTTGCTACAATTCTACCACTCTAAAACATCTTTAGGTTTCACTGAAAGTCTACATTTGTCTTAGAAGGGACTACGAAACTAGCAATGCAGACAACTCAGTAATTCACAAGTTGCGTGTTCGTATAAAATGCGAAAAGTCTTATATCAGAAAATACATTTTTTATATTACATACTCAAAAAATAGCAGAATCTATTTTTTGATAGTCTCCAGGACTGAAATACAACCAACAATTATTAACATTTGAAAAAAAATAAAAATAAAATCCTAAGTCTTTGTTGAAGACAGAGTGCCAGAGAATTTACCAGAGTTGAGTGCCCCTTTCCATCAAAATTTGTCAAAACCAAAATATTAAGACATTTTCAAAAAGTCCAAAAGATTGCAACAAAAGTGTAAAGATACTTTAACTATAGCCAATACATACTTACAGAAGATATACCCTATAGAAAGATGGTGTTTATATGAAGAAAGGTGAAGAAGGTCAGAAGAAATGCACATTCTACTGAAATCACGGAACATGTGTACTGTAATTAATGGATCAAATTGCCAAGGAATCACAAAGAGGATCAGAGGGTAAAAAGATAATTAGCAGATCAAAGGGTAAGAAGCCAAGAGTTGAAATAAAGTAGTAGTAATACAGACAGCTAAAGAGGAATTATTGACCAATAATTATAATGCTTTAGACAAGGTATGCTTTGCTAGAACCACTATTAATAAGGTCTTTAATGGACTAATCTATTTTTATAAATGAGTTATGAACATCAAATGTCATGAAATCACGGTACAGCCATAGTACTCTAGTTTTTAGGAGTTTCTAACTGTAGTACAAAAGGGAACTAGAAGGAATTCAGGCTTCAGTGGGTGGCTACATGCTCAAAGCAGCTTTCTTTGAATGTAAAAATAAAATATTGTGTGATTTTCAAGGATTTTGCAAAAGACTTGTTATTATATCAACAAAAATTATATAGCTTATTCTGGAGTTGGAGATATCCTGGACAAAACCCTCCATGAATCCTCTCCATTGCTCTGAGCAAGTTGTATTCCCTGTTATTCAAAGGGTTCAAAAGATGGCCAACAGCAGACCATCTATTTCCATACTACAGCACACCTGGATCACCGGTAACAAGGGCAAGACCGAATGAGTGAAAAGCTCACAGGGATCCAGGGGCTTCCAAGTGTCCCCTGAAGTAGTGTCTTGCCAAAGGACCGTTCTGCCTGAATGGGGAGTTCAGTCTTGTTTCCATCAGTCCACTGGGCTATAGTCCTCACGTCCTGCTACAGCTGGCGCATTGCTACCTTACCACTGTTTGATGTAACTAAAGCACTGTTAATCCAGTGTTTTTGTGCCCAGGGATAGGGAAGAAAATACAAAGAGCCTTCCTTTATTGCTCTCTTTGCTCTGAAGTATTGTCAAATTACATTGCTCAAACCCAATCAAAGAGTTTCTTGAAGTACAGGTAACGCATTGTAGGCTGAGTTTTTAACCAAGATCACTTTTTGCAGTTGTGGACTCACAGGGGATTGTCACAGCTTGTGAGCTCCTGCAGTAGCTGGTTGTCAGTGCCCCTCTTCAGGAAGGAGTTCTTGGATTTACCGATCTTAATATTTTTAATAATCCCTACACTGTATCTCAGTGCAGATAAAGATGGGAACTGCTACAGCAGATCAGGTTTGCGTTACAATTAAAGTAGTCTGGTGGGGAGCAGAGGATGCTCAGGTGAGATAAAGAATGTAAATATGTAAAATATAAAGTGAATTAATTGTTGGAGTTTTCAGTTAGCATCTAATGAATCTTCCTCTGCAAAGAGGAGCATATAAGCACAGTTTGTCCATAGCTTCACTCTCCCATTTAGTTCATCACTAAGAGAACTCTGTGAAAAATGTAGGCTTCGAGGTGTGGAATTTTTCCTCTTATATAGTAAATATCTCCCAGATTAGTAAGTGATAAAGAAGACTGAAGGTGTCAGTCAAAGGAGGTCTTGTACTTCTGCTGAAGGCAATGACAAAACTTTAACTGAAAGTCACCCAACAGTCTAATACCGTGAGTACTGAGGTCATTCCCAAAGAGAAATGCAACATACAAATACCACTGTACCAAGGTATCCAGGTATATATAAGCATATAGTTGAAGTTTTGGTTTCTAATAATCAGTCTTGAAACCAACATTATAACTGCAGTGAGAGCTACAAGTCTCTTTCAGAGATCAGAAATGGGAAAAACCCCGAACTACCCAAATTACCATAGCACTGAAAATGAAGTGTGAAATGGGATTGATGCCCAGATAAAAAATATGCTGAAAGATAACTAAGCAATGTTTTTCTGTAATTCTGACTCCTAATTAAAAAAAAAAAAAGTTAACCATGTTTCATTTTTCCTCATGTAAAACACATATTTAACATGTTATTTAATGGCTAATAGAACTTCAGCTAACAGTATCTATAAAATTTGTAGGTCTGTAATTAGCGAGTGGGAAAAGTTTAATATTTCAGAAGTATCACTTTGGATGTGTAATTCCAGCTGGTTTGCACTGTCCTCAATAAAGTCCATCTGAATTACTTTCTAAACAGTCCTCGATAAGTGGTCGCATCTTTTGCTTCTTTCTCTGGGTTAATACCCTAATTGTCTCCCGTATGAGATAATAAAATAATATCAATCTGAAAACTCCATCGGAATGTATCTATTTTGCAAGAAATGGTGCTGCATAGCCTGTAATAGAGAGGATGATGAGGTACCCTGAAGTGATTAGACATGCTGCAAGAGCAAATTTAATTTGGAAGATTGAGAGGTGTGGAGATAACTGCTTTCTGCCTACACACTTTTACCACTACTCAGTATAACTGAAGACTTATAAATACTTTATAAATTAAAGAAATTAACCACAGCATTCCCAAACTGCAAGAACCACCTACACCATTTGTACATTGTTCTAATAATAGCGGCTAAAACATTAGCTCCTGCAACCGTGGCATATATTCAAATGGAGCAGAATTGAAAAGATCAGAAGGTGATACTCTTCTCCAAGCACATATGTAAATTTTGAGGGACTACGTACCTTTCAAACAACAGTAATTTCCAGGCTACCTCCAGATCCCTGACCAGAATGACAGTATTTTTTAAAAACAAGGCTACATACACAATGGCTTGATTCAGTAAATCCCAAAAGACAGAACCTCAAAACCAATATAAGCATTTCTCATACCACCATAATGCTATCAGTAAGGAAACATCTCATCATTGACTTTCATGTAACAAACTCCATGCTAGAATTGAGCCTCCTTTTTCCACCTAATTCTCCCCCCAAACCAACTGAAAGCATTATACAACTAACCCAGCCCATGCTTGCAGCATGCCTAAAAGCCTTATTTAATCTCACCTGCAATCCAATTAAAAGCCTCTCAAATTCACACCTGTGCTAATTGTAGATTCACATCACTGCTTTGTAGTCATTAAGTCTATGAGTTAAAGTTTTTATGAGTGCAACTAATCTAGTTTATCAACGAAATGCTGGAAGGTTTACGTGCTAAAACAAGATAATCAGTATTCATACTTCAAGATTTCAGCAGGGGTCAGGAAGGAATTATCTTGTCTTATGAAGCATTTAAAAATGGCTAATTATGTTTGTTCATAAAATTTGGTTCTAAAACAATTGAAATCAGAATAAAGCTTTTGAACTTTTAACTGTGAATGACTAATTTGGCTGAGGTGCTAATTTATAGCAGAAAGTCCTGTGATCACTTTCTTCAGTAAAGGCTAAAAAGGTACATGTTGAAAATACAAAAAACATCAAAAACCGTAACACATAAGCCTTTATCTCCAAGTCCACGTTGCTTACAAAGGTTGGAAATATACTGCTAAGAGTATATTTCCTATATTAGTATGTTACGTGTTTGTGGATGCATATTATCTGAAGTCTGTAACAGAATTTTAAAGGAATGGTCTTCTCAGCTCACAAAATAGAATCAAGGTAGTTAAATATTAACCATGTCCACACACTGTTTCCGAATAACTCTTGTAGATCCCTAAGACACGGTATTGAAATAGCCTAAAATTTTCCATTTTGCTAGAGATTTATTAATTTTTTTAAAGAAGTTTCTTTACTTTCACACAGCAGTAATCAGCTAGCAATAGCAAACCCACCTAGAACCTCAGGCAGATGGGGAGAAATGAAAACAAAGCCATGAGAAATATTTGTCCTTCAGCCAGGAAGTTTTTTCTAATGGAGTCTTGCTCTCAGTCCACCCAGAGTAAATCAACTGGCATGTGGTGCGTACTACAGATGGATCAGCTGTGGTAAACATATACAGCTGCACATATCTGTTACACAGGTGCTTGGTTTAGACTTGCTGGCTAGCCAAGAGCAGTCTGAGTTTTTGGCAAATGCCCATCATTCCACTGATTGGAAGAGAAAAGATAGTGAGAAAGTAGTCAGCTGGCACAAGCACTTTCCATAGCAGCCCCCAAGCCTGAGCCAAAGCTGTGGTCTCGTTCCTCACCCCATATTCTGAATCATTGTCAAATTCCTAAACCCATTTTGCAATTCAGTGGAAGACTTTTTTTTTGGCTGAAGTTATCAGAACAGAGACACTGCGATGCTTAGGACCACTGTGGCCATCATGAAGCCATTCAGTTATATCATTCTGGGGCAAAAATGTTTGTGTTTTTTCCACTGCAAGGGAAGAAAGGGCAGGAACCCTGAGTGGACAGGCTGGCATTTGGCAGTGGCTGCTCTTTACTAGCTGGACATGCTGCAGGTGTAACTGAAGCACAGTGACGTTTGTTATGCCCCTTTAAATAGCTGCCGCTGATGCTTCAGAACTGTTGCTGAGCCAGTAGAAATGCATGATACGTAGTCATGCCTGGGAAAAAGAAAGCATTATGATGCTGACAAAGACAAATATGTATATATCCCCACTGTTAATATTATGTTCAGATTATCTATGTGATATCTGCATATGACAATGGGCCGGATCGCTTCCTGATGATCCATTCTGATAGGAACATTAGAGAGGCTGGAGGTCATATTAAGCTTGTACATCATGAAATAGATATACATTTTTCTGTCAGTTCTGTCAGAACCTGAGATAATTTTTTCTCCAGCACTCTACTTAAAATAAAAGATGGACTTATGTTGCAAAGACACATTTGCAACTATGAGCTGTTAGAGATTTGCCTCTGTTCCTTGCAGACACATCTGACTTGTCTGTTCATGCAGAGCTAAATTCTGTGCATATATCCATATATTTATAGAGCAGTAATCTTTAGTCTATAAATAGCTGATCGTCTAGTGACCAAAGAGGGCCAAAAAGCCAGGCTTCCACTTAGAGGGAATTTGGCTTTATCAGTATGATAAACCTCGAGTGACAGCCAGGACTTAGGACAGCAAGACCTGAATGTCCGTCCCAAAAGTCCAAGTTAAAAGTGTAAAATGTGTTTATCAGGAAGCCTGGAAATCTTGCAGGAAGCTTGCTACTGCTAAAGACAATGTTGGGTGACTGAGGGCCACTGTTCCAAGCCAGGAAGCTTCAACCTTGGCTGGCCCAGCTCTGCAGAGCCCCCAGGTCAGACACCCTGAGCACCCCAACTCCTTTGGTTTTGATATTCCAGGAGGGGCACAGATGGAATTTCATTTAAATAACACTTAACTTTACTGAAAGCTTATCTAACCCAAAATCCTTTAGACAAAACATTTGAAATGCAAAAGTCAGTAGTTTTAATTAAACAGAATTTTGCTGGGAAATTTCTGACTTCAGCCCTCTTATAACTATCTCCAAAATAGGTGTGAATGTTTGTAATTTAATCAGCATGCTGTTGGTTTATAAACCTAATGACAACTGATTTAATGCCAACATTTTTGTTGGCACTGCAGTTCATTTTCTTATAATCTTTCACCAACTCTGGGACTAAATTCAGAATTCTTGCTTCAGATATCAGGAATGGGAAGAAAGGATCAACACATTTTCTCTGGTTTCACAGAGAAGCCTTAGTCTCTTGTCTCTTTTGAGCCAAGTGAAAACATTAATTAGCAATGTTACATCTTCAGCGAGGTCTGGATGAAATATTTGTCTAGTATGTAATTGTTTTAAGCTATGACATAGTATCCTCAAACAATTTCCAACACAGGTTTGTTTGACCTTTAGTTTTAAGCTCTCCACAATGGGGACTGGTCTTTTTGTGCTCTTTATTACCTTAGCCACTTACATCCAAGTATTTAAGGCTTTACTTTATTTGTGTAAGTGTGGGTTATGACTATATGACTAGATAATATATTGATTTCATATGAACGACAAATTGAGATATTATTTTCCAGCATATGAAAAATACAAAGTTAGCAATTTATTCTTACCAAGAAAATCAGTAAAACAACACTTCAAAGTAGTTTTAAGTTTTATTTTACTCTGCTTTTCTTTCTTCCTCCCTCCATCCTTATTCCTATTTAAGAACACGGTACAGACATGTTATAAATACTGTGGAAAGAGTATTAGTCTTCAAATAGACCTTATACATCCTAGCTGACACCACATATAAAGACACCTTCACAGCAAAATATTTTATAGACTTCTTTGCATTCTGCCCTTCCCAAAGGTTATTTGTACATTTTAATTAGCTCGGATTTTTTATTTTTTTTTCTCACTGATTAGGCTGATTAGACAGATAGATAGTGAAATATAACTAAAAAGAGGATATCAGAAAAGAAAAATGTTGCTTTTAAATATGCTTATGTGCTATCGCAGGTGTTGAGGCTCACTGTGGCAGATGAGTACCCAGCATACCTATGAAGTACACCAAGTGAGTAAAATTGGGAGATCCAGAATGAGCTCAATGTTGGACAGAAAGTTTACCCTTCTGTCACTTTTTCAAAAGCTTATCAGCAGTATGTAATATCCAGTAAATAGCCAATACACCACAGAATGACACAGCTCTCCATGCTATTATTAATAGCAGTAACTATGCTAATGTATGTAGTGAGCTAATTACTTGTGGTATAAACATGAAGTGGTGTATGAAGAGGGCTTTTTAATCCTAGATACATTCAAGTTTTAATTAGCCTGCTCAAAAATGACCAGTTTTTTTTACTGTGTAGGATGAATTCTAGTCTTTGGAAATATTGTGGTAAAGATGTTTTTCCATTAAAAAGTCAGGAAATAATTGTGTTCTCTTAGAAACAACTGAAAAGATGATAAGCCATCATCAGTTTCAGAGTTTAGCTTTTCTGCAAAAATAAGTCTTCATGTGTGTGTGTGTGTAGGGATCCCATGTGGTCAAACTAACTGCCAAAAGAGACCACCCTCTGTTTCTTATCTAGATCTCTTCAGTATATTAAATTCAAGACGGAATTTTGCAAGAGCTCATA
This sequence comes from Cygnus atratus, assembly GCF_013377495.2. Taxonomy (NCBI): domain Eukaryota; kingdom Metazoa; phylum Chordata; class Aves; order Anseriformes; family Anatidae; genus Cygnus; species Cygnus atratus. The sequence goes on along the minus strand of NC_066370.1, from coordinate 23,092,487 downwards.
ATCACTAGAACAGAAAATAGATCCACTGAAAGGCTATTACTTTTACAGAAAGCTTCAGAATAATTTATTTATGAGATGGGTTGTTGCTTTTACATACTCCTTATGTTTATCAAATTTTTGACATTTATTCTTCCCAGATGGGCCAGTAAAAAACAGCTATTTAAAGTATTATTGAAGCATACAGCTTGCAACTCCATCCAGAAGCAGAGAAATAGGAGGAAAAGTTATCCAAGGTTTTTTTTAGGACAGTCTGATAGAGTCAGCTTGAGTGGGTAGAAAGCCATTGAGGAGACATCTACGTGTGTGACAACTGGAGCCGATTTGACCATGTCAAAGAGCCGCGTCCTTCCCACCACATCACAATGTCCCTCTACAGTGAGGTTCCTCCCAGCCTTCCTTAGCAGGGCTTTCATGGCTGACTTCTGATGAGCTTGCTAGATTGAGGAAGAACAGACTGATGTTCTTCTAGATGTATAAAAACTTATCCTTCACGTTCCAGTAAATATGGGCCTGTCCCTTGACTGCGAGACAACTCAGTGAACAAAAATGTTCATAATTAGAGCTTACCTCCATTGCAGAGACTTGTACAGGGTGAAGACAATTGGGTGCCTGAGCAGGGAAAGCTGTGAATGTATTACTTTGTAAATCTGTAGTTTTTTGCTCCGTGGAAAAAAAAAAAGAAAAAAAAAAAAGGATAGCAGAAGCACAGGTCTCAGTTTTTCTGGCTTATTTCACCTTTGCACTTGCACAGAATGCAGATGATTTAAGTCTTCAAGTCTTCAACAGATAGTTTGAACACCCTCTTACTATGGCTTAGTCCTACAGATTTTGCCATAAAGAAGCAATGATTCAGGCTTTAATGAGCATCTTAAAACTTTTTGGTCTAACAAGCAAATATCATTTGGTGTGTCCAGCAAATTTGTTATTTCTTTATATTTATGTCAATTAAATTATGTCTGAAGCAAGGTTTAAGTGCTGTGGCATTGCAGTTAAAGATCAAAAATGATTGTGTTTTGCATGGCAATGCTATAAACCACTGCTATTTCTACTAAAAAAAATCCATTTTTCTATAACAGATTACATTGTATCTTTGAAGTGTGAATTTAAGCAGCTAGTGTTTATATGTACATCATTAATCTTCAGACTTTAATCTCTATAGTCCTATTTAACACACCGAAGCTTCAAAGGGTACAGATGCCTTATATTGTTTATTGAGATATGAGATAAAATATAAATGAAAGATCTGGGGAATCAAAATTATATCCATAACGTTTTTTTCAGTCTGCATAACATATTTAATGCTAGATGTGTTAGAAAGCTACCTGTATACTTGCCTTGATGAACAGTAATACGGAAATACTGGAAAGGGTAAACATATTAATTAGAGCCTGCACATCTCTCCTTCTTGCTGGTGTAATCATTAAATTGATTTTTCCAGTCTGACATGTAATTGTTCCAGCGATGGAATCCTGCTTTCCACTCTCGTTCTGCTTCATCAATATTTCCTGTAAAACATGAAATGGGTTACATTAATCTAAATTTGAATCTCTTTATATGTTAATTGAAAAATAATTTTGATTATCAGTGTCACTTGCTCTAAATATATTATAGGATGGTCTTTTGTCTCTTTTTCTCAAGCCTGGAATGACAGAAATTCAGTGACTAGCACTTTATCTTTAGATCAGGAAGGAAGGACTGCAAAGACATCATTCAGGCACACTTCTGGTAATAAAGGTGTTTATGTACGGGGTTGTTGCTTCTGGATAATATTCTGTCCATCAAACTTGGCATTTTAAAGCTACTTTTTTTTTCTTTTTTTAATTCTCAAAGTATTACTTTGGTTCAATACACTCCACAGTGAAGCCTACATACTCCCAAAAGTATGTGATATGCAAACTGAGATAGGTACTTGCAAAGATACATTGAAACCACAGCTTTGTTGAAGGCAATAACATTATTGCCATTAGTTTCAATGGATTACAATGGATGGCCAGGATTTCACCATACTTTGAAATAAATCTGCATGTTCAATGTGTAAAAGACACAAGTTTGGAGAAGGACACTGTAAGATATGCATAATGTCAATGTGAAATTTTCTTTTTTCTTTTTCATTCTAGCCCATATAAAGCATTTGCTGACTAATCCTGTGTCCCAAGGCAATATTTATTGCCAAATTTGTTACAGCCTTCAGAGCAGAGGGAGAGGATGAGAAGAATAATAAAAATATATCATTTTGCAAGGTTTCCAGAGTATCTTATGGAGAAGGATCACTTCCTCCAGTCCCAGAAGGTAATTAACCCTAGAGAGGAATGAAGTGACCTTGCAGGAACAACACATACAACTACTAAAGGAAAGATAAAACATACAGGGTCCATTACATGCTGTAAGTTATTATTTTGGGTCAGTTGCAGGCTTTTTCTTAAAGTTTAGAAACCATTTATGATCTATGATTGCCTTTATTCATTTTGCACCTAATTATCTCAGTATCCCATATTGACATAGCTTGCTTCCAAAAAAATGTGGTAATTGTGTTCATGAGATAACAGTTCCGTGGTTTCTTTATGCTCTTTTGACTTTATGTTCTTCTGCTGCAATAGAGCATAGGCCCTTTTCCACCATAAAAACACCCTTTCCCCCCCTTTTTTATGATCTGCCAGCACTGCAAGTTTAGCTGGTTATGTGAAAATGAAATACTTTTGTGTTTTATACATCAGTAGAGAAAATATTCTGGAAAGAGAGTTAACAGATTCAGAGATTTAGTTTGGAGAAGCATCCAGTAATTTGGTTGCTTATCTGCAGTTCAGCTCAACATTTCCAAACCTTTTTGGTCTGGAAATCCAGATGGCAATTTAATGAGACTTTGAAATGAGATTTACATTACTTTGTTCCAGTGAGGCCAGAAATAAAACCAAGATACTTTTTCTTGGGGTGGTTCTGTACATCTTTTCGTAGCCAGAAGTGAAATTGTGAAGAACAAACATAGGAAGAAATATTAAAAAGTTAACCAAATTCCTCTCAGTTCAAAGAAGTAAATAAGCTTGGCTATATCAGAGTTCAAAGAAAACTTCAGATCATTTTTAAATTTTTTTTTTCTGCTGGCCATAGTTGTGATTAACTCAAAGAGCATTTGTAAATGTTGGTAACAATAAAAGCATGTTTTGATTACTAAACTATGCAGATGTGATTCACAGAACTATAGGGAGAAGATATCTACGTCATTTTACTTTCCTGACCCTAGGAACTCATCTTTGCACATTTCTCAATTTAAAGAATTATCCAGGGTCTTAGAGCCAAATTTTCACTACATATATCAGATGGATTGGTAGTTTGATGTATGAACCATTACTGGTATTACTTGGAGAAAAGTACCTAAACCTTATTTATTGTCTTATTCTGTATTATGGATTCCCAGTTTTATTTATACAGGCAAAGCTTCCACTTATGAATTCAAAAAAACTGTTCCTTCTTTAATTATTCAGGTTTAGATGTGTTTGAAGTCTTAATGTGCAGAAAGTGTTTCTGCCCAAAGACGTTAGAAACTGGAATAGCTCTATCATACACACATCTTCAATTAAAAGTCACTGGTCTAGAGTGTAAGTTATGAGACATTTCAGTGCTTCTTGGTGAAGAAGCGAGGGAGCTAAAGAAAGCAGACAATGAGAAATTCAGACTAGCCACCATTATGAATCTAAAAGACAAAAAGGAGAAAGGAAAACACTGAAATAAGAACTTGGATTCCTATTTGCGTGCTTTTTTCAGTGATAAGATCCAAATTGAAGTCACAAGTCAATGCATCCCATTATCACTAACATCATCAATCTCTTTGAAGCAACCACCTATGACTTAGATGAGCTGACAGCTAGAAGGCAAGTAAAAAATAAAATAAAATAAAATAAAATAAAATAAAATAAAATAAAATATAAAATAAATAAAATAAAATAAAATAATAAAATAAAATAATAAAATAAAAAAGGATAAGAATTAGGGAATTCAACTTGACTGATGATTACAGTTCAGAGTAGTGAGTGCTGCAATACTCTGGTAGTCAGCTAATACTACAGTGAAGTTACATGCAGTCTTTAAGATAGTCCCAAACTTTATACTAATACCAATTAGCCTAACACAGAATGTAGTGAAGTTTACAAGGAGAAAAGGAGAGATTTCAGGAGGCAGTGAATCATACCTTAATGCTCAGAAAGGTCTCAGATTAACAGAACAAAAAAAAATAATCATAATAAAAAAATAAAAATAAATAAAATTTAAAATAAATAAAAATAAAAATAAAAAAAAATAAAAAAGAGGATTGTTTTTATTCTTCAGCAGTGTCAGCACAGACAGCTGGCATTTCTTTTCTTTCCACATAGGCATACAGCGCTCAGTTCAATGGCATTATAGCAGAGTTAAATTTATATCCATACCATCATTTGTTGCTCTGCTAGATACACCAATAAAGTGCTAATCTTGAATTTATTTTTGTAGTATTAACATTAAGCTTGGGACAAAGGCCATGTAGCTCTTATAATACAGTATAATTAATAAGGGATGACAAATAGGAATTATTTTTTTCTGTCCTCCTCAGCAGCTCATAGATGCTGGTATCTGCAAACTTCTTGATTCATTAGTGTGATAAACACTACAGGTTTATACTGTAGTCGCTCATGGTGACAGCTTCCACACAAGATTTCAGAAAGGAGAAAACAAATAGTATCTCTACTTCAGTATCTCTGTATTAAATGTTCTTTAATCACACACTCTGAATATAAATGTTTTTTGTTTTGTTTTGTTTTGTTTTGTTTTTAAATCAAAACATTATATTTGTATTTTGAAGGACTTCAACATTATCATCATCATCTTCTAAAAGGCAATAGCTCTACCTGGGAGGCAAAATATTGTAAGGACTCTTCTCCGTCTTATGACTCAGGATGCAAGATGCTGGAGCTAGAAAGAATTAAGATTATAGAGGTCCATAGATGGCTGCCATAGGCACACTGAGTAAGATTTTACTTTGTCAGTAGCTGCATTACTATTGGTGAGATTACTTTTGACTAATTCACTTTTCTGCATGCATAAAGAGTGCTGCACATAGCTCCATGGAAATAGAAAACTAATTGTGACGGTGGCTTTTCTAATTCATCACATTTTTAATAGTCTGAATACCCTGAGTGTTTAGGTCTATAGAATCCAGATGCTGTTGAGAGGATCATAGCAAATACAATGATTTGGATTATTACTAGTCAAGAGGTTGAACTTTTCTGTCTCCATATTTAAAATCTTTTCAGTTTATGTATTTTTTAATACAATGTATTTATATTAGCTACTTTGAAGTTTGATTTTTTTTCTAGAAGATATATAATGCAGTAATGCCAAATAAGATGGAAATTTATGTACTATATATATTAGACACTAAAATAGCAATGGAACACAAATGGAAGGCTTGGCTGCCTGCAGCTTTCTATAATTTAGACGAAACAGGTATATAAATAGGTAGGGCTCTGGATGCATTAAAGATTGTGTTAAGGAGGTAGAGTCTTACGTAGATGCTTTTATAATTAACATATGATTGCTCTAAAAGCTACTTAAGAGTCACTTACTGTTTACTGTCCCTCCAGTGTGTTTCTTTTAGAAGCAGTCATCAGAAACTGGTGTGGTGGTTGTCCCGGTGCTTGTGCCCTCGAATGAAACATTAAATGCTGGATGCTCCCGGCTTGTCTTTGGCTGACTGTGAATGGAGGGTATTCTAAGTGCGGTTAGCCCTTTTCAATAGGGTGGAAATTTGTGTAGCAATTGTGTCAACTTGGAACTCAGAGCCCACGTAAGGCATATCTAAGTATGGTTTGTCTGGGTTGTGATTCTTAACAAGCTTAACCTGAAACCACAGGTTTGGACTTGTGTCTTCAGTTATACTCTTTCACATTGAAATTGAAGGGGAAGACATTGAGAAATCTTCCAAAATCATACAAAATGTTCTAGAAATATAAAGGCTGGTATTATATGTGGCTGTTACTGTTAGTGTGTGTGGTTTTTATTTTTATTTTTTATTAATTTTCTCAGCTCACAACCCCATGACTTTTTCTTTTTTTTTTTTTTTTTTTGGGGGGGGGCATGGGGGTGGGAAGGAGGGATGGTATCAGGTTTTGTTGCTTGAGGAAAAGATCTAACCATAAAGATGGCTGGAACTAAATATTTTCCTCTCTTGTATATTTAAATGCTTCAGTCTTACAAGTCTGCCATGGGAGCAGGCTCGCTCAGATGCTGGAATACATTTGGACCTGGCCATGACATATGGAGAAGATACCGAAGGCACAGCACGGCTTGTGCAATGAGTTGCTCACTGACTAAGTGAGTGGTTCACCAGCAAGTGCCTCCGTATCAAACCCTGACCACTTGGATCAGTTAGAAATTCCCTTTCAATATCTGCAAAATAAGTCAGCTTGATTGCTTTCTTCAAGTCCTAAGTGATGTAGTCCTATTTTGTCTATCTGAACTCAGCTTGAACTACAGCTTTCAATAATGATGACATAAAATTTCCTTGCATCTTGTTTTCTGTCATCTTATATCATGTTAAAGTAACCCAGCTCATCTAAGAATATTTCTATAGAAGAAATGATAGAAGAGATAGTCCCTCAGAAGATAAAAAAATACTTGTATTTATGGCACTCACTGTCCTGTCAGTTCTTTTGAGCATAAAAGGAAATGCAAAATACTATTTCCATGAAGAAAATTATTACAATACAAAGTACTATATCATGATTGCAAGTAGAAACTTAAATGTTTCTTTGTCAGAATTATATGAGATTGTGTAGGAAACGTATAAAATATAAAACCACAGTATTTCTGCTACAATATTTCAAGGACTGATAGATGTAGATACATGACAAAACAGCAGTACTTAACCATACTCTTGTCTTATTTCTAGATTAGAATCCAAGCAAAATGATTCTTTCCTTTTTGCTAAGAATACACGTGGTTAATTAACCATGTAGATTTATGTTGTAAAATTACTGAATATGGTAGATAAAGTGATGTATTTATGTCTCCCAGCAGATCCAGTGTTGCTTCATCATCTCTCACACCACAGGATCATGCAAAACAATTCTGCTGTCCTGACAAGATGTGTTGAACTATGTCTGGTGATGTGCTCTTTTCTACTCTGGCGTGGAGCATTTGGTTATGCACAGTCCATTTTTAAGGCACACATTACTCAGTAGGGGTTCACAGCCAGATTAAAGAAATGTATAAAATTGTTCACTTCTCCTGGTTCAGCATAAAGGGATTGTCAGAAATGGAGAAACCTCCCTAAAATCCATCCATAATTTGGAATACCGTGATTTTAAAATCACAGAATAGGCTTTATAAATTATTCATTTCACCTCCTGATTTTTCTTCTCTTGATTTAATTTAGAAACATCTCTTGAATTGAGAGGGGATAAAATTTGAGCCATAACACAGTTATAGGCTCAAATTAGGAAGGAACAAATTATTTCAGAAAGAATCATCTGTGCACCATGAAAGTTTACATTTTTTTTAAGACTAACATTCAAATTGAATCTTACAGAAAGCTTGTAAATTACTAATTAACCTTTAAAAAGTGTATCGTATTTTTGAAGTGAGACTTTTTTACTCCAAACTACAGATTGCATTTCCAGAGCTGCAAAATCACTTTATAAAAGCAATTCCTGTTGAAGTCCAGAAGTACAAATGCTTAGTCTGTTTGGTGGGCTTTACAAAAACTGTGGCTTCAGGCTTCTCAAGAAAATCTATGTCATTGGAAGTTTTGTCCAACATCTGAAAATCTCATGGAAATAGAGCTACAAATAGAAATGTAAAGATTTAAACTGAACTACCACATTAATACCAAGTAGATGAGCCTTGTATAAAGCAGTTCAAATAAAAGTATCTACAAAACCATTTTTACCTGTCATTTCCAGAACTTTGGGAAAAAAATATTCCAGAATCGACACTGCTGAGAACGTAACTTTGTCAGCACCTCTGAAGCATCAGTATTTAATGTTAAATATTTTGTTCAGTACTGGTGAAGACTGGCCATCTTGTTCCATTAACCAGGGTCCCATTTGGATTTCTAAATGAGAAAGAGAAACATTTCATTTTGAATGAGAAATTATCACATCACATGAGGGTTTGTAGGTTGATTGGTTGGTTGGTTGGCTTTTAACTTAACAGTTATTTCAGCTTAGCTATGTTAGCTTGGAATTACTGAAGTACACTTTTGTAAGTGACGGGAAAAAAAAAAAAAAGAAGAAGCAAAAATTGGTTTACGTTCATTAAATATATATATATATAAGTATTATGGTTTGTATTTTAAACGTTTTACCTAAGGAAAAAGTTAATAAACTACCATACACAAGCTACGCATGTTGAATTTGGAGATTCTCACAGAAGCTGTACATTACTGAGGGTGAGTTAAGAACAAATAAACTAGTTTGGGGGGGATGAATGATTCATGTTTTAGTTTCAGTGATGCTGATCACTTCAGATAGACAAACAGATTGGACTAGATGACTCAGATGAAAAATACAAGTAAAGGTGCGGAAGTGTCTAAGTTTTGGATCAGAGGTATCTATAGTGGAAGAGAAAAGAATTATTTCTCTTTAAGAAGGAACTGTTCCTCCCTGAAGTGCACTGAACTCCATTAGTGGAGTGCCAAACATGAACAATCTCAAATCTTCTGGAAACTGGGAAGAGTGACAGAGCACTTGGCTCTTTATAACACACACTCCGCACATTAAAGGATCACAGCTGTTAGTATTAAAATAGTTGTGATAAATATTTATAACACAATAGAATTCATAAGGTTGTAGGGACAGACTGATTAACATTCAAAGGGACAGACAGATCCAGTTTTTTCCTCCAAAAAGGACAACATGTAGCACCTATAGGATTTATCTGCATGACTAGAGAAAAAAAAAATGGTTTAAGTGTGTAGAAGAAGAACAAAATGAGGAATGTTGCGTTAGGGAACAAATGAGACAGAATATGATTTTTAGAAAAAGTGATCTGGGACTGTTTAAAAAATAAATCTATGTTAGCTCTGAAGAGGTTAGAAGACAAATTAAGCGTCTTATTTCAGTGCAAGCAGAACTCATTTTCTTTGCTAGAAGATGATATAGGGAATGGGTTTTAGAGCAGAACAACAGTAGTCAGTGATCTTTGGCAGGATAAATTAAGGAACAGTAGAAGCTGAGTTTATTTGGTTATTTCCATTTTGCTTTTCACCAAGAGTTCCTAGAAGGCAGCGGTCAGACAGGAGTCCAATATGTGTGAAGCCCACTTGAGAGATGCTTGCCAAGAATGGGAACAAGGTACTGGGCATAGGTGGGAGCAGTCAGAGCACAAGATTCAGCCACTGAAATAATATGGACACGTCTCAGAATGAGTCAAATATTTGGCCCATATTTTAGCATTCTGCTTTACTCCCATGTTTTAGCATTCTGCTTTACTCCAGATTCCTTAGCATCAGGTATCCGCCACTTACAGAAACATCATCTTAGAGTATGAGATTTAGCATGCCATTTCCCGATTGGCTCACTTCTTTACTGATTTTTCTTTACTAATTTTGTTCTGATTAGCTTATGGAACCCTTTTTAACTGCACATTTATTTGTGGCTCACGAGAACGATGACTTAAACAGAGCTGACTTGCACTTCAGTTCAAGATCAGAATGCTAATGGTGCTGTCAGAATTCATTTAACAGCTTTTATGCTATGAAATAAATCATGACATTCCACATTGTAATTTACAGGTGTGTGGGGGATTATACAATGGCTACAGATGTATTTTACTAAAAATTATTGAAAGAAATATGAGAGCATTTTGAAATACGTGAACCTGCTGGTTATGACATTCTGTCTGCATTTCCAGAATGCTTACTGTTCAAAGAAATGTCCAGTAATTTTCTTCTTAGCTGAAAATTTCCAGAGTTAAAAAGTGGTTCTCATATATAGCAAAGCAGAGATATCACAGGAGTATAATTTTTAATTGATAAGAACAAGTTATGGTTATAACCTCATTGTCCTATCACAATTACTTCTAATTCCTTCTTGCTAATAACTTCGTGATGAGAATTGCAGTGCACAGAAAAAAAAAAAAAAAAGAAAAAAAAAAGTAAAATTCAATGGTCTCTGGACCAAGCTCAAAGTTTTATCATGTTCTTTTTTTTATTATTTATTAAAAAAAAAAATATGTGAGAATATTCTCACCAAACAGAAAGGGACCCAATACACTGCACAACCCTACCTCTGAAATTGCATCATGCAGGGCTTGGGCTACACATCTTAGAATGGATCTTGTATATCTACTTCTTCAAACACTAATATCATTTCTTAGACTTCTGTCCCTATCTGTAAGCTCTAGTTAGGGAAGAGCTTCCTTTTGTTCAGAGAGAATGCAAGCTTCTTCACTGAATATTTTAGGAAGAAACTAGCTTATTATCTATACACCTTTTAATGTGTGCAGGAGTGAGTCTTGACACGATTAAGTGCAATTATTTGAATTGCTCCTAGAGAAGAGAAGAAGAAAAGAACAACCTTGTGTTTAAACTTTGATGTAAACAGAATTTGTTTCAATATTTCTGCTATTCTTTCTTCTTTACATGTGCCCTGAAGTTGTAGGCTGGACTTTCTCTACTTTCTGACAGTGGTACAGCAGTTCACTCAGTTATTTCACTAAGGCAGCCAAACTTCTTTTCTCATTAACTTGAAAAACAGAGTACTTTGGGGGCTCAATCTCCACTAAAGTTGTTGTCATGTACTACCTTCACACATACACATGCTCCCACTGAATTTCGTGAGCCTTATTTTAATCCTCTGCTCAGTGGAATTTGCTTGTTATTGTTTACTGTTACTAAGATCATACTCTCCCTCTTTGGGTATTGTACAGCCATAACTGTCAATAACATTCGATTCTCAAGACTCATTCCTAGTAAACATTCGAGATTTGACATACCAGGAGTGAAGAGGGTTTCAGAGGAGCTTATTCACTGATCATTTCTGGATATTTTATGTTCTTCTTCAAAAACTTCAGAAAGAGAATGTTAATTTTGTGCAGATTGAATGCAATAACCTGAACAGAGTTCTGTTAATCATAATAAGCATACCTTCATTACCATTCTCATTAATATGATCAATATAGCCTGGAAAACAATACTACTTCATTGAATATTTATTAATATTCACAAATTAGGCAGAACATAATATTCATTTTTACAGATGGCTTTTCAAACACATACAGAAAAAATTAATTCAACACCTAACTATTTTTTTTTACTATTATTATTTTGTAAGCGCACATGATATAATGTCTCTGTAAAATACAGTTTTTATTTTGGGGAGTGAGCTTTGAATCGTTTTCACTCTGCTGTGGTATCACCATTTAACAGAGTTGTTCCTTTGTACTGTTACATTATATTTTGATATAGTCCATAAAGAAAAAAAAACAAAAAACAAAAAACAAAAACAGAACTCTGTGCTACCTCTTTTGGAAAATGGTTTAGGCATAATTTACCTTCTTAATGAGTGTTGTAAACACTAACCGCACCACATGCTAGCTTAGACTGTCCCAGGCTTTCACTCTATTCCTATTTGGCTGCTCTGTAAAAGGATCAGGTTAACACCTTGTGTGTTTCTCTAGAGAAAACAACAACAACAACTAAACAACAACAATGAAAACGTCCTTTTAGCTATCTAACACAGATGAATTATATCAACCCAACCTCACTAAGAGATTCAGAAGCTGAAACACAACTCTGCCTGCAGTCCCTGGTAGCCCCTTCCTCCAGATAGGCCTGCCTGGAAGACCACAGACAAACAAATACTGCTTCTGCCTGGCTGCAGCTGTTCATAGAGATATTGCTCCCTGAGAGGAAGCACATACTAATTTCCCCTGAGCAGCATGTTATTGCTCTTAATTGTCTCTTCAGTTGCCTCTGGCTTCCATCCGACCCTCTCTGAGATGAGCGCAGCAAGCTCGCTTGCCTCCAGTTCACCCCGTAGAGAATATCCCATTCCTCCCTGATCTGCAAAGCAGTGGGAAGGTGGCCTCTCCATGCACAGCTTACCTCTCTGCTGCTCTCATCAGAGCAGCAGCAACCACCCCAGCCAAAGACAGTGCACAGTGAGGCAATTTCTTCCTCGGTGCCTTCTGCAGGTTACCACCACACTGACATTCTGCTGGCATGTGTCTCGTTAGCTGAATAAACTGCCCGCTGAGATTAATGAAAGGTTATGATAATGCCGCTGCACCCTCTGCTTCCCCTGTGCAGTAAGAATTGAAATCAAATGGAGACCTGTTCCTGCTAGGTGCAACTTTATTGACTTCACTAGGGTTGTATCTGCTGACGCTCACTCTCAATTTTGCCCCCTTTTCTTTTAACAGTTGGTTTAAAAGGAGGAGAGAGTGAATGTGAATCATTTTTATTAGCTTTCATGGCTCCTTGCAGCTATCAGGCAATACTGGCAATCAGCTGTTTTTCATGGGATGCCGTTTTACACTGTGTTACCATGGGCACAAGATAACAGGGAGGGGGATCTGCCTCCCGGATAACTACGAATGCCACAGCAGCAGTAACCCTGACTCTCATGCATTTTCTACAGTGGTATAACAAAGTCTTTAAGAATTATGGAAACAGTCAGTTCAGCACCATGTAAGAAAAACACTGTCATTGTTTCACCTTGGGGCCGCTCTGGGAAGGGGGGATGCTTCTGCACATCTTTACTGCCAACAGAAGGAGCTGCTGAAAACTCGTGTGGAGGTACCCGAGGTAGCTTCTCAGCGGCCACATGTACAGCAACACAGACGAGGCAGCAGCATGGTTTCCACTCCTATATGCCCTTGTGCAGCAGCCCAGTATAGATATTAAACCTAATAGTAGTGAATGAAATTAATAATGTACTTTGAGCTTGCACTTGTAGAATTACATAACTAAAAGATTTTTCTGTACCATTGTAAATTGTGGTTGTGTTTTCTTCTAATGCATTTTCTGCCAGGTAAAGAGAAGTAAGATAGCACAGGGCAGAGAAATTTAAGGTACAAAATGAGTAAAAGGATAAGAAAACATCAACTGGGCTATAGTGTCAGCTGCTGATATCCATGAGTAGGAGGTGTGAAGCAAAGTCAAACTGTTTCTAACTGAAACAAGGTTCCCACCTAATAAGTGATATCACAGACTAAGCTGTAATGGCACCATGAGTAAACATATCCATTTGCTTTAATGAAATTATTGGTAGACTTTTTAAAAATGATAGGGTGGGAAGTGCTCCCGGATAAGATCACCGTGAGATAGGTCCCCACCAAAGCTCTGGCCTCCAACTCATTGCTCTTCCAAGGGATGGGCTATGGCAAACATTTTACTCTTTCTGTAACAGGGACAAAGCCTGAGTCCCTCCTCCCAATGCCTCAGTCAAGGAGTGATCTCATTGAGGATATGGTACATTTTGAAGAAAGGCCATGAGATTTGTATCCTAAAAATATATCTTAGTTTTACAACTGATTTATTAATGGCTATGCTGTGTAGAACTCCTCCATTAATCATGTTGGCACTAAACAAAGCACCCAAATACCTTTCAGTACCTAGCATTTGAAACAAATAGATGACTTTTTTTTTTTTTTCCCTCCATCCTGGAAGAGAACATGTTGTTGTTTTCCTTCCTTTCACTCTTTTTCACTCCTAATTAGCTGGCAAGCAGCAGAGGTGCACCAGGCGTGCCGGGCTGCCCACGTGCTCCTGGAGTTCAGGGTCAAGGGGCAGGAAGTGTTTGCAGTATTAGTCAGGCAAATGTCTCCAGATATCTCACATAATTTCCAAAGGCCATAATGCATGATATTTATACCTGTGTTCATTTTCTTGTCACAACACAACCCCTGCCAGGTTAACAGCAACTCTGGGTGGTGGTGCGGTCCCCAGGGGGGTGGTGGTGGAATAGTCTGTGTAAGGCCTTTCTCCTGACCTGCGCTGGGAGTTTAACAGATACTTTCCAGCCCAGTCTTATTAAAAAGAAGAGCAGCTTACTGTTAAGTACTTGTTGAATCTTCTCAAACCTTCAAACAATTTGGCTTAACGCCAGTGTCTTCATACCATGCTGTTAAGTTTCAGATGGCTCGCTGTTAACTAGACACCAGAGAGGGCCACAGCGTTGAAAACTCAAAATCTTTAAACTGAGGAGCAGGCCTAGCTATTGTAACAAAGAAAATGAACCTGTGCTGGAGACTATTCTTAGAGAGGTTAGCATGGGAAAGGATAAAAAGCATCTGTAACACCCGTAAAAAAAATTCTAACTGTAAAAACATCCCCTGAAGCTCAAACTGTTGCATAAACTTTCCATTCAGCAATGGAAGGCTATATAAATCCAAAAGGCTCTCACTGCGTGAATACGTAGATTGCATCTGATACAAATATCACCACCAATTGGGGCCACATATGTGTGATTCAGTATAATGAATTTACTCTCAGATTTTTTAAATTCAGACAGTTATTCAGAACATTTTCCCAAGTCAGCTAATCATTTACCCTCCACTAAGAGGACTTGATGGAGTCCGTGGACAAAATCTCAGTATTATGCCAAAATATTTTACATTAAAATATACACTTTGGGGCTTTCTGCTATTAGAAACTGCAAAGCAAAGACAAGACGACAGAGGCACTTTCCTGTTCATTATCTAAAGTTTACAGATTGGGTCATTTGCAATAACAAGCCAAGGGGAAGTGCCACTCCTAAATAAGTGAGTTGGAAAGCTGATGTTATCACCTCACAAATACACACATTAGTTTTGATGTTGTTTGGTACTGTTGATCCATAATACTGCATAACAACTTACCTTGCTAGTTTTTATTTAATTGACGCAGCTCTCCAGGGTATTCCTTAATATCAGCTAATCACTAACCATCCTATCTATTGAACTGATGGAACATCTGCAAATGTCCTGCCATGCTTAATATTTTATTTTTAAATATCCTCTTAAGGTCTTTATCCTTTTAGACTAATGGGAAAGACAACAGTTATCTAATCTATCAGCTGAAAGGTCTGAGTGGTGCCATTTATAATAACCAAGCTCTAAAAACTACCATACTGAAAGGTGACAACTCCGACAGGGCTATTGTCAGCCTGTGGAATACTGGGTGATTGGAAAGCATTCACGATTATCTGTTTTATACACTAAGCTTCTTTGCAGCCTCATAGCCTCAGCAATCTCAAGATGTCAGGCCTGTGCTCCTCTGGCAGTATGAAGAATAGGGGAGTTTGGAAAATAAATAAATCCTGATTGTGTTTTAAAACATTGATTTGTTTATTAGAATTTAATCCTTGCAAGAAAATAGTAACCAGCTTCTGAAAATCTGTAGTAATTAAAACTTTATTATTTAATAGTTCCTTAATGTTGCATGAAAATCATTTGTCCCGATTATGTGATCGTTGAGCCCTACTCAGATTCCCACGGTACTGAATGAAAGGAGTCCGATGATTAAGTACTACAAATTTGAGAGAGGTTGTGGGGTTGAATCCTTCAAATTGCTTTTCTCAAGCAGTTGTTTATGGAAAGTTCATTATTTTTGTTGTTCTCAGCTCTCACTCACAGATTACAAACATGAGTTCATTATCTAGTGACTATGAAGTGCCTCTGAGTCACAGCAAAAGGAAACTGCTTTGCAAGTAATATTGAAGATAAACATTATTTCTTCTGCTGATCCTTGAAGAAACCTGTAGAATCCAGCTGGCATGCTTTTTAACTGGCAGAAATTGGAGAAGACCTTTGCAGCTAGGCTTTCTTACATCTTCACAGGCTAAATAAAGCTCAGGATATTCCTTCCAGATTCCAGCTTGGTGACAGCCGTGGTGTGTTTAAATCTTAAACTATAATTTGTCCTGGTATGCATTATTACAGATGATATCGGTTTCAGGAAATGAAGCAACAAGCTGTTGCTTCTTTTTTGGTTTTATTGTGTTCTGCTCAAAACAGACTCATGAAGCACCCATCCAGTTAAAATGCTTCTTGCTTGTGCATGTCTTCATGCTTATTTGTGAATTCCTGCTATATATAAAGGATTGACAAGGAAGGAAGGTCTTGAGATATTGGCCATAGATGATATAGTATTTGAGACATTTGGATCCGGGATCTTCTGTCTTAGCTCTTTGGGCACGCTGGCAATGCATTTAGGAGCTCAGTCCCTCAAATCCCTGGCTCCAGGATTGGACTCTGCTCTGGTATCAGCAGTAATAATAAGCCAGGTCAGCCGAGCCAGAGTTAATGAGCCCTTCAGACACCAGCAGAGTATTTCCAACCTCCTGGGCCCACGCTAGCACCCCTGCATGTAGGTCTCCTGCATTGTGAAAATGTTCCAGCAAAGCTTGGTGCTATTTCAGGAACCCCTGCCCCAAACTCTGCTATCTTTATAGCATGTGATGAGATGTAATTATTATACAAGGTCTGGAAGAGCAGTTCCAATGTTCTGCCTAAGAGTTATCAGTGTTAGAAACTTGAAAGTGAGGTAAAATGTCCTTTTCTGAGCAACTGTGAAGATAAACCTGAACAGATATTCCTCTAAATTTAGCTTGAATCATACTGATTTAAATGAGCAGACTGTTGTCCTGATATCCTCTGAGTCCCTCTGAGTGAGAGCTGTCAGTCCTGTGTCTCCTGGCTTCTCAGCAAGTCTCTACTACAGTCCTAAACCCCTGACGCTCAGAGACCCCACAGTATCTTGGATGGTATATCCCAAATGCATGCATGTTCTCCAGAGTTTTAAAGAGGGTGTAAAGAAGAGATTGAGACCATGTTGAGAGCATTATTTCAGGCCAAAGGAAAGAAAGCCTGGAAATGACCACAGAATAATCTTCAATGTAGTTGCATGATGTCAGGAAGAAAAAAATATTTGAAGTTGAATTGAGTTCAGGAAAATGGATGAAATCTTGGAATTAATGTGGAAATAGTTTTAAAACACAGAAAGCATGGTTTATTCTGACTTTTAATAAATATTTATCACTCACTCTAGCTAACAGTCCCACTAAGTTGTATGTGACAAGTACCTAACACAACATACCTACATCATCTAAGTGTAGTCCTTTATACTTCTTCGGTTATATATTGAGATAAAGCAGTAAAGATTTTTTCAGAAGTATTTTATTACTTGTGTTTAACATGCCTTGCATCTGATTTGTTATTTTGGATGGTGTTTGAAGACCAGTTCAACACTTTTCAAGGTGAATCGGTAACTTAGGGGCTGACCCAAATCCACATAAATGGAAGAGATTTATTTTCAGAAAGCTCTGGATCAGGTCCCAGTAGGAGAAATACCTGCAGTTCTTTACAAAAGAAGCTTCTCTCGTTCTGGATAGGGTTTACTATGATGATTTCCTACCTTCTCCAGGACTCCAGGTTCTAGAGTGAATATTCACAGTTCATGTTTATGTCATTTTTGAATAGACATGAAAGGTCCCACTATGACTTCAGCCTTTTTCATTCTAAAGGAAAATTTAAAACTTTTTTTTTTTCTTTAATGTTCCTGCAAAGTATTTTCTAAGACCTTTATGACCTTTCCTACAATATCAATTTCAGCTTTCACGGACCACTTTTCAAATATGCTATTTTTTTATACTCTTGGCTACAGCAGGGACTCAGATGAAACAATAGTTTTTAGTCTTACTTGTAGAAGTTGAAGAGGAGGGCTATTTGGAAATGGAAGAATGTGCTGAACCCTACTGGGACTTTGAAGAAGGAAGTCATTTCCACCGAAGGTAAATAAAAGAATAAGTAGACAGAAATGAACATGGCACTTGCCCTTTTAGTTGTCCACTGAAACTGGTATATCTCCTGTACACCCTCACTTCTGCTTCTCATGGCCTGGGAAAACTTGAACTTACATAGTATTTTAACCAGAATTGCTCACAGGGACAAATCTAAAGAAACTGCATAAAAGGAGAGAAAAATGTTTTTATTTCCATAGAACTATTAATACTGTGTTTAAAATTCCCAGTGGCTTTGGTAAAATTTGTCAGCCCCTTTGGTTGTAAGGAAGAGTAAATGCTGTACTTATATGTATATGATTGCTGTTTCCATCTCTCACTCTCCTTGCCATTAATAGAGTTCATTCCCAAACACATGGAAATTGTTAGATAAACGGACTTGATGCTTTTCTTATCTCTAAAGACTACATTTTCAATACAGGCTGTGTAGTGGATGTTATTCTACAATATAATATTTGAGATCTGTTTTCAATTGTAATTGCCTTAATCATGATTTCTTTTCAAGATGGATACTCCACATAGCCCCGAACCAAGTAAAATCGTCTAGATTCATTGTGTCCTGATGGACTTGATCATAGTAACATTTTTCTTGATATTTTCCACTACTGCCACTACTTTATTTCTGTAAATGGTAGGAAAAGCATAAGTCACAAACTTCAACTGCCATGAAATCTGGGTCAAATTGAAGAGTGCTATATATGAAACCTTCAGGCAATTTTCAGTAGCATGTATATGTGTTCTTGCTTCACCTGAAACTGAACTACTGATACTTCATGATGGAAAATGTAAATAAGAAGTAATAGTATTCATAAGTCCACCATTAGGAAACTTAAGAATAAAATAGAAAAATATATGATAAAATTATTTTCTTATCTGTTATAAATTTGCTGTAGATTTGACAACTACACATTGAGATATGTATCTTTTTACATTCAACACATTCATATTATGTCCCAGCATTATAACATCCTCTGAATCTGATTTAAACTACATCCTGGCACCAAATGGGAGATCTCCAAATAGAAAATTTTGGATTGAGAATCATGAAAGTCACGATCTCAAAAAGAAATAGTATGTGAAGAGGGGAGGATATCTGATAATTAAAGTTCTTCTCTTTAAAATCGAGGGCGCTTTTGTGGAATTATAGTATTCACACTACTTCATACCTAGGAAAAAAAAAAAGTAACTTTTTAAACCTCTAAGAATTTCCAATTACATAGAAAATTCACTTGTTCCTTGAGAAAACCACAGTGAATACCATTCATGAGAGACAGATACTTAACATTTCATTAGTTAAAATAAAAATCACATAACAGCAGCTCCAAAAGGGAAAAATAATAATAATAAATAAAATAAAATAAAATAAAATAAAATAAAATAAAATAAAATAAAATAAAATAAAATAAAATCTCTCTGGTGTAAATTTGAGGCAACACTCCTTGGAGTTTGTATTGTGTGAAGATAGGAACTTGTTTTGTGTTCCCTCATAGAAAGGTAGAGAATACAGATGTAGGCCAGGGATGTCTGGGAAGGAAGATGATGGCAGCAGATTTAATTTTACATCTGTACTAGCATATAATTGTGTAACATCACTAACTGTGAGCATGAAATGTCTGATTTCTACTTATGCAGCTTCTAGAACTGTGGGGAGGGAAGATCACAAATCCTGTGACTAAATTGCTAACTACATTTACCCACAACTGACTATTCTTGCAGTTGATCGAAAAAAAATTAAACATTATATCGAGCTACCTTTGAAAATATGGTGTTAGGTAACCTCTGCTGCTCCTCATTTCCTCTTTTCTCCCCTTTGCCACTTCCCTGAAACAAGCCAATCTCTTGTGTTGGGTAGTAAATTAAAATTTGTACTGAAAGGTTTCCATTCCTCATGTGAAATTCCTCAGTAGGACTTCAGATTAATGTTCCAGAGCCACTTGGAAAAATGGGGTTTGCAGACCTTTCAAACTTCAATTTCTGTCTTTTGGTGATGAAACAAGGACTAAGCTGTAGAAAAGCAGCACAGAAAAAGTGTTCTAAAAAGAGGGTTAACTATGGGTGAACGCTAATTAGAACTTCACAGTGACTTCTGCAATCATTCAATTATGTGTACACGGTTATGATTTAGGGAAAGTAATCCCTAATCCTAAATAATCTCTGAAGTGTATTGCTTTGTGTCTTTCTTTGTTCACCTAGCCTCTTGCATCCGTTAGCATTTCCCTTTCTTGTTTTCCCATCTTCTTCACTTATATATTTTCCAACAAATGCTAAACAATTTCCACCCAGGCTTTTTATTTCCAACCCCAAATTGAGGGTAGAAAGCATGCCATAATTTTATTCTAACCCTTAGCATAGTCGTACCTCTTCATCCCTCTCCCTTCCCCAAAAATATTCGTGGTAGGCTTCCTGCAGAGTTTGGGGCACAACAGAGAAGCAGGTCTGGTACAGGTTCTTCTACCTATCTCTTTGTCACGAGAGTAGGAAAAAGCCACATCTGAGATGTTTCCCTCTCTTCTTGTTCAGGGTCAGCCAAAGGCAGCCTAGCTCTACAAAAGCCCACCTCAAAGAGATCCCCATTATCATTTCTTCTCTTCTGCCTGTATGTTCATGTTGGCGTGTCTCTGCCCATGTCTCCAGACACAGGATGTTCACCTTCTTCAGTCTCAGAACTGTGGATAGCACTGGTGGTTTTGATCCTGCAAACCTTGTCAGTATTTAAAAAGTATCTGCTGTCTTTTCAAGCTGTGATTTCCACTTTGGTAACTGAGCACATGCCGAAACTGATTTATTGCCCCTGCAATTTATCTTTGAGTTAGAGAGCTACGTTAGTAATCATTTTAGGAGTCTCAGATACACAAAGGTATTCAGCTGGATAAGTCCCAATGAAGTCATCCTAAAAAAGAACTATACTAATATAGCTTTTAATACAAAGCAAAAAAAATCTTATAGCAGCAGATTATTATTTTTTTTTTTTAATTGAAATCCACTGATTTAATCATGAGGCTTTTTAGGCCATCCATCATCAGGAAGAGATTCTTTACCTACTGCTCCATTCCTGACAATTGCATTAGAGCTTACCCTTTTCTATAATGAATTGCCAGTGCTATATCCAAGGCAAAGCTTTGCACTATAGTTTTAGGTTTTAGTTTTATGTCTCATTCAATTACTCCTACAATATTTGGACATTTCCTTAATAGACGTTCTCATCTCATGTTTGAAAATAATGATTTGACTCTCTTTTGTAGAGAACAAAATCTGTATGGATGGAATTGCATTTGCTGCACATATGGAAAGCAACAAGACATCTTTGTGTAATTTTGCAATATTTGCAATAATACTAAACCAATCTAAACAATTTGTATCCCAGGCCTATTTTCAAAAGATGATTGAATCAAATATTCCTGTTTTCAGTTTTGAAATTCGATGACAGCTTGTCAGCTTGCAAGCCAGAAACTGAGATGAGTACCAAAAGTGAGTCTCTAGTTACTGATTTTTTCCATGATGCACTATTTCCAAATGTATTGTGTTGCTTGTTTCCATTACTGCTTCTGAATATAACAAATATATATGGACACTGGAAAAGTGATGAGTCATTTTTAGAACTCAAAAAATGAAAGTGAAGGTAGAGAAACAGATACAGAAAAACAGGAACTTTCCTAAAGTTTGACCATTTTTTTGTTCATGAATACAATTTCCACAATTTTTCATGGCTCAGAAATGATTCCATGAAAGAGTGTGAGAATGCATGTGCTCTTTTGGGTCAAAATAACAGCTTTGCTTTTCCCTAACACAGGGAAGGTAAGACCTTTCTTTCCATATCTTTTTTCATATTTTTAGAAACCCTCCTCATGCCTTGTTTATACTCCTTCAGCTTTTACCTCACACCCAGAAGTCTTCTTATTAACCTGATCCAGTCAAATCACTCATTAAGATGACAAGTGATTTATTCTAGATGACTGTGAGATGTCAGAAGCAGAAGCCTCAGGGAAACTCTCCTCTTGGTCCTGCTGAGCTTCAGCATTCGTCTCTCTGAGGAACCTGTGAGGATCAGCACCAGGTCTCAGCCTGTTTCCCTGTAAATGTAGGCTAGTCTCAAAAAGAGATACAACCCACAGTAAATTTCTTATAAAATGGCTTGGTAGTAAGTAAACCATCCTAGTTATTGAAGTATTAGAAAATTAAGTGGTTGGATGGTTTATATTATCTTTTTTTTTTCCAGTATATTCTTTCCTTTCCATACATAGATGATATAGGTCCCCAGTTCAGTCTCTCGTCTGGACTCTCTATGAGGCTGTTGCTTTTGTTCTCACTGTTCTGAAACTACTATCTATAAACATGTTGTGATAAGTTGGTAACAAAAGCACTGAAATTTAGTATATGTCTACCAGTGGAACATCAGGGAAAGGCAATAATAACTAGGCAAAGTGCTTCAGAGCTTTAGTGGGACAATCAAAGCCTCACAAATTCCCCTAAAACATAGGAGGAAATATTTCAAAGGCTTCACTTTAGAGAAAAAGCTGCAAAGATTTGTTTCAGCAGTTGTAAAACTGGCAGTGAGACAAGTTTTGCCAGTTTCCTTTTATCTGAAACATTTTTCACAAAGCCTTAAAAATATTATCTCTGTATGTTCCACTACATTCTTATATGTTTTCATCTCATCTGATTTGTCTATCTCCTTGTCAGTTTACGTCACTCATATCTAAAAAATACAGTTACCAAATCTAATGAATAAAGTAATGCAAAAGGCATAACCTAGCAACCACTGATTTGGGATGCCATATATTTTTTCCTGATAAATAAAACTTCCTCTTTCTAGAGTTAGCAGAGCATTCTGCTGTTTATGATTGATAGTACCTGTTAGTGTCACTTGCTTACTTTCAAAAGCTTTCTCAACAACATCAAAAATGCAGCAGAGAATTTTAAAAGTACTTAAAAAGATATTTTAAAATTATTTCTATCACCATGGACTTCACTTAAAATAAAGTGTGCTGGAAAACATTCAGAAGGTCACTGAAAACTAAAAATATTTTTTAAATGAACTTTACCTATATTCAAACATAATTATACTGAGCCTGATTCACCCCCTTCCATATAATGTTAATATCACACTTTGGTTTACAGTTGAATAAAATTCAGCCACATTTCTTTGCTATCACCAATATTCAGTTTGGTGATAGCTGGAATTCTATCAAATGTTTTAAGACTAGTAAACGATGTTCAACTGCCACTGGTCTTAAAACAAGAATCAGATAAGGAGTTCTTAGGTCAGGGTAAATGGAATAATCTTAAGTCAAAATTTAAATCAAGGAGCTCAATTTCGGAATCTGTTCTTTCTCATAATACAAATATTTTATTATATTTGATTTATTGAGAAAGCACCAGCAATAACCCTCTTTCCTCCCTCACTTCTCTGAGATTTTTGAGGAAGCAATGACAGTCTTGTTCTCTCAATTCTCAAATATATGCCAAGAAAAAGTGTTTTACAAAATTATGGTAATAGCACTAGGAAAGTCTGGGATACTTGGTCAGAATGCTTGATAATGAAAGTTCAATCATTAAAAATTGTACTGATAATGAAGCAGCAGAATTGTCCAAGTAATGGAAAAGGAATTGCCTTGCTTGGAAGCTTTTGACTTCCAGTCCCAGTGATTTATTGGCAGTTTGGTAATCACTGACTTTCTCTGCATTTTAAGGGACATCTGCATCCACCCTAAGACTGGAAGATGCAAGAGTCCAGCTGCCAGTAGACTTCAAATAGCAGTATGCTGGAGAGGCTGGGAATGCCCAGGACTGGAAGGCAGAGGCACTTTAACCCGACCAGGAAGGGTAGTAACTGGCTGCACCTTTCATGGAATAAAAGACTGATTACTGGAGCCAGGCTCTTCTAAACACTGTGAATCAGAGCACGGTATTTTTCTCCACATGCAGCACATACTTGCAGAGTCTAAAAGCTAATCTGTACCACTGATTACTTAGACCTGCTCTTGAAATAAATCATAAGCATATTTCTGAGAGGAAGAGATGCTGTGAGTGTAGAACTGGAGGGGAAGTTACCCACAAAGCCAGTCCACTTAGCCACAGCTCCCCAGGGGTTGCCCACCTGTGTCCTGTGGTCTACCTGCCAGCATCAGGGTTAGCAGTCGTTGGAAATAATCCAAAGGGCTGATCCTAAACATCACTACCCGGAATATTATGGGCCTCCCAGTCTGTCCTTTCTTCAAGCTACTCCATGTTAATTGTCAGACCCACAAGGAAATTTGCCTTTTTTTTTTTTTTTTCATCTCAAATGATGTGCTCTCTAGTAACTGTATTTATGTAGGTAAATATCACTGCCTGTTTCTTTTTTTGCAGTAACAGAAGTAGTTACTATATCCATAGTTCCCAAGCCAAATAGTGTCTTATTGTCAGTGAAGGATACTTCAGCAAGGCCTCCACAGATATTACAGAACACATAAATATACAGCAGATTCCTAAAATTGCCACTATTCCCTTGGGTGCTGAATGAAGATATTGGTGTAAAACTCCCACATCTAACTTCAAGCCACATGGGTGAGATGTCTTTTCCCATTTCCTACTCAACTGTCTGCATTCCCCATTCATATTAGGTATTTCTAAGAAACTGAAAGTGTTCCTGCAGAGCATTTGGACCTTTGACTTTTCATATGACCATTTTTAATCCATTTTTAATCCAACAATAGGCTATTACTTTTGGCATTATTAACATTATTTTTTAAATTATTTCCCCACTACTTGTACACTATGAATATAGAATCTGTGGTCTGGATGATGAGGAAAGTGGCACACAATGGGTTAATAGTGATCAGATCCTTTACTGGTAGGTAAATTGAGTGATTACATTGTTGATCATAATAGTGATGTTTTTGATACTTGTGGTGGAAGCAGAGGGAGGGATTATTTGCTGTTTGCTGTGGAAACCACTTGAAATTTGATCCGTAGGCTAATCTAATTATAGTGCAAATGATAATCAGACTAGATGACCAGACTGATGGTAAAATCAACTTAAACCTGAATGTATCTTATGTTGTCTAATTTTAGCCAGGGTGACAGGGACAGTATACTCTGTTTTGTACAGCAGGTAATTGAGATTTATATATATATAAATATATAGAGAGAAAATCCAGTGGGAGCAGTAGTTCACAGAGATGTAAATATAGTGTTGCAAAATCTTGCGTAGCCCTAAATTTCTCTTTTCCTGCTAATAACTAGTTCTGCTTAATGGAAAAGTCTGCAGTTTTTGGATGGGAGGTATAAGATGCTGATTGCAAAGTCGTATAGGCTGTAAAGCTGCAGCATGTTATAAGGAGCCTCCTCTCAGTTGGCTCTCTGCTGAGGGCGTAGTGACACCAGCCTCAAAGCAGTGTTGTCATAGCATGTCTTCATGATGCGGGAATTGTTAGCAAGTTTTGTCCTATCTCATTGTGCAGACATCATCTTGGGAATCTATCGCATGCATTTTTGGCATTGATAAATCAACCGCAGAGCTCATTTCCAAAATGCATGCCCCTGCTGAATGCTTGTCTCTGTGTTAGTCTTTCACTCTGAGTTGATACAGAGTGGTGCTATCAGGCTCCGAGTTAAGACAGAAGCAGGGAGAGCTCTTAGTTTCTTATTATTTTTATTTTATTTTATTAGAATAAAATCTGCATTAAAATATTATGCTTCTGATAAGTATAGTCATATGTATGGTCATTTTTCTGAGTTTTAAAATGCTGATCGCTTATGGTAAAAAAAAAAGGATATTATAAATCCAAGACATAAAAGGGACAGAATTTGTTAGTGTAACTAATAGATCTACATAAAAAATACTTTGAATAAAAAATCCCACATTCTCATAAGTAAATCTGTTAAAAAAAAAAAAAAAAAAAAAGGATGCACATAAAACTTAATTGTTAGTTCACCTCGGAGGATAACATAAAGGGGCTTTAACAGGCTGGTGCTGCAGCTCGGCTGCCCACAAGCTGGTGCCAGCCATGACATGCAGTGTGTTTTGGAGCCGAAGCAGAGCCACCACAGAAGTGGGGACCATAGGACTGGGGCAGATCAGTTAAACACCATGCACAGGCACACTGCAGCTCCTAGCATAACAGCATGGTCAAAGAAAATAGCATTTTCCTTGGAGGAGTAAACAGGGGAATATCAGGTTGAAATAGAGGACAGATGACACCTGTAATTAGGATTCTTTGGGGGATTACAGTGTTTAATTCTAACACAGAAAGTTCCAACGAGGTGTTGATGAATTACAGTTTCAGAGGAGATGCACAGTTATTACTTAAGGACTTTGAAAAATGCAGTATAGTGAAAGACTCAAGAGTATAACCTGTTTTGTTTAACAAGAAAAAGGATTAAGGGTTATTTGAATAGAGCCTAGAATTATCTCTGTATGGAACACAAATCACAATGTAAAGCTTAGAAACTGTCGAACAAAATATAGCATCTGGAAAATGGAGAAATAGAATAGGCATGTCCAGACCAGACACAAAACTTCTCTTTATAGCTGTAACTGGTTTAAGTATAATTAAGCATTAGAACAACCTACCAATATTTGTGCTGCAAATGCTATCACTGGAAATGTTTAAGTCCTACCTACGTTTTGGTTTATGTATGAGGTAGCATGGACTAAACAAGCACTGTGGCCTCTTCTGATTTCTAATCTCTTAATCTATTAAGAAAAATAATGAGATCCTGTTCCGAAGTTTATTTCAGTCTTTACAATGCTACATATCCTTCACAAGTCAAAAGAAAAGTCCACCACAGAAGTCAAAGCAATGCAGGATTTTAAAATTTAAGTTATATAAACATTTTAAAAGTATGAATTAAGTTTCTGATTCTGTATTTTCACAAATGCAGGTGTTTATACATATAATTAGGAGACAATACAAACTAAGCTTCTAAGAAAAGATAGCTGCCCATTGCATTAGGCTTGCAGCCTTAAGACTCTGTACATGGCAGTGGTAGCTGCTGTTTTTCTTACCACACTGAAATGTTTTCATTTCAAACTGAGTATTGCATCGAGAGAGCCCCACGATCTCTCCATGCAGAGCAAGGGCTGTCTCACTCTTCTCTTAGACACCAGATAAATAGACTGAATGAGGGGCTCTATTTAAACCATTTCAAATGTCCAAATGAACTATGTTTATTTGCTTCTTATGCAGGCTAAGGCATATTTCATTTAAAGATGAGCCTAATGGAAATAGCAAGTGATTTGTTTTTGGCTTCAGTGAAACTCCGGATTATACTTACAGTACATATGGGAACATAAGGCTTTGTGAAGAGAACATCCAGCAATCCAAATCATTTCATCATGTGAATAAAATATACCTCCACGTTATATACCTGCATGTTCTGAGCAAACTACATCTGAAAGCAACTTGGACTTTTTGCTCCTACTTGTATTTTTTGAGGTCTTCAGAATTCAAAATATTTTGTTTCTACAACTTGAAACCATTACCTTATTTGTACCAACTGCTGCCATGGCAAAAAAAAATGTTTTGTATTTATTTTCATAGGTGGATAAACATTGCTTTCTTAAGCTCACTCAATACAGTAAGCTACACGTCAACAGTTTATTTTACTAAGACGGTGCTTTTATCGGAACTAACGCAGGAATTATGGCTAGCTGAACAGTTAATCCTTTCTCATCATTCTCATCAGGCATCAAATCACTATCAAGACAATTAAGGTTTTTCTGTCTGTGAAATAAAAAAATATCTAACCATCTGAACCAAACAAACTTTACTACAGTAAACTTACCCAGTTTTCGCAAAACTTGCCCAATACCTCAACACGGACCGGCTTAAGATTTCTTCAGCTTTGGTGTAATTAACTCTTCTTTCTAGAGGCAATCCGAACACAAACTCAATCTCATAACCATGCATTACCCCCATCCACTCAGGCCAAGGGAGCTTTGAGGATCGATGTTCAAAAAAGTAAAAGAAGACATTGTGTCCTAGTTGTGCAAATTTTTTGGTGAACTCCACTGCAGGACATATGATATTGTAGTCCCCGATAACATCATCCATGGCATCACGGTAATGTTCTGGCTTTTGCTCATTTTCCCAATCTGTGTATTGAAAAATGATTGATTCTATTGCAAGTTGGCTTGCTTCTGGAAAGGACAGAGTTAAAGCTGCTTCAAATTCTGTTTTGTTTATCAAGCCATCACTGTCCTTGCTGAAGCCAGGGACTCCATATGCTAGAAAACTCGATCCTTCATCTTTATTAACACCAACCAAGATCTGTGTTTGTTTGAAAATGCCGTTTTCAATCAATGTTTCTGGCATGTCCAATAGAAAATCACCATCCACAGTTGGACAAAAATATATTTGTAAAAGAGGGGCATATTTTGTGACATAAACTTCATTCTCCAATATATCCTTTGGGTCCTTGTCTTGGAGGCAGAGAATTAGCTCTGTCTCATTGCTGGTGGGACACTGGAGTTGTTTAGCCAAAGCCACTGTTCTGTTCCTGGCCTCAGATGCTGTTATTGCAGCCCAAGGGGCATTTGCAGATCCACTTTGCATGATGGCTCTTGTGAATAAAGGATGGCTTTTAGGAGAAAGGATATGGTAACTTACAGAAGCCGAGCCAGCACTCTCTCCGAATATAGTCACACTTTTTGGATTGCCTCCAAAGGCTGCTATGTTCTCCTGGACCCATTGAAGTGCTAGTCTTTGGTCAAATAAACCTGCATTTCCAGGAACTTCCTGGTTTCCCGGCAAAGCCAAAAATCCTAATGCACCAGTCCTGTAGTTCATGGAAACTACAATAACTCTTTCTACCCTGGCTAGAAACTTGCCATCATAGACAGGTAGGGAAGTTGACCCAGACTCAAAGCCACCCCCATATATCCAAACCATGACAGTTGCATTCTTGGGTCTGGGAGAAGGAATCCATACATTAAGGTATAAGCAGTCTTCACTTAGGTTAGTTTTTGGATTCCACATCTCTGATCCAGGAAATCCAGGGTAAGTTGTATCTATAAGCTGATAACAGGAGTTCGCGTGTTTTGTGGCATCCCAAACATCTGACCACTTCTCATGAGGCTCTGGTTTTTGAAATCTCAGTCTACCAATGGGTGGCTTTCCATAAGGTATTCCAAGGAAGGCTGTCACAGTCCCCCCAAGCACCTGCAGGTTTGTCCCTCTTACTCTGCCATTCTTGGTTGTAATGATGTTATCTTCAGGCACTACTTTCCTGATGAACATATACAGGAGAAGAAGCCACATAAGAAATCTGGTATGGATACTTGTACCATTTACCCAAATCATGATGCCTGAAACACAGGAGAAAAAGAAATTCAGGACTATTATTTTGATGTATTAGCAGGATACAGGTCATCCCAAGGGCACAGAAAATAAGACAGTGCTGCTGCACAAAACTCAAGCAGTCTTTAACCACGACTTTTTGTCAGCCTTGTTGCAAAAGCTATGTTTAGGATCTAGTATTTAATACAGTGTTTCAGAAAAAGTCTGTCACTAAAATAACATAGAAGTGAGGAAGCCAGACCAAAGAAAGAAAATAAGTAGTCTCTGACTACATGGCCATAAGTCATATATCATGCCATTTATTGATATAAATCCACAGCAGTGACCAGGGAGATGTTTTGAGGGTACTGTTGAGCCTGATGCTTGCCTCTTCTGTTCCCAAATATCAGCAGTGTCTCACGCCACCAGCAGGTGACTTAAGCACTTGCATTTCCACTGGCATGATGAACAGAACATTTTATGATCTGTGACACAAAAGGCCGTGCCCAATTAACCATTATTCTGTTAGGGGGTTCTTTGGCAGTTTGTATTCTCAGATCAATAACGGGAGATTATAAACATCGCTAGTCACAGATTTTTCCACACATAAACACACATTCCATGAACAATGCAACAGAATTTGAAACCAAGTTTTAATCCAAGGATTTCCAGGTCCACGTAATTTTTGAGCTACGCTTTCATGTCACAGTGCATGCCTAGGCTGAAGCAAACAATTAGGATGGCATTGCTGTAAACTCATTGCTAATATGTCTTCAGATCGGGAAGTGTTTTACCAAGTGGAGTACATGAAGTACCTCTGAACTGAGTGCCAGCTCATTAGCTCCTGTGGGTGTCTGCATACAGAGGTACGCCAAGACCTAAATGAAACATCAAGATCTTATTTCCCTAAAGCAACTTAACCAGGCTTATAACCATCATAATCGTGACAAACAGTCATATTTCCATGACATAGAACGAAAAATCAAATGTTAAAAAAAGGATTTTTTTAATATATATAGGTGGTGCCTCAAAATTTATGTCCTTGTCTTTGCTTCCTAAGAACTTTTCAAACTAACAATTAATACTATCTTAAAGCTAAAGGTACAGATACTGATTACATACCCTATTTAAGCATACTAATGGTCCCATTTACTACAGCCTTTCCAAATACTATTAAAAAACACCCAGTATCATCCTCTTGAAAGTGAAAAGCCAGAAAAATACCATTTACATAAACTAATTTCTATGGCTTACATATTTGAAAATGCTCAACAAAGCTTCCTTCTATTTTTTACTTATTGCCCTGTTGTACATAGTGTACTCTGTCCAGCTACTTTAAACAGGCTATTCTTTGTTAATGAGAAGCACTTGTGTCCTTAAAAGGAAGGAGGCTAATTTCTGTGGAAAGTACAGCTGTGCGCCTAATCTGAGCTCCTCTTGCTTGTTTGCATATTGTTAGAAATAAACTAAGAAAATGCAAGGGAAAAAAAAAAGAAAAGAACATTTTGTGCAAGGAAGTTCCCGACTTTGAGATAGCATCAAACATGCAGAAAAGAACCTTCAGAGATGGTATTTTTAGCATTCATCAAAATAGATAGAAAATAGATAAAATTAAGAAAAATAAACATTTACTTTCTTGTCTTTTTATTTAAAAAAAAAAAAAAAAAAAAGCAGTTAATGGGGTAATAGGTTTCAGAGCTGGTCTAATGCTCCACCCAGCTGTAAGCTTGGTGTTTAGAAACCTGCGAATGCTAAGCTTAATATATATGCTAAACTTTACAGATGTGAGCAGTCAATCTGGACGACCCACGTGGTCCAGCAACTCCTGCAGAGCTGGTTTAAGCAGAAGCTTGTTCCAGCAGCCCACAGTCCCCGTGAGGGAGACTCACACCATTGACTGCTATTTAGCTCCCCTTACTGTGTGCTAGTCCTTTTGTTTTTTCATTCATTCCAATTAAAAATTTTGTAAGAACTGGATGAGAAAAAATATTTTAAGATTAGGTTAGAACCAAGCTCTTTGCTCCTATCTCACAGTCAGCCCAGAAATGGTAATAGTAGAACCTAGCTGGGCATGCATGCACCCACTACATAGTACTGTCAGATGGGAAAAGTAATTTCTATGTTTGCTGTTTCATTGACACTTTCTTTTTTTCCCTTCGTATTCACTTCTAATGCATTGCCTAGGAATGAACAATAACAACAAGCTGGAAATGGTAAGAGGTTTTAAACATCATCATTAAGGAGGAAAAAAAAAAAAAGTACTAAATAAAAACAGAGAGGTTACAGTTCCTAAAGCTTTTACTATCTAAATAGTAATTAAAATTAATTGTGCTCTGTCTCCCCCGTTAATTAGAAAAGAATGGGACAGGAAGAAAACACTGTAGCAGGCATAACTTTTGATCCTATAAAGTTTTACACAAGAATTACATGAAAAAAAAACTAACTCCAAATTAAATTCTGTACCTTGTTAATGGTTTCTGCAAGAGGATAGTAGGCATTTTAAAGAAAAAGTTTGAAATAGATCAAGCTTGAAAAATGCAGAAGTTTTGTACTACTGAATGAAAGGGTTTGTCTAGTCTCGAGTTACTCTGCTAATATTGACAAAAGTAGCAAGGGACAGAGGATTATAATTACACCTTCAATGTAAGACTAATATTACATTTAATAAGGTTTCTAATGCTGCATTAAAACAAACTCAACGATGAAAAACACACTGAGAAAAACAAATATTCCTTGATCATTACTATGAGAGTAAAAGAGCAGAAGAGTGCTTTAGCTCATCAACCTTAACCGAGTAGACGTATATCATATAATGTATTTGCATACATTAAAAAACTGCTTCTGTAGTAGTTTTCTCCATCAAAAGTTAAACAAAATACACTTTTGTATTCTTATTCCACAAGGGAATACAATTTATTTCAATGATTGTTTCTTCTCCCTGCAAATCTTTACCCAGCCAAAAAATCTACACACAAGACTATAAAGACACTACTTAAATAGAAAAGATGGTTGAATTAATAAGTGATTTCTGGCTCGGTTTAATTTACTTAGCCCAGGATCCCCTGAATAATACCAAGGTCTGATACACACGCCTGCTTACTCGTTCCATTTGCAGAGCGGAGTGAGTTTTCCCAAGAGAGCAACAAATGGGCAGAGCGTAACATTTTAAAAGATCACAATCCCCGTGCAAATCAAGCTGAACTATAAATTACCCTGGCAGACAGAGACGTGTAAATAGAGAATCACTTACCCCAATTCTATTACAAGAACTACAAAGTTTTTAAGAGTCAGGTTCTTTGAATACTTCAGGGAAAATGCAGTATGCAGCTGCTGCTTTAAGCCCGTAAATTGGACAGTACTGACATTATAATCAACTGTTTCTGACACAAAGCTCGCGAGAGTTGGCAGCAGCAACTTGATCTGCAGGCAGCCGTTCCTTAGTATCTGACATCTGCTCAAAGGCTAATGGTATCGTTGGAGAAATGCTACAGAGAGAAACTCATTTTGGAGGAAATCAGGCATGAGCTTCTATAGGAAAGGGAAGAGGCAGTGATTTGTTTTTAGCACAGGACAACAGTTTTATCTGGGAAGATAAACAGAACTACAAATATAGTAAAATCCTGCCTCTCTTTCCTTCATCACGTCTAGAGCACTGACACTACCTGTTCTTTTTTGCTGATGTACAGCACAAGATTAGCACAATGTTAAAGTATCTCAAAGTTTTCTATTCACTGTAACATAAGTCACTATTTATGGTTATAAACAACTGTGGCAGATAAAAGAGGAGTGTCCACTGCACAGACATGTCAACAACTGGCAAGCATCACTGGTATTACTTGACTCATGGCCATCTGAGGACTACTGTAGACGTCTGTGTTGTCCTGTAGTGATGTTAGGGTGAAAAACGGTCCCCATATGGCGTCACACACAGTTCTGTCTCTCTTTTTAGGGTTAAAAAGATAAATCATCCTACCTTTTAGTGTATGAGGATACTCCTTTAGTATACGAGTATACTCCTTTTTCCTGAGTCTGCAAAGTATTGTTTCTGTCAGAGTTCGAGGCTGGGGATGCCAACCCAGTCTAAACTGCATGCCAGAGCTGTCGGGGCTGCTGCCCAGCTGGGGACACGTCACACAGTGCAGGGGCCCACGGTGTTTGTGAATCTGTGCCTGCCCCATCCCCAGCTGGGAGCAGGACCCGCAGTGCTACAAGCTACGGAGACAGCTCCAGAGAGCTTATGCAAAGTGCCAATGTTGTGAGGTAGAAATGAAGGCAGAAAAGAGACATGGAGGGGAGTAAATAAATAAATCATATACACCCCACTTACAAAATGTCTTGTCAAAGCCATGCCCCTGAGCCACTGCGTGACGCCAGAAGGCCATCCTTTGGTGGCCGGGGCTCCTGGCCCCAGGCAGCATCCGCTCTGCAACACTGCTCTGAGTAAAGCAACTGTCCCACCCTGCAAGGTTAGCTGCTACCAAGGCCTTTGCTTCCCCTGCTGGAGCTCGAGACAATTACCTTCCCTCTGTTTAATAATCAAACTATAGCTCTGTTTCAATTACACAAAAGCAATATTTGGCAAAGTGTAGAACAGAAATAAAGAAGAAATAAAAAATATGAAGTTTATAGACCTTAACATGGAGACTACAAATGGTTTTTAGAAGCTAGCATGTGAAATAGTATTTTAATAGGGAAAAGCTCAAGAAAGCATGTTCATTCAGTCTTTCCTGGTAATTTTACAATCCACCTTCAGGATCAGACATTCGATGGGTGCATTGCAAGGACATGTCCACTGGAGAGAATATATCCCATTCCAAACCCAATCCAAATTATAAATCCCAGAATTTTTAGCATGGAAGTGTCCAATATGGTTGCTAGTTTGAAATTCAGAATTCCTAGCCAAGATGTTGGTTGCAGTTATGTAAACATAAGTTTATGTAAACATAAATCTTAAATAAATCCTAGGGTTAATTTGGAATCAAGTCTAGAGACACCTCCAGCTGATTAAAACATTCCAAGTGCAGTTTCCTGCAGGAAACACTAAGTTGTGCTGTTTAAGGCAGTTTCCCATTTTCTCTGACACACACATTCACTGACTTAAATGTCTCTGTTGGGAACGTTGCCAGGTGACACATATTTGCTTCATTTCCATGACATCAGAGGAAAGAATCATAAGCCCCAAAATTTGTTAGAAGCCACTTTTAAACAAGGTATTTTGGATGCTTATGACAAACTTGTTTTCTCAACTCTCATTGTGGTCTTCAGCAGTAGACAATGAGCAGAAGACATACACAAAATGTTCTTTCTGGCTTCATCGTTTTTCCAGAGTTGGCTGTGTTGTCCCACATCTGCTTTCTCCACCTTGTTCTCTCTCTTCTCCTCTTCCCTGCTTCCCAATGATCTGGGAGCAGCCACACACCCTCACGCAGGCTCAGTCGATAAATGCAAAATGTGGAGCATTCCCATGGGCTCCAACAAGGTGACCCTGTGGGAAGTGGATGGCTGGTTTTGGCTCTCTGTTCAGCCTTGGGGTTACCTGGCTGTCTTCAGGGAAGGGGGGCATTGAGGCCAACTGTGGAGACTGTTATAATTGACTACTACACTTTAGTCCAATGTTAGAATATAATGCTATACTTTTTAAGAGAAGTAAGCCCTCTTCTATGAATTTTCCTTTAATTAAAAAATTAACATATAAATTAAAGTTTCATCACCGTGTGCTGTGAGAGGAAACACTTATATTAGTTATTCCTTAGATTACTAAAAGTACCTGAGAGAAAATTAGAGATTAAATACATTTAATGCCTTTAGTAATTCTGTGTAGACTGGTCATTTTCCCAGCTTTCCTTTGGGAGTTTTAAAGGAAAGGAGGCACAAAACAGCAGACATATAGAACAGCATGTTTATATATGTATGTATGTATATATATCTACATATACTGATGATACTTTTATATATCCTTATCCATCTATCTGTCAGACTATTTTTTGAGGTCATGTAAATCTTTATTTAAGGCAAGGTTCTTAAAAAATCGCCACCAGAGACAGGAGTTTTTTCATCATTCAGCACATACATATGAAATAGATCTCACACTGACACAGGAATTTTGGTGGAAGAGGTGCCCAGGTCTCTTAGGAAATGAAAACAAGGGCCAGCTCTAGGAAAGATTGACATTTAATAGTCTAAGAAGCTTAGAGAATTTAAACAATATGTGTTATAGAAATATCAAATGGTTTTGTTATGTTTTTGTTTATTATTAAACTGCCCTTCAGGATATTACCTAGACAGAAGCAGATGTTTACCTTTACGAATACCCCAAGTGATGCACATTTTGGATTATACTCAGGAGTCACCTAACAGAGCTGAGAATCTCTGAGGGAAAAACCTGTTTGAAAAATAATGCATCTCAGCTATTCCAAGTAGAAAGCGTGGGCCCCTTTCCCAGGACGTCCTCTAGGCTTTCAAGGTTTGTTCACATGTGAAGTGTCTCCTGCTCTGGATTTGACCCTGCCCTTCCAAGCCATTTACAGTCTCAGAAAGAGCACCTGGGCTCCCATAAGAATAGCTGGGCTGAAAAACTTTGCAAATGCCACTTCAATGTAAAAGATATCACATGTGAAGTGTGTTTGGAAATATATATATACAAATTATATGGTTAGGTAGGAAGCTTTTTTTTTTCTTCTTTTTAATTGCTGAGAGGAAATTCAAAAGGCAAATTATGGCTATACTATATGAAATCTCATTTTTATGAAAAAAATGAAGAGGTTTTATTTAAACTCCAGCTCTGGTAAGCTCCCTAGGGGGGCTTGGCTGTCTCCAATCATAGGCTGAGTTTTCCCATAGAGCAGCTGCATGACCTTGGCTTGCACTTCTGAGAAAACTGCTATGTCGTGAGAAAAAGCTGTGAAGAAAACAAATAAGCTCAAGCTGTACAAGATAAGAAAGGTGAAATTGCAGACAGGGGTAAGATTGCTGAGATGGGGACAGTTAGCAGCTCAAGGACTCAGTGGGAAAAACACTGAAGCCAAAAGCTGTGAAATTTTCAGGTGAAAAAACAGAAGACAGGAGCTCAGCAGCAGCATGGATCCACTAATGCTCAGCTTTGGGGCTTACATTCACATTATTTGACTGGGCATATTATGAAATAAATAATTGCCTTTGATTTTAAGTTGAGTTTACCCTGCTTGCAGAGCATCTCTGCACAGTAGTTGCCCATATACAGTGACCCTGAGAAGGACAGTTACTTCTTCCTGCTCTGCCTGTATTTCTTCTGCAAATCTCATCCTTGGCACTGCACGTGACACCCCTGTATGTAAATTTTAATGTTCATGTAAAACACTGACACCATTATGAAGCCTGTTGAGAGACTGAGTGTTGCTAGGGCTGATTGTAGCTGGTCACCAGACCTTTCTGAAATTCTGTCATTATTCTGGTTATTCAGAGAAGTCTCACTCCAGAGAAGCTTCCAGAAAGAGGATGCCACCAGGGCAGTGCACAAAATACCTGGTGGAGTAGGTGTCTGCCAGAACTGACAAAGTAATGAAGCAGAGATTAAAATATCCTTGATGGAGTTATTGCCATCCAGGTATTACAGCGGTGCTCCATTGAGAGGCAGGGGTTTGTCTCAACATAAGCTTTTCGCTGGGGACATTAGTAGCATCCACATGGCTGATCTCCTGTACTAGTCAACATTTCCAGAGATGACTGCTATTCCACTGTCTGAACCTTCTGAAATGCCATCACCCTGTGCCAGGGTGAGCATTTCCAGATTGTGCTAGTGAACACAACACAGGTCCACTCTGCTCAGGAGGCTTCAGTTGCTGATGAGACTAGCAGAAATTTCAAACAATATTTCTACTAACAAATAGTTAGAAAAGTCATGAGACCCAATTGATTTGAAGGGAAATTTGATAATATTAGGAAAGGTGTCTTAGGTACATATTATGAAAATGGATACCAATTTATTAAGTATACAGAAGACACTAACACTCATATAAGCCATTAACATAATTATATTTTCCTCTTATTGTTTCAGTTACGATCATCTGTAACTTTCTTATTATTACTCTAATTATAGGTTAATATAATTTCCTCTTTATTAGCACAGTTATGGTCTGTACTTTTAGAAAATTCTTGAAGAAATCTGAGCCAATGAGGAAATACAGCCAGTGGAAAGATAGACGCATCATTGTTATTATTATTTCTTTTGAATGTTCATTTACTCTTAATCCCCTATTGTATTCTTACATAACTCATTACTTTGTCTCATATAGGGATCAGATTCAATAAAGAAAGTAAAGAATGATTAACGTATACACAGCATGTCTTGCATAACATTATTATAGCCCCGGTGTTTAGCTTGTAAGAAAACAGGTAAAACTGGAATGTTAAAAAAAAAAAGCTGAAATATTGTGTGAACATGATGAGTTTAATTGAATTACATGCTAGGTTTCACAGATTTCTGAAGAAGATTAATCAATTGCCTATAACTGTGTTTTACATTTTTATGCTTCCGTTTTCTTTCCTATGGATACTAATGCTCTACTTATTTAAAATTACGTAAAAATGTGTTTTACACCACCAAGGCTAGTGTGGGTATTTTTGAAGCAAGGAAGTTCAGATTGGTCTGCCTTTCCTCCCCTGACTTCAATCAGGTAAATGGTTTAAAAAAAAAAAGGTAAATGGTCCAACTCATCCAATGTCCAGGTGGAGGAAGAAAGGATCTGGAGATTGCAAGGACTGAGCTAGGGTCAAATGCTGGCTTTTTCCCCAAGGTAAAGAGCATGCTGTTTTGCAAAGCATGACATTGTTTTACATGATCCTTCATTGACAAAAAAAACATTTTAATGTGTTATCTTGTGATAATATATTCAACAGATATCAAATATTTTTGACAGCTATTAAATACATAAAAATAGTTGTCTTTGCTGTCCACTCTCAAAAGCAGAAATGACACCTGTGTGGCTCTGAAAACTAAGGTTGGCTACTGTAATCGCCTACCAAGAGC
This sequence comes from Cygnus atratus, assembly GCF_013377495.2. NCBI lineage: Eukaryota > Metazoa > Chordata > Aves > Anseriformes > Anatidae > Cygnus > Cygnus atratus. Next base: position 23,054,472 of record NC_066370.1, on the reverse strand, counting down.
AGCATGAAGTTCACTCTGTGATAACCCATCCTCTCAGACTGAAACTCTGTGAATAACTAAGAATTTCAATGCATAAATTAACTCATTTGGGTCTGTTAAGCAGTACTTAAGTGGGGAAGGCCGGAACTCTTCCCGATTCCCAATTATCACCCTTTATTTTAGGCCTCATCACTACTATGATTTTCCATCTTTCAGTTTCGGTAACAATGAGATACATATCTCTCATGAAAAAAGTCATAGGGGTGTCCAAAGGTTTAGCTTAAGCCACTGCTGTTTTCAGATTTCAGTTTCATCCAGAACACTGAAAATGTGAATGAAAGAACTGAGGCTTACATTGGGACCTGCTGGGACCTGATGGTGGAGAGTTATAGAGGAAACAAGCTCAGTGTGCCCTTGTCCACTCTTCAATAAATGGTTCACGGCACCTGAATGTGTCACAGCTATGGGTTTTAGTAGAAATAAGTTCGGTGTCTGTCATGAGGTAAAACGTCAGATCCACCTGTCACTGCTCTGCATGGGTCTGAAGTGCATTGGAGAGGAGGTGAGAGAGGTTTCTGCAGCCCGCCTGTTATTGAAGGCAGCCGGGCTGTGCCTTTCCCACAGCTCTGCTCAAGTAGGGGGAAGGAAGCACTGATGCTAGTCGGCATCAGGTCATGTGTTGGATTTCCCCTCACTGTGATGCATCAGGGCAAAACTCAAAAATATTCCAGTCATTTTTTTGCTTACTTCCCATAATTCACAGCTGATTTGATCTCTTTGTCTATGTGTTCTGCAAAAGAAATATAGCTTCAGGAAAAACAGATGACCCTGGAAGAAGCTGTGCTTATTTTGTTGCCCCATGGCACAACACACAGAGGCACGCACTGACCTCTTCCATCAGGTCATGTCCAGAGATTATTACGCTCCTGAAAGCCCAGGCACTGCTAAGCACTGTTGGTCCTCTCACAGCAGCAACCTTCTTAGGCCGAGTGCCTTTTTAACAGAAGGCCCCTTCGCTCTGTGGATGTGCAAGCATTGTGTAATCATGAAACCCTCGTTATAAACATCTGTGCTTTTTTTTTTTTTTTTTTTTTTTTTCAGGAACATGCCATCATTCGAGAATATTGGGTAATTCATCACAATACCATCTGCTTGAAAAACAGAGTTGTCAGAGCAGGTGGCTTAGGGGTGAAGTACAACAAACGCCCTCAGGTTTTGCTGTATGACTACATAGTAAGTACAGAAAGTAACCAAAAAATAATATGAGGTTCAGTATGATTTGATGTTACATACCTACATCTTTGTAGGGATACAAATTAAAGTTTTGAGTCCAACAATGTTCTTGAAACACTAATGATGTTCAACTATTATGAAACTTTATTTTACATGAATTATTCTTCATCAGTAGCCTCCATTAGTTTCTTGCCAGTATATTCTGCTTATTATTCTGCCCTAAACAGTTTCCTGGTGTATTAACCTGTCTGATAAACTCCTCTCTTCTTCCTCTCACCTTTGCACCAAGGAAATCATACAAGACTGAAACAGCGCTGACTTTTCCCAGTCCCTTCCTACGTATCATGCAATAGCATTTTAACACTGAAAACAATCTGTAAGTGGATTTTCCTTCAGCATGGGTTGCAGCAAGTTGAACAGGAAAGGAAAACCTCAGTGCACGCAGGCAGAACGTGGCACCGCAGGCAGGCACCGTGCACATCGGTTTGGCAGAAGAGGCACTTTACCAGTCACAGGAACATTGCGATTCTCTGTTAATTCTCTCCCTTTTGCCTGAAGGCAGGTTCAGTACAAAATGCACAGAGACAGCCTGCAACCTGAAGGACTTTCTATTTATCAGTCCAGAGATACTGGAAATTAAAAGATGTGCCCAAGATCATAAGGAAGACTGAACTGCATCCAGACACACAGAGCATTAAAACATCACCTTTGGTTTGTTTTAAATCCCTGAGTTTTATAGGTTTTATCTCAAAGTATTACTGAAAATTGAAGTGGTTTTTTTTTGTTGTTGTTGCTGTTTTTATTTTTTTTTGATAGCAATCTTGAATAAGAGCAGCATTTCCATCCATTTTTCACAGTAAACAGAATTCATCCTTTGGGATTCAGAGGCTGTATTTTCTAAAAGTCACAAAGGCAATGATCAGAAGAAGTTCCTGCCAACTACTCCAGGGCACCTCAGCTGGTGGATGTACCACGGGGAAGGAGAGCCACTTCTGAGCACTCTGCCCAGGAGCTGCCAGTGCCTATTGTTGGAGCCACCACTGCAGCTGGGAATCTTCTGTGCACAATAATTAATCATAATAAAGGTTGTAGTGATGATTTGGTCTGGAAGTGGATTCCAAAGGCACAGATGGAGTATTATGGCATTAAGAGCCTGCATTTTTTGCCGAAGCAGCAACTCGCTTGTATGGGGGGGAAAAAAAAAGAAAAAAAAAAAAAAAACAACACTCACCAACCTACAGGTAGGCAGGCAGTCACCGCTAAGCACGTTTTACATGGTTTGCCTTTCAGCATCTCCAGCAGTACCTAGCCTGAAGGGACATAGCTTTAATAAAACGTCAGTGCATTTCCCAGGGCCACTGGAGGAGTGATGTACAATGGCTAAGGTTTGCTCAGTGAAGACAGTCAAGTAATTTTAACTTTCATGTTCATGCAAAACATCTTGTCAGCAGCTGATGAAAACTAGCTAAGATTTTAAATGTCGCACAAAGAAATGCAGATGCCTGTGGTGTTTCCTTTCTGATTAAGCACACTTGTACTTATATTAAATATGAACTCTCTTCCCCAGTGAAAGGGCACTTACCAGTGTTTAGGATTTAACCATGCGAAAAGTGAAGGGCAATTTGCTAACTCTCTTGTGCTGCCTTGTCTCTCCTACTCCTTTTATTCTCACCCCCAATTTTTAGTCAGCTACTCTCATTGTTGCCAAAAAATATGCAGTGATGTCCTTAAACACAAAGTATAAAAATAGTTTTTTCTAATAAATGTTAATTGTAGCAGTAAAATAGCAGAATAAAATAACAGTAAGAAAAACAATCAATAAATCTGTACAAATATTAAGCACTGGGGCGCAAACAGGAAAAGCAGCAGAGTCAGAGCACTTTATAGAGAAACCTGGAAGCTATGTCAAGAGAAGATGGGCAATGATGAAATGTTTGTGAGGTAATTGTACCAGAACAGACAGGAAACAAGATGTATGACCAGAGGGAATGTAAGTGAACTGATCCAGCTCTTTTCTATTTTTCCCAAATCGCTGTCCTTTTAGATCCCACTGTGTCACCATGCAAAAGATTTTGAGGCAAAGCTTAGAATGATGTTTCAGTGATGGGTGCCTAGACTTATGTCATGATAAGCATGGGAAATGGGGATTCAGTCCATGATATCAGATTTGAGCTTCTCCAAAATGGAAGGGGGAGAAAAAAAAAAAAAAAAAAAAGAAGCCCTGCAGTTTGTATACCACTGGATCCTGGTAACTGGCTGTTTCATTGCTCCCGCTGGTCTGCCCTACTTACTATTGCAGCTGTGATGTGTCTACGGGTACCTCCCTACCCCAATACCTGTGGCCAGATGTGTTCAGCTGGTCCCTGCAAACCAGCCCAGGAAGACCATCTGCTTGGCAAGCAAAAAATGGGACTGTGCACAGCCAGTACATAACAGTCTTCAGAACAGAGCCAGAGTGAATACAAATAAACATTTGTTTTGGAAGATCAACTAATGAGTCAATAGGATCAATATCCATAAGCAATATCAATATCTATTACATGGGCTGGTGTCCTGTGGACTAAGAGCTTCTTACCCCTTTAGCAATCCAGGTTAAGCATCTGAAGACAACCCTGCTAAAGAAGTTGGAGGAATTTTCAAGCTCTTCTTTTGGTATCTCTGGCTGTGGGATGAGCTATAGTATACAGTATATAGTATAACACACCTGTAGTTTCAATCATGATTGTAGTGGGATGTGCAAACACATCAGGTAAGGGAAGTCCAAGTGAAAAAAAGTTTTCAGTCTAAGAAAAGTGGCATCCGGTGGAAGCAGAAAGATGGGATACACACACTGAAAACCACAAAGCAACATTTGTCAGCACATACAGCATGTAGCCATGAGAACGTATGGCAACAGAGTTGTGTGAAATGTTTATGGGAACTCCTTCCCGTGCGGTGAAAAACAGAGAGGTGTTTGCCTGAGATAGGGTCAGTGAGAAATGAGGTCTGGAGTTATTGACAGGAGATGGCATCTCAATAGCAGGCAAAACAAGAGGTAGGCTGAGGGCAGGCAGTGAGGACGAGTCATTCGTACTTGGAGTTCAAGCATGTGCCTGCCAGCTCCGTTGTCCCCATGGTGCCTCAAAGTCGCATGAAACAAGTCTGATCTTGGCTCACCTTAGCTCATTTAGTATCAATCTCTGGCAGGGCATACAGGAGAATGTCAGTAAAAATGGAGCCGTTAATGCATGGATTTTTAGCACTCCAAACAATATGCCTGGCATTGCTGCAGCGCTGCTGGTAGGCAGGACGCTGGCACTGTCACCATGCGATGTGCCAGCACCTACTGCAGTTATTAGCATGTCTGACTTTGACAGGATGCCTTAAGAGTTTCTCTATGGGACAGCTGTTACATTACATCACGTCAGTGCACAGGATAGAGTTATTAATGACTCTTAATGCGATACACTGCATCCTGACAGTGCATGCTATTAGGCATCCCTGAATCACAGATATTGATATACCAACCCTAACAGCTCTGAAGACGAATGGTACCAACATGTGCTACCCACGTCTGCAACAGTGCATAGTAAAAACATTAGGTAAACACTCCAAATGTTTTAGCTCAAAGGAAAATGATGAAATTTCAAGCCTGAGACTGACAGATCCAATGAATGTAAAAAGTAATCTGAACTTTACTTTTCAGGTGTCCACCTATCCTCGGGTTAATGACTGAGTGTTACAACCAGCTTTACAAAAGTGTAACAAAAATATTGCAGCTCATTTTCTTGGCAGACTGTTTGCATCACTTTAGCTTAGGAAGCAAACCCTTTTACAATAATCACAGACGTGTAAATCAGCCAAAAATTGTGTTTACTTTGTTGCTCTCCAAATTTAAGCTGACCTAAGTGATTTGATACAAAATTTGTAGGAATAAGAACAGAATTTGGTGGGCACATATGGCAACACACTGGATTTGTATTACAGAATTGTTACGCCTATGAGGGTGATGATTCACCCTCTAAATGTACTTTAAATGCTGATACAGCATTCAGTTTGGTGGTACGACTGGCACTGTGAAACTAATACTAATAAAAGTTCCCTTCATTTAACATGGAAAAAAAAAAAGAGAGCTTTCTCATAGCCAAGCATGAATACTGGGTACATGCTGATTCTCTGAGTGGGCGTTTGATCCTCAATTGTCAAGATTGGCAGATGTCCCCAAGCCATAAATTAAGTTGTTGCTGACAAATTCCTCTCAGTAAAGTGAAAATATGGGGTCGTATCGGCCAATAGCATGGGAAGCAGAGTGGAGAGACTGATCCCACCAGCACTGGTGTGGCTGTGCTGCCCCAGCCACCACCCAGCAGCAGGGCCTGATGGAGAGGCGTCAGGTCAAAATGGCTGACTTGAGGCTCTCCGTTTAGAAATTAACCCCGCCACCTACTGCGTGAGCCGAGCAACAAGCAAAGTATTTGGCAGTGCCCGAAGTGATGGGTTATTATTAGCGGGTGATGAAAAGGAGACATATGTGAGAAATAAACTTGTGTTTTTGCAATAGAAGGTGGTTTTGCACTCAGGGTGCCAGAAGGAGCTGTGCTTCAGTACCAACCTCTTCTGAAGCAGCTCAAACCCCTTCATATGCTGCCAATATCTCCTTTTCCACTGGAGTACAGTGGGGGATCTTGAATCCTCTGAATCCCTGACTCCAGCTATCACACTAAAATAAATGCAACTTAAGCGTGAGCTTAAACAAAGTTTAAATGCAGTAACTGTATGACCAAGTGGCCTAACGCACTTCACTGCAAGTCATACTTCAGCCACACTCAGACTAAAGTATAAAGATCAAGAGAGAAACCTGAACATTTATTTGTGGTGACCATCATGTAGGAATCTTTACTGCACAAAAAAAAAAAAAAAAAAAAAAGCTGCTACTTGGCTCAAAGCACTTCAGTCTTTCAGTGCCTTGGTAAGCATCTCTTAAGATACATTTTCTCTCAGATCCAAAGCCATACAGGCTAGAATCAAGGGATTTTTCTATCAAGCTAAGCAGAGCTGAGGAGCCTGAAGAAGAAACTACACTCAGGACCAGCCCCAACATTGGACTGGCACTGCTCTTCTAGCTACAGCCATTTGCTTTTGACCCATTTAGTAAGATCTGTAAATGAACTGAAAATTAACTGCAGCTTTCAGGAATTTTGTTCAGCAACTACAACAGTGCCAGCTGCATTCCTAGTAATAGCATAGTCCATTCCTCAAAAATCAAGCACAATAGCAAATGCAATTAATTTTATTGGCACCGTTCCATTTAACTGTCACAACAAAAGGTACACTCTGACCAACATCACATACCCCGAAGACACAGAAGAAAGAGAATAAATATTATTATTGGTGTTTGAATATTCAGTTTATGTTAATGTATTATTTATTTTGTTTGGCTTTATTGTAATAGAAAAAGCCAGCAAGACAAAATTTTATTTTTCCTGCACACACTTTTTTTTTTTGCCTATTTTTTTCTTTAAATTTTGCATAATGAACATTGCAAACTTTTCTTTTTTAGTTATCTGCCTCTGGCTATTATCTTGGAACAAAAATTCAGACACATTCAGCACAAAACCACATGTACTAGCTGGCCACGACTGTGCCTCGAGGTTTCAGAATCATAGATGTTGGAAAGGAAGAGACCTATTAATTTATCTTTTTGCATATACCCTTGCAGTCTCGTCTTTTCTATTTATTCTGAAAACCTCAGGTAAAACAGCATCTTACATACGAATTAATGAGAAACAGCTTCAGTTCTGTACAGGCAACGAGTTGGCTTAAGGGGAAAGGAAAGTCCTGCATTTTCCTGTGTAGATACCTGATCCAATGCATTAGAATAACCATAAACCACCAGGCTGTGCTGTTGCCCTTAAGCAGTATGCATCACCCACAGAGCTACACTACCGCGCTTGATAGCTATTATTTGACTGGGAAGACCCTCAAATCCTAGAAAACCAGAAACAAAACAAGCCTCTCAGACTCATTTTCCTCTTGATTTTACAGCTCAGTATATTTCATAGGACTTTGGCTCTCTATGTAAACCACTGGCAGTGTTTTCTGGCCATGAAATTCAGGTATGAAAATAAATAACCCATCTGCACAGGCTTAGCATGCAAACACTGCAAAACTGATCTGTGAATTGATGATACACTCAGTGCAGTTTCCAACAAACTATTCCTTAATGTTTGTCACTGCAGATTACTTTCACTACTGCATTCCCCCCACACACACAGGCTGTTTCGGTTTGTCAAAGTTACATGTTATTTCAAAAACCACAAGTGTACTGAGGACACGGCTTGGGTGACACTTTAAACAGGCAGAGGCTGGCCAAGATGCTGACCATCAGATCTGTTTCCAGTGGTAGCAGCATTGCAGTTTGCATTAGGCTAATCATTTGAATGCTGGATTAGCCCATATTTTTTTCAGACTATTTTTCAGATTACCCTCCCTGATTGAGCTATTTCTTTTCCTGCTAACTTATAAACAGATTTAATTCTTTCAGTCTCTTATAGATGCTATTCCCAGAACCTTCTCTCAGGTTCCTCACCACCCAATTTATTATTTTGTTTCTATAGGACTGATCAGCCCTGACAACAGTGTGATTCAAAATTATTTTTCCACTCTGTGTGACTAAAGAAACATTAACTGGAGAGAAGTTATAACATCTTTCATTCAATAAGAGAAATTTTACATAAAAAGAATGTGTATAGCCATGCTGAGTCTGTCCAAAGGTAAAACATCAAATGCCAGAGAAGTCTGGAAAATCAAAGTAGAAGAACAGAGTAGATGTAATGATGCTTGTAAAACTTCCCAGCCAGCAAAAAAAAATGAGTCTCAGTGAGAGTTGATGTGTTTGTATCTTATTGCCACTATTTTCTTCATTGAAATTGTCCAAGCACTTTCTGAAGCCTTGTAAACATCTAGCATCTAGAACATCTGGCAACAAGATCACAGAATCATAGAATGGTCTGCGTAGGAAGGGACCTTAAAGATCATCTAATTCCAAGCCCCCTGACATGGGCAACCTTCCACTAGACCAGGTTGCTCAAAGATCGATAGCGTAAGGACATGAGTCATGAAAAACTGTACCTATTGGTTTATACCTGAACCCACCACCTGCTAATTTTACCCATGAAAATATAAAGAAAACTTGGCTAAGGTTCAAGGTTGGATCCTGATACTTTCCTCTAATAAAACTAGATAATTAGGTGAGATCAGTTTTAGGAGTTTGTGACACAAAAGACAAGAACATCCCACATGGATTTTTGTTTTTGATTTTCCCCTGTGGAAATACAATTTCATACTTCTAAAACTAATATAAGAAGCAGCATAACTCTTGATCATCAGAAGGAGAAGATATCTCCTATGTTTTCTACATAACAACAAAATCCAGGAACCCAAGTCTTTAAACCTGGACAAAATAACTGAGAGTCACACTAGGAGATGATTTAGTTTAATTTTATATTCCACCTCCCTAAGCATTTGCCTGTGTGTTGTCTTAACATTCCCAAATCTTTTAGGATAATTCCCCAGCTACACTTCAACTTTTTGCTTGCTGCTGGAGAAGTTTTTCCATGCTGTCTGCTTTCCTCCTTGAGGGATGCAGCAGACAGTGCCTTCCGTCTTCCCACAGAGTACTCAGAGAAAAACATCTTTAGGTCAGATTAAAAAGAAGAGGGAAAAATACACCTCTTCCTTCATTGTGGGAATACCCTGGAACACAATTCATTCTAACACGAGACACGAGAAATGTAACTCAGTTATTCAGTTCCCATCAGGGTGCTGGCAATGCCTTGATTTGTGGATCACATGTGAGTTGCAGATGACATGCCACAAGGTTGATTTCTCTCCCGAAATAGTCTCCCAAAGAATACAAACAGATTCTTAGCTACTGTAAAGCACAATAGCAATGCTGTAGATTTCTTCTATCTAGTTAGTTTAAATGTGAATCTGTCCATTCAGATATGAGGTAACTATATGTTGAAGGTTTTCAGATTTTCCACTGTCTAAATTCTTATCTGAGAAGCAACTGCTGCTATGTCAAGCCCGGTGTCTTAGACTGAGCGATAGATGTGAATATAAAACTACAGGATATTTAGAAAATAAACAAATAGGTAAAAATCCCCCATGTTTTGAAAGGTTAAAAATCTTTCCCTACAAATCTGTTCAGTGCCAGCAAAAAGTTAATAGAGAATAAAAGAAGACCTGAGGAGACCATTCATTTGTAGTTTTAGAAGGCTTATGACACAATCCATCACCAAAGCCCATTATGGAAATTTGATAGCTACAGGGTAAAAGGTAACTTTCTGCCATGGATTAAAAACTGTTCATGAGATAGGGAAAACAAAGGAGAAGAAAAAATAGCTAATTCTTGACATACAGAGAGGTTAATAAGGGAGTGCCCCAAGGCTTGCTGCTGGGACTGGCTTTTGTCACTTTAAATCCCAAGCATAATGTAAAAAGTGGTACCAGCTTACTCAGCAATTTTTATGTGCTTCTCTATTGCAGTGAATACTTTTACTTGCTTGTTTTAGATCATGCTCATGAGTCTGTATGCCTTAACTGGTAATAGCACCCACAAGACTATCAGGGCACGCAAAGAGGAGCTTAATCTCGATGTGGTTACACTTCAGTAGAAATGTCCCAAGGGGAGAATCTGTGTTACTTGTGATTGCTCATAAATCAGAACAAAGACAATTTTCTTTCAAATCATTCAGTGAATCTGAAGCTCTGCAAAGCAGATAAAATATTTTTTCCCCTTTTACACTGAAAAAAAAAAAGGGGGGGTCCATGCTGCTGCTGTGGAAGAATTCGCTAGTGCATCTGAATGAATGGTATTCAGCATCAAAAAGATTATTTAAATACCAGGTCAACTCTGCCTTAAAGGTTTAAGTCGTACCATGGATTTAGGCAGACTTTCAACATGGAAGTAAATGGCATAAAACTCATTTTTGCAGTAAATATATCCAATTAGGAATAAATGGTAGTTGAAGATTCATGCAGGTGAACACTTATTAATCTATCAGTACAGATATTAATGGATTCAGTGATGGTTGTTTAATTCTCAAAACAAAAGTCTAAACAACAACTCAGTGTCTGCTTATTCTTTAAAAGCAGCCCAAAATGGCTAATGTGTTGCAGATTACTAGTAGCAAAAGGATAAAGCCAATAAAAAAGTTTGCTGTTGTTTCACATGCCCTTGATCTTGAATTGAGTTTCAACCATATCACAGAAAACACAGAAAACATTCAGAAGAAACAAACCAGAAATGTCTTCTAGGCAACAAGAGCTTTAAAAAGTGTTAAAAACTTTTACACCCAATTTTGCTCCTTTTTGACCAGCAAAACCAGCACAAGTCTTTCAACTGTGCAGCATCTAAAAAGGCTGAAAAATTGCTATGGTCACACTGATTTAGAGAAATCTGGCTCAATTATCCAATGCACATATATCAAGATAAAAATACTAACTACAATGAATACTCATGATTCAGAACATGCATTGATTAACAGTTCAGCCAAAAAGTTGGCTTTGTCGTATATTTCATATTAAGGCATCATGGCAGGGGGAATTGGCAGAAAGCAAAGTCGAACATTTCATTCCTATTGTCAGCTGATGAAGCAATGATCTCAGAAAATCAGTTCCCTTATGCCAATGCATATTGATGAATGTGAATATGTAACTTTTTCATGTGCATTACAAATAATGTTGCCTACTGTAGGCCACCTAAAATATCAAATTTTTCTAAAAATGTGATTGGAAGGGATCCCATCACACATAGTACATTTACCCTTTTCAGAATGAAGTCAATAATTGTATTTTGTTTCAAGTTGTGTGTAGCACATGCAAAGCATTTGCCTTCTATTCACAATGCGAGATTAGCAGTTGTGAGTCTTGAGGGTCCCTGCAAGGGAATAGGTGGATATCAACAGTTGATTTCCACCTAGAAAGAAATTCAGATTCTACCCATGATCTTTATCGTTATTGATGGGGACATCTACAAAACTAAATATATATATACGTTGACAATTTTTTTTAAATCTGTATTCTTCAGCATCTCCTTTTCTCTTACTCTCAAATACATTGAAGGTAAGGCTGAGGATACTGCTTTAGTTTGTTAGAAATTTAGTTTCTCCATTGCCTTTAGTGTTATTTAGCTGTTAAGAACACTTTAATTAAACTTCAAGGCCTACTAACTGTAATAATCTCAAAAGCATGTATTTGCTGGAGCAAGCTGATAGCTTTTGCTCACTTTTTTTTTCCCCTTCTGAAAATGGTTTTTAGCAAAAATCAATGTTATTTTCCACAGCAAAATTTCTCAAGACTTCCTGTCCATCATGTCCAGACCTCTACAGTTATAAGAAATCATTATATATTATTTCACTCATTGTATGATTAAGTATGATCTTGTAGTTTCTTGCCCACTCTGCTCCTAACATTTGACAATATCAGTCACTAGATTAGAAATTACTCTCATTTCCAGACTAAATGTATATGCAACTATTTTTATTGAGTGTTACCATTTTTCTCTTATGTCAATATTTCTTTTTCTCCTCCTGGATATTTATTTGCTGTAAAGTTTATAAGAAGGAGACACCTGCATCATCTGCATCATTTTTCTATGATGAGCCAACCTGTTTCAGCCTACCACGTTTAGGGGGGGATAGGAAAGAATTTACTTTCTCCTCACCACCCCAATAAGCCTTGTCCATTCTGACCTTACTGGAAAGCATCATTATTGACACAGAGAAATCAGAAAGATATGCATCATTATTGGAAAGTACATCAATATCTTATATTTCATGCCTTATTTCTGTACGATTCCACTGAATCTATCCTAAATTAACAAGAGCTGTTGAATGTTACTGTTTGTCCTCGAGTACGTGACTTTGTTTGATTTGACATTACAAAACAAAATAAGCTTGTATGATAGTCTGAGATGAACACAGGTGCAGAGATACTGGCAAATTCTCCAAGATACAATTTTGATTTCTGACTGCTCTACCACATTTCCTTGGCTACTCTGAACTTGCACGGGGCTCAGTTTTACAGGTCTTGAAGTCATCAACAACAGTAAGTTGTGTGCTGCTGTATTATTACATTCTTATTTGAAAAAGAAAGCAAATCCATAGTGGTTTTGGCCATACTTACATACTTAGCTGAAAATAAAATCTATACTTTTTCTTCACCATCCTAAAATTTCATCTTGTTTCTTTGAAACCAGGCTGATAGAGAGCAGCCCATCAAAAGCAGTGGAGCCAAGATGTTAAAAACAAACAAGAAATTAAATAACACCCCACCCCCAACTTTCTGAAAAGTTATTATTCTATGTGGAAATGCAGAGCCATTGCACTGTTTAAAGTCAACTCTCCGGCCTTCCTTGCTTGGTTTACAGGGCCTCCAGTGACCGTTCCACCCTCCAGGCTCAGCAGCCCCATTTTGCAGCTGTTTTGGCACTCTGGTAAGAGAAATGAGGGAAGAGCATTTCTTGCATGGGAGAAACTCTAGGAACAAGAACAAAGAAGCAAAGGATACAAAAGCAGGATAGGTGCTGCCAAATAGGGCTTCAATGACCTGGAGTGGGCCAGGAGCGGGCCAGGAGCATCAAGACCTAATTTGTGTATTATTTGTGTAACAGCACCATCACCAGACAGTCTGCTAATGTGCCATCTTTGCATGGAAAGGAGGCAGGAGGGATTGGTACCCAGCCTTTCTTGTCTCACCCTTCTGCCTGATTTCCATCTCACAGCAGCATTGTGGTATCCCTTCTGCCTGGTAGGAAGCAAACTACTTTGGCTCAGGGCAGGAAACAGCAGCACTCCCCACAACACACACCCCCCTCAGCAGAAACAGTCTCAGATTTTTTTTTATTATTATTTTTTTCTCCTGTGCAGAAAGCTGCTTTGTATAATTCCACAATGACAGAAAGGATTTTCAGGGGAAAATACATTCAAATTAAAGTCAGTCACTTTAAAAACATGGAAAGAAAATTGCAATCAAACTTCTGCCAGAGAAAAACAGGCAAAGAGAATGAAGAAAAGCCTTTCTAAGAGTTTTACAGCTGGGAAAACCTAGAAACATAGTTTTTCAGAATCCACAGAAATGCCAATTTGCTGCTTGTTCTCACTAAAACAAGTATGCTGGCTTAAAAAATACCTGTTGTGGTACAAGTGCAGAGATATTTATGCAAAGATTTAAAAGATGAAGAGCCCAGGGAACCTGAAGCTGTCTGACAGACCAGCCTGATATATCTGGGATCCAACTGCTGGCTGACCAGGAGCAAATGTATAAACTGAGATTAATCCCAGAAGGAAGAAAGCAAAGATTTAGCTAACCACTGCTGCAGGATCATGTGTGTTAATCAGACTCATTACCTACAGCACTGACCTCAGCACTACATTAATTGGTGATTAATTTCACCCCTGCTACAGCTAAGTCTGAGCCCATCGTGTGGTTTTTGAAGGAGTATGGATGGACTTGGTGTCAGCTGGGAGAAAAGGGAGGGGAGAAGGGAAAAATTGAGAAGTGTGGTGAAGGAGGAATAGCCATTCCGTGGTACTTCACTTCAAGCAGTGAAATGTCAGATGCATTGCATTAATTGCTGTAAATTTTAACTGTGACAGCTCCAGGATATCAGCAGTGTTTTGATGAGCTGTGGGTGAGGATGAGCTTCAAGCAGCCTCCTCTCACAGGAGGTCTTCCCCAGCCTAGCAGAGAGGGGCAGCACCTTGCAAAGCCACCGTCAACTAATGGAGAGCTTTAAGGTCTGAGGTTTGCTATCTCATGGCGTGACTGCAGAGCAAAGAAATCTAAGTCTGAAGCCTTATTATACATCTCACCCTTATTGCCAACACTTATATGCCAATGGAGTAGCAGGAAATCAGCTGAGAAGTGTTTGCTCTATTTCTTCTGTTGCACAAAGGCTGTCTGACAGCATTATCAGCTAGAGAGAAATAGCTGCAAACTGCAGTGTAAGTCCATTTATTATGGCTGGATTTTTGATGATTGGAAAATTCCTGGTGGGAGCTAAGAGAAGCAAGCATCTGACATTTAAAACATTTTAATTCCACCTTGATGTCCTGCTAACACTTTAAAGAGAAAAGAGTACATGCAGTTTCGTTCCACACTGATGCATAATGTTCCTCTGATTTGGTTTACTCAGCCTAATGCCAATTCTCACTCCAATATTCCTGTGTAGTTTTAAGGTTGATGTTTATTTTTTTTAACCGTAACAGATTATGGAGTTGTCTTTTCCTCTGCAGCACTGTTAAGTCCTAGACCAGACCTAAATCGGGGTGACCCCACATAAACTGGGTACAAACTACCTCAGAACTCCTTTTCATGTGCCTGTATGCATTGTAGAGTCACTCTGTGTCCTCACAGTGTGAGACAGAATTATCTATATACCCTTTTTTGGTTGTCCAAAAACAGATGTATTCAGAAATATTACAGGGCTACTCTAGTAAGGTAAAATCATGCAATTAACCGTCTCTTTGTTCTCCTAGAGCACGCTTTGCACTTCCAACACCAAAGAATTCCAATACCAAAGAATACACCAACAACATGACATTTTTAGCCATTAGTAATTACTTAATTGCTCCTGCAGCAGAGGGCCCCCAGCTTCCAACTTAATATCTTTTAACCATCATCTTTGCACAGCTCAAAGCACAGGACCAGGTGTGTCCAGGCCTGGTCTGGTGCCAGAGGTTGCCCTGGCAGGATCAGCAGCGAGCTCCTAGTCTGTGGTGGAAGCAGGCCCAGGCCCAGGCCCAGGCCCAGGCCCAGGCCTGGCTGGCATCACTCCCCTCATCTGCCCCCTACAATATCACACCCATGATGTTCTCACAAATTAACAAAGAAATAGGGGTGGGGGGGAGCAGCACATGCTTACTCACTCTGATCTCCCTGTCTGATCGAATCAGAACTTCCACCTCCACAGCTTTAAACACTTTTACCTGAAAACAAAGCAGAAAAGACAAACCTGAGAGCTGATTTTCCATCTCGCTGCTTCTTTCCTTCAGCAGAAGAACATTCTCAGACCAATCAAGGACTGCCAAGTAGCCAAGCTCCTGATATCTGCGATTGCCCTGCTGTCAGATAAGCAGCAAATTTAAGGAGCCAGGAGTGTTACGTGACTCAGAGGATATGCTACTTCTTATATGTAAATAATTTACTTAAATAATGACACATTGCCAAACAACTGAAGGAAACACATGTATTTCTGCGCAGCTTTGATCACGCATCTGTGCCTTCCCTGCTTTGCCGAGACTTTTACCTGTAACAGTGTAGTTTTATAGCTGCTGATATGAAGGCAGTTTTTTGCTTGTTTTGAACTTCTTTCCAAGAACTGGAATGAGGACATGGAGATCTATTCTTTTTTTTTCCTTTAAGCACTTCACAGTTTTAATTCAGAGGGTTGATTTGTCATCTGAGCAGAATATGATAGATTCCACCTTGCTTTAATTAGAAATTTAGAAGTATTAAAATCTAACATAACATTGGGTTAGTCATCAAACTCATTTATTCAATTTTCATATTTGGTCTTCTGTGTCTGTATGAATGTGGGATGTCAATTCAGTACCTGGGACTGAGAAATGAGTCTGTCTGCTAGTGCCCCAGTCAACTAACTGCTGTAGCATTGAACTACTTTCTTTTCTGTGTTGTATTTTCTGATGAAAAAAAAAATAATAAAAATATATATAATAATAATAATCTTTTTAAAAATCATATTTTCTGTATTTTTATTGAATCAAAAATCAAATCTTACTCTAAAAATAAATATCTGAAAAATAATTCAAGTTGAAGGGTTTCTACTGTTCAGCTTTTGCCAGTCTGCAATGTTGTAAATCTCATGCTGTCACTAGATTGTGTCTTCTGTCCTGTCTGTATTTGCCATATGCTTTATAAACTCCTAAGACTGAGCCTTTTACGCCCTGAGTTTTGACCATCTAAAGCAACACCAAGGACTTAACCTGGAGATAATGTCTGACTCACTCCAGACGCTCACATGATCATTCCTGCTATGATGCTTTGGAATCAATTAAGTAAAACATAAACATCATTCATTCCATGGTAAATTATAAAAGTATGTTTGCAGCAGAAGTAGGCACAGCCACACCAGCACTGTTAGATAACCTGGTTAATAATTAACAAATAGCACAAGGAATATTGGTGGTGACTCAGACTGCAAGACTTCTCAGGAAGAGGGATGCTGAGATGCATGTGGATCTTCCAGCTCTTACCAGGATGTTTTCCAGTTTTAGAGCTATGCTGCTAGGTCTTCCTTGCTGTCCTTTGTTCTAGAACCCTTTGCGCTGCTCGGACAGGTCTCCTCCCTATTGCAAGCTTGTTCCTTGCTGTAGCCAACAGAGCTGCTGACCTGAGTCCTCCACATAGTGTTTCCCTGCTCAAGATCTGACTATACTCAGTCAGATATTTGCTGCTCAAGAATGATTCTGTTCTGTGCCAGCAGATTTAGTCAGGATTTTTTATTTAAAGGTATTTAAATTTAGGATGTGAAAATAACAGATGCATTTTTAGCTTTCTGTAATACCATGCTTAAAACAGCTAGGGGACACCAAAAGAGCCTGCGATGAGCAGAATCCTGGGAGAAGTTAAGTGCAGCAGGCATGTGATTGATAATCAAAGAGGTGAGCACATTCTGCAAGGAAAACTGGCACAGGGAAATGGTTTTTAGGATGGCAAACTCATGAGGAAACCAGGCAGAGTGTTTTTGAATTGGGATTTCTGTATATTTCTACAGTATTTAAGAAAACATGGCTTGGTTTATACAAATAAGCATCATTGCACCCAATACATGCTTCACTAATGCCGTGTGTTACTTTATTGAACTGGACTGCTGGATTTTCTTATTCTGATTATTATTTTATGAAAAACATTCACTGAGACAATGATATTTCACATATGGATATTAGGTTTATTTTTCTATATACATTAAGCTAGTTTTGCCTTTCAGTATTATAACTTGGAAATATAATCTCCCTACACTTCGTAAGACTTCACTGGTAGTTTTGATCCTTGATCTGTTTATATGGTAATTATCAGCTAACTTAATTCTTTTGTCAACTAACTTAACTCTTTAAATAATTTAAACAAACTTCAGGTTACATTTTTTTTACATTGGATTTTTCTGGTATGATAACATGAAGTATATTACAAGTCAAGGTTGTTTTTGTTCAACCAAAACAACCACATTAATTCTAAATTCACTGTAAACAAGAAACAGAATAAATGTTTTCCAAGTAGAAAAACAAATCTGGCAAGGAATAAAACATGATCATTCTTTTAAATGCATAATACAAGTGTGCAGAAACACAGAATTTCAGTTTTGAAGAATGTCAGAATATTTCACAGTTTGTGGTGGTGTTTTTTTTCCATGCATTTTGAGCTGATTCTTAATCTTAACCAGCCTTAGTCATTAATCTGTTTAAGTTCAGGTATTTATAAATTGTCCACATATCCAAGCCTGAATTTTTTGATTCTGATCTGAACTGGGACTGATCTGAATGTGTTGGTTTTGTAGGTTAGTTTGTTTGTTTTAGACAGGCACTACAGTCACTGGCTGAATTTACCTGAGGATAAACTACAAGCACTTAAATAATCTGACTTGCATAATAGTGTGGTTCCACTGATGTCATTGATACTATCATAGTTTATATATGGATCAGAAGATTTATTGGTTTTAATAACTTACCAGCAGATGATTTTTCACATCAGTACTTCCTTGACTTCAAGTTAATGAAAGTAATCTCTTGAACTGTGTTTGGATAAACCACATAGATTTAGTTTCTTAAATTTTTCCCTAAAAAATACGTTTTCCAGATCTCTTAATATCCTTTTTCTGATCATTTCCAATATAAGTTTGGAATTTGGACTGAAGAATTAAACAGACCATTCCAATAACTGTCTCAGCACTACTACACGGACAAATACCACTGCTTCCCTATTTTCTGTTGTGCACTTATGCATCCAGGTGTTGTACTAGGGCTTTATATTCAGCTTATCTCTGATCCTTGCTTCTTGCAGTGCAGGACAATTTGATTTTCTAGGCTTAGATACATACATTTGTCAATGTTTGTTTATAGTAAAAATATATAATTTTTTTTTTTTTATATTAAAATTTTATTTATACTTACCCCTGGCAAGCCTTCACCACGTTGTTTCCGCTTTTTTTTTTTTTTTAATCCCCTATTACTTTTACATTATTTTCTTAAACTTTGGTAATGATATCATTAAATTAAGACAGGTTCCTGTCCGAACTGACTAGAAGCCAGTTTTCAGTGTGTTTTATTGTAAACTGTAGTAGTGTGTAAAATCTACAAATTGTGCATTAATGTTTCTTAAGACTATTGCGAATGAACACCAGTGTGAGTAAAAGAGTTTATACATTAACAAATGCTGAGATAGATATAGTATATATCCTCCATTGCTGTAGATTGTCATACTGAACTTGAAATGATTGAATTTATGATCATTTATACCAAAAAAGAATTTGCATTTCCTAAGTTTATAACTATGTATCTATATTTTAATTTGCCTCTTTAACAATGAAAGAAAAAAAAATCCTTATTTGTCATCAAAACTTTTTCTTTGCTTCCTACTTTTGGTATAGAACTGGGAACTAAAATACAGAGATTGGGGAAATGGCAGAAACTGCTGAGTATAAACAGCTACCTGCCCTATCATGAACTGTGGAATTTCCACACCCCCATAAATCCCAGTTCTTTACATTTTCTTTGTTTAATGTTTTTGCATTGCACTTTTTTTGCAAAATGAATTAGTGGACATATCCAAAGAACTGCATTGATTAATCAAATCACCTTATCAAATTTAGAAACTAAAAGCTAAGAAAGGGATTCGACCAGAGAAGATAAATTCCTGAGAACAAATCTTACACCACATCCATACCTATGGCTGGTATTTCTGTCAGAAGACAGAGTAACCTAAGACAAATCATGGTAAAAGATTCTTCAGCTAACAGATCTGTGGGATACTGGTAAAAACATTCCCATTTCCTACCTTGTTAACCTCTGCATAAGAGAAAAAAAGTTCAAAGATATTGACACAAGTACTAGATTTGATAAAAGTCTATAATCTTAATCAGAGAGTGGTAAAAGTAGAGAGAAGATTACATGATCAAAAGGTACAAAGAGTATTTATTCCTTTTTAAGAGCAATTTATCCTTTGCTATTTCTGCTTCTCCTGATGTAGGCTTTAACACATGAAACTTGCACAGGAATTGTCTGGAAGATACTAGTCTTTTTAAGTCAAATATTTCATAGAATTGTGAGGAATAAAAAAGAAAAATTACTTCCTGCATTTCAGTAGCTGACATTCAATCTGATTTTTAAGAGTCCTAAACCACACGACTTCCATCTCTTCTATTATTCAACAGTTTAATATGCTGCATTTCCTGATATTTACATCACGTCTTTCATTCTGTGTAATGTATTTCTCTTACTTGTTAAAATTGTACTTCCATATAATGAAGTGAATAATACCTTTTCCAATCTCATACCCTCAGACACTTGAAGTTGTTATTGTGTTCCACTTACTCCTTACTTGCCTAAGCCATAACCACTTCTCTTAATTTTTCTTCCTACCTCAGTTCTCACCAAAATAAATAAATAAATACATAATTTCTTCAGTATCTTCTCTGATTTCCATACAATTGATCATCTTTCTAAGAGTGCATTTCTCATAGTTGCATGCAAGGTCCATGAAAGGTTTGCAGGAAATCCCTGCTTTGCAATTGCCAAAATCCTTTGAAATCAATGGCCAGACTTCCATTGGCTACAAAGGGCATTGGATCCTGGAGTTACCTTTATATTTTTTTATAGTTCTTGTGACATTTACCATCTCTCTTCTTGTCCATTACTACAGCTTCTTCTATACTTCTTATTTTAATGATTTGTCTTCCAATTTGCCATTTTTTTATGTTTTCTTATTTTCATTTTTTTTTAATAAGAACATTTTATTCTATGGCTGAATCTCTTTCTGGCCAAGTTTCATCCATGTTTCTAATCAGTTCCTTTTTATTTCACAAAGTAACGCATGCCTTGTTGGTATTTTAAATCCTCTAGAATGAGCATAATTTCTGCATTTCATTAAGATCCTATTTACACTTGTTTCTAGATCACTAATGAAGATATAACTAAACCTGGAGTAACAATCAGTATGTGTTACCCCACTGGACATGTCCAACCATCTTGTTACACAGCTGTTTATTGTAACTTTTTTTGTCTTTTACCTAATATTCAATCCACACAAAATTGTCTCTAGCCAAGCTGACTTGAATTAATTTTTCAATTAAGATTTCATGAGTCAGCATCAAATGCTTTACTAAAATCCAAATATCTGTCAACTCCTACACTATTTGTTTTCCTCCTTCTGTTAAAAGCTTGTTCCTTCCACTTCTGCATGCAAGGGTACCAAAAGCTGTTCTATATGCAGAGTGCATTAATATTGGGATTTTTTGTTTTGTTTTGCATTTAAATCTAAACAAGCAAAATAAGTGAACACTGCAGGGTACTTGCCAACAGGTAGACCTGAATTGCCTGTTTGTCTAGCACCATTTGGTTCAGGGTTTGCAGCTCTTTGGAGGGTGACTCCACTGTATGCTGAAGAAGCTATGACATTATTCTAACAAAATCACTTTGGTTTACACAGCTTGAAAAAATCTTCTGTCTGCTCCTTAACATCATACAAAAAGCAGCAGATGAATTTGATGTAGTATTTGCTTTCACTGATTTTATGCCATTGAGGGAAGTTCAACTACAGCCATCTCATGAATGTGGAATATCCAAGCCCATAAATACAAGCTTCTACAGGCTTCTTAAGCATGGGATGCTGTTCCCCAAGGGTTTAAGGATTTGAATTTCACCAGTCTCATTCCTGTACATTAATCCTCTGGTATTTCTGTTGCTTTCGGAAGGACTAATCCTGCAGTGAAGATTTGCTTTTTCTTAATTAAAAAATGTATAACCTGGACAGTTTAGAGCTAATCTGTTTCTCTCATGGAGAGGAGGTAAGGAAAAGACAGTAGCCCATTGTAGTGTCATTATATTTGCATATTATTTAAAATCTAGTTAATTCCTCTCATTCATTGAGAACAGTCATGAAAGTGATTGTTCTTGGTTATATTAACTCAGCATATCCTATATCTGTGCTCATTACAAAGAAGGTGAAGGTCTTGTGTAATGAAAGAGATGGTAGCTTCCTATGAACCAGAACATATCAGTCATGTCTAAACCACCAGTATCTCCAGCCTTTAGAATGGATTTCAAATGAATTCACAGAGTTTATAATTATAAGGTGTTTCTTCATTCATTCTAGGAGAATATTACCAGGAAGATGCTTTATATTCAAACTTCTGTTAATTTAAGGGAACCAACAGGCAAGGTTTTGAAGAATTAAAATGCATTCTTCCGTGAGAAAAATAAAGAACGACAATGAATGCCCGCTTATGCTGCAGCCAGAAATTTAGATTAGTTGGTGAAGGGTTGTGTGTTTCTTTTAAAAAATCATATCTGAATCTATGAAAGATTTAAGGAGACCTTTGAATAATGAAGAAAAACACTGAAATTAAAGAAACCCGATGGCTTTTATTTTATTGCAAGTATATTTTAAGACTTGACAGCAGTTGCAGTGTTCCCCTAATTTTTTGCTATAAAAGGGAAGTAAAACAACAGTTTATTGTAGCAATACTTCATAGTGCCCTACTTCTGTAAATTGTCTTTAAGCTCTAGGGTAAGGATGGAACATTCATGTTTTTAAATTGGATACAAAAGCAGTTTCTATGCGGTGGCTGCTGTAGCATAAATTGCTACACAGAGACTACCAGATATGTTTAAACATACTGATGCTCAGCAAGATGTTTTTTTTTTTTCCCTTGCTTTACCTACCGTGCTTATAGTTTGTGCTCCCTTTAAATGCTTTCTAATGTTTCAAAGGTATAGTGCAGACCTTCAGAATGCTTTATGCTTGTGGGAGGTTGCATAATTCTCCTTGAAACAGACCCAGAACTATCTGAGCTGTCCTAAAGTTTTAAAATGTTTTAGCATAACTAATTTATAATATAAATTGGCTGACCAGTGTGAACCTGGATCTTACACTGCAATTTTTTATGAGGACTTAATGTTCTACCCACAATAATGGAGAGAAAATAGTACTAATTAAACTTTCATCGAAGAGCAGCAGTGGGTCATGCTCCATGTCATGGAGGTCATGGACTTCCCAGACCCCACCAAAGCACAACTAAATGGTGGCTCGTGATTCTTGGACAGGTAATAACAAGGTAATGTATTTAGCATGCTGGCTAGTCAACATGATGGCCTCGCTGCCTCCCAGCCGGAGCGGTGTCAGCATCGGAAAAAAGGTCCTGGGACTGCTTGGAGAGCAGCTGAACATTTTGCAGGTGGTAGGAGGCTGCTCATCTCTGCTCAGTATTCCAGATGGCATCAGTAATAATTACACTTAGAGAGAAGGCTAGGGAGCTCTGCTGTTAAGAAGCCCTTGTGAAAACCATTTGAACTGACTGCTGTATTTTGCAGACAAGTACATAATGCGATGCTGAGCAATTAGATGCTGAATTAGCAATTAGGTATTGAATCAAGTAGATCTCTAAAGTAGATACCAACTGTCTCTGAAAACTCCTTCCTTACTTGTCCCTTCAATACACTTCCTTTGTTGTTCATTACAGAATAGACTTTTACATTCTCTGTAGGAAGAAAAATACATTTCAAAGCTATTAAGTGTTAATGATCAGATTGTAAAGTCCTATTACTTTTCTTTTTTTTTTTTTTTTTGTAGATATTCTGTATGCAAGAGCACAATGAGCAGTACAACTTCTACAGCAGTATCTTTGAGAAGTTTGGATGAGATTAGTGGAAGGCTATTTGCAATAATAGAATAGAAATGCAGCTTTCGCATTCTCAAAGGGTGGAAAGGTCAGTTGTTAACTGCAAGATTAGCAATGCAATCATCTGCTTTTTAAATAATAGGAGAGATCTGAAACATGGAAACAAATTAAGTCTTGCTACGGATGAGAAAAAAGAAAAAATACCTGAAAATATGTATATATTTAGAGCTCAGCTTCAGCAACAGATGCTGTGCCTCAAAATATGGATGTACAAAGATGTACAGAGCTGCCTCAGAATCTTATCTCCAAATTGCAATAAAACCTGGAATAACGACAAATTAAGTTTTAAGAGTACAAATACTTACATGCACAAATAAGCAATGTGAAACGATTTTCTCTTGTTTCTGAAATTAACAAATATATTGAGGTTTAATTGGCAACACTTTATAGCGAGAACAATTTTGAAAATACTATAATGCGTTCTGACTTGGTTTTCGTATTTTTATTTCAAACTGATGTTATGAAACCTTGAATTTGTTGTAATAGGAAAAATGGCAGTTTTCTTTATTGCTGTTTTCTTGCCTTAGAAAAAAATGACAAACATGTCTATCATCCTGTTCAGTTCAGAAGAGACAGTGAAATCTGGATACAGTGAAAACTCATTATTTTTGAGGAAGCAAGCATATTTTTCATAACTCCAGACTAGTACCTAGTTTAAAAGTAAACGTTACATTTACAGAAAAATGTTCTGATTACTGCCTGGATTTTAAGCAACTGCATTTGTTGAATCCCTTGAAGTCAACTGCAATTTCAGCCAAGTGGGTGGATTTAGGTATGTGCATTACTCATAGCATTATGTGTCATTTTTCTTGCTTTCCAAGCCATCTCCAGACATTTCTCTTGGATATTAACCTTTGTTTTTGCCAGCTCCAACACTTGTCTTTTTCCTAACTGGTCCATAAGAAGGAAGTGAGATGGTAGTCAAGGTTGATGTTAAATACAATCATCTGTCTTCTAAGCAGGCTGTGTTTTATTTTTTAATCAAATTTTGCTCTACATAGAAAACTTATCTGTCCCTGATATTAATACTGTTCAAAAGATTATTTACAAAAATTATTAAAATCTTCACATGTAAGCATATAGTCATGATATACTTTTTGTAGTTGGACTGTCTGTTGGACAATAGAAGAAAAGACAGAGGAAGAATGTTGTTTCTGAATTAGATGTACAACACACTGAACCCCAAAGTCAGGGCTGTAGTGGAAGTGGCCATGTCAGATGTAGTTTTTATCACACTCACAAAAGACAAGAGCATGCAGAAGGGGTAGGAGCAGGTGCAAACTCAGGGTGTAAAACCAGAAATGAGAACTGAGCTTTTGTTACTCCCAGCACGCAGCCCCAGGGACTAGCCTCCCCTGCCCCAGCAAGAGCTGGAACTCCAAAAATGTCTCTAAAGTGTGTCCTAAGGCACTAGAGCAATACAACCAAGTCATTGAATCTTCACTGGCTCCAAACCTAAAAGCTCAGTACAGCTCTGGCCATCCTAAACACTTTTCTTACAGAAATTACAGGTTTCTTCCTAAGGTTATAATTCATATACCAAAGAAAGATGTAAGATACCCACAAATCAAGCTCTATATATACCATCTTAATATAAGTATATATATTTCTTAAGCAAAAGAGGGAAACAGATCTTATCAAGTAATTTTTATTATTGTTATTTTTTATTTAAGCATCTTATGATGTTCTTTATTAAAATACATTCCCTAAACCTCCACAAGAGTATGAGAAAATAATATTTTTTAAGTAAGTGCTAAAACTCCATGCAGGGTGCATTCATTTCAACTGCTATAAAAAATATGTGAATTCTGGACAGCACCATCAGCACATTAATCTTTTCCCACTAGTGTCAGAGTGGACTGCAGACACAAGTAACATAGCCTTCACTGTGTTAAGAAATGTTGGTCCCAAATAGTATATAACTGGTGCCCTGCATCAGATTTTTCATTTCTTTCTTTCTTTTTTTTTTTTTTTTATTTTTTGACATCGTTAAAAATGATTCCCCCTCTATTGAATGCATAGCAGAAAAAAACATTCACACAGAACAGAGTGTTTGATTACTCCACTGATCTGGATAGAAGATGATAACAACAGGATAGAAGATATTGTTAGTTTGACCCCTTATCTTTGTTGGAAATTTCACTAGATAGTTGTCCTCGTATCTTTGTAATGATCAGGTATCAAATATATGCTCTTATCTAATCTTGGCTGCTTTTGGGTGGATAAAATGGACAGCATACAGAGAAGAAGCAAGGCTTCATTCAGAGGAAAAAAAAAAAAGGCAAAGCAATGCTCTATCATGGCACACATCACAAGACAAGCATTTTGGGGGAAGTTTTCTGTGATGAAAAATAGGTTTCATACTTTCAAACTTTATTCAGATGTGTATTACATGAGAGATAAAGTGAATAAAATAAATGTGGGAATTTCTCTTCATAAAATGATTGTTCCTATCTGTTCATCCCGAACAGAACTGGAATTCGCAGAGGTTAACGATATATTAAAGCACATTCTTGATCTATTAAAAGCTAATTTCCTGGTTCTGTATGACATATAGATTATAAGGTGTCCCATGAGACCATGCCAGAATCAGAATTGTCCATCTCTCTGGACTTTTTCTGGAGACCAAGATTTTCCTGATCTTTCTGCAGGATGGGAACTAGATATTGAAGTAGATTTGGCCTCCACAGGAAGATGATTCCTACATTTCCATGATAGCAGAAGGCACTCAGGTAGTCCTTAGACCTGCCCCCAGGTATTAGTTACTCAGGAGTGCAAAGAGGTGGCAAATCCCTACAAAGTTCTTCCCTTGTACCTCATAGGCAACCATGCAATTCCTATGCGGTTTTGGTTGATACTTTTCTAAATAGCATCTAAGAAGCAGTTAGCCCATAGAGAAAGAGATCATTTTAATAGTACATATTTTTATCTTTCTGTCATGACAGTTCAAGCATTGCTTGGCCTGTGAGGTTACCTGTGGAACTTTAAATTGCCTTATGTAGGTTTTTGCTTTGTTTTGTTCTGTTTTGTTTTGTTTTGGCTCTATGGTATTATCTTTCATTACATTATGTTCAACATTTTTTCCACCATATCCTGACCCCTCCAATTCATACAGTTCCCAGTACTCTCTGACAAATATGGTCATTAAACATTGTATCTAATCATTACCTTTTCGTGTATAAGTTGTCATTATTTATTGCATATTCTTCAAAACAAAGCTGTAATTCCTAAGTAAATCAGAAAATAAATGTTTTTACATGAGCTAATTTTAGGTGCTGCCCAGGGCACTATGACCCATTCTTTCTCTGGAGGAGAGCTTTTCTGACTTTTAGCATGCACGTTTGAGCATCTGCAGCATAAATTTAGGTTTGTGCCCCAGCACAAAAGGAACACCTTTGAGAGATTTTTTTTTTTTCATCATAAAATACATGGTTTTTCACACATACAAACACACACAAAAAGTTTCCTAACCTGGGGCGCTTACACGTCTTCTTATTGGCATGTACAGAGTTGCCTAAATGCAATTGGTTTGGGGCAGCTGGACGTGTGAGAAATGACAAATTGGCTGTGTCTTTCTTTACCTGCAAGCAATGTAGTGCTGATGAGCAATTGCAGGGGCCTACTGGATAAGGCTTCTGTGCACTGCACAAGCACGGAAAGAGGGAGTCCAATCTCCCCTTTAGCAAAAGTCAAATAAGCACCCAGAATATGGGAAAAAAAGTTTAACCCTTCCCTTTATCTCGTTTAAAACCAGATCCCTGCTTCCCCATGTAATACTCAAACTACCTGTGTATAACTCACAGGAGGGGAACAAAGAACAAAGTAATGCATGACTTGACAGGAGGCTGGAAGGAGGGGAGGATGTGTGCTTTGCTGACAATTTAACGTTAGAGAACCTAAGTGGAAAGCTGTTATCTCGTCTGTGAACCTGCTGTGAAGGGTGACATGAATTGACAGGCAGATCACAGCTATTTGCTAAACAAACAAAAATGCTAAAACTCAGGAACAAGTTGCCTAGTTTTTGTAGAAGTACATGTTGCAGTGGATAAATATCCTTTAGTTCTCTATCCCCATTAACTTTAATCAGCCTCTTCTGTAACTCTAAAGGGGCTTGCTTTACCTTGTATCTCTACAGTTATCTCTCTTTCCCTATTTTTTCCAAGAGCATCTCTGAAGTTTTAGTAGCTATATCTCTGCAGAGTGCAGTGTTGCTGCCTCCTTTCTCCCTCTCTCCTTTCTGTCTTTACCTCCACCACTCCTCACTCCTTTCAACACCTGCAAATGTCCACTTCACTCCATTTCCTTCTGTCCTTCCAAGCTTTTGTCACTTTTTGTTCCTGTTCAATATCTTTATTCTTGATCCTTCCCAGGTTACTATTCCTAAATCTCCCTTTGAAGGCTTTTGACTCCCATCAGGAATTTCCCACAGTGTTTGGACAAGGAGGAGGACTGGGGAGAGTCCCTTGTTTCTCTCAATGCCTCTTACCCTAATGGACCTGCCAGCAAGAAATTATTATTGCAGGAAGAATCCTGATCAAGTGCTGCAATATTGTGCTCATTTTGAACACAAGCAGTATAATTAGTTAGGAGGAGGTGAGAGAAGGGACAACATGAAGAGTGGAAGTGAACTGTCAGGTGCTTTAACATCTCATCTCAGTTTCTAACAGGTGTCTTTGTGCACACTAGGATTTTAGAGACTTGTTGCAGAGCCAAACTTGGATTTGGGAGATATTTCTCAGGGGCTTCCCTATATTAAAAAGAGCCATATTACATTTAAAATAAAAATAAAATAAAATAAAATAAAATAAAATAAAATAAAATAAAGTAAAATAAAAAATAAATAAAACATGCTAGCTTGCCATGCCCAGAAATACTAACTTAAAATGTCCTGGAATTAGTAATTTGTGCCATTCCTGACTACAGTTGGCTTAATGCAACATGACTGATTTCATTCCCTACATTGTAGTGCTGCATGGCATCAGTTGGGGACATAGTTCAGCTGAGAAGGAAATGCTGATTCATGTGGTGTGGGCATCTGTTTATCTATATATTTATATCTGTATCTCTATTTACAATTCATTTTAAACTGACCACCAAGTTCCAACACATAGAAGAGGTGTTTCATCATGAAAGAGCACTGAAAACTATTTCCACTTTAACTCACAAATGTCTGACATATTTTAGAAGCCAGATGCCCTTCAGGTCCCCAGAATTCAGACTGACAGGGAGAGCATAGAAAATAGCCTCCTAGTGATTTTTTTGGTGACATGAAACCAGTTGAAAGTGAGCCCAGGAAGAGATTCCAAGCAACCATAAGTGAGCCATAAGAGAGCGCGACAACATGCATATGAACTCTGTGCTACAGTCTGGTGGTTTATAGCTAAATATCTGCTTGGATATTTTTCCTGCACTTAATTTTGCAATTAATAAAAATCCTTATATAAAGGTAACTGGGTGTCAACTTCATTTCCACTTAAGACTGTCTATTGATTAAAAACTGTCTATTATATAAATATATATAAGACTATAAATGACTGTCTATTGATTAAAAACTACCTTACATTAAGCTGCAAAGAACAAGACACCAAAATAAAAAAAAAAAAGCATAAGCCCAAGACATGCACTGTCAGTCCCCATAGATTTAAATTTAATTAATGAGAAAACTGCTGGACTTCTTTTGTTCACACTGAAGATTCCCAGAGCCATCCCATGAATGGTATTCAGTTTTTGCAAGTCAAGAGCTCAGCTTGGAATATTGTTTTATCATTAATGCTGCCAATCATTCATTCCCCATTAGGTCTAGTATCTGAAATGCCATGCTACTGCAATGAAAATACAAGGCCTTGGCCCCATGCTAAATGTGTCCTGAGCGTGCAGCTTATGTAATCACACCAGCTTATCCATTTATTAGTGCAGTAAACCAGTCAGTTCAGACGTGAAATTTGGCACTGAAATGATGCTATTTTGAGAGGTGTTGAGCACCTGCTGCTGGCTGCAATCACACTTTTCATTCCGTAACACCTAAAAGTGGTGTTTCCTCCCTTTAAAACCAGACCCATGGCTCCATGAAGTCCTGCCAATGTGCTACCTGCCCTTCCCTCTCTGCTGGTGTCTGCATTCCCCATGCAACATGGAAAAATTCCACACATGCACCCAGTAAATCTGATGTTTTTTCCATGAGAAACAACCGGACGTTTCTTCCTAACCTCTGCAAATAATTTGCTGTCCTTTGAAGTACGGAATTATTCATCTGGCATTTTAATCTTGTCTGTCTCCCAGCACCATCAAGTCAAATATAACATCTTTTAGCCACATTTTCTTTCTTTCTTTTTTTTTTTTTTGAATTTCAGCTTTAATATTTGTAGGTTTTCTGTTCTCAAAGATAAATTAGAAAATAAATGAGCCTGCAGACAAAGCTGAGAATACACTACATGATAGCAGTAATGTACAAAGATGAGCATGAAAATGTCATCAGCATCATTGCCAGATATGTTTTTGTAAAAATATACTTTTTTAATTTATTTTTTTTTTCCAGAAAACTGGTTTATAGTGCTAGGGAGAGAAATAAAAAGAGGACAAGGAGATGAGAAGGCAGAAAAGGCAGGGCATTTGGACCTGCACAAACACACCTCGCGAGCACCTTCTGACTGCTCCAAACAGGGCATTGTTGCCTTTGAAATTGCTGAATTTCTTTAACTGGACTGGTGTGTCTGAGGAGCCATCCTTCCATGCAAATGTTGTGACTTTCTGGGACTAAAGGCCAAAGCAAGTGTTCATGAATTTTAATATAAACAAAACAAGATCTATCCATTTTTTAATATCGCTCTTCACGGTGTTGTGTGGGGTGAGGGGAGACAGAGCAAAGTAGCCAAGGGTTAGCTGCAGCATGCTGGTACGTGTGTTTTCATCTCAAACTGAATCTTATCCTCCATGCTCTGAAGAGATCACTTTTACAACAAAGAGACCTGAGAGACTGAGACCAAACAAGCACCCAGAGCACAGCTGTTCCACAACACCTCTGATAGGAAACTAAAATGAAGCAACAAGATTAGCCCTTCTGCATCTGCAGGGTCTTTGAATTTGCTGAGGATTATGCTTCAACTGCAAAAAAATCATCTTGAATAATATTATTCATTTTCAAAGCATTGGGCACATACTATTCTGAATTCTGGTGAAGTAGCCAAGCTTTTCTGTCTCTGTTTTGTTACTTGGGCAGGAGCACAGGGGAGGCAGAGCTCACTCCTTGCTCTGCAGCACTGTATTGACAGACCTTCGGCTGGAGCGTGGTAGCTCCAGCTCCATACCAATTAGCCTCAGCAAATATTCAGGCCAAGGTGACCTGTCAGAGCAGTTCAAAAAGGAGTCTTTCAAAGCAGCATCTGCAGGAGGTAACAACCATATTTTTTTTGCAACTTTTCTAGTTTGTGTGTTCTTCAGTCACAGAAGTAAATATGTTTCTAGCACAGTTATTTTGAAGGAGAGCTGATTTTGCAGGGTGCCTCCCATCCCCAAATCTTTACTTTTGGAGATATTTCTTCTAACTAATGATGCTGATACACCAAAAATGCCATCTGCCATTTCTGAACTGACACCTGCCCTACACATAATCTTGAGCATCTCATATGGTAATGCCAGACAGACATTCAAGCTTTTAATCTCCACCATCCATCTCTCTCTCTCTCAATCCTACTCCAACATTGCATCTCTTCTTGTTCGATATTCTTGTACATACATCTCTATATAGCTGTGGTAACATCCAGAGATATGCTCTGGGAATTTCAAATGTGGAATTTATGAATATTTTTGGGAAGGAGCATACCTCGTATTGCTTCACAGCTTCACTTTCAATTCTGCTAGACAGGAAGTACCTTCAATTTATTTTATCACTGTAATTTAAGAGGACATATATTTTTCTTATTTAAACCCAAAAGTCCGGATGACTAACTACACTTTTAGGTATATTTGCTCTAAAATAAAAAGAATCATATGACTGGTTTTGTTACCTGCAGTATAATTGTACTGAAACTCCTAAATTGTAATAAATATATTACACTTTCTTGTAATACATTAAAAATATATATATATATGTTGCTATCAGGAAAAAATGTGTTCCTGTCACCAAAAAGTGACTGAATTAATGCTTGACCCTTTTGAGCTGAAAATACTCATTCTAACCTGCAGTTCTACTACAAATGATAGCCCTGTGACAACAGACAAGTCCTTCCCACAATCTTCTACCTACACATCTTCACAAATTATTATTTTGGTCCAAATTCCATATGACACAATCCACAAGCTCTGGAAGAATACCACTTTGGTTCAGCTTCTGCCTGTAATGAAGTTTTTGTTTACAGCCATGCTACCTTGTAGAGCACTTGCTCACTCTGCTGCACCTAGCGTGTATGTGCTGGAAAAGCCACTCGAGTGATTTGTAACAAGCTCAGCTGAATGCGTCCCTGCCACATAGCACTGCGGGATGAAGGAGGCTCTCAGCAAAGCCCAGCGCAGCAGCGGTTTGATTACTCTTCTGCAAAAGGACCACTCAAGAGCACAAAGCTCTCTGCTGTCATGACTCAGTGCGAGCATAACAGCCCCATTTCTTAATGGCTGCTTTTTCAGTCTCCACTTGAAATATCTGTACTGTATCTTAATAGATAAAAGTTAAGATTACCCATCCCCTTAAGATTACCCAACCCCCATGCCCTGATCAGGGACACCTTCCACTAGACCAGGCTGCTCAATTTGCTATTTGCATCTTTGCTTGTTCTATCAGCTTCTTTTGACGATTGCAAATATCATCTCAAACTAACAACTAATCAAAAATCTTTTGGGAAGCTACTAAACGAGAGATTTTTGTGGCCCAGGGGAAGGATGAGATACTTGAACTCTAACATCTCTCAGTCAATATGGAAGTATGACATTAGTGTAATGCTGAATTGATAAAAATTATATCCATTCAGTTCAGCAATCCAAACTATTTAGTTCCAATTAAGCAACATAGAAAATGTAGAAAACTGGAGGAAAAAACATTGACAAAAAATACTGATTAGCTCAATTAAAAAGGCTAGGATGAAAAGGCTCAACTACACAAGGCCAGAATAGAAAGTTGAACCTATATTTGAAAATGACAAGAACTATGGAATAAAATAAGACTTGCTTGTATTTATTTTGTTTTTCACTTTTCTATCTTAACTTGAAATGTTTTGATTATGAAGTCTAGGAAATATTACCAACTAGAGGTTCCATTTTACTTGCCAATTATTTAGTTCCTTTTCAAGAAAAATAAAATAAATAAATAAATAAATAAATAAATAAATAAATCATTGGTCTTTGATCTCTCATTTCCTCTATTGAGAAACTATATAATCATTTTATAAAATGGAGCAACTGTTCTTTTATCCCTTCATTATATCAGCTGATCCACTGTGCTAAGAGGGCAATGGAACCATTAGTCGAAATGCTGTGCAAATGAGGAAATTGGTCTGTATTACAAATCCCTTTGAGTATGTTACTGGTGCAGTCTGGCAATAGACAACCAAGATAATCTGTCATGTTAGGGCAGACTAATCTGTTTCAGTATTGAATATCTTTTCTGTTTGCTTTTCTCTTCATTGATGCAGTTTTTACCCAATGGAAAGTAGCATGAGGCCTCCAGGAGGAGCTGATATGACTCAAGATGCGCCCTTGCGGTCTCAGTTGTCCTTTGAAGGAACAAGGGAAAGACAAATAAAGAAATATCTTGCTGGTTCTGTCTGTCAAAATCTCTACAGCACATCTAAAGAAAGACACATTTTGTTGATAATTAGCTAATGGTATTTCAAGGTGATCCTTACCCAGCCTCTGTTAGTATTACATTAACCTACTCTAGAAATTGGATTTAATGCAAATATACTGCTTGAAAATAAGTGTAAGGAACAGAACAAAGACTGCCATTGAAAGGACTGATCGCTCTTTCCGGATGCTCTTCATCATGTACTTTTTGTATTGATTTTTTTTTTTTTTTGGATAGACTTTTTGGAAATATGGGTTAGTGTTCAGCCATAGTATCTTGTGCCACAGTGTGTACAATGGATAAAATCCAGGCATGAACATAAGAGCTATGAGGAAATGCATGTAATGCCATAACAACAACATCTCGCTCCCTTTATCCATAGAACAGTGTTATTCACAGAGAAACCAATAATTATTTTCAAGATTATTTTAAGGCCTTGACCAAATCTTGATCTTAATCTTCTCTTTTATGGATTAGAGCTTGCTGAGTTCCAAACTCCGAGTAGCTTTGCTAAAAAGTGACTACTACATAAATAAATTCAAATGCAGTTAAGGGTATTTTTTCATTAACTTTACCAAAGTCCAATTGGAAAAGGTTTTTATAGGACTAGTTGTGAAAAATTTTGTTCCGTTTTCATTTAAGATCTATAAATTGTAGCCTCACATTAATACTTCTACATGCAAATATTCCAACTGATTGATCACCTATGCTGGTTGCTCATTTTGTTTCCCCTTTGCAAACATTTCACAACCATGGAGCTTTGAAACAGGACACTTACTATGGTCTTCTGAAACACAAAATTAAGAAAACAGAAAGAAGTGATATCCTGCTCTTGATTTATTTTTAAGCATCTGTTTCTATTTTTATTTAAATTCAATTTTCCACACTTTTTTATTGTATGCCATTGATTTTGTTTCATAGCATAATCTTTCATTTCTTCAGCATTTCTGGCTGATGTAATGCAAGAGATTTGATGCGTCTAGCTTGCAAGTATTTATTGGCACTTGCATTGGAAATGAAAGTCCAGACTGGTTTCTGTGTCAGGAGTAGCATTTTTATTAGTTTATTTAATCTGCCATAGAAGGAAGTGTAGTCTGTTTGCTGCCAGTCTGCCTCCCTTATTCCCTGAATACATTTCAGCAGAGGTGAGGTATGTTTAGAGGTCCGAGGGAATCAATAACCACACACCCACAGACTTTCATATCTTGACCATTTTT
Source organism: Cygnus atratus (assembly GCF_013377495.2). Lineage (NCBI taxonomy): Eukaryota > Metazoa > Chordata > Aves > Anseriformes > Anatidae > Cygnus > Cygnus atratus. Next base: position 23,020,313 of record NC_066370.1, on the reverse strand, counting down.
TGAAAGCTGGCTTTTAACCAAAATCATGACAGTTTGACAGCTGTTTGGTCATTTATACAAACTGAATTGGTGGCCTCCACCCAGGTGCTTGTGCAAGTAGGCATCTGCATCCAAATATTCAGATTGAATTAGTACCCGTATTCAGAAATCTCAGCAGAGCTGTCAAGACTGGATGTTGTGGAGAGTTGTCTCAGGTATCCCCAGTGCCTTTCTAGCACTTACCTGGGCCTTGCTGGTCTTCATGGATAACTTTCCAAGTCTTTCCACGTCTTTCAGGGCTGCACATCTTCCAAAAATCTTTTCAACTGTCTTTTTCAGAGAAAAGTAAGACAGTGATGACAGCTCTTCTCATGATCAAGGACCAAGACAACATCTTCTTGTTCTACAACTAATTTAGCTTTTTTGTGCCTTAATCCCCTAGCTCTAAAATTCAGAGGAGATGGGAGCACTGGCAATACAGTCCCACTACACTGACACTTTATAAGGTCTCTCTCATTCCAGTGCCACGAAAACCCCTCTGGGTTTCCAGGCTGGTGAATTGAACAGGAGACCATTTCACCATAGCTACATTATGGGGTATTCCTCAAAAGCAGTGACCCCTGAAATGTTTCTGTTGGCACTTTCTCTTAATTCTCAAACTATGACATTATTTTCCATAACATGTGCAAGCATGCACACCAAATGTTATTTAATTAAACATTTATAGCATACTAATTTAACAGTACTGTTGGAGCAATGTTCTTGGCAATGATCCAGTTCCTTCATTGGAATAAACTAGGCAGCCTTCGGCTTCATAGTTTATTCACTTGGGGACTGTGTTACTGCCTCATAAAACAGTGTGATAGTACTATTATCACTTAATTATACTGCAAGCTTTTCAGACTTCCATGTCTGCCTTTTTGCATCAACCACAGCATATTTCTCTGAACCTCAGAATGTGCAGGAAATATAAATAAGGCTGTTTGAGCATTCATAAATGTATCTCAGGAAGCTGCTCTGTCCGTGCTTGGAGATTTATCAATATATTATACTCAAATGTGATAAATTACTACTTTGACCAAACCAATGAATATATTCGTAATATAATTAATTCTAACACCTAATTCTGAGTTGCCACCTGTAATTTCTTATATAAAAAAATCCCAGCAACTGAAATGGACTACTTAGCAGTGTAATGAGTATTCACTGAGAAAGAAAAAAGAGAAAGAAAGAAATATTGAAATTTAAGCTGCATTATCATTATCACTAATTGTCGGTAACAGCTATAGGTATTTTTGAAGGTAATTTCAATAATAAAAATATCTAAATGTCATACATAACCTCAGTTTATTCTTCCAGAAGATCAAATTTCCTGATATTTTTCTCTATTTGATGATTAACAACCTTTGTGTGTGTCTGTGTGTCTGTGTGTCTGTGTGTGTGCTGAGACACTTGTTAAAGTGAGGAAATGTTATTGCCCGCCCCCCCCCCAAAAAAAAAAAAAAAAAAGCTAAATTAAAATATTATTAACATTTCTTAAATCCTGGTTATTTTAGGTAAGCTTAAGCCACAATTTTACACAAATTCAACCAGTGTAAATCATAGGATTATTTATTTTATATTTTATTGCTATATAGTTGCTATTTATTAAATATAATCACTTTTTTTTAAATCTTCATGCTTATTAAATTAATACTCAGAATACAATCTGAGTTAGGTTTATATTAAACTGAAAAGCTATTTTCAAAAGCTATTAAAATGTAAGGATATTAAGTAAAGCAAATCTCTCTACAGATTGACAAAATTTGTAGAAATGATGAGTACTTAATTTCCCTTGAAACAGGTTTGGATATGAGACCATCTGATTTATGCAACTAAACAAAGAGTCACAGACTTGCATTTAAAAGTTTTAAATAAAGTGACTTATCCAGCTGTTTCAGTTTAAAAACTTTAGTAACCAAACTCAGGTCACTCTTTTTTTTTGCTGTTCACTGTTCACCATTTCAATTGGCTGCAGATAGACATCCCCTGTGTGCCAGTGTTGCACAACCAGCTGTCTATGGCCAGCTCTCCGGTGTATCAAAGTTTTTATTAGAAATAAAATTTACAGTGTGACACAGGAACACTTCAATGAATTCTTTTTGGAGCTTTGCTAAGCATCCGCATCCCACATATGAAGACCACAGCTATGTGAGAAATGGGAAAATTGTGCTGATTCTTTAACTTAAGGCTTTGTAGTTATTAATATGTTTATGTTAAAATAAATATCTAATGTAAAACTGAGTGTTGTAGATTATATCATTTTTCATCATGAAAGAGAGCGACTGAATTTAATTGTTTTCTAAAACTGTAAATGTATTCATTTGACTTTTATAATTTCTTATTCAACATCCAAAAACATAAAATAATTTTTTTTTGTGTAGAGATAATAAAATCATATGTTCCTTTGTATGTCAAAAATGACTTTAGTTTATGACCAATACAATTTCTAATTATTAGAGATGTAAGTTAAAGTGATTTAAGCACACTATACCATTACAATTTCTATAGCATGACAACATTCTCAATAATAGCCCATTCATAATTATCTTTGAAATATTTGAATAATTTTATTCAGTTGTTTTCTCAGACAATGGAGCATGTGACCAATTTACTATTATGTGGCTAAACATCCATTTTGTATTAACTTCTTTAATGATGTGCACTCCAGTTAAATGCAATATCTAGAACATAAAATAATGTTATTTATGTGCTATTAGGTGTCTACTTAGCATTTAAATTCTGTCTTCAAGTGAATTGAAAAATGAACAAATAAAACTTCATTTTATTTTGAACATTACATATACAGGTATTCATGTCTGTTCTTGGCTAATGGTACAGAGATTAAATAGTGGTGTCACACCAAAGACAACGAATATGAAGTTCTCTTGTCTCTGCTGATAGGAGAAGGAAGTGAAGATTGAGTGCTTTGTACCTCCAGGAATAGAAATTGCCTCCTGAGATGCTGTGAGAACTGGGCCTCAGTTAGCCTCGAGCAATTAGCCTCTAGTAAATTATAATCCTTGTCTTCCACCATTGTCTGCCATTCAGATTCCAGTTTTCTTATTCACAGCTGAGAAAGAAAGAAGTCTCTTTGCTGAGACCTGTGAGTTGCCCAGGAGTGAGCACAGAACAAAAGCCCCATTAGTCCCACCGCAGTCTATGGTGGAGTCCCTGGCTCTGTGCCGGGATGGGACACCCGTAGACTTCTAATGACTGTGGATCCAGACCCTAAAAATGGCATAGAAAGGAAACCCATGAAGTAGACTCATGGCTATGGATCTCTCAGAGCTGTTTCCTCTCAAACTTACTGTTCCTAGTGTGTCAAGTCGATCAAAGTGTACCTCAAACAGGATGATTATGGTTGTGAAAGAGCAAATTTCTTGTGAACCACATCACCACATCGTCTTTGCTGGTAATGGGCCAAAAGCTGCACCAAGAACTACAGCTCCCTGCATTTTTTTTATTTTTTATTTTTTGCTCAGAATTTCTCACCTGCCTAGGATTTGCTTTAGCCCGTTTAGCTGTAGCAGCAATTTTTCTAATCACCATTTTCTAATTTGTTTTATTTCTGCTTATCTTTGTACGATCAAGTAATATAACCATCCTTCTTATACAGATGGTAGTAACAAGACATTATTTGGTGTAGAATGAAATATTTATGACCTCTGCTGCATGATGCATGGTAGAGGAGTACAGGGAGGTATGACGACAGGGGTGTCAGAAGAAGGGACTATGACATGCTTCCCATACAGTAAATTCTGGCGTACAGAGAAGCTGTAGGCTACTAATGAAAGAGCATGGTGTGCAGTATGTCATACGTGCAGCTCTCTGACACACCGTGATGTCTCTGCCTTGGTCTGGTAAGTATGGAAAAGGTGCAGCTTTGGCTGCTATGAAATCTGGGGCAAGAGGCTTTGAAGGTAATTGCTGATGCTTTGGCCAGCTGCTTTTTCACAACAGAAACAGTAAAAATAAAAATAAAAATGCTGAACTACAAACTTCAGCAAAGGAGTAAAGTTCAGCTGCTGCATATTCATAGCCCATCTCTGAGTAAGCCTTCTTCCATTGACACACACCCTTCCTGCATACCAAATGCTGGTGCATATTTATATATTCACAAACCATGCCCAATGTTTCAGCATTCACAATTATTTACTATGCACAGGTATGCAGTCAAAATTCAGGTGGCTTCTAATTTCCCATACTGTAAATTCATCCCCAGATCATATTATTATACTCTGAGCACCTGCAGAATCATAAAGTATTTCAAAACTGGGGATTTTAATCTTCATTTATTCCTCAGCCTCTGTACTGCAGTTCTTGGAGCATTATGCAATACACAGCCAAATTTATCTCCAGGTACATATTGGTTAAGCTTATATGCCTATAAGCACAAATAGCCTATCACAATGTTAATTCTAGTAAGAGGATATAGATAGGAAACACAACTCAGATTCAAGGAGATTTGTGTTTGATCTTGATTTTGTTTTAAACCAGCAAATAATGCTGCTTCTTTGGGGCTTTCCAAAGAAAGTGACAGGTGAGTTACTGGGCCTCAGACAAGCCAATGCCAAGAGCACACTTGGCAGAATTTATGAAATGTCTCCCAAATTCATCTTTAGAGGAAAATGACCATTTAGCCAGAGTGAAACAGCCCACTCTGCTCACTACTATGATATATATATATTTTTTTTATCCTTTTCTGCATTAAATATAGAAACATGAATGTTTTTTCTCTTCATGAAGTGCATGATTTTTATACTTTATTTAAAGAAATCAAGAGGCATAAAAATAACTGTGAATGACTAGAAGTTATTCTCTTGTGCACTCCTGACACTTGAGTTCTCGTCACACATCACTCACAGTACTAGTCTAATTTTAAAAATCAAAGCTATGGTAAGAAGTGTTCTTTGAAGGTTAACCTGAATGCAAAGTCTGAATGCAAATCTAACAAACTGCCATAAATAAGTATGGCTTTTTTCAGTGGTGGATAAATATGACATGCTTCCTTAGATTGAATTAAAAGTCCTAGGTAAATTCTAATTTGATTATTTGTTCCCACGATGGGAAACTTTTATGACATTTTTTGTGTCTGCAACAGAGGATCTTGTATTCGTTCTGTAACTGTGAATTTATTTTAAAGAGAAATTCAGGTTGTAAAAAAAACTAGATATCTAGTGACAAAGAGGTAAAACAAATAATTGCAGATTGCAGATAAGACTGGGAAGGGCATAGGTGTACTGCAGAAAGGCACTTATTTCCATATAGTGGGACATGCATGTTTCTGATGAGAAAATACAGTAATTATTTTTAGAGAAGATGCACAAAAAAAAAAAAAAAAAAGGAAATGCTTTATAAGACAATATGCAGATAAACATGGAGAATGTAATCTCAACAGAATAATTTCTGGAAGAAATGCATGCAGCTAGTGTTGCATACTCCATACTCTTCTTCCATTGAAGAGAATACACCAAAAATACATGTGGAAGACACATAAGTACCCATATAAATTTGAAAATATCTTCTTTTAAGATTGAAATGATAATAAAGATTAATACCTTTGTACTTGCTGAAGTTTTGTGACAAATGCAAGACTGAAAAAAGTATAATACAGTAATAAATAAATAGCTGTAATAAAAAATTACAGTTTTGAAATTGGAATATATAATTTCTTCTTAACCACCAATCTAATAGTCTAAAAAACTCCTTGCTGTTAATCCTATCCAGACAATGGTTTAGGCTTTATCTTGTAAATGATCACAAAACGCTTGTATTATTTTTTATATATCAGATTTAGTCTACAATTCCTTGAGATAAAATCCTGTTGTTTATTAAAAACATCGGCAAACCTGTTGCTGTAGTGCTATGGACAGATTCATAGGATTACATATCTTCTCTTTCATCTGTAATTGGAGTACTTACTTGCCGTGCTTTTTAGCAGGGAAATAATCATTTAATGCTATCTGTAAGGAATAAAATGTGTATGTTTAACACTTCATGACATATTTAGTACTGTTTTTCAGCTCTTATCACATAGGAATTAGTTATCATTTTGGTGGTATTTTATTTCCATAGCTAGACAGAATTCTTTATCTGTGAGTTAGCATTACTTTGTCAGGTAACAAATGACAGTATGTTTTAATAATAAATGTCATAATATTTAAGTCGTGCTTGTAGCACCTGGATCACATAAAATGTTTATTACAAATTTGTTTCAGTGCAAATGAGCAAAGTAGTTTATTTCACAAAAGCTGTGTCTAAAAGTGAACTTCGCTGAAGAAAAATAGATTACAGGCAAAGGCCATCTCTGAAGTGTTCACATAATGGTCCATTTACATAAAGATATCACTTACATGCTTTGCTCAAACAAACATCATCAGTCTTTTTTCCTACCCACATTTCTATAATTCCAAAGTTTTCCCTGTCCAGTGTCAGGTATTGCAGCTGCTATTTTTGTTCTTTTAGAGACTGTTCAAAACGAAGACAGTTGGGTGAAAGATATCTACAAAAGCAAATATAAGCCAGACAGCTGCTATAAATGTGTATGGAAGAAAATGGAGCCCCTTTCATTTGCACCATGTAAGGACCTAGCATTTTGTCTCTTGGCAAGACATCAAAAAATTTCCTTCCTGTGACTCATATACAACCTGCAAGAGGAATGTCTCAGAAACACGTGCCTTCTTCCAAATATTCATGTCTCTCTTATATAAATAAAACTTCCAATAAAAGAAAAGTTATGTCTTGGGGAGTAATGCATATTCAAAATAATTATATCTCTGGAAATTTCTTTAGAAAAGCAAAACTAGCCAAAGAGCCACTCTATAATTTGTTGCAAGAATTAACCTTTTATTTAAGATTATGGACTTTGATCTACAGCCGTTACTTACATGAATAACTTCTCTGTTAGTGAGCACCACAGTGATATTTCACAGGGTTTCACTAAGTAAAAGCAGTTGGGTTGAAACCTAACTGTAAGAAACGTTCTTTTAAATTAAAATGTGTTTTTATAGGGGAAGAATAGCCAATAAATTCCAATTAAAGTCAATTCTTTTAAAAACTTGAATGTCTGCTGTAATAAAGACTTCAATGAAAATGAAAAGTACCAAATACTTGAGGGTTCAAATGCTAGGTATATTTCCAGACAACTCGGCAATCCATACCAATATCTGTCTGAGGCAGATTGTATTTTTCTAATCTTTCCGGAAGACCTCTCCAAAATGGGCAAGAGATTTGAATTCAGACTGTTCTGCCAGGCATCCAAACAAATTATCCTGATCTTGGTTACGCAGATTCTCCTGGACTCCAAGAAAATATTTATTCTTGAAAAAAAAAAAAAAAAAAAAAAGTTGTGCATTATATCAGGCTTCAGCCCTGGTTAGAGGTTTCATATAAGCTTGGACATTTAAAGGACAGGGTAATACTATTTACATGCCATCACCTAATAGTTCAATTTTTCCAAACTAATTGCTGAAGGTTTCAGATTATCTTTTTTTCCAAGACAACTCATTTTTCCACTCTCTAGAACCTGTTAGTTGATTCTAATAAACTTAGGGTTAGATTAGTGTATGGTGTGTGACCTTGGACGAGAAGGAGCAGTACTTGCTAGAAGCTTGCTTCACCCCACAGTACACAGAAACTATCCTAGCTCACTAGAGTAGTCTGAAAGGGAAATCTCCTCTCTGAGGGTGATGACATTCAAAACTTCATCTATTTGTGCTGGGAAATCAGGATTTTTCTCCTTTACAAACACAGCAGTATGGCCCATGCTCCTGCAATTTTTCTTCCTGTAATTTTTTTCCCATATGCAGATGGTTCAGGTTGCAGATGGGTGCCAGAGAGTGAGGCTGAACAGGACAGCTGTTGCTTCATATCACTCTTGCTATGATCCTTCATGTTTGTCATTTTTATGTCAATGTCTATTTGGTTTGTTTGGTTTGGGTTTTTTAAACATTTTGTTCAGTGGAAAAACAAGGAGGAAGGGAGGGCTGGCCAGCTGGCAAATGAGACTGAGCTTGAGAGAGAGAGGAAAGAATCGGGGCAATCACACTCTACTGAATTTTAATAGTGGGTTGGAGATTTTATGGTTATATACTTAAGTAGTTAGCAATAAATCCAAGTAGGGTGATGTAAGTAATGCCAAATTTAAGCTAACATTTTAGATTCATACTCTTTCTTTTCATCTTTTGAATTGTTTAGTATTCTCAAAACACAGACCAAAGCAATCACTGAAACAATTACAGAGAACATGAAATCTGGGTTGGATGTGTGTTATGTTGCGTGGTGGTGGGAGGTACAAATGTTCTTACAGAGGATAATTTGGTCTAAAGAAGTGCTATAGATTTAGCAGGATTTGGTTTTGAAAACAAAGAAGGGCAGCCCTATATAACCAATATCACTATGGAGAATTTTAAAATCAAATACCTATGTTCTAAGAATAATTTAATACCTATACAGTGTACAGGACTAAAATAACCATGTCTCAAAGTTCATTCAAGTTATTAAACTTTATCTTCATTCTTCTGTATAGTTCCTCTGACAAGACATTGTCTGATACTGATAAGCTGGAATTTTTTCTGGACTTGTCCAAAACAAGTGAATGTCAATGGGAAGCCTTTGGTCTATGGTGTTGGGGAAATCTTTTATCATAAGATAAAATTCAAGGCTTGATTTTGTGATCCTTAGAGAGTACACAATTTACTCAAACAAACTATCTCCTTCAAATAGTAAAGAATGAGTGAAAACAGAAAACATTCTCTGATATATTCTTTCAAGGCTGCTTTAGACTGGGAGTGCAACTAACGTTACTGCCATGGGTAGCTGTGATATGGCTGTTCTTTATGAAACTGAGATTTAATCCTTGTTGGCAGAGAAGTTTTTAGGGCTGAAAAATATTCTTTTAAGGATGGATTTCCTTTATATTTACTCTTGTGAAAAAATAATTTTATTATGCACTATGTTGCATCAGCTTATGTTCATGATGCCTACTTTGTGGGAGTCCCAAAAAGTATGGTTCTACTTTTCATAGGCAGCTTCTCATTCACAATTAGTCGCAGGCACAGATGATGTTATTCAACTAACTACTGCCCTGCCTTTACTGCCCTAACAGGTACAGTAAACAGATAGCTAAACCCAAGTTTTCTATGTTCAAATTTTAAAATGTTAGGAAAACAAAGAAACAAAGAAAAGAAAAAAAAAAAAGAAATAAAGAAGAGAATTCAATGCAAAAATAAAATTGTATGCAGATATCAAGACCAGATTATGCCTCCTCTTTTTTTTTTGTTGTTGTTTTTTTTTCATCAATTAGTACCACTTATTTTAATGGGATTGGTTTCTAGAGGGCTACTGCTAGTAGGGAAGTAAGATTCAAGAAGACAGCTCTGTGTGAACAATAACCTAAGCACCCATTTAACTTTAAGCACTACTTTAGGGCCCTAGAAGTTAATAGCTTTAAGCATTTGGTCAAAGTTAAGTATATGCTTAAATGTTTCCTTGAATTACAAATCAGACCTCTGAACTTCAGTTTTGCTTACACTGTGTATTATTTCGGTGTTAGATTCATTTTAGGAAGATAGGAAAATAACAGTCATTCAAAATGATATCTTTTTTGCGATTAAATGTTACCCATACGGTACATTCAGCACATCAGCAATAAACATTTTTCTTCTTAATGTATATTTGACTGTATAAAACCCATTAAATGGAACTAAGCATACAACTGTTTCAATTAGATTTTCTAGTTCTCTAATTCAAGCAAAAGAGCTTGAAGTTAAAAGAAAAATATATAACATCTTATTATTGACCTTAGTTTTCTATCAGTTATAACTATGCTTTTGGTTTAGGCTTACTTTTTACTTTGTGTAACATGATGACTCATCATGAGAAGGCTTCACTTCATCCAGAATTTCACCTGGGGCACCTGTGCACCTCTTTTCTGGCAACACTAGATGCTCTGGTGAATTAGGACATGTTTGGTGGCAGGGTCCCATTCAGAGATCAGACACCAGTGGATCTCCACAGCACTACCAGCACACAGCTGGGGAAAATGGCATGGAGAAACTATCAGTTGTCATAGGTAAAAAGATACAGATGATTTATCCTTATTCACTCCAGTTAAAGCAAAATAAGCAAGTAAGCCTCATAACACTTTGCAGTGGCTAAGTCCCAACAGGCAGCTCAGCGCCACCCAGCTGCTCGCTCATTCCCCCCAGGTGGGACTGGGGGGAGAATCAGGGAGGTAAAAGTGCAAGAACACATGGGTTGAGATAAAGACATTTCACTAGGTAAAGCAAAAGACATGTGCAGGAGCAAAGCAGAACCAGGAACCTATTTGCTGCTCCCATCGGCAGGCAGGTGTCCGGCCACTCCCAGGAAAGCAGGGTTCACACTTGTAAGCAACAGGTTCTCTTCATAATGCAGAGCACTATAATATGGAGACATCATCAAGGCCAGTTTCTGTTTTAAAGCCTGCTAAATTAGAATTATGTCCACAAAATCAAAATTTATCTCTGCAAGTCAAACCTAGATATTAGCAGGAAGTCAGACTTCAATTATCTCTAACTACAACCTTTCCAAGTCCCTATAATAACAGTTGTGTTATCTCATATTAATATTAGATATGTATTGTTATTCTAATAACTAATTATAGGACTCATAATGCTAATGATGGCAATTTAGTTTGTAATCCCATCTGTTCACTTTACCAGAGTTGTTTATTTTCTTTCCTGCTTTCAAAATACTCTTGATTTGTAATTAGTCATACATTTCGACTTTTTTAATTAGAGATTTGCAGGTTTGGGGGAAATAGAAGGAATGAACAGCAACTGGGATGGTATTGCAAAGAGAAAACAGCTGGATTTCTGTGCCAAATCAATGTGATTTCAAGTGACCATTGGAAGAGTTGAGTAACTTCTGTCATAAAGAATTAGTTGACATTTTGCCATTATAAAATATTATTGGAGAAGACTGGACAAATATTTCTGCTTTTTACATATGCAATCTTAAAGTAGTCTATGAGTATGTTGTATACTACATTTTCATTTCAGCAGAATTGACATTCAGACTTAATGGCAGTGCCTGATGTCTTGGTCCATTCCTTTGCAGACTGGACCTGCTGAAACGCTGCACAGGGAAGTGATCTAGGAAAGCCAAAATGTAGTGTGTTGAAGATCCTAAAGTGCTGAAATATATTTTGTGTAATAAGTAAATGTAGGTGCTCATTTATTTGCTTGTCTATTGTCCTCCAAAATTCTGTATTCTGCTATGACTCCCATCCATGACAGATCAAGTATTTGCTCAGTTCTTTGTCTTGTGGAAGCTTATTTTCACAATTTCTTATAGGACAGCTGGGTCTAGGTATGCGACTCTGAAGACTATTGATGTAAAAATGACAATGTTCATTTTAAAAGACGTTCAGAGCCAAACATTCTCATTCTCTTTTCCCCTCCTGTTCATTAGCTGTATGTTGAGGAACAGAAGAATAACATAGGCACTTTTTAGAAAACTGAAGTTGCAGAGAAGTAGAAAGCTAGAAGGGCAGATGAAGGTCTTCCCCAAGTCCCACCTCAGGGAAATGAAAGTTCTTCTCCTTTCAGTGTGAATTTGCAACTACAGTCCCAGACTTTCCTGAAGACAGGTCAGCATTTATTTCAGTACTCTTTGGTCACTTGCCCTAAATGTCATAATGACGTCACCCAAGGAAAAATATTATTGTTTCTCTGCATTGATACTTGCTTCTTCAATTAATGTGAAGCACGTTCTCAGGAATGGAGAACAGCAAAGAGAAGATAAAATAAGACAAATTCAAATCATGGCACAAAACATTTATGACGTCTCCATTGGAGTCAGACTTTCAGACAAAGACTCCTTCAAACTTAAAGATTGGTACAAAGTATGTTGTTAATGTCTTTAAAGCTTTGTCCCTTTCACTTGGGATCTTTAAACTTAAAATTACCTATTTCGGTGTTATATTTCTTGGGTTTAATATGCCTATTCAGAAGGCAAGGGTGGCTAAAACAATTAGCTGTCTCATGGAGAAAGTTTCCATTGAACTCCAAGAATAATTAGGTTCTTCTGTCTTGGATGCATTTTGGTATCTTATATGAGCATTGAAATAAATTGAAGGTAATGGAAACATTCAGTTTCTATAGTTTTATGCAATTTATTTTTATATTACTTGTAAAGCTGTAATGTGATTTGAAATCTTTTTTTCCTGATATCCTTTTTGCTCTTTAGTATATGTTTTCCCCACTTCTCAATAAGTGACAAGTTAAGTATTCTCAAACGTAATTCTCTTCTCAGTGGAAAAGAAAAGTAACAGGGTCTGCATTTAGGCTTTTTGTTTTTTGTTTGCTTTTTTTTTTTTTTCCTATTGATGTTCTCATTTGCTAGTTTCTACAGTTTTTATAAACTGATATTTGCTATTCTCTGTTTTCTACGGTGTGCAGCTATTCCTGTAAAGACTAAGAATTTCACCCATATAGGTAATAAAGTCTGAATCTATATTTTTGTTCTGTTGAATTTTAAATGTATAAGCATTTATCTGATTAATTGAAATTCACCACCTGCAATAGATGACGCGAGAGTGCTGTTTTTCATGGCCTTTTTATACAACAGCTACTGTGTTTTGCTATGCTAAGTTTGAGTTTTGTGTGGTGGCTTTTATAGTTTCTTTCTTGACAGCAGAATATGCACTGCTGATCATGATGCAAGAAAATAATTACATAAGAAAAAAGGATTTTTTTTTTAATTAAAAAAGGCAAGATGCATACCCTTTGTTCAGTTTGTTTACTTGTTTGTTGTTAGCCAATGTTATGATCAGAAATGTTTGCTTTTGTCTGAGAATTGGATTGAGACCTCAGTCTACATTCCTTTGTTTCAGAATAGGATCAAAGCAATAGGTTTCTATTTGCTACAGATCTTTTATCCATGGTGCAATGTGAAACATCAAACAAATCTCATTTGTCTTCAGCTAACACATACAGAAAGAGACCAAGCCGTTGTAATTACATGCACGTAACCAAACTGAATTCATCTGGAGTTTTGTCTGCACAAGTAAAGCACATTTGTACCTGCAATGTTCACAACTAATGCCTGATTCTGTATACTGATGAGTGTTGGCTATGACACGTTAAACACCTTTAGGACAGATGTTTTTATTTCATAAATATTTTTCAGTACCAGATACCCAGCCCAAGCTGCTGCACTGGGTGGTGAAGGAAGCATATTTTATTTATTTAGCTGTCTGCTATGAACGGCTTTCCACAGAAACCTCATCTATTGTTTGGTTGTACTCCTCTGACTATCTGTGCTGCTAATCAGGATTTCCAAATGCTAAGTGTTAACACACAAAGCTTAGAGTTGAGAAATTCTGACTGTCATCACCAAGGGATTAAACACAGATTTACTCAGGTAACTTACAACAAATATTACTCTATGAGGTTTAAAACAAGTCATGCATCTAAATTATCAGACCTTCCCTGCATAGCAAAACAACCTTCTTGTGCACTGCCCTACAGATTGCATTTTTGGCCAAAAGACTTCATTGTAACCTTTTTCTTTTTTTTCCTTTTTTTTTTTTTCACAGTCTTTTAAAAATGTATGCACTGAAATGATATTATTGATATAAATTTAAAAAGATATTAATTTAGTGAACTACCTAATTACCAGGAGCAAATTATCTTGTGGTGCGCCCCCAGCCTCCTCACTGGCAGGGCAACACAAGAAGCAGGAAAATCCTTGGCTCTGTGTAAGCATTGCTCAGCAACAACTAAAATGTTGGTGTGTTATCAGCATTATTTTCATCCTAAATCGAAAACACAGAACCATACCAGCCACTGAAGAAAATTAACTTTATGCTAGCTGAAACCAGGACACAACTGCCACAGTGTGTGTGACATCTGAAGAGATGAGGAGCCACTGGGTGAGCATCAGAAGTTCCAGAGCAAAAGTACCAGGACACCACGTCCACTGATTTCTGGCTTCTGAGAAAATAGAAAGAAAAAAAAAAAGTATAAGTACTTTATTGCGGACAGGTAAGCTATGCATATTGCATCCCTTACAGCCTATCCTTGCCTGGGTGACTTTCCTAATTTTGAAGCCCCAGAGCAAGTGGTCAGTGAACACTTCAATTGCATGTAAGAGATGATCAGCTTTTTGCACAATTTATAGCTAAGGTAACAACTTCTGAAATACACGGCTCATTTAATTTTAAAAAGAGGGTCCAGTTTAATTATTTATGCTGTATAAATCATGAGATTCTAACAGTCTGAAACATTATGATATTAAATCTTTGCAAAGAGACAGGAGGTGAAGGGAGAGCCTCTTTTGTGTGAGTTATAAAGAGTGAGGATTAGCAAAATGTGGATTAGTAAGGGTCTGCTGCACTCAATACAGAATTTAGGGGAAATTATTTGATGTTAGTATTACTTGCTTTCAGCTTATTAAAATTAACTCTACGGGTTAGTAAATAATAGAAAATGTATTTGATGAAAGAAATGCTAATTTCTCTTCTAAGAACATTACTTGAAATTATTTAACAAATTCCATTTACTATTATCCATTAATAAACAGTAGGAAATATTCAATAGCTAATAGGACATGTTCGAACCTTGGTGAAGCACTTGAAGCAGCTGGATTGTATTTTGGATTTCATCATTAAATTTTTTTGTATCTCTATTCAGTTTTGTTTGAAATAAATTTCATGCAGATAAAGGTTGTGGGAAAGAAGAAATACTTTTTGTCCTGAGCTTCTGAGCCTAGCACTTGGTTGACAGTTAGCACTAAGACAAATGAGAGAGTGCTCTGCTCAAATGCGTAAAGTCTATTAAACTAAAAATTAGGCTGGAGTCTGACAGCCAAGGGAAAAGTCCACGTCTATTCCCCATGAAAATCAGAGGAAATCCAGAGAAGTACTCCTGGAGGTGAATATGCAGTGGGGACTGTGAGATGGTATTCACTACAGCAGGAAAAGCATTATCAAGGTCCTTCATAATTACCAAGGAGTGATAAACCTGCATGTGATGTGACACGGTAATGGGGTAAAACTGGGTCAAATAGGAATTGACCATTTTGTTTTATGGGAGGTATAGAAATCTGGCACCAGAAACAACCAGCTATTATTGTTGTACCTAAATCTTCAAATCTTTCAGGAGAATTACTGAGTAAACATTTGTCAACATGATCCTGTTCCTGTTTTGTTACCTCTATTTTTTATTGCTTCCATTTAATTACAGGGTAATCACTGCTAAGTTTATGTTCCTGTCAGTTGTTTTGCTTCTGTAGGAATATCCATCAGCGGCCCAGAAATCTCAGACAGTCCAAACGTCAGCTTACACCTATTTTTCATTTTGACATGGTTTATAGCAAATGTCATTACAAGATTGCATTTAAGCTTCTGGTGACAGCATGTCATTGTTCAATTAAGTTTTTAGACACCTCTTCTAATTGTCTATTTCAGCACTTCATATTCCTATGATTGCTGCTGCTTCCTTGCCTTCCCCAGTTGTTTAAAAGGCAGTAAAATCTCTCTCCTCACCCCAAAATGTGAAGATAGTGTTGACTTTATTTTGTAAATGTAATATTAGATTTACACTCTCAAAATTTGCAGGTTGACAAGTCCACACAATACAAACCTTTCTCATGAATCTGAGGGACAGGGCAATTTACACATTGCTGGAAAATTGCAGCAGTTTCCTGATATTTCCCCACAAGATGCTGTTTGGGGGAAATTCCTATACAGATAAAGGCACATTTCAATCACTCTTGTAATGATGTCCTTGACTGCTCTGCTGAACTACTCATAAACCATTCCAATCTCAAGGGTTTTTTTTCAGGTAGATGTTAAACACCAGTAAATGGGTAGATAAGGCGTCCTACTGTCATGAGATTTCTTGAGGCAGCAACATAAATAAGGAGGTGCAAAGAAGCTGATACCAGATGGATCAGCTCTCTCATCCACCTGATGAAGCCAAACAAAAACTCCATACAGGCAGTCAACAATACTGTTGTAGTTCTCACCGCAGGTTCAAATGAGTTATTGGTTAGAATACAAAAGCAATGTCTGGTAAGGATTTAGCATACAGAGGATTTAAAGAAATACTCTTCTGTATTCTGGTATTATCTTTGTGATAGTAACACAGCCACAAAGACCTTACGAAAAAATAAAAATAAAAAACAAAGAATTTTGCATGCAAAATATGAAAAAACTTGATGGGAAAATACATTTTCCAACAATAGTACTTAACTACTTACTACAAACTGACTTAAATGCATGTGCAAAAAAAAAGTCTTCTCGGAGGGTAACATTTTTTGTGAAGAATTATTTAATTACATTTCTGGAGATTTGGCAGATTTTTTTAATATTAAAGAAAAGAAGAAAAGTTAAATCTTTGCACGTGTGGAATACATCTAGATATTTATTCTCATCCTTTCTTATATTTTCCTTTTGACATTCTCTCTCTTTCTATTTTTCTAACCACCTTCTCTTCCTAACTGTATTCACATTCTTTCCGTGTATTAGATAATTTTATATTTTCTTTAAAAGCAGCATCAATCTATTTCCATAGCGTGAAGTCCTTTTTTTTTTTTTAAGTTTTGTTAGCCTGAGTTATTTTTCATCTTGTACAAGTCATTATATCTTCAGAGATTTTGTTATCTCTGAGCTCATATACACCAAGATAAGATTTGAGATCCTTTCTTCTGTTTTTTGTTTTTTTTTTTTTCCCTTTTACTATGTACTTTTTTTTTTTTCCCCCTCATATGGTCTTTGGGTTAGCAAATGAAATCTTGCTTTGTAGTGGAAAGTGTCTGACTCATCCAAGTACATCTTCATAGATAATAATATTGCCTGTGGCCAGGATTTTCAAAGATAGCTAAATTACACACCTATCTCCCATCAGCTTTCATAAGATCCTTCATGACCTTTGAAGAAAACTGAATGTTCATTAATTTTTATTTTCTTCCATTTAGAGTATGTGTTACTCTTATAATAACTACCTCAGACACCAAAGAAAGAAAAAGTGAAGAGCAAATGTTTGTTTAAAGAAAGGTAAGTGGGCAAGGGAGCCACAGGCCAGGGAACAAATGAGTTCCTTCCTGAGGAAGGACAGAGGAATAAAAAAAGATTACAAACATCAGTAGTTGAAACTCTCGTAACAGTGGAAATTATTAAGGGAAGAAATCTAGGCAGAGAACGTGTGTTCACCTAATCACTGACTTTGTGGAAAAATCTAACAAATCCAATATTTCTAAAAAAATAAAAATAAAAAACAGGAAGCTGAAAACAGTTATTTTCATAATTTAATGGCATGCAGTCTCAACAGCAGAATTTGTTAGTTGTTAATTTGTTTAGGAATGTTAAAGACTTTTCATTTCTTGAATTCTCTAAGTCAATGTTAAACACTTTCATGAAAGATAAGTTGTAGCTCAGCAGCACGATGAGCTACCCCTGAAATCTTTTGGCTGTGCTGTTTGGAGGTCAGACCAGAAAGTCTTATAGAACCCTATAGTCAAAAAGTATTTTCATTCAACCATTTTAATGTTATATACATATTTAAGAAAAAATACCTTTACACAAACGAAAAATGAAAGAGAAATTTTTACCAGCTTTGACCAGATCTACACAACTGTTCCAAGGAGAATAAATAAATAAAATAAATATGAGAAACCCTCTGCACTGTCCTCATGCTTATCATGTTCCTCAAGGCAAGACAGAGGAAGAAATAAATAAAGTGATAGCTTGGGGGAAGTATCTCTGGAGAACATGGCACTGTCATTGGGAAAATAAATGAGGAAGGATGACATGTAGGAGAAGAATTAGCAAAACTGTTCCTGACACCTGTTAGAAAAAAAAGAGCTCCCAGCAGCATTGCAATAATGCAATACTCAACACATGTAGGAGCACCACAGAAACTGAAAAGCCATCAGTCCTCGTTGACAAAGGAGGAGGGGATTAATTTTGTTTAAATGAAATTTTAATTGGCTGCTTGAAAAAAAAATAAAAATAAACCAAGTTTCACCCAGTTATATTGTATCATTTGTTATTACTTACATCTGTGTTAGAGCAAAAAAGAAGGAAAACCTTCAACTGTAAACTAGAACAAGATGAATATAGGTTAAGAACATCGTATTTGACAAAAGACAAAATCAGCTATGAAGTACAACTTAGTTTCTAAAATCTACAGCCTTTAGCTAGATCTAAAATTCTGTTTCTTCAAATCCCTATCCCTGAATTCACATTTGCTTCTAAAGCTTGCAGAGAAATGGAGAATTTGAAGTCCTGTGATGTGATCATTTCTCCTGTTGCTCTGGAATCTGAGACTTCTGTTTCTGCTCATGCTCACAGCAGCTCCAGCAGACACTGGCAGGCAGAGCATGAAAAAAAAAAAAAAAAATCCTCTGCAGGAGTACAGAAGGGAAAAAAATGATGGTCCTTGACCAAGGCAAAATTAACTCAGAATTGGTCAGATTCAGGTGTGACTTGTGACAAGTCACCTGTCTAAATACTCATAGGGGGAAAAAAAAAAAAAAGAGTATTTGATTACTTTTAAATTGTGTCCTTAATCTCTGTAGGCCTCATATATTCTTTTCCTTACAGAAAGGGTTTTGGAAGTATAAAATTACACGTTCTTAGAGTCCTTAGAACTGTTTAGAGAAAACATTCAGACTTAGGTATAAACGAAAAAAAGTTTAGAAATATGTACTGGTTTCATTTAAAGCCAAATAAGAGAACTTTGGAGACTGCAATTCATTTCATTCATGGGCGATTCATTGAGATTTATATCAGCCATCATAAAAGCTTGGATGCCAGTTCCAGGTTTCCAACAATCAGAAAGCTGGAGTGAATTTTCAATTTGGGATTTGCTTTAACTGCCTAAAGTCTCACAATAGAAATTAAGTGCAGTCAACCAGGTAGCGTGTTGCATAGGTCACTACTTCTGCATTTGTTTTAGTGTTTTAGTTGAGTTTACCTCCTGACCAGCTTTAATTTGTAAATATAAATGTTTATGACTACAAAATTGTGCAGACAAGCTACATTTTTATACAGATGGCAGAGCTGGAAATTCAAGTCTCTGATTCATTTATGCAAGTACCACTCTCTGCATATCAAATGGTTGGGTATGAGGTGCCACTAGCAGAAGCCTTGCACATATGTATTTTGTGAACAACTACTGAAACACCAGAATAAATATTTGGCCCTCACTTTACCAAAACCTACCACAGTAACATAGTAACAGGTGTTACCTCCTCCTTGTTATGGGTCTGTTGATATTCCCAGGGTTCAAGGGACAATCACTTATGGTTTATTATGGTATTAACTAGCAAGTCAGTGTTAGTGTTAACTATACATCACTTTTTTTCTTTCTTTCTTTTTCTTTCCTTTTATTTTTATTTTTTTTAATAAATTGTTATTTGGACTGGATTTTAGGGAAGGGGAGAATAGTCACTAGATTTTGACATTTCTTTATTTCTTTTTCATGTCTACACTTTCCAGCTACTCAATGTAAGTACATGGGTCAGCTTTTAAGGGAATATTTTAGGAAGATTTCCCTGTGTGAAAAGAAGAACGTCAGATATAGAAAAGGGTTGTTCACAAGCAGATAATTCCAGCAATTAGTTGAGGTCAAGACCTGTGTCCTGTCTGGGGCTGCTGTGGGGAGCAGAAGGGAACTGCTCATGGCCAGCACGAGTTGGGCTGCCAGCAGGCTACTCCCAGCTGCCCTATTTCCCAGGCAAACATATGAAAACAAACAAAAGTCATAAATATTTGTTTCCAAAATCAGCTAGTTAATGACAGAGAATATAAAAATCTCATGAAATTATAATTTGATGGAACAGTATTTTGAGCGCTTCCAAAAACACAGACATAAGTAGCTCATTGAAATAAAAACCCAATACACATGAACTTTAGTTCTCTCATGAAAAAACAAAATAAAAACAAAAAAGCAAATGTGGAGGAAAAGCTCTGCGTATTAGACAAGATTACTAATTTATGGAAAACAACACAGAGTAAACATCATTGCTTTGTTTGATGATATTACCAAGCACCAATAAGTAAGAAGACTCCAATCCATTCTGTTATATATTTATATAAATCATCTTGTGATCTTTATTCATGTAAAGTACTCTTCTGACTTTATGGCAATTTTGTAATCATTATTCATTCTGTATGGAATCATATACTTCTGTGAATTAAACTGAGAATCAATTTTCTAATTAGCATTACAATTGTTAATGAAATGAAAGATTACATGAGTTGCAAGTGCACAGAGACATAATGCTATCAGGCATTCGAGTCAGACATATTTAAAATATACACTTCCTATTAGTCAAAATTTCCACTTCCTGCTGTCTCTAGAGTCTAGCAAGATTGTAAAACTGGAGCAGCATTTCATGGAGTTCCTTATAGTTATTATCACAGTATTAAATAAGATCTTTCCTGCAAGGGAAAGAAAATGATTGTTCTCTCTCCTAAGCTGACTGTGTAAAACGTTCTTCAATAAAATCCAAGAAATTAATATTCAATGATTTACAGTAAATCTCCTGAGCACTGGAGGCTTGCTCTAGATGGGAAAAGCAAACACTTATGGGGTACATTATTATGATGGCTTATGTTAATTAAATTGAAGCAGAAATGCTTAATTTATGCTTTACCATCAAGTGCAAAGGGGAAAATTCTTTCTTGGTTTAAGCTTTATCTTGTTAAGAGGATTTACCTCCTTATTTCCTATAATAAAGAGCTATTTTTGAGACTATACTGAGAAAGCAGAGACTTGCAGAGCTTTTCTAATAGTTGCCATGACACTTTGGAGCTCAACCTACAGTTCAATACAGTGGCTGCAATTAGGTTAATTAGAACATTATCTCAAAGTACACAGCTATTGTAGAAAAGAAGAAACATTCTCACTGAATATGCTGCTTGGTCACCAATACATGATTTTTATTTTTTTTTTAAATTACATTTTATAAGTATAATGAATAATTTATTTCTTTAGGGGATGCTTGATGTTTAAATATTGTAACTCAAAAAATAAATACAAGTTCCATGTAATATTATATTAGGACATTTGAATGTAAGTTATTTTCTTCTATAAAATAACAAGAGAAAAATTCCCTCTAATAAAAGATTATACTATTTTAGCTCATTAACAATTTCCAAATTCAAAGGCCTTAATGAAAGATCACACGCAAATATATACATATATATATATATATATATATATATAAATCGCGTTAAAGGAATATTTTTGTATTATTCCCTACTTCTGTCTGCAAATGGGATTAAGCTTTATTTTTTCCACTATCACAGCAACTAGAAACTCTTCTCTAGGTAAAGGAATCAGTTGTGCTAGGTGCTGTTCAAACAGGAGAAAAAGATTTCGTTCTACACCAAAAATAGAAGGCAGGTGCAGACAGAGAAGTACAGGAAATAAGCAAAGAAAATGGTTAGCCTGATGAGCTGGGGCATCAGCTCATCAGTAGGCAGCTTTTCCTCTTGTTGTTTCGCTAGTAATTATGAAAAGTAAAAATATAAAGGAGAAAATGCAATATTTTATGCATTTTCTGAAAACTTAAGCATGGAAGGAACTGCTGAGGAGCCTGTGGAAGAAATCCAGTTCCACTGAAATCAGTAGGAGTTCTGTCACTGATGTCATGACCCAGTTTTTAAGAGTGTACTTTGTAAACTTTTGACTTTAAACTGTTGAACTTCTGAGATAAATATTCAACTACCTAATATTATTTCATCTAGATCTATGTGGGTGACAAAACTGGCACTCAGACTGTGTGCAGTATAGAAAGTGGACCTCTGTGCTACATGATGTAAACTGCAAGATTTCAGCCCGTCCTAGGAAACAGACTGGACCGTCAGTGTACTCTGTCGTCCCCGAAATATATTCAAGTGCATTGCCCGTCTCCCAGAGAAGCTGTACACACTGTATAAACCTGCCGTGGGCAATGACTTAGCAGCATACATCTCATGAATGTCATAGCTGTCGTTGTGAAATATCAGATGCCAAGATTTTCATAATTTATTTCCGCATATTTGACAGGCAGGGACTGTTTGAGGACAGAATTCTAAATTTAAACACTTGTTTCTGCCTTTTAGTGTCTCAGATTGGTTCCATTCCCAACCCCATTTATCAATCATTTTCACTAATCATTACTGTCTGTATTTATCTTCTATGATCACTAACCCTCTGTCCTCCACATCCTGAAGAAAGGAAAGTTGCTGCCAGACATTATGAAAACTAATGAATATTTTTGAAGTGAAAAGATGGAATACTGACCCCCCCCCCCCAAGGAAAATGACTGCAAAACTCCTTTAAATTCCAATAAAATCATGTTTTCACTGATAAGGAATATCATTGGTTAGATGCTCAGCTAAGCACACAAGCGTATCCCACCTAAGGGTGGCTTACACTGGCCTTAACTTCTAGGATTTTTGCCCAAAGTCCAGAAGCACAGTTCAGGTGTTGGGGTAAATCTTGATTTTGTTTAATTTAATTTTTCCACCTGTCCAAATATCTCAAGTCAATTATTTATTTTTCCCCATTTCTTCACAGATCTTTAAAGAATTATTATTGTTATATCTTAATCCTGAAACAATTAGAAGGTTACTGACCTGGCACTTTAGGTATATCTGACAAGTCAGAAAAAAAAAAAAAAAAAAACCTCCCAGAAAATAAAAATGTCCATAAATAAAGCTAACATGAAATCCTCATCTCTTAATATAAACCAAGCACACCACTAAATCCCAGCTCTCTACACAGGCTCAAAGAAATTATTTTGCTCCATTAAAAATCGTTAAGACTAACAGAGCAAAGTATTTCAGATCACAAGATGGAACATTTTAATCAAAATGAAATCTTTTGGTTTCCTCTTTTAAATATGAAGGAGAGAAAAGCGGGATTTTTTTTTTTTAATCGTCTGACATGACTGCACGTAGAAGAGATCTGCAGTGGTCTTGTACTCTACAGCTATGCTGTGAAGCTCCTCCTAGGACAAAGCCTGACTCAAGCCCCATAAGCAGAAATGTAACAGCATTTCATGTAAGTACTAGCTAGTACTTACTAAAGCTGAGTGATCGTCTGTAGCTCTATGATTCTATAAGTGGCCTGATTTAGTTCCTAACTTTTAATGCTTGTTTCTTCATTCAACCTTTTTCATTTTTCTATCTGTTCAATAGTGTCTGCTCCGTGTATTTAGAGTATGCACATGTGTATCCAACAAATAATAATACTGTGCGAGGTGTTATTGAGTGAATCACAGCAGAAAAAAATAAAATTAATATCTCAATAGCCATTCCTTACTTAATCAAACAACCATAACCTTTATAATCAATTTAGAGGCTGCAAACCTGCCATAGTACACGCTTTCCAGCTCAATCTGCAGCACTTCATCCTCTCAGTTCTGTTTAGCGCCCAGTCCTGAGCGTCAACACAACAACCGTCACAAAGTCTGGACTCAAAGTAGCATTTTGTCTTCCAGCTGAAACATTTCACAACAAACAAACAAAGCAAAATCTGAAATTGTGCTCCTCAAGGCAGTGAAACTTGAATGTGAGACTAGGATATGATAAAATGTGTTAATGTGGGTAGATTCACAAATATCAAACACAGTAAAATGTTAATTTCCCAGTGTTACTGTTTTTCTCATCCGTTTTCATTCAGTTTCCGTAAAATACATCTCCTCCTCTTCCAGTCAGCTATGAACACTGCCGCCAACCCAGTTTCACATTGCTGTGAACAGATTACATGGATCTCTCTCTCAGCTCCCTATTTCCTCTCTTACTTATTCTAAAAACCAATCTACCAGAAGCAAGAAAGTCCATCCTCACCTTATCTAACACCTTTTCTCCCTCTTCTCTCACCCTGCCACACTCTTAGTGCCCTTTCTTACCTTTTTTCTTCTGTATAGCTAAAACCCTGCTCACTTCATCCAAAGCAGCTGACAAACTGTGGTGCCTCAAACCATAGCAGTAATATCTTCTGCCACTTGTGATCTGGAAAACGTCAGATATTATCTTGTCTATTTTTACTTTACATTCTTCAGTGAAGAAATTATGTTTGTACAGTGCATGGTGCAAATGGAAACCTGCTTCCCACTGGCCTTTCAGCATGACTGCAAAAAAGGAAAACCCACCTGTGGGTGCCAAGGAGTTGGCAACAACCTTGTGGGATGTAAATAACCTTTTGATTCACTGTTCTCAAGCTTCCACTGATTTTTTTTTTATGCAGTCTGTTCATAATCTCATTTATTGTCCTCTACTGTAGGGTCTCTGCAGCTGTTTTGCTAATAATAAACCAGCACTCTCATCCCTCTGCAGAGCTGCCCCCCATACATCTTCCTCATTCTGCTTCACTTACTTTCTTACTGTACTCATTTCTGCTTAAACTTACTAAAAAGGAGAAAAGGACACTCCTTTTCAGGAGAGCAGAGACACAAAGGAATGGGGACAGAGAAAAAGAAAATGGGCCTTCAAAACTCAGCTTGTCTATAGCACATATTTGGGTACTCAAAGGTGGAGATCTGGCCATGCATGTCACCTGAGTAATGCAAAAGCTCAATCCTTGGTTTTACAGCATGGGAGAAACAGGTAGATGTCCAGGGCCTCAGACTATCAAATTGCAATTGTCTATGGCAGTCAAATTTCAAAGTAATTTGTAACAGAAATATCACAGAGAAAAAGAGATTCAATCTCACCAAGGAGATGAGTGTTTTTTTTTTTTAAATCACATTATCAAAAACAGTTTTCCATTTTCATATATGAAACAATAAATTCTGAGGTTTACAACCATTAGTTGATGTGGCCAATATTAGGGTTTCCATTCATCAACTCTCCAAGATTCTGTTTCCCTTAAAACTGTTTATGGAAGGGAGCTATGGGTTCCTCACCATTATGGTCTTCTACAGTGTCTTTGAGCAAGTGTGTGTCAGTCTCCTTGGGCAGGTATGTATGATCTCAGGTAACTGAGACCATTTATTTGTCTCACAAACTGACAATTCCACATTATATTTACTTATAACATTTTACATATATTAAACCAATATATATTCCATACGCTCTCACTTACAGGAGTGGTTCATATTTTTCTTGAGTATTCTGTCTTTAATTCACTGATGCAATGCAGAGATTGTTGATTTTTCACTAAATTTAGTAGCAGCAAATGCTACTTCATTAGTGCACCCTCCTAGGGTTTGCTTCACAATAAATTCTGCAAAAAGGCTGCAGATAGGGTGCACAAAATACAGGATTTTTATTTATACCAGGATTCCACCTGGGGCAGTAAAAACCACCAGGCCCTTCAGGCTTACAGGGGCTGCCACTGCCTGGCTTTTCTTCCCTCTTTGCTTTGTTAGGGTCATTCAACCCCAGCCTGAGCGCACACACAGATTGAAATGAAGTGCAGTCTTTGGAAGGGGGGGGAAAGAACGGTTAAAACTGGGATTAGTGGGAGAAATACAAGCAAGGAAAAAGTCTCAACCTTTAGTTCACTGCTCCATGACATATCAATTGCTCCTAGTGAATTTTATGTGGGAATTTATTTATTGGCCAGATCAATCACTCCAGCAGAAAGAAACCTGTTCTTAAGACCCTACGAAAGCACCTGTCTGAAGCAGCATACATGCAGCATGAGTAAAGACTGAGTACAAAGTTATTTGCCTTAAAGGCTTGCCAAAGGTTTATAAAAACAAAAATAAAATTAAAAAAAAAAATCACCTCAAAAGTTACCAAAATAATTAAAACAGAAATAAATGTCTAGTCATCGTAAGTCAAGTCTACCCCACAAGCATGTTTTGCTACATACTTAAAATGTACATACTGGAGAAAAGGAAATTGAGTGGAAACACCAATTAGTACTCGAGTATATATTTTAAGAGCTACTTTTCAGTAGTACAAAAATGCTTACAGGCCACAGTTAAGGGAAGAGCCTTAATAGTGATACACTATTAAGTGCACAGGCTATGAAAACAAAACCTTACTTTGAAGAGCAGTGTCCTCCGCTGCCACTTGCTGGTGGGCCAGCCAAGACCCCTTGCAGTAGGGTGCCCATACCTAGCCCTGCTCTCTAGGGTTGGATCCAGAGGTGATTGCAGACCTACAGATGAATAACTCTGTTCTTGTTTGAAGAGATCTTCAAGCATCAGTGACCCTCGGTAACCATGACGTCTCTCTGGGTTGCTGTGCCCAGCTGAAGAACAAATTCAGATCTAATCTGGTTCAGATTTAATGATGGACCTAAAAGAAAACAGAAAATATGTTACAAAACTCTAGAAACTCACAAGCTGCGTTTTTTTTTTCTTCACCTAGGTCCATTGTTTACATTGAAAAGGGGGAAGGGACTAGAAACTACATTATTCCCATACAAAATCCAGAATACTTTATCACCACAGGCTTTAAGGGACTTGGACATTACGGTGAGGAACAGCGAGAGTCAGATGTATACCTGAAACGCAGATGCATACTCAAATACTGGTGTCATCGGACAGTACAGCACAGACAGTAAATCAGTGAACTAAGCCAATTTGCTCCAGTAAGAGAGAAGTATGGATTTCATTATCCGAGGCCTTCTCAGGGCAAGAGCCTTAATGGCTGCAATGAGCTCAGTGGGAAAGGGTAGCATCTGAAGGCAGAGAAAACCTCTGATGGTTTTAAGTACTTCAATTTTTATCCCATAAACAAATCAGATGGGATGAGCTATGTAATAGCTTTTTTATGATAATTATATCTGTTTGTTTGGTCTTTTACCAGATTGTTAAAGCTACTGAGGTTGCTGGAGAGCCATTTTTTTTCCCTTGAACTGTTTCAACTGTTCTTATTTGATTGTATTGGAGTTTTGTAATGATAAAGATTTATAAGTAGTCAAGAAAAGATATTTTTAAAAAGCCTTCTAAATAAAAATAATCCTTCCCATTTGAAGGAATTTAAGCAACATTTTTTTTTGTTTGTTTGTTTGTTTTGCATTATGAAAAGAAGAAAACCACATGTTGGCAAGGTAAAAATATTTTATCTTTTTCCCTAATGTTACAGAGGAAAAGAGGAGGCAAGCAGAAAGAAAAGCATTTTAGTAGTGAGGTTTGGCACAAGTTCAAACATAAATGTTTCTTCTTGCATTGGCACTGCAGGATCAGGTCATAGGAACAAAATCAAGAGTAACCTCATTCTACCCTAAAATTCAGCTCTGGAAACAATTATTAATTTGACTTAATCTCTTGCATCAGATTGCAGTTGTAAAATCATGGGATGAGGCAGTTGGAAAAGGGGGAACTGACACACAGACATGTATACCTAATAGTGTTTCCACTAGAACATTCAATTCTGAACTGAAATTTAAACTCACATTTCTAATATAGCACAGTACAGTGAAGGCTGGCTTAAAGGAAATCAAGCTCTGAGACACCTTGTAGAGCAACACTTCAGTTTTACTGTTTAACAGTTTGATCTACAGTTACTGCCCAAAGTTTTGAACACATGATTAGATTTAGATGGGCAGAGTTTTCTAATTATAAACAGTTGTGTCTATGAATTTTAGCAGCTTTCTGTAGCATGCTGAGTCCAATGACAGCATTTACCACCTGCATTGCAAATTTCAGAAATTTAATTATAATACTGTGCAAATATCCCTGCAGTTTCAGCATCAGTTACTCTATCACGTTAATGTTATTTATTGTACATGCTTAATCTTTGCACTTTCTAGTAGATTTTCATATGCTACTTTGTATACTACACAGTAGTATGGAATTTAGATAGAAATTTACATAATTCTACAAGATGTAAACTTACCTTCTATTCAGATCCATTAAATATCATCTGTCTGTATATCACTGTTTTGTTTTTTTTTTTTCAAAATCTCAATCACATCAATATGCAGTTTCATTTTCAGGAAGCAGGATTTCATATGGTACATTAGAAGTAACTTATTTCCTTCCATTAAAACATTCATTTACATTTTTAAGATGAGACGTTTTTCAAGAAAGAAATGATTTTTGAATATATTATATTTTAGATCAGTATACAAAAAAACAGTTTGTTTTTTGAGGCCATTAGTCTTAAATTTGCCATGGCCCCAATGTCCAGTCTGCATTGCCATAGCCGCCCTGTCACTGCCCTGGAGAGGGGCAGTAGGACATGAAGAAAGACAAAACATTGAGTTTAGGAGGTGCAACAGTCATGGCTGCACTTCATTTGTATCTCTGGCAGTGGAGATACAGAAAAGCCTGCTTCTCGGAACTTCTTTTCCACCAGCATTTCCACCTTTCTATAATTACATAGGACTTGTCTAACCTGTGTGTCTACAATGGGGGCTCACAGTGCTGAGCAGCTTTGACACAGCTCTGGATCAAAACACAGGCATACTGTCTCCTGCTTAAATATAAACTATGTTAAGAAAAGCAGTCCCATGCAAAATGTTTACCTGAAAAGCTGATGTTTTTTTTTTCTCTACTTCCATCATCAAAAACTCATGTATCAATCGATTTAAAAATTAGCAAAACCTTTTTCTCAGTTTGTTCTAATAAGAGAAGCAATTATTGGGAACCACAGAAAAAAAATGGTGTTTATCCTGACTGTGATTCAAACTGAAAATTTAACTTCACAACATTATTTGTCCTTGAAAGACAAAAACAAAAGTGGAATGTTTTAGTAGTAGAAAAAAATAGAAAACAGACACTGTACAAATCAGAATGAAATCACTGATTTTACTATTGAAGACAGTTTGGTTAGGATTACCATGGCTAAACCACCTTGCTTACACTGCTTCTGTTTGTGGTGCCACCAAGGAAAATTCCTGGATGCTCCATGTACCATAAAAGACTCCCAGTCACCCTCAGCTGGTGCTTTGGATGACTTTGAGATGGCTTCAAGTCATCAGCATCTAAGGACATTTGTTCTGTGTTCACAGCCTCGGCAGGAAAGGAGAGCAGAGGCACTAGGGGAGAGCTGGTGTCCAGGACATCAGCAGTGGTTTTCAGTTTGTGTTCAGGGGACTGCAAACCTCAAGCACTGTGGGGAAGTCCCATGATATGGATGTGCTTGAGGCTCTTTGAAAGTGCCCTCAGGTAGTCTGAATGCGGCTGGGGTATAGACTTAAAGAGCTGCAGACAGAATAGTTATATTTTTAGCCTACTTAACCACACACTGGCATGCTTTAGCATTGTCTGCACTACAAGGGAGTAAAAGACTTGCTTCTGTGCTACTGGCACTGACAATAACATTTGTGTTCAAACAGTTGAGCTTGCAAGTGAACTTGAGGAATACTTCAAATCACTCTCTGCAATTATCAATCAAATAGTACATGAAGTGAGCGCTGTTCTTCCCCCTGTCCTTACTGAAAGACTATGTAAAATGAATCTTGACCAAATTATTAATGAGTGTTCACCCCATTAACTCTAAAAGTCACATTCCTCCAACCACAGAACACAAAACCTTCAGTATTACTGATACACTCAAAGAAAATTAACCAGAAAAAAATCTTACAAGCTTGAATATTTAATAGTTATCAACGGAGCCTTAATTCCATACAAGTTATCTTCATCCCGGTCCTATGGTGAAGTTGGCATACAGCGGCATTGGACGTTCTTCTATAGTCTAATGTAAAGGTCTACTATGCCTTCCAAAGCCCCGTACCTAAAAACAAAAACCAAACAACAATATAAAAAAACACATCCATTACTCTTTCTTTAATGTATCTATTTCAAAATCAAATGTTATCCAACATTGAGTTTCTCAATGACTTTTGGAAATAATTAAAGAAAACTTAGGGAGTACATAAAATATATATAATACATATAATACATATATATAATATGATTGCCATAATACCTTAAAGTGGCTAAATTCAAAATCATAAGTTCCGATGTATAGAATCCATAAAATTCCTGGTAAGATAAGAATTCATAAAAACACTGATGAGATTTTTTTTTTTCTTTTTACTTTTCGTAGAATTTGGCTGAAGTACCATATGCTGAATACTTCAGAGAAAGAGCTATGATATGGTGTAATGGTATATATTTGGGCACAGACTTCAGGTCTTCTTCTAATATAATTATCCCTGTAGGAATTTCATCAGATTAGAACTAATTACTGGCAAAAAAAGCAAGATCAGGATCCAGTACTATGAAACTCATTTCACTCATCAGGCAAGTGAACAGCATTTCCAAAGAGATGCTGATATCCTTTCGTTGATCCAGAAAGCTACGCATAGAAAAATCTCAATGACTGCTTTCAGTTAAAACATATGAGGGAAGGATGGGGAAAGTAGAAATTAATTTAAGCAGAAGAGAAGGAAAAGACGTATGTAACCAAGATGTGCTCCAACCTGCAGCATTTCTGCCTGTCATCCTCAGATGAAAACAAGGCAAACTCTTGATATTTCTTGTGTTGAGGTGACACCAAAAATATCTCATGTAAACCTCATATTACACAGATGAGGAAAGCAAACAAGCACATCATATCTGAGTCTGCTGGAGATATAAAGATTTCATCCTATAAAGCAGCTATTATACCTCCTTTGGCCTAGCAGTCACTGCCTCTGAGGCAGCTGCAACAGCAAGATCTTATTTCTGCCGAAGCAATTGCAGAAGGGGTCATTTGTGCTGAAAGAGAAGATGAAATAAAGATGCTTGACTATGCAGACATTTTCGTGGGAAGGAACGAGGCTTGCACAGTTGGGATCCAGCCTAGTCACAATGTCCATGACCCCAAAGGAGTCTGCCACAAGTGCCACCACTGCAAAGCCAGAATCTGACCCCCAGAGGAATAAGCATCTGCAAAGATCTGCATGTATTTGTATCTATGTCTCCTCCAGATGATAGAAATGTGAAATATTTTTTAGGTTTGTCATGCATGAGAACAAGAAATGCAGTGCTCCAGAAATAGCTGAACTCAGTGCATTTGCCCTTACTACTGTTTTTGACAGGAGAGGGTCAATGAACACAACACATGCTGACAAAAGAACTGATAATGATGAGTAGAAAAAGAAATGACATGGTTAGTTGTGCAAGATTCTTCCCTTCAAAACTGCTTGTGCCAATACTGGCACATAATTCACATCTTTAATGTTCAACCTTGTTTGCCATTAGGAAGTAAATATTTGTCAAACCATTGTACTCTCTGAAGTTTCTCTGGGTTTAAGACAGAAATTTTTCTGGTGCCTTAGACACTGATGTGCCGGGGGAGACTGCAGGAATTCAGAGTAAAGATAGAAGCTCAAGCCTAGATGAGAAACAAAAGATCTGAAGAGTTAGAGTCTGACCTAAGGCAAAGGACTGGCTGAAGTCTCCAGCTCTGCGGCTGTCACACAGAGCGATTGAAGCGAGGGATAGGGGGTTTTAGAGACCATCTCCTGAGCGGTTCAGAGTCAGCCCACTTGGGAGGGTCAGTTACAAAATGACGGAAAGTACCTCCCGCAGCCTACTCACTGAAGTCTGTGCAGGCTTTTCTGTCTGGCCTCAGACCTGCAAGCATAATTTTTCTCCACTAACATCCCTCCGCAGTTCTACAAAAGCCCCATTCCTCAGTAAATCACCTCATATGACAACACCATAATGACTCCCATAATAACAGATGGTCAGTGAAGACCCTAAAATATCAAACACTATTCTAACATATGCCTATGGCTGGAATTTTCAGAAATGAAACAAAGCAGAATTTTCAAACTGAATGAAAAATTTGGAAGTTTTCCTCCCACCCATTTTGTTTTCAAGAATATCCAATTGATTTTTCAACACCTTTTACTTTATTGACTTCCAGTGTGCTCTAACATTCAATGGGCAGTTTCTATTCTGGGCACCAAAGTAGCTTAAGATACCTTTGCAAATTACAGTTTTAATGCAGAAAACATGTCTTTATTTACATAAAAGTGTCCTGCCATTTTCATAGCTTCCTCTAACAGTGAAACAGGGAATGGGAGCCAACCCACTGACAAATTTGAGAGAGAAATAAATGAACGAGAAAAGATTAAAAAAAAAATAAAGATTTTAAAGTATCTGTGTACAAAAACCTTTGCAAAATGTAGATTTAAACTACCTTGAAAGCATTTAATTCCATAATTACACAAAGGAAAAATTGAAGCTAAGGAATTTACCAAAATAAGATGGCTCTGATTGCATTTGGCAATATTTCCTGCATTATTCCCGTTAGCCACAAGTATAATTTGACTTTTTTTCTTTGCACTAGTCCTTCTGAGACAATGTCAGTGTTGAGTCCATAAGCATTTTGAGAATTAATTAAAATGTCATGAAATAGTTATTTCATTAGCATATATATGGTCATAAAAATAATTATAATTACTTCTTAGAGGTGGGAAGAGAGTTAAGTTTGATTGATGGAATTAATGGAAATATGGACAGTTCCAATATACTAAATTGCAGAAACTTGGAGTATTAACTATCTACTATGCAAAGTTATAATAATTACTGTAAGCACTTAAAAAGATTAATATTCAAAAAGAATAATGTATCTTAGAGCCTAAAATACCCATTGCAAATTACAAATGTATTTTCAACTGTTTATATCATATTCAGAAGAGAAATATCATTTTGATTAACTTCCAAGGTCTCCTAGATTAATAGGTATTTGCAGTCTTACAGAGTACAATCAATCCCTTTAATCTTGTTATCAGATGCCAAACAGCTGGGTGACCTGATTTAAGTGTATGATTTTAAGGAAGTAATAATGTATAATAGTTTTCAAATGCCTGCTAAGGATTTTCAAGCTCTATAATACTCAAAAAAATATGCAAGTAAATGATATTAAAAGAAACATAGTTAACATTGGAACACATATGAACTGCTTGTGCAGCCATAAGCAACCTAATTTTATTTCAGTTGTTTCTTTTAATTTATTCTGTTTTAAAGATCTGCAACTCAGTGATGATATCCTTAGGAGCCCAGGTGAACCCACTCTGCAAATCGGTAAATTCTTAAGCTGAATAAAATCCTTGCAATTTGAAACCCTCTTATGAAAACTGACCATAATTTGCAAGAATTGAGGGCCTGAGCTTCCTAAAGAGTGCTATTTCAAGAAAGTATCCCTACCCTGATAGGCAAGCCTCCCTATTACCTAGAACATACACTTTTATTTTGCGGTAGGCTGTCCACAATAAAAATGACCTCCAAGATCTGCTCGGTATCCCAGCTGCAACAAAACAGGCTGATATGAAGCACAGCAGAGATGCTTTAATTAGTATTAGCTGTTCCACCTATGTCCATGCACCATATTTCCACATGGCAAGTTGATTTTTTTTTTTAAGCAACTGTCAAATTTGTGAAGAATTATTTTGCAGAAGCATTAGCTGCATTTTAAAGGTCTTTTCTTTTTTTATAAGACATTTCCAATCTCACATCCCCCCTTCCAATCAAAAAACAGTTCAGACCAAAAAAGCACTACATGGTAGGAAGAGGCCGGAGGGAGTGGGCACACACAGCTGTGCATGCTGCTGCCAGGGAGTTTGTTTTACATCCTTGTATTGATATAGACACTTTGACAATTGTTATGCCAGCTTCTCAGAAATGCCATGTTTTGCAAACTGCCAAATTAAGCAATGATTTTTTTTTTTTTTAAAGTATTATGCTTTAAATTTTTATTTTCCTGAGGGAACATATGGTAGAAGGTGACATTTAAAATGGTCTTGCTGATGGCTAATACCTGGGAAAGTAGAAGCTTTCCTAGACAGTGTAAATAACTACAGCCTCTCATTGCAAGGAGATTTTTTTTTTTTTTAATTCTGCCTGTGAAGAAATTACTACCATGGACTCACAGTTTCTCTTAGTAATTTGAGTGCTCTTTTCCTTGAGCCATAGTCCTCATACTGGCAGTTCTAGGGATGAAATTTTATTTTCTCCCTCTCAGACTAACCTTTGGTTCACAATCCCTTGAAATATACAACACATGCTTCCATAAGACTGATTTATCTCCAGCACTGCAATAACATAACAGGAGAAGAATAAAATAAAGCTGAACTAGGCTACTGCTATTTCTAAATTAAAAATCAGCAAGATGATCATAGTGTACTAAGACTTATTCTAGGGTTTGTTTTGACTTGAGCATTACTTGATTAAATAACGAGCCTTTAACCTAAGGGAGTGCTTGGTCACTCAAAGAAATATTCTGCTAAGGAAATACTTTTCAGGAAACTTTTAGCCTTAATGGCTTCTTCCAAGGAAGGAAACAGAAGTAACAGATGATAGAAGCAATGTTTGATGATTATCTTTTGGTACCTCCCTATGCAGCAAAGTAGCTGCAACCTACTTCCAAAGGATGCTTGGAGAAGTCTTCCTGCAAGAATAGATGTCTTTGCAGCACGTTACTGTCCCTAATCTGGACCTTCACACCTGTCTCATGGCTTTCACAAGTGCAGAACTGCTCTTCAGAATGGGAAATCTGGTGCCAGCTGGCAGCTTCTGTTTCCTGCAGGTTGAACTGCCCTTTGCTACAACAAGCTCAGCTAGCTTGTTGTAGCTTATCTTTCTGTATTTATATAGTCAGTGTTTTAAACCTTTCTTCCCTTCAAACAATTGTACTCCCAGTGCGAGCTGAGAACAGGTCTTTAATTATTCATTTTTTTTTCTGAAACATAAGCACTATCTCAGAGCAAATTTATGTTTCTGATCACTCCTCAAAACTAGGTATTAGAAAACATATGCACCTCAGCAAACGGTGTAATGGAGTCACAGAGGAACCTAAGAACTGTTGCACAGGTAATGGTGTCTAATACCCCCCAAAAAAGCAAAGTACCTTCCTCCAAAATATATTTGTGACATTTCAGTTTGAAACACAGCAACGACATTAGAAATGCAATGTATTCTAAACCAACTTCAGATGCATGCGGATCATTCATCAGGACTAGAAAAACACCCTATCCCTAATGAAAGTATTTTCCAAAATGAACACAAACTGGAAATATATCTACTCCTGAAGCTATAAAGGATGGACAACAACAGGTAACAGCACAGGTGCTGTTCCTACTTGTTCCTGTCCATGGCCCAGGTTCTGTGAAAGAACCATACTGGCTACCATGGCAGCTCTGGAGTCACTGGGAGCTTTTGTCGCAGCTCCCACACAATTAAAATTCTATCAGTGAAATAATTCACTTTTAAAGATAAAAAAGTCTAGCATGCTGTTATTGGTTATTTGAAATAAGACCTCAAGTTCAACAGTATTCCAGACTTGTAAATAGATGCGTTTAAAGACTGACATTTTTCAAGTAGAACTGTCAGAAGTAGTTTATATTAACTTCACCATTTTTTATTCTTAGAAGTATTTAACCCTTGTCTATACAGGGTTTCTACCTCCAAAACTGAGGAAATCGAAATGTAGGGACGGCATTGAACTCAAATTGCCATCTATATAAAGGGAAATAGAGTAAAGATATAAGAAAATATGAATAAAGGATACTGCTGACTGTGTTAAAGACAGGACAACCTTTATTTTTTAAAAACTCTTAGTCATGTTTTTACTTAGATTTACTATAACCTATTTTCCAACTGATTCTGTCAAGTGATTCTTACATTTCCTGCCAGTTTAGAAAAATGCAGGTACTTGCATCATTCAGAGCCTTTGTGGATATTGTACAACTTAGTCTAACCTACTTTTCTTTCCTAGAAATATTCTATGGTCCCTTATGAATGTCACAAAAGATTCACAAACTGTTGCATATAGTGGCAAAAGTTTACATTTCCAAGATTGTCATTTAGATGTGCAGAAATTCCACCCCCTTTTTTCCTCCTCTTCCCAGTAGGCTAGACTTTTATGGGAAAGCCCTTAAAAGGGATTTTTATGCCTTCCGAAACCCATAGAAAAAAATAATGCAAATTATGAGTCTCCTGTGAACAGTTACCTGTACTCCCACAGATTAAAATGCATGCAATACATTGAAAAATACTTTTCTATATACCTTTAAGATGATCCGTTGCATCCCAGAATTACTATGTATTCCAAATGGCAGAGTGTAGGAATTCCCTGAATACTGCTACTTTTTTCTCTGTCCCTGAAATAACCAAGCAAATAAACATGTAAATAAAATATACAGAACCTCAGTGGGTGGCAATCCAGATTGGGTTTCAAACACGTAGTAGTTTATTGACTTGAAGCATATGAAGGTACTGTTGCTAGGAGGTAGCAGCTTTTTCTTCTGATGTCCTGAGGATCAGAGCTATCGCTCTGTTCACATCTTCTGATGTAGCTGAAATCTTGAAAACATACAAAGAAAAAAATCTTATAGCATGTAATTAAAAAAATACCCCATAATACATTCTGAGTCTTGAATGAGAACACAAAAATTATATCCTTATTATGGAATTTGATCAGGTGAGTTACAGAAGTCACGGAACAGGAAACCATTCCCACTGAATTGTGCTGTGGTTTATAGCACGTGCATCTCTCAACATTTCATTTAGCCAAACAAAAATAATTCTTTGAATGGAAGGAATAAATCTGCTAGCAAAATCTGATCACAAAATCTACTTTGTTTATAGAAATCTGAAGAATATTCCTGTCCAAAGATCTAATGACAACTGGTGCTGAAAAAAACAAGCATTCATAGCCTCAGAGTATATAACATATTTAATGAATAGTGGCTGCTGTTCACAGTTAATGTACAGAAAACTGCATGTTCTTGCCTGCAGTACACTAGGCTATTACTTTACCAAAGATTCATTCCTCAAAAGTATATTGCGTTCAAAGAAGAGAAGACTAAAGTATTTCATGATACGGTCTATGTACGACAGGTGACTTTATAGTATTACTACAGAAAAATAATATGCTTTTTTGACTCTAAAATACAGCATTTTCTGCTCATGACCACTCAGTGTGGAAAATCATCAGCTTCAGCCATGTCCACTGATTCACTGAATACTTCCCCTCCAAAGACATAAGTTTGGTTCCAAAGGTAGCTACCTGTCTCTGAGCAGCAGGTAAGGCCCAGCCCCGTACTTTAACATTTTCTGGTCTTTCTCCAGTGCTTCCCCACAGATGTAGAAGGTGCTCTCTCTACACAGCAGCAACACTTACTTCTCCACCAGTCTGCAGACCCTCCTCAGCTGCATTTCATCTACGAAGTATGGTGCCTGTAGACCTAGAAAGATTATAACCTTGAAGACAGCATTATTATTTCTCTGTTTAAACCATCCCTTAGGCTTTATAGTAGTCAACTGTGTGTTTCGTTACTAATGACCAGGAAAAAAAGTATCTTCAGTTTTCCTCTATCATCATCATCCAGTCCAATAACGTTGGCCTTTGTAATCAACCATATAGAGATGTTACAAGACAAGGTCCACCGGTAAGAGAGGAGGAAAATATTTGTATTAATAGCTCTACCCTCTAAAGGAGAGCCCTTTCCCCATTGATGGTGGGCATAGAGCACAACTTTCCTCCGTCCTTTGTTTCCTCCTGTTAGGACAGAAGAGCTGGAGAGGACCACCCCATGCCATCTTCTGCAGGGCACATATTACAAGTACTTCACTGGACATCTTCATGGCTGAAGTCAGAGTGAACAAAACAGAAGTCTATCTTCTGAAGATGTCTTTATTCTCCGATTGTTTCTTTACACAAGCCATAGATTAAAGCAAAAGTTTAGAAATGAAATTTCAAGCTTTTTTATTCAAAAAAATCAAAAATATTGATATTTTTCTTTATGGGGCAGAAGGTAGAAGAGGTAAAAATTGTTTTCCTGGATTCAAATGTTAGACTGGAGAGATGGGATTTTCTGCTGTAGTGGAAACACTAGTTCCTTAATCTTGGCACTTTCATAACCATTGTGAAGTGAGCAGTAAGTAATAAGCCCTGGAACATCAGCATTTTGCTACTAACATCTCAGAAGAGATGGTGACCTTTTTTTTCCTAAGCTATGATATTCAACTGGTTAAGCAAACATTTCCTCCTCCTTTCCAGGTAAAAAATGAAAGTTTCAGTTTCTTTTTCTACCTTAACAGCACTTCTCTATTACTAACTTGACTAGATACCTGATTGTGCAATAAAGTGTTGATACGTACAAGAAAAAAAACACTATAGGTTACAACACATACAGTCTATGCTAAAATATATGGAGCCTTTTATGGGCCACTGCTCTGGACATATATTTTTACTCAACATCTTTGATTATGCTGCCACCAGCAGCTTTCAAGACATAAAAAGGCAAATGACAGGTGCTGTCAGTGACTCGAACAAAAGCTGTGGAAATTCACTGAGCATGTAATACGGTAGATTTTAGCAAAGCTAAAAACCCATGGTAGCTTTGACTAACTTGATCTCTCAGAAAGCTATTTGAGGAAGAGAGCCACAAAATAATGAATTGGATGTACTGTTACATAACTAAGAATCCCCCAGGGTCTTGTCTGCTGCCTTATCTCATAAGTTGTAATGATTTTCATGTTAGATCAAAGAACAGCATAAAGTAAAATTGAGATGAAAACAACTATTTCATTGCCCTCAAGTGTATAGCTTTTGTTTTAAGACACTCTTAAGCAGCACCGTAGAAGGTATTTCTCTTTATATAAATAATTGTTTCATAAATTTTTTCCGTGAAGGTTCAAAAAAGTCTGCCATTGGAAGCACACACCTCGTAGTCCAATTGTATCTGACTTACCTCCCACATAGCTGATAGCCAGGTGGAGCTGGTACTGCCTTTCAGTTTTTAATGAAGGAATGAAGTAAAGATTGCCTGCACAAGAAAAGAGACAGGAAGAAACTTAGCTTGGGATTTGAAGAGAAAAGCATGCAGTCATAGTACACAGAAAAAAATGGTCAGGAGGGTATTAAATTTCACATATGTAAGCAGGAAGAGTGGCATTTGCTGTCTTGTGGGTCTTGGATTTGGTGGTATCACAGACTTCAAGTGGAATGGGCACACTTCTGGATTTACCACAAAGAGCTGTGTCTTACAGAGAACACTGGGGGCATTAGAAGGATTTCCCCTCTTAGAGGGGACTTCAACAGGAAGTTATGGAAAGTAAGGAAAGAATGATGATGGAATTACAATAGTCTCAAGAAGCTGTAGTGACAGGTTACCCTGAGCGCCATGAGATACAGCTAATCAGATCTGGAGTATTCTGACTCCCACAAAGGCTCAGAGTACAAGAATTTCTGAAAATTTTATACCATAAGGACTGTTACATCATTAGCATGCAATCAATTTCTCAGCAAACAGTTTTTCAGCAGAGATCAATCCTGCCAATAGTTCAAATATTAGTAAATTGTTAAGGTCAAAAAGGGCAACAATGCTTAATATATGCTTGACATTTTAATGAACTTTACAGTAAGGAGGAACAAAGAGATCTTAGCCCTGTTCCATAAAGCAGTGTAGAAGACTACAGTTGAATCATGCATTTTTTAAAAAGTAATGAAGTCTCAGATACAACATATTGTATTTACAGCAGTGTAACAGATTTCGTTTCCACACAGATACAGTGACATTGATAGGTGATTTTAAGGAATTATCTACTAAAAGAAATAAGAAATGATTTTCCAAACTCAAAGGCAAGTCATTTTTTTCCCTTCTTCATACATTATGAATGAATTAATTCTCCAATATTTCTTAATACACAATTTATTATTAAAGTTCCGGGATAAAAATCACATGAAACATGAAATGAAAATGCTTATTATCAGAAATGGAAAATTAATAATTTGTCAAACTTAGTTTCATCTTCAGTTCATGAAATATTCATGAACACATCTTCAGTTGTTTACATTTGTTATTTGGGCTAATGTAATATTTGCTCCCTCCAATGTGTTTTGCTTATTGAACATCAGTGTTCATTACTCCAAACCTGTATGTGATTTTCATTGGTCAGCTGTGGCTAACCACATAATCACATTCAGGAAATTTCCCTTTCTCAACTGGATGAATATGATTCTCTAAAACAGGAAGAGCTATTCATGTTCTCAAAGGCTTTGAAACACTCTGGGAGAGTTGGAAAATAAGTGGGTTGGGAAATTATAGAAAATTCTCAAGCTTAGTCTTTCTGGCTCACTCAGGTATCAACAGAATCATAGTTCCCATGTAGCTAACATAAGATTTATTGGCTGTTTGCAAAATTTGAATTTACTTATTATTTTCCCATAGTCATAACAGCAGGTGCTGAGATACAAAGAATGGAAGCAGATTTTTGTTCCCACTCATTTTAATTGAAGACTTGCCAGATTTCTGGCTAGGGATTTTAAGGTCTGCCCTATTTCTGTGGTCTGTTATGTGTTAATAATACTAAAATATATTTTTGTCTGTTATTATGAGCTTAAAAATTTTGGGGGTGTTAAATACTACTGTATTTAGTGAGTTTCTTAGCTATGCTGTAAGTTCCACAAATGGTCAGTCATAACCAGGCTTTTTGGAGAAATTCCCCCTTACAGTAAGCATTTCTCAGGGGACAGTTTGATCATACAAATACCTGGGGAAAAGCCAACCCACAAAGAAAATACATATTTAAAAATATATTTTTTATTTTTCCTTATAACTACTATAAGTCTCTTATAATATTCACCTGTTCATGCCCCATACTACTACCAGCTTCTAGAAATATTAGAAAGAGTGCTGTTGCCAAGTACTTCACTTATTTAAAGATAATTTTATCTAGAATCCAATATTGCAGAGTGCTCAGCTGTAGAACAGCCTGATAAAACTAGATAAAAGCATATTCAAGTTACCCTCAGGGGCAAAGTGTACACATGGGAAGAAGAAGGAAATCATATGGTGTGACGTGTTTTTCCTAATATAGTCCCAGAAGATTTAGGTTTAAAATTTCTTTGAGAATGTTTAATTAAAAATAGGCATAACAATCAAAAAAACTTTTAAGAACTAGACCAATTCCCATCAACACAGATAGGTTCTAGCTTTGACAAAATAAAAAAGAGCAGATAAATAATCCATAGTTTTAAAAGAAAAAGACTTGTTTTCTTAAGGACATATATAACTTAGACCAGCGTGCTGTCAGTGCATTTAATGAATGAAAGTTGCATTTGGAGTACAAGAAGGTGATTCAATTGTACAGAAATCTCTCTGACAAATTTGTCATTTAGCAACTTCATTATTCTGTTTTGAATCAACCTAGATTTCTTCATCTATTCTTTCTCTTCTACTGAAGCCAGGTAACTTTATTCACTCTGAAGTAGGCCCATCATACAAGTAGCACTTCTATTGCCCATTTATTACTAACCCACCACCGAGCTTCCCAGCAGCTTTCCCACTCCTGCCACACAGCAAAGCAGCTCTAGATGGGCAGTTAATCCAGCCAGGAGCTGCCTCAGCAGCAGGAACAAACCAGACTAGTTAGTGAAATCCTTAATGATGTCATCCTTGGGTCATCTTCCTGCAGGGAGACGTACTTTGGATGATACATTTGCGTTAAACAGCTTTCACCCGCAGATAAGTGTGAAATTTGCATTTGGACTTAGCTGGCTCTGTGATTTTGTCCAGCCACTCACCCTGTCTTTTTTTTGCAAATTATAGAGTTAATACCTTTATAAAATACTGTGCAAAGATGTAAATTATTACAATACATTTCTAAAAGTACAAACATTAATTGTCAAAATTAGCACTAGATTAATGCTAAAATTAGTGCCGAATTTAACAGGCAACAAAAGGTAACAACAAAATTTTTCAATTCATTTTAAGTAAATATTTCATTATCTTCATTTGCTGTTTCTTTTTAATGAAAAGTATGTGCCATTACAAAAAGCCAATCTGATAGTAAATCCTCCACTCCATTTACTAAGTACCTGGTTCAAATATTTTCTTCTTTGAACTACAAACCAATAGCCAACATTATGAAATGATAGAATAGTTCTTTACCATTAAATCTAAAATCCTCAAAAAGTCTCTACTTCAATTTAAGGAGCAGACCCTTGTTTACATACTGTAAGATCTAATTCATTCAGCTAAAGGAATCTCAAAACTAGGACTTCAGGGCAGGGAATGAAAGTAAGTTTTATATGGGCATATTAGATCACAGACAAATTCTACACTAGGTTATATAAAAATACCTTCCCAGAATTTTTTCTATAGTTGATCAGTTGCAGAAAAGTTTATTTATGCCTTAAAACATTTTACAT
Organism: Cygnus atratus; assembly: GCF_013377495.2. NCBI lineage: Eukaryota > Metazoa > Chordata > Aves > Anseriformes > Anatidae > Cygnus > Cygnus atratus. The sequence continues at coordinate 22,978,252 of NC_066370.1, read as the reverse complement.
TCTTGTATGAACTTGAAGAATATAACAGCTAAATAGATTAATTGAAAAGAGATAATCTTGAAGGTGAAAATAGACTGACAGGCTTGTAACAGAAAAACTTTGGCGTCTGAATTTTTGCCTCTAGACAAAGCATGGACAGCACACATGAAAGTTTTGCCATAACTTTTTGCTCTGTGGATTTCTGTTTCCTATTGGTTTGGGAGCTGACAATTTCACAAGAAACTATCAAGCGTTTGCTGGTTTGTTGTTTGAAACCAGAAAAATATTTCAGTTTCTTAGAGAAACCAGTTGAGGAAGCCTCATAGAGTTCCTTTGCCTTATGCATGTTTTATGCTGTGTTTTGAGGGTTGCCTGAATCTGAAACTCCAAACTAAACAAGAGTAAACAAAGCACAAAATGCAAACGTGAAACACAATGTTGGATGACATTTGCAGAAAACAAAGGCGATGGTGCAGCAATGAGTTCTCGGTGGAGTCTATTAAGTCAAGTGTGTGGGAGTTTTGTTTTTCTTTTAACAGATACCAGGCTTGTGGCTTACTTCAGCAGATTTCCAGATAGGTCTGTTTGTATTTCATACCAGCAAGCCCTCATCTGACTGATCTTACTGAGGTACTCCATCTTCAGTACAGAGGATTAAGTTCCAGCAAAACTATGCAATGTACAAACACTTCTTCTGTTGACACTGTCCTTCTGTTGCTTCCATGTTATTTTCAAGTCTACTAAACAACCACTTTTAGAGTTATCTATTACAAACTGCTCCAGAATTCAAGACCTTGTGCTAAAAGGGATCAGTCCAAGACACATGGGTGGAATTGCTTGTTGACCATTTTTCCAAAATGGCTCAGAAGGAAGAGTTTTCAAAGATATGAATAGCTCTTTTTAAGTCACTCTCCCATTATTTGACATGGTTTAGAAGTCTAGCTGTTTTTTATTCTTTCTTCGTTTCCAAGAATTCTGGGCAGTGGAATCTTTTAATGGTTGTATTCATTAGTGACAGTCATGATCTCCAGGGGATCAGGAACAAAAAGTTACTCACAGCTCTGGACAGTCAAAGACAAGGTGGAAGTCAGAGAAACTCATCTGTTTTTTTTTTTAGAGAACATCAATCAAATCTGAAGCTTTTTTCCCCCCTCCCTCCTGAATTCTTTACAAAATTCATGATGAACCATATATGTGTAAAAGCCTGGATAATGCTACCCAAATCAGTTTCCAGTGAAACTAATTCAGACATTACCATCTATTATAATTATTCTTGATCATAGGTCCAAGCAGCAGAGAAAACGTGAAAAATGAGGGGTCAAAGAACTTTTGATGTCTTAATCTTGTATCTTTTGGAAATCTTGCACTGAACCAATACAATTAATACTTATGCAAAGGCAAAAAAATCCATATATTCAAAGACCCATATATTTTAGCTTCAACTTTGCAAACAAGTTTCCATGATTACAAAATGACTGCTTTGTTTCAGGTTATTTACAGGTAGAATACTTTCCCCCCCATAGTGGAGTTTATTTCTAAGTGAATTTTGGAAAGTGAACAGAGTACTGAATTTTCATAGCAGTCTGAACTGAGTATATCTGATTGAATCATCTGGAGATTTAGTCTCATCATGAAGGCTTCCTAATTGTACTCTCCTCAGACAGACCAGAATTAATTCTTGCTATTCTTTGCCTGAAATGTATCTGGGCTGATACACTGATAATAATTTTCTTATCTCAGAGACAGATAGCTAAAGAGAGAGCCTGGAAAAATAAAGGGAAATGTTGAAGGTGATTATCATAATGAGAATATTAATTAGCTCCATTTCAAACACCAGTTGTTGTTACATGAATCAGCAAGCAACTTTCCAAGTGGATTTTATAAGCTTCTTTTTCTCAAGCTGTCATTAAAGTCAGAAGGTGCCTTCTCTATAAGGAAAAGAACGCTTGATTTCAATACTTGGAAAAGGAGTGCAGTTAGAGACCCATAGAATCTCTTCTTCTTAAACCTTCAGACATTTCCTATACATGATCACATGATTAATAGGAAATAATACAGTTTAAAAAAAAAAATGAAGATTGGTGACTTTCCTCCTTTCAGTAAGCAGGGAGAGGTGGTACATAGCCAGGCAATGTTTGCGCATGGTGAGTACCAGGAATCTGGAATCCCACCATAGCCTTCTAATAATATGAAGAGAAGCAAAGGAAGCAACTTATCTCCTCCTGCCTTTCGTAAGAGGATACTCAAGCTCTCTCAAGCCTCTGAACTCTGCCTTCTCTGGACACCATCAAATGGCTCATGGTTTATCTTGTTATGCCTACAAAATGCCACTATATCAAGATGCAGCTGAGGCTGCTGCTCTAGGGAGAAAGTGCTCCCTCCACACTGCTCAGATGTGATTCTGAAACAAGGGCTTTGGGGTTTGTATTGGGATTATTTTCTAAATCACTTTGCAGGGCTGATTACATTTCTCTGAGCCATACTGCGAGCACTACTGCTCCTCAGGTTTCTACCAGCCATTCAGAGGGTGTTGTAATTGTTTATATCAGAAGGATCTCATTTTGTGTGTTCTTCCCATATGCCTGATCTCCCTGGCTCTCTTACATTAAGTCCCTGTTTTGGGGCAGTTGTTGTCTAGTTTAACGTCAGACTAGAAATTCAACAAGCTGACATTTACTCCCACTCCCAGACTAGTCATGAAATTCACAAGCTTAAACCCAAGCCTGAAATGCCTTACAGGACATCTCTCAGCACAGCAGGGTCTAACACTGCCTGCTACTTGCATTTAGCCTGTTTCCAGAAATGAGTTAGCCTTGTACTAATTTAAATTATACAACCCAATAGGTTTTCAAGAGTGGTATCAAATCCTGGTTAAATTCAAATAAGCTATACCCCTTCTAACTCTGCCCACTTTTCACTCAGCCAGGTAATACAGCTGAATTTATCTAACAAACTCAACTCATGAGGTCAAGCTCATTATTATTAAAAACTTAATTTTCACTTCCTGGTTTTGTTTCCCTGATAATTAATGATCTGGTAAACTATAGTAGAGGGATCAAGTTAGCCATCCAGATTACAGACACAGACACAGATTTCTAGGTTGGAAGAGACCTCAAGATCATCGAGTCCAACCTCCGACCTAATACTAAGTACTCCACTAAACCATATCGCTAAGCTCTGCATCTAAACATCTTTTAAAGACCTCCAGGGATGGTAACTCCACCACTTCCCTGGGCAGCCCGTTCCAATGCTTAATAACCCTTTCGGTAAAGAAGTACTTCCTAACATCCAACCTAAAACTCCCCTGTCGCAACTTTCGCCCATTCCCCCTCGTCCTGTCACCAGGCACGTGGGAGAACAGACCAACCCCCACCTCTCTACAGCCTCCTTTAAGGTAACTGTAGAGAGCGATAAGGTCGCCCCTGAGCCTCCTCTTTTTATTACAAATATTTTTATTACAAACAACTCCTAGAAAGAAAGAAAATAGAAGCTTAAAGCAGATTTTCTAATAGGTATGAAAATACATGAAACAGAGGTTTTGAAGAAGAGCGAAGACTAACAAGTTTTATTTTTGCTCCTTAGTAATTTTTCAAAGATGTAAGAAGAATTTGTGCCTTTGCTGTGTCTCAATATAAAACCCTCTTTCCTTTAACCCTCCCTGACAAGCTCTCAGATCACAGACAGAGCCCCACCAGTACTGTGCTTCAACCCTGAGCAAGCTTTACTTAGCATCTGCTTCCTTACCCTCATCCTCTGGCTTGCCTATCACAGCATCTGCTTGATCAGCTCCACAAAATGTCTTGACCTGTGTCCCATAACCCACTTTTATAGCTTCCCTCATGAGGCACACACCTGCTCCCACAGCTGATCCCAGAGAAGAAACACCAGCTTGCTTAGAGCCAGGGCATCAATTCTAGTTTACAGTCTTAGCTTTCCTCACCTCTGAGGCTGAAGTCCTTCCAAGTAAGAGTAACTTTCACATTTTTCTTTTCGATTTTTAAAAATATATAAGTATACATACAGATATTAGTTTATGACTAGAATAAAATAAATTTTCTTATTGCTTTCATAGTCAGAGATTCATATAGAGTTAAAATGAATAGCATGGATTTTTCTGAGCTTTCCTAAAACTGCCTTCCCAGTAGTAGCATTTACACAGGAAAACAACAACAGTTAAACTGTGATGTGAGTCACAAGGAAAAATCCTTAATTCTTACTACCATTATTCTCCTATTCATTTTTATATTACAGTAACACCTGCAAGATGCATTGCTAGGCAACATGTAACCACAGACAAAATGTAGGAAAGAGGCCTGTAAATCCATAATGACATACATTTCACTTCTAAGGGGCTGTAAAACCGGATGTCCATCTAGCAGTATCACTTGCAGAAGCTGAAGAATGCTACATTTACAATAATGTATTGAGCAATGGTACAAGGTGCTAGATGTCTCTGGGAATGTTTATATGTTGCATTTCAATGTAAGGTGTATTCTTACAGGACCTGACTCATGCATCAAGACAACCAAAAGCCATGCTAGTACTATGCCAAATCTAATTATAAATTTGGCTTGTCATTGTGCTAATGGGGTCAAGGAATATTTGCTCAATACAGTGTTGGCATATTGCAGAACATGATCTTTATCTTTTGTGATTCTAAAGATCAATCTGTTGGCATATTGCAGAACATGATCTTTATCTTTTGTGATTCTAAAGATCAATCTTTAAAAAATAATAATAAATAATAATAAAAAATAAAATAAAATAAAATAAAATGCTCTACTATTTTTATTGTCTTTTTTTTTTTTAATTATCCTCGAAAAAAATATTTGCTATGCTTCTTCTGCATTAGGTATTATTTCTTACTCACATTCTTTACACTTAAAATTTCTGTGACAGTGCATTCATATTTGCCTACCATTATTTATAATCACTTGTGGCACTCCCCATAATAGTCAAAAATCCTCTGTTGTGCTATTTGTAACAGAAGGAGACTGGATCTTTAAGAGAATTGTTTCTGAGTGCAGTCACAAGCTGTTACTCTAACAAGCAGCACACAGGTTTCCTCGTGCTTTTCAACAATTCCTCATGTCAGCTGGAATTACGTGCCCCACAAACTACCCTATTTAAATGTCCTATTTATAACTGCATGAGAATGTCTGAGTGCTCAAATCTGTAACATAAATTCACTGTTTGTCTTTGTTTCTTCTATTTCTGATTTTAAAAAATGTTTTTTCTTCAACACAGTTGTTTGCTGTCACCCATCAAGCATTTTTACCAATTTATGTTACTTTCAGTCATTTTTCATGGTAATGTTTTTCATCATTCTCACAATCTTTCTTAATTAAAACAATAAAAGATTTTCCATTTTTATTTTCTATGGGCATTTGTTCCCATATTTGATTTTTACCTTCCATTTTTACTGTATTTGTTCATGATCTTGTTTTCTTTGGTCAGGGAATCCATAGTTCCTCATGGTCTAGGTTATGCTATTTGTTTTCTTGGGATTTGCATTGCTTTTTGCCTTACCCTACATTTCCCAATATTGCATGGATCTTTTGAGCTCTTTGTTGTCACCATGACTTATTTGCTGTGTCCAAGATAAAGGCATGAGATGAATCTGCGTTTCTACATCTTAAAATCAACCAGTCCATGTATATATCACTCTATCCATCTGGTTGAGAGCACCTACACCATCCTCCCTAATCTTTCTGTCATCAGCCTCTTCCCTCTTTTTCTTTTATTCATGTTGCCAATATTCAGATTAATACATTTCTTAGTGAAAAGCACCATTATTTATGTTTATAGGAGTATGACTTGAATGCTATCACAAAAGGATGTTACAGTAAACATGAAGAAAAAGGTTTCTTATTCTCAGCCTTCACCAGTCCATGTGTAATCCTGCTTCTGCTCTCTGGAGGGAAGAGTGGCTTCCCCAAACCCTGAGTAGATAAGCAGAAACTGCTACAGAATTAACTGGAACCCTCCCACCCACAGAAAGGAGTAGGTACGTTGATACATTTCCTGAGTAAAATTGTGCCTGAGATTGTGATGATGCCCAGTGTACTTAAGTCTCTGACAATCATCTGCAAATAATAGGGAAGTCGTACGATATTCTTATAGCAATATATTAGCAAAAAAAAAAAAAAAAAAAAAAGAGCACTGGACTTCATTCTTTTATGAAGCAATTTTACTCTCCAGCTTCTGCTGCTGGAAGTTGAACTGAAGGATGGTCCTTCAGTAATGTGTAATAGCTTGGGAGTTACAGCTGCCACTTTGCCTCAGCTGGGAAGGACTGCAGATGAATCAGCACCAGCTTCCCCAGATGAAAATAGCTGTATGTCTTTTAAATTTTTAATGGAGATTAACATTTTGTCATTGCAGTGCATCACTCAGTGTAACGTGTTGAATAATGCTCCGTGTTGAATAAGGGAGCATAATGGCACGATGCACTGAAAAGATACAGTGACAAATCTCTGACATAAAGCGTGTCCTTGTTTGAACTGGTATTTGCCTTCCCAAAATAATGACAGACACATTCCCGTGATGGAGGCCATGGGATGGCTTTCCATTTATTTGCTAGTAGATGTATAAATCCAAAGAAGAAAGTTAATTAGACTCCCAGTGTGCAAGGCAGTGGAGTACACTCTGATTGCTAATTATTTTAATATAGGTAAACAGCTATTGACAGTACAAGTAATTTTCCTCCATCCACAGTTAAGAGGCTGGCAGGTATCAGTATAACAGCTCAGAGCAAACCTAAGGCAATCTAAATTATGGGTTTTAATCAATATGCAAATTGTTATTGTAAAATACATCAATGGTATTTTACTCCAGCTGGCCCATCATTCCTCAAGTATTGCAGGTATTAGTTCAGCTCTGGATGTTAGTCACTATTCTTTATCTTGACAGCCTATGTTTCTAAGTTGATATTACTTTTTTTTTTTTTTTTTTTTAGCTACATGTTCTCTACCAAGAAAACCTTCTACTTTGTATAGTTGCTCTGGCCAACTTATTTTGCAAGATGCAACGTGTGTGTTGTGTCAGACTGATGTTCAGAAGCACCTAACTGTATTTGTTTTCTTTTGGCATTGACTCCCAGAGGTAGACTGCTAGTTTTATAGCTCTAGGCTTTTGAAGAGTATTTTAGCTCATCTACCCCAGCATCTATTTGACCTTATATTTTTCAATTTACTTAAATTACCTTAAAAATAAAATTTTTTTTTTTTTAAAAAAGTTTATTACTTGAAATTTCATTTGTGCTTGCAATTGTGTGAAAATACTACACAATACCTTCAATTTTAGTAAGCATATTGCTTTTGCAGATTAATCAGCATTACATATGCTTTCACTTCAGTGAAATTAGATATAACAGTGATTTTTGTCAATGCTAACCCAAGTTCTTTTCTGTTTAATTTATTTTTAAATGTTTCTTGGGAGTGCTTGCCATTTCTGATATCCTCAGACACATCCAGCAGAGGAAAACACATAGGTCCTCCAATATTGCTCCTTCCAGATGGCATCAAGACCTTGTATCTGTGGCCATGACCAAAAATTGTATGGCTTGGATCAGTTTTGGATTAAGAAAGGACAAAAAAAAATATGGTTTTCTTGCAGTAATTAATATTTTCCCTTCTGCTAGATAGCTACAGCAATTGGCACAGGGTAGGTGGGCATATTTTTCAGATCCAGAGGCATCCAAACTGCTTGGTAAAGTCTGGGACAAATACAAAACCACTACAAAAGAGTATGAGGCAGAGAAAAAAAAATAGCCTAATACAAGAAGAAATACGGAGTAAGAAGGCCACCCCAGAATACAGAAGAAAATCCTTTCCATCAGCCTGAAAGCTCCTATTTTGTTTGGGTGGTTGTTCTGGGACAGCAACTGCTGATGCTGGAGGTGGCAGCAGGGAGGCATCTGGAATGATTAGCCTAATGGCATCGTCCATTGGCCCTGAACACAGCAAGGCAGTGGGTCAAGAAAACCCTATGAGATACCACCTTAGATGTGTCTGACACCAGAGACAGCAGAGGAGATTCACAGCAGGACTGTGAGACTTGGCAGTCCTCTAAATTCCACAATTAACCTCTGACCCATTCTGTAAATTTTGTAAGTCGATATGTTTATTACCCAAACACTGCCTATCTCAGCCCATTAAATGTTATTTAGCCAGGTTCTGTTTGGGTCTCCTATCATTTGTAGCACTGTGGTCATTCACCTGTGTCAGGTCCTCCTGTTAACCACTGCAGAATGTGGTGGTGACTTTAGGCATGGTTTGCTTAAAGTCACTGGTATCTTCCTTTCCATTGAAACTTGCCACTGGCTGTGTTCATGAAAATATAGCACAACTTCCAGGCTTTGTAGTGAAAACCAAATTGAAAACATTTTTAAAAAATCCCCTTGAAATAATTTTTCATTAATGTTAATATGCACTTGTGGACCCCTGTTCTTCAGCAACTCTGAAAGTGCACCTAAGTTCACTGCAGACACAGAAGTCAGTCCGTTACCTCTGAAACACCCAGCATTCTTTGGGCAGTAAAAAAATAAGTAAGAATAACATTGTAAAAAGTTGTCACTCTTCAGCATAGTTCAGAGAGGCCAATTCCATAGGGGTCTTTGTACAGTTATTTTTATGCATTCATTGCTCGTTGACCAGGATAATCAAATAGAATATTCCATTTGCTTCCTGCTGTTTAAGTGCCTAATTCAAAGCTAATTGAAGCCAATGGCAGATATTCATAGATTTTAATGGACCAGTCATAATCTTATCTCTACCCTTGTTGTGTAAGTTATTGTATTTATCCTGATTACTTTTATCTTTACATACACGCATGCATTTATGCATATTTATAGTTTTTACATGCATAATCATCATCTCTAAGTTGAAGTATTTGAAAGTAGTTATTAAATTAAAATATATTTCATGACAGGTATTTACATAGACTTATGACTACAATAATAGCCTATATATAGGTTCTAATATAGTATTACTTACTCTGATTTCCAGTATAACAGTTATCACTAGAAAAACACAGCTAAATGACAAGGTTTCTTTGTTACTTCAGCTACATGGGCAGAACTTAAGCTATTAATGTGATTATACTAACAGCCTATACATATTTATGCCCTAATGGCATAACTTTTCAGCTACTGTGAATAGAATATACTATGAACAAAAAGCTAAAGTACATGATATCCTTTACCTCATGGGAAAAAAATATATATATATATCTGAATAGTGTTACCTAGGGGAAAAAATGTCAAAAGCTATATAGTTGTTTTTCTATATATTAAAGTGTTTTAATTTAAAAACTGTTTTTCCTCCCATTTGTATCCACAGGTATTAATGTATTTCCATCTCCTGGTTCTAAGGCATCCAGCCTTTTAATTTTTCAGAATTTAATGAGTATTAGCAAATTGAGATAGAGATTTAAATCAATATCTTCTATTACGGTTGATGTCTCACAAGGAAGGATTCTAGAAGCACGAAGTGAAATAAGATAACCAATGATAGACACTAATATAATTCATATTCTCTCCTGTTTTCTCTGCTACCAATACTTTTGAGCATTCCTGAAGTCCTTATGGTGCTGCAAATTCTAATGTCACTTCTTGTGAATGTCTGAAACTTGTGTGAAAAATTATTCTGCCCTTCTACCTGTCTTAGTGGTTTCTTTTCCTATGCTTATCTTTTGAGAAACGTACATGCTATAAAAAGTTACTTACCCAATTTGTTGTGTTTTTATTGTCAAGAAGTTAATATTGAATGCCTGACACAAAGCAGTCAAAAGACAAATTCTAAAACAGTAGTAGTGTAGGCTCAGTGACACTCTACTTTCTCCTGTATTGAAGCATGGCACTGAAAAAAAAAAATGACGATTTTCTTAATGTAATATCTTTATATAGTACCATATATACTAATGGAAAGTCCATGTTCTCAGGTATAAGCAGCAGTGCAAGTTCTTCGTGACATGCTGTACAGCTGGGACAACACAACATTTCTGATTAATTCTGTTTTGTCATTGACTTCTGTTGGAGTAAAGACAGGTCAGTCCCAAGTGTTTGGAAAAATTTTGATTTTTTTTTTCCCCCTTCCATATAGTTAATTCAGCATATAATTACAATTCCAGATACACAATATTTGGATACTTAATAGTGTATTAAGCAAGTTACATTTAATGTTTTGATATAATTTAATCTTGCTATGTGTCAATATTTAGTGCTTAATTAATAGCATATTTACTTCTCTTCCATACGTTGGTGTGCCAATTATGAGCTTAAACACTCCTCTCCAGTTCAATACTCACGGTGGAAATTAAATATACTAAACTGAATTTGTCTTTGATGTAGCTCCATCAAATGAATTTACTTCAAGTATGTGTTTGATCTGCTATATAATGCTAATACAATTTGAAAGTAGTTTATAGATTGTAATTTCCTTCTGTGATTGTAATTGCTTCAATGGGTATTGCACATACCCAAGAAAGAGGGAAGTGCTTTAGCAGTGCTTTAGTCATAATCTCTACTTTGCTATACATGGATTATTTCAAGTTCATCACACATCAGGTACTATAAAAACTGAAATTTTACCTAAAGCACTATTTATTTTTTTTTTTTATGAAATGGATTAGTTAATAGGTTTAGCCAGTTATTTTTCATCATTTGATGAAGAATTTTGACAGATATACATTTAACTAAATTGTATTCTGTCTCATTTTCCCTTTCTCCATTAGTCTCTTGTAACATACAAAATAACTGGGTTATCTAAAGTCTGTAAATAATAAATATTTTATCCTTTTTGTTGTTGTTTTTTTTATTTTTTTTTCTTAAATTGGGATCATTGAACTTTACTTTTACAGACTTTTTTTTCTTCAGATTTTTTAGTTTTAATGAAATTCCACTGAATTTTCTTTCTCTTTATAAACATATATATTCATCCAGTAATATTAAAAGTGTATACTTTTAAAGTGGTAGATTTCAGTGAAGAAAAAATATGTCAGTGCTCTATAATTTTATATAAAATTATTTATTACTATATGCTATTATACCCGCTCATACATTACTGTTATATTACAATATTATATTATTCCATTGCATTACCCAGGGGTTTGAAGCTTCTTCGGGCAAAGTAATCATACTGCTAGCCACCCATTTCCCATTTCCACAGCACTACAACCTTATGCTGCTATTTCTCCATGGTAAGCCATAAGGTAAATTGTTTAGAAGAGGTAAGAGATAGAAGAGGCAATAGATCCATATCGTGGTCAAACACAACACTCTCCTTGTGCCATACGCAAGTGCCATGCCCTCAGCAACCTTCTGGGGAAGTGGGACTGGGAAGGAGGGTACTACATATACAGGGCTTTGTGCAATTCTGGGTCTTAACACATCTGCTTTGCTCAGGATATGTTTCTTAGGGAAGAATAAGCATTTCATTGCAGTCTAAGAACACCTTTAATGTCTGGTCTGTGCTCTCACTTCTTTTCTGTTCTTTCTCCACACACTTTATCAAGTACTCTGTGAGTCAGGGAACACAAGGGGAAAAAATCACACTCACCCACGCAACAAAATTATGGAGCAGATCACGACAGAGATCACGACTGTTCTGCAATGGAGCTGGCGCTTCAAAAATTGTGACTCTTCTGTTTCCCAGTGTTTCTGTTTCCCAACAGCTAACTGAACATTTCAGCAATTGTACTGAATCTTCAGACACAAGGAAAGTAATAACAGAGTAGAGTCAGAGAAAATCATTTACATAGCAGAAGAAAAATAAATAAATGGGATCTTCAGAAAGTGAAAAGAAATGATATATATACCAGCATGCCATTTAACAGGAAACGTTTACTTCATTTTATCTTGCAGCTTGATAAACATAAACTATATTATCAAGATAGAATTCAGTTGGACATAGAGTAAAGGGAATTCAAGTGAATCCCAAATGAAAGATAAGATCAAATTATTTTTGTCATACAATTTTTAAATGTCAGTACTTTAAATAAAATAATGTAATGACTTAAATAGCTCTTTCTATTAGGATTAGAGAAAGTTTGAACGTAGAAGAAGCAAAGGAAGATGTATAAACTAGGACAAGGGAAACATTGCCACAGTAGAACTATACTTTAGTTCTAAAATAATAATGGAAATGTTAGTGTAAAGGACTGAATTTACTCTCATTAAACTCAGAGCTAATGCTGCCTTTAGTAAGACAAAACTGAGTATAGAAGTGCATCCCACTTAAATCCACAGTGATTTCAGTTATTTCTGTTCATCTATGTGCTTTTTAAAATCTTTTGCATAAAGATACCACCCAGTTTTGTTGCCACAGGTTATCGGTCTGTCCCATTCAGTGTACTGCTGCTCCTCACCATCCTTGTTGCTGATAGAAAACAATCTTTATTTTGCATAACAGATGTCTGGTTCTGCTCTAGTTAAGAGGGAAATATTTTCTTCAGAAAAACAACATCCTTATTCACCAAGTCCCATATTTGTTTAATAAATGTTTCTTTTCTCTCTGCTGTCTTCCAGCCAATCTCCTTTGGAGACATGCAGAAAAAGCAACATTCGGTAAGAGCCCATCACCACAAATTAACACACCTCAAATGCTAAATATCAAGAATCAGGCATGCAGTTAATTGCTGACAGTTAATCCACAGAGGAAAATAACTCACAAAAGTTCAATCTAATCATGAATGTATTCAAGGAAATTATAATCTACTCATGATGATTCCATGTTGAGAAACAGACTCTGAGCTCACTGAGTGAATTATTCATTGTGAATTGTTTGTGAGTCCTACAACAGCCATATATTTTTCCTGGTATGCCACTGAAAGAAATGCATTTCCTTGCAAACACAAATGCAAATTGCAGATGCAATTGCAAAATTAGATAAGAATTACTTTGTCATTGTCACTGCACTTGATCACTGTGGCTTAAAAACAGACTGCTTTTCTACAGGCCAACATCAGAAAAAATACAGTAAAACTTTGGCCTATGGCTAAATGTTCATCTTCAATGAAAGACTGCCAGGATGGTCAGAAATGCGGCTCAAAACTATAGCTCTTAGTTCACCTATTAATCACAGAGAAATTAGATCAATGGATTTTCATTTCTCAGACCTTCCCAAAAGGTTTCCCTGTGATCAAAGATGTTCTACCTTACTTTATTATTTCCTCTCACACTTTGAACAGTCAACTTTATATTAAATTCCTGGAAAACTATCCATCAATATCAAGCCAAAAAGTAGACAGTACCTCTTTAGAAGACCCAGCAACATCTCTAAAGAAAAAAGGCTTGTTTTCAAAAAATTAGCATCTATTCTCGTGTTCTTAATTTCAGAGAAAGAAATCCCTTTGAACCAAAATTTTTCAAGAGTTGCAGTAGTTGCTGAATAAGTGGACAACATCAACCAAGAGTGTTCAGGGTATTTTGAATGCCTGCTCTCTGGCACTACTTTCTGTCAGGTAGGGATTTCTGTCGAGTGCAGTGTTGTTCCTTTAGTTAGGATGTAAAGGAGGGTTTCTAACCATCATCTCATATGTATCTTATATGAAAAAAATATATATATACGGCATGGTGAAGGAAATATCCTCTATTAATGATAGATAATATGCTACTGAAGTATAAATGCGATCTATATTTCTTCTGGTTTTGACTCAAAAAAAATACATTCAGGAGCAATAGAGAGTTCACAAAACATGCAGACAAGAAATACTCTTTCTCTAGTTGGTCTCAGTTCTTTTTCTTTTTCTTTTTTTTTTTTTCAGAGGTTAGACGGGGGTTAAGGCAGCACAGAAGAAGCTTTCAGACAAACATTTTAATGACTAGCCATTTCCACTAAGATTTAAATCGTCTTTCTTTATCCCAGAGGAAAAATAAACTAATGTCACTTTTATGGTGGAAGCTACTTTGGTTTCGGATTATTCAGAGACATCACTTGGGATCAAGATCTAGTCCAAGGTTCATTTCAAAATAAAATAAAATAAAATAGTATAAAATAACCATCAAAACCCCAAAAAAGTACAGTCACACTAACTGGTTGAATTCAAAGGCCTCAAAAACATACATATGAAACAATTTTTCATTACCCACTCCTGCCTGTTTATTAGCAACTTTTGAATATTAAAAAAAAAAAAAGAAACCTTCTAATATAATGTATGGTTTTCCCAAATTATTTCATTTCTACTGTCTATTTCAGCAAGAAATAAGGCACTGCCAGTCCATTTTTTTCTAAAACAACAATTTTAAATACAAATGTATAAAATATTCCTAAGTAATAAGGAATGAAAAACATCTATTTCATTATTTACCCCTCTACTTTCCTTTTCTATACTGTGCAGTAAAGCAGACTTGAGAAAGGGTACCTAGTCTTGAGGTTAATTATAAATAAATTAAGATTTTTGTTAAAAAAATAAAATGCTAAATGCTTTTTCACCTATGCATTATGAGAGACTTTCTAAACCTTTTCTCTGGATAAGTTTCTAGAAGGAAGTTTGGGAATTTTCTGGCATGCTTTTCCTGGCCCCTCACTAACTACATCTTACATAGATTGCTCAGCACAGCCACTGAGGACCTTTTCTGTCCCACTTACTCATATGAAGTATTTCTGTACCTTGCTCATGTGGAATAGTCGTACTGACTGTAACAGGCTGAATTGTCAGAACAATATTCAGAGTGAATAAGGGAGCAGGATTGGACCATTAGTGCTTTCCCATCGGGCTGACACAACAGTATATGCTTAAATCTAAGAATGTAATCTTGATATTCCTACTATGAAATTTTTTAAGTTACTGAGATATGCCTTCCCAGGGAACTTGGCTTTCCAGAATAGCTTTTCTCTTCTTCTTAGGATAAATTTAAATGGTCCAAACCTGGCTTGGGACAGTGTGATTGGATGCCAAAGAGCAATCCTAAACAGAGAAAAAGCTGGAAACAGCCTGAGGTACCTTAAACAGTATCCATAAGCCAATTGCCATTGTTAAATAACAGGAGATAGACATAGACACAGCAAGGATGTTGTCTCATTCTTCTTTGGCTTCAGCATGCTCTATACAGGAGAAAGGGGTGCTTGTCTCCCCAGGGATAGGGAGTGGAGTGCTGTAACTAGGATTCTGGAAGTGGGAACTGTTCTTGTGGCTAGTCCAATTGATATAATATGTTTAATATTACATATATTTTTTCTAGTATATTATAAATTTACAGCGTGATATACGTGATACAATACAATATCAAATATAACATAAACTTAATATTTTATAATAAAATAAATAAAATATATAAACATGTAAGTACATAAAATCCTAGCAATAAATGAAACTCTGGCCTGAATCTCTTCTAGCCTTTTATGTAAAAGATTCAGTATTAAGAGAATTTACATTAAATGCATGAAGTATTTTGAGACAGCAAAAGTAAGCAAATCCCACCATGTTAAAACTAAGACAAAAGTGTTCATGGCCCTCTACTGAAGGAATAATTTTAATTTCAAGAAGTATACCATGCCCCCTCTGAAAATTTTCTCCAGAATGTTCAAAAGCATAATTGCATGATTTTTTTTTTTTCACAAACTTGCTTTGTTCAAGATGATCAGTAAATGAAGCAAAAAACTAAGAAAAGAGGAAGATTACATTTCTGTGATTAAGCTATTAAAGAGACCAAGACAAGCTACAAAAATTAGACCTCTGATGAGATGTGTCACTCTGGAAATACTCAAGGCTGAAAAAAAACATTAATTCTGTGCTTCATTTTAACCTGTTTAGTATTGAACATTTCACTATTCTTTTTTTTTTTTCCCCACAAAATGTCTGATTCTTTCACCTTATTTTCAGTCTGAATAGAGTTAAATGTCCTTTGTGTTTTCATTTTTTAATTAATTTTCCATTCTGCTTAACAAAGTAATCTATATACTTAGAAATTTGAATTAATAATGTTTTCTCTCAATGGCTTTACCTGCCAGTTACTGCACTACCTATCATCTCTCATTCAACTGGTTGAATAAGCTAATTACTTCATTTGTTTTATGTAGGTGCTGTAATTCCTTTTGTCATCTTTTCATTTATAAAAATATGAATTTGATTATTTCACCATGTTCCAGTCTTTTTTATAAATATATTTTATTCAAAATACTTACCTAAACTATACTTACATAGGGATCAAAACCAGCTTTATCCTTTTAGGCTAATATTGATAGGCCATATTTTAACATAGACAAGTTGTGTCTTTCAGGTAATTTGAGGAATCTTTCTATAAAAAAGTGCAATTTCATTTGTGGCTGGAAAATATAAAAAAGTAAAAGTGAGCTGAACTTATCTATAGTGTTTTGTTGCTCTTTTTGGTGAGTATTAATCTAGCAGGATAAATAATGAAACAGTGATAAAACTGCCTCATAATACTGTTTAGTGGATACAACCCACATGTGATTAAATAGTAACATTAAACTCCTGGGCTCATGTCCTGATTTGTAATTATTGGTAATCCAGTAAAAACTATCTGTTACCTAGAACTAAAATTGAAGCAAAGACTTTTGTCTTCTGCTGCTTCATGATGTGATGAGTCTCTTCCTAAATATGAAAAAATTATAAGTTATTTCTTATATGTTTATTTTACAATGAATGCATTAGTACAGTCATTGATCTTTTCATATTGGAGAATTTTAAATTAAGGTCATTCTTATAATGTTTGATGCATAATGAGATAATTGATAAAGGTGGTTAAAGGTTATAAAATTGCAGATGAATTAGGTTGTACTTAACAAGGAAAAAATGTCTCAAAAGGTTATAATGAATTTGTCAGAAACATAGCTAAACCGTGCATCTTGCTTCTTAGTGCTTTGAAACCTTTACTTGCAACAAGAAGGTAAAGAAAAAGCAAGAAGGCCACTGATGGTAAAATTCTTTAATTTATACTGCCTTTACACACAATCTTTTCACTGTAGGCATTTAAGTAGTTCCATTAACTTTCTCGAGATAGCTCTCTCAGAAATTGTACTGAAAAATAATACAAGAGCAAGAAAAAGATCTGACTAAATGGTCTGCTATGGGGGAATCTGAAAAGATTCTGAATTAATACATAATTACAATCAAAAATGTAAAAAGAAACTTTTGCATACAACAAAGATAACAATATCACTTTATTTCATCCAAAACTGTTGCTATTAAACATTATTAAAACTAGTACAGCTAATCAGCACCAAATTTGCATTAGAATACCTGCATTAATTCTTGATTTAATGTTATTCCAAATTTTATTATTACAGTTTGGCATCAATGGAACTTGCAATACACACACAGTCTTATGAAGTTTCTTTCAAGGCTTATTTGTCTATAAATTCAAATGGGGCTTACGTAAACAAGGTTATCATTTTGGGGAAGAATGGAACTGAAAACAAAATACCTTGCTTTTGCTGCTTTCAAATATATTTAAACAGTGAACTGAATTGTCTAAATAAGACTTAAGTAAGAAAAGAATAATAAAAGATATTGTATACTTTATAAAGTCAAGATATAGGGCTACTTTGTGCCGCTCTGATACTGCAAAATGACCGCAGACTTCTCTAAGCAATTAAGGGAAAATAACAAGGTGCTGTTATGCTCATTCAGGTCTCAGCAGCTGGGTAACCTGGATAATGCAGCAGCGCCTGGTAGATACCAATACAAAGTCATTTTGTCTTCTTCATTATGTACTAAATATGTCTAATCTACATAAAACTGGAAATACAAATAGATATATATTGTTCAGCAACAAAAAGCAAAGCTGGATTTTTCTGTAAATCAAGGAAGTGCTGAATCTATTTCTCTCTCTCTCACACACACACATGCACCATATTGTCATTGGGGACAAAAGGGAACAGTGTATTAAACGTCCCAGTTGTGTTGTTGAAAATGCATTTTGACACTTTATTTTAAAGTTCTTTGCAGAAACTACCCTTATTTCAGCCAGGTACTGAGGACTTTGAAAAATCTGACTAATTCAAGGAAACACACAAAAATGCTAGTTCTGTTATAGATCTATATCATAATAAAGATCAAATTGTCCGAGTCTTCTATCTAGTTTCTCTCTGTAATTGCAAAGGGTTCTTGAGCTCCCTCTTCCCACAATTACATTTGTTTTCTGTCATGCAATGACATTTTAAAAATTCTGTTCAGTAAAATATTTCTAGCTCCATTACAATAAATTTAGCCTGGTGTCACACCAACACGATTAATATTAACAAATGCCACAGCGGTTGCTGACTGCCTGTTGATTAGCTTCAAGTTGCCAATGGGGAATCTGCTTGACTTTTTGTCTCCTTCAGAGTTATATATCCCTGCTTTGTGAAAATAAAACTGACATAAAGATATAGGAAATAAAGATTTTGCAGTTAATCTGCTAAGTCTTGTCTCATTCCAGCTATCAGACAAGCAGTTTGCTTTTTACCTGCCATTGATATGTTTGACATCTGTCACAGAACTGCAGTGGCCTTTTTCCTTTTCTTCCAATAAAATCACCATCCTGAGGATGCACTGCTGGCACTCAGGCTGTTATCTCGAAGACCCACAGAATTTTTCAAAGATCTCTTAGGCTGCTCTTTTTTTTTCTTACAAGCTGTTCCTATCAGAAACATACTTCTAACCATGAGGCAAAGATGAAGAGCTATGGGAAATACCCCAAATATACACAACAAACCACCTGACAAAATCTGGTGGTAGGAGTAAAAACCAAGAATAATGTGACAGTGCCTGAGCACCTGCTGTGTGGTTAAGTGACAAGGATCACACTCACTCCCTTCCATCATTTTCTTCATCTGACACTTCTTTGGAGAAACCAGATGCTCACATTAGAAAAAAAAGATCTTTTATTAATAATTGAGAAAATGTGTGCCTACTGGTCTGAGTTTATATTCCTTTAGTTTCCCCCTTCACACTGTTTATATGCTGAAGTTAATCGATTTCTAACCTTTCTTCCAATTAAATCAGTTTATTGGAAGTACCCCACAGATAAAGATACCTGAAACAAAAACAAAAACAAACAAACAACAACAACAACAACAAACAGGCTATTTAGGAAGCCAAGCACTTATCTTACAAAATGTTTATGTGAGTGAAATATAACTGGAAGTAATTTACTACACAGAGTTCAGAGAAGTGCCTGCAAAGGGCATTGTACTCTGTGGTTGCACATGCAACCGAGCAAATACCCGCTACAGGCTGCAGAGGAGCAGAGGAGGCCTTGGATATCCATATCTTCCCTGTTTATCCGACACTACTTCCATTTATATTTTCTGACCATAGAACATCTTTCTTGGAAGGGCCTTGCACTGTGCTGGCTGTCCATGAAAGTTGTCAAGCTCTGTCACTCTGGGAGCAGATTGGAGTTTCTTAGTCATTATCTTTCCATGTGTTGTGGGTCACATTCAGAAGATTGTTTCCGAAATTTCTATATTTATAGATTATCACTCAACATGAAACTTTAAAATTTATATTCCTGTTTATAAATAAAGTTTATAACTTTTGACTGCATAGTTGCCATAAAAGTCAATTAAAAATATATCTGATCTGAATAATGCAACTTTACCTCAGCAAACACTTTATATATATATATATATATATATATATATGATATGACTATTCAGGTATTCTATTGTTTTATCCTAATCAAAAGAAAGGTAGAGCTTTAATTTTTTTAATGAGATAAAGCTTAGCAGGGAAAAGGAATAAAATGAATAAAGCAACAGACCTGAATTAAAAATGAAAAGAAATCTCTTTTCTCTTAAACCTAAACCCTCTGGAGGCACAAAAAATTTTTCATTCCACCCTTGTTAAACTAAGAGATATCTGGCAAAATATGAATGTTTCATAAAGGAATTTAGGCCTTTAATAGCAAATGAAAAAGTAAAGGTGTTCGATTTTGAAGGAAGAAGTAAGAAACAAATTTCTCTTTTATGTCTGCATTTGAATCTGTCCAACAATGTTTAAAATGTTTTTAGTTGTTCTGACTGTGTCCAGGCTCACAAAACACAGATGGACAGCAAGCTCCAATACTGCAATACAATCTAGAGGCAGCATAATTAAAAAAAAAAGTTATTATCTTGCTGTAGGACTTCAGACAGTAAACACATGTTCAGCATATATGAGACCTATATGAAGAACAGATCTCACATCTACCTCATAATGGCAATTCTTACCATGTAAGTGACATACATCTATAGACTGAGAAATGTCAAAGAGAATAAAAGTCACAGATAACTTCACGTATCACTGATATTTTACACTAGCACAAATTATCCTCTACAGTGGTCCTCTACATGGAAGTCTTTTGCTTTGCAAACACATTACATTTCTTCTTTCCCTGTTCAAATCTGTTTTCCCTCTTGCCTGGAAGTTCAAAGCGTGGTACAAGCTGCCTTGACTGGGAAAGCCAAGTACTTTCCAATCTCCTCTGAGCACTGCAGTTCTGTGCCTCTCCACTCTTTACTGTCACTTTCACATTTTTTTCCTCCTTCCCAGCTGTCATAAAAGATGAGATTGAAAGCACTAAGGGACACTATGTGCAGCATGCTTCTTCCAGCCCCAAACAACTCAGCAGGGTTTTACAGGATGATTTGCACAGTCATCTTCCAAAACCCAGGAAGCTGAAAGTCTTTGTTTTATTGAAGTGTACAAACACTGAGACAAAAAAAAAAAAAAAAAAATAGATAAAAAATGCACCATGTCCTATAAAAAAAGAGGAAAGAAGGAAAGAAAAACACAATGCTGAAGAGATTCTTCATCATGACCAGCATCACTGTTCTCAGTCCTTACAACGCCTGCCACCGCATGCCAAAACTTAACAGGGAATAAAAAAAAAAAAAAATCCTAAACAAACACCCAGGTAAAACATTTTGAAAGTACAAAAAAGGATTGTTAAAGTTTTAAAACAAGCAAAATACAGTAAATTGGTAAGAGTCCTAGGTAGACTGCATGTTGTGAAATATGCAGTTCTTTGCAAATACCATTTTCATAAAACTCATTAGCAAAACACAGTTATGAAATGTAACACTGAAGGTTCCTGCTGCTAGGGATGAATATGATGTCAACAGAAACTATACTTACTGGTGTAGCATATAACTTGGCTCTTAATGATTTTTTTTCTTCACAATTACCAGGTTCTGTGACACAATGTGTTGTATTTTCGGTGCATATAATTTCTTCTGAATATCCAAGCACACGTGTCAGTGTGGGAAGCAATCTCCTACTGAGACTGTGGGTGATATTCTGTCTTCATTTACTCCCAGTCATTCCCACTGGCACTGAAAAGATCTAAATGGAAGAAGAATACATTCTTTTTGCATTTAAGACTTCTTTTATTTCAATTATTTTTATTGCTGTATGGTTAATCATATATTTATTGGTTACCAGAGATAGAGTGCAGGAACACAATAAGATCTATCTGTAGTACAGGCTATATAATTACCATTTGTAATAACACATTTATTCATTATCTGCAATAAAATTAACTTATGTGCCTATAGTCACTGGGGCAAATTGAAGTGCTTGACTTTCAGGTGCCCATTCCTGCCAAATGTCCGTAGGCTACTCTTGACAGATTCCTGGTTCCTGGGGCCATAGAGCAGAGGTCACCTTATCTTTTACTTCCTCGCTGACACAGCACTGGCTCTTGCCCTGTCTGACACTAGGTGACAACAAGAATGCAGAGGTACCCTCAGTATATGACAGAGGCTCTTCCTCTCACAGCACAGGGCACTCTAGAATCTGAAAAGGTTTACCATGAACTGGGACATGATCTTTTCTAGCTACGCCTTTGTGATTTGACCTGACAGCTGGTCAGAGACTGGGCAATCCTCAGCCCTCAGAGGATCCTCTACATCAGTACAGAATAACTGTGGTCCCTGAATAAACTGCAACCCTAGACATCCTGGAGGCAGTTTTCTGCTTAGTTTGTGTTAAAACACACACACAAACTCAGTTTTATCTCAGTCGAGCTTTGTTTTTTTTTCTGAGAGTGTCTGAGATAGAGGGTCCCTGGAGCATGTGGGGATCCATTCCCCAATGTCCTCTTTCTCCAAGGCCAATGTGCAGTTTGTCTTGTTGGGATACAACATGGACACACAGTTCAGGTAGTTTCAGTGCCTCTCACAGGATAAAATTTCCAATTTGCTCTCCTCATACTATCCTGACAGAATAGGAGGTATAGATATACTATGAAAACAAAGTTCTTGTAATCAGCTATTATGGAAGCCAATAGCTAAACTCTATTATCTAAATATAACCAAAATTTCATACTGTATATGCATGCACATCTCTGTTATAATAAGTCTTACAGTATGCTGGTCCTCCTGGAATCTTTTTGGGGGATGATAATCCTAAACCTGAACCAGATGGTAAAAGTGAAGACCAGAGCCTTTTCATCTTACTCCACTGGACGCATTTATTCTCAAAGCATTTCAGTATGCTGAATGCTTCTGGCACCTGACCAAGACCTCTTCTTCATTCCTGCACTGTCATTCAGAGCCATTCCTCCACAGGCAGCTGGGATATCCCTGATTTACTTCGGTGGCACTAAGATGGGAATTTGTCCTATTCATTTTGTGAATTTGTATCCTGTGGTCACACAAACTAAATAGCATGTTGTTTCTAGTGCCCTGTGCACTGATTCCCTTCAGGAGTCAAGATGTGATACGTCAACTCTTTCTGCCTATTACCTGTATATTACTTATCTCTTAATGACCTTTCAGAAGAGTGGAACATATAAAGTTTCTTTATCAAATTGTTACAATATTTGAGTAGTTTCTGTGTGAACAGCATGAGGATCCTTTGAGCATGTGGACCTTCTTTTTGAGTGAATTTAATCAATGCTACCTCTTCTATTAAATAGTTTTTTTGATTAAATGCAAGATACTGAAATCTTTTTTTTTTTTTCTTTATCTTGGCAAATATATCCTCTTCCTAAAATATATTTTCAAGATATTGAATCACAAAAAGTCATAGTGTGTTTCAAGGAAAAGAAACAGCGTGTATCTACATATAAAACTGTATGTTATATTCTTTGATATTAGGATTTTGATGCAATATAAAGATTAGATACAAATATGAAAATTCTGAGTAAAATAATAATAATAATAATAATAATAATAATAATAATAATAATAAAGGTGATACAAGCACTATATGCAATGCCTATGAAGTTAACTAGATGAAATTCCATCTTTCTTCTTTTTTGATAGGATAGTTTGTGAGAAGACTAGTACCTAAATCAGTAATATCTAATCAAACCACTTTTCACCTCACATCCCATCTCTGATTGTCTGTGATGTACAGAAAATTAAGAGGAAGGAGATTACACACACAGATATTGGAATTTAAATAGTCAAATGGAGGAAGTCTCTTTTTGAAAAATGCAAACCAAAACACAGACTTCCACAAAATTTCACACAAGAATTTGGTGACTAAACAGAAAACCCTTTAAGCATTTCCTCATTATCAACATGTGCATTTGAGAGGACATAATATTTCCTTTTTTTGTGACATGAAAAATGCTGCAAATCTGTAGCAGACCATTGGTCAGTCAGATCAGAAGAGAAAACAGAGCTAAAAATAAATTCATAAGCAGGCATGAACATTTGGCCACTTTCAAAAAAAGAATAAAAACACTTGTGATTCAAAATTAGATTTCCATGGAGAGTTTCCTCAGTTACATAATTCATGACTGAACTCTTTTGAAAACTTTTCACTTGACAAAACGTGAATAGTCTATCTTCTGAACCATGCTTTTGAAATGCTGAAGTATACGGTATGGCAAATATTCTCAGTGCATTCTCCTTGGGGAAGAGGGAACCATGGGCTCCGTTCTGCCCCTACTGAAACTAGCAGGAGTTTTGCCCTGGACTTCAATGGAAGGAATCGAAGATTTCATATCTTTAAAGAGGGAAGAGTATAAAAGTGGACACCACACAATACACAGATGTACTAGAAAGTAATTACGTATTGTAAAGAGAGAAATACAGGCCACTGTTCTTCTCATGTAATTTCCCATTCCGTTTCATATCTCAGCATCTCCCACTTTGTTCCTGCATAATGAGTTGATGAAGCTTAAGTTGCCTTCATCACTTTGTGAGCTGCCATTCCTCCTAAGATGTATTATGTATACAAATTATTATACTTAAGAAAACTTTTGTTCTGAAAAAAACTCATCAAAAGAAAATACTTTTCAAATGAAATAATTAGTGATGCTATTTGATGTAAGAGAAAATACAACTCTGCTTTGGTGTAGCCATTGCCATCTCTTTAATGTCTAAGGCCTTTTATACACGTGGGTTTGGAAAAATTTGGCTTTTAGAACTTGTGAAGTAAGTTCTTAAGCTTCATTTTGAAGTCTCCTCATCAATTTAACAGTTTTTTTCAAGCAAAATAATTGATGAATTTGCCTTTTTCTTAAGATTTCAACTATCAGAAAAACTTTGCATTATGACCAGGTCTGAAAGCAATGAAGTAAAAGTAAAGGAATAATTTCTGCATGAGTTTAATGGATAGATGACTTACTACTTGGGACCTGAGTGGACAAGCTGGGGGGAGGGGGAGTGTTCTCATTTTTTTTCTCAATAGCACAAATTACCAAAAGACCTAGTGCACCCCACAAAAGATTAGAATTTTACTCTGCATCATAAATCTGAATCAGAATGATCCAAACCCAACCCAGGTGATGTACACCAAGGGACTACAGACTGGAGACAAATGATGAGTTTTGTAACCAGACTAATAAGCAAACTATCAGGCCAGACTAAAATTAATATAATTAATATTGCCCTTATTTTATCTTATTTTTACAACAGTCAGGTTGGTTTTCAGTTATTGTACTTATACAGAAACCTGGTTGGACAGACAACTTAAATTTTGATAGTCAGCTCAACTACTGTTTTCTCTACATCAGTTTGAAGTACTCTGTAATTCAGTGAAGGTGACTTGTGAAGATACAAAAATTGAATAGTATTTTCTGATATTGATTTCCAAGGATATAAAAGCACATTATATATTTAAGATGTTTGAGCAAGGAAAAACTATTAAACTTTGGAATAGTTTAATAAAGGAGTATGCTTATTGTCTTAATGTATTCAGCAGTTTCCAAAGTGCTCATGCTTTTGGAGAATCAAAGCAAGAACATTAAAGTTTCTCATGAAGTTCTCAGCACTGCAAGAACTGCGTCTTCACTTGAGATGTTAAAACTGTCACCTTTCAGGTGTCTTTTTTTTTTTTTTTAGCTTCATTTTCACAAGGGAACTCAAACATTCAATCCCACGTTCCCTTGCAGCAAAGCACTTACACACCCTGTTGCTTTGTGATGACTGTGTTGTCAAAATAAATGACTACAACACTGTGAATGTATTTCAAACACAGAATAAATTCATTGTGTATGGCTAGTGTCACAGCAATGTGAAATCTTCATGGGAAATATGTGGAAGAAGCAGGAGCGTATGTATAGCTGTTTCCTGGTTAGGCAAGACATCATTTTAAGTCAGTTAAATTTTGATCAAGAACATTTTTGTTAAAGTGCAGTTAAGAGTAATGAATCTGAACACACCTTGTACATTCTTACAGCTCAGCTGATGTATTCAGGAACACACTGGACTGCACTGAGTTGCCATGCAGTGGTAGAGGTTTGCTCTCTGCACAAATGCCCAGTGTTTGCACAGTCAGGAAAATACTGTAGAACCAACAATCAAATGTTTGTTAACATTTTCAATACACTCTTGGAATTAATTAAAAATTCAGATAAATAACATCATCAGTAGTATGGATCAGCATACTAACTGCCCCATTTCTGTACCCCAAGAAGACAATGTGTCCCTTTGATAGAAAAATAAGCATATGCTGCTGTATTCAGTCATCCACCAGTCACTTGGTGACAACAGCTACATGCTTACTCATTTAACTTTCACTTTTACTTAGATTTTACTTGACTTTGCAGTGATTTTCAAGGCAGCTGAGTTTAATGTCTCTTAAGTGCCTTTTTGCTTGCTGATTTGATAGTTCAGATAGATTTAGTCATCCTTTCTATACCTCCACTGGTAACTTTGCCCTTGGTAGTTAGATTTGAGATTTTCTTGAATGTACGACTGGGGTTTTTTGCTACTACTGAACTTCTGAATCCTGCTTCTGTCTCAGACTAGTCAAAATAATAGATTTAAGTTCCAAATTGATGACTCAATTGTCAGGCAAGCCAACTAAAGCAAATCATATAGCTGTTATGTCTTCCAATTCTATAGTGGATTTGGAAGTTCTTTCTCCTTCCTCATTAGTTGCTGTTGTTGAAATAAATTGGCTGTGATCATTATTAAGATTTACCATCGGCTCTAGGCAATTGCATATTTTTTTTTTCATGAATCAGTAGTAAAACCAAGATCTTTCAATACCAAACTTCAGTTCTCTTGAATACTTTTCATACCTTTAGTCCTTTCCAGTTAAATTACTCTAATATCCTGTCTTCTAATTCAAAATGAATAATTGTTGACCTCCAGCTGGTGCAGTTTTACTAATATCACGATGAAACAAATAAACCCACATTCTTTCAGGAGGAATCATGTAATTAATATTATATTATATCAGGGAAGGAACAAGAAGAATACTTCATACAGATTTTCTGGCAAGTACTCTTACCTAAACATATGCTAAGCAAAAAAAAAATGCAATTATAAACAAATCTTTCTTTCAGCATAGAAAGCAGATGAAACATATAGGCAGGCCAGATCAAACTTTCAAAAGTGAGTAGTATATCTATCACTTAACTCATCAGAAAATCTTTTCCTACTTGAAAATTCAGCCCAGATTTTCACCACGTAAGTCCACTTTCACACTAAAATAATGCTACTGAAGACAGTAGCATTGTATCAGTACAAAGCTCAAGCAGTAAACTGTAGCCAATATTGGGCTCTTGTGTTTCACAGAAAGGTGGAAAAACTCTGCCTGTGATGCAGGTCACAATCTTGTCAGTATTACAACTGCTTAAGCAGGAGGCTTCAACCAGTCAGAACTACAATTACATACATGACTGGCTGCTGGAAGAGGCAGCTGTCTTTGGATACGTAAGCAAGAATAAAGTAGGCACTGCAGATGTTATCCAATCGTAACCTCCACACATGGGGCCACATCACTGCTGAAGAAAGCAGCAGCAACTCTGTCGAAGTCATTTCAAAGACTTTTTTTTTTAAAGGGTGTTACCCACACTGTGCAAATCTATATTTAAAAAATTACACATGTAGAGTGTGAGAATGAAGCTAATTAAAGACCTGAAATCTACAACTGTATGGAATTAAAGATGACATTCATTTAAAAACACTTGAAGAAAACTTCTGAAACTTAATAGCTTGAAAGGGCTTAGTACAAGAGACAGGGCAGGTGAAAAACCAACACCTACTTGTTCCTTCATATGTGTTTAGCATCTGTTAATATGTGAACTTGAAATAGATGTCATTTTCATTTCTGGAATAATTTTAAAATTCAGAACACTCTATGAAAAGTTGAGATTTTAAAAGTATTTAGATTCTAAATAATCCCCACACTCTCACATACAGAGGGAGCAGTAGGTGATGTCTCCCAAATAAGCTTCCTCATACACAGAATAATTCAGCTGCTCCCGGTGTCCAACTTCTCTTCTTGGAAGAGTTGCTGCAACACATGGGAAGCAAAAGGAAATCAGAATTTGATAA
Source organism: Cygnus atratus (assembly GCF_013377495.2). Lineage (NCBI taxonomy): Eukaryota > Metazoa > Chordata > Aves > Anseriformes > Anatidae > Cygnus > Cygnus atratus. The sequence continues at coordinate 22,950,602 of NC_066370.1, read as the reverse complement.
GGCCACAACTTGCTGTATGTCTTCTTTGGAACTTGCAAATATAACTCAGATTTTCTTTTGACTTTCAAGAAGCTATCTGAAAAATCTTTTCTCTAAAACCATCAGTTATTAAAAGGTCAAGAAAATGTAGCAGTCCTAGAGGGAAAGATCAATTAGGAATGCGTGCTGGTTAGGTGATTAAGTTTTAAAAGCTGTTCATGGTAAAATAATATCTTTGAGATAATGTATGCTATAGCACCCACCAAACTGTTTTAATTCTGTAGTGGCTCCATGAACTTTTCAAAAGGTTCTTGAAGGAAAAAAGAGTTAAACCCTTTGAAATGAAATAAATTAAAAATCTAATGAAGAAATTAAAATGTAAGAAACCCAGTTTCTTTTACCAGGCTCTCATCAATATTTTCATTCTAGACATTATGTTAATACAAGGATAATGCTCTTTGGAATGTCCCAACTTTAATTTCTTCTCACATGCTTTCAGGAGTCCCTGCTATCAGGGCACATGGATCAGTCCTTACTAAGGCCTCAGTTTACCAAGATGATTACACATATGCCAAAACTGATTAATCCATTCACTCAATAGATGCTCATATTTTTGAGGAACTGAGAATCTATGTTTTAAGTTAAAACAAAACAAAACAACAAAACACACAAAACAATGACAAAAACAACATCAAACAAACAGACCCCTCTGGGCCTTTATTTCCCTTCTTGGATAAAACTGTATTCATGGGCCGGATTTCAACCCTGCTGACATCAGAATTCCCAGTAGTAGCAACAGGCTTTGTATCTAGACCCTAATCCTTCTAATTACAAGCCCTAGGTAGGAAAAAGAACAGGAGATTATAGAAACAGGACAGTAAGTAATTTCATTCTCTTACCAGTAAAAGCCTATTTTTTCCCTCTAGTTGCTGCATTACGCTGTAATATTTTCTTGTTTCTCTCTAAAATCTCTTTGTGCTTTAACAACTGAGAATATAGATGGAGGAAATCAAGGCAAAAGTAGAGTTTCTGCTGATATTTGATGGAGTAAACAATCTATTCTAAACTCCTCTTAACAGACAGCTCCTCTGAGATGTACTTGGCAGACGCTTCTCAATCCAGATAAAATATATCCCATTATCTTCTATTCATGTGGTAGTCACTCAGCTCCTCAAAGATTCATATCACTTCTCTTTTGGAAATATCTTACTCTATAGGGAAACGGCTTTCCTCAAAGAAGCGGGTACAGAAGAAGAACTCTAACAAAAGGATTAGAGAATTGACTCAAGGGGAATTAATACCTTCAAGACCTGAGTGAAGAGTGTGTCAGCTTCTCTGAATCAAAAACTGAGGATCTTATGCAAAGATTTATTAAAGTTCCACCTTATGTTTTATGATTCTACTTCTTATTCTGATATGACAAAAAATGTTATAATGTCAGGAAGACTAGGACACCTGAGTAAACTATATGGATAAAATATGTTTAGTGTGCGATGGCTGAATAGAAATATTTTTTAAAAAGAAGAAAGTATGTTGCAATTTGAGCTTAAATTGCAACTGGGACCAATCAAAAATTAGTTGAAAGTGTAGGCAAAACTTGTTTCTAGTGGCATATCTGTCGAAGAAGTTGATCTGTTCACCATTACTGTTTCCAGAAGGGTATTTTCTATTCATTTTTATTTTATTTTAAAAAGTCCTAACATCGGTGATAGAAATTACAACTGAAGTACCAGTGGCAAAAATGGCAGATTATTGACAGTTCTCAAGACTGAGATCTATCTAATCCATATGATCTTCTTTCTAAGTTTCTAAATCAACTCTGACCCCAGGAAATATGAGAGCAATTTGCTAGTTGTACTGCTTTCAGAGGAATTTTATGTTCAAGGTTAAGCAAATTACTTATTGAGAACTGGGATATTTTCCAGAACCATTTGCTATAGTACTTAAAATTAGGCATCTGCATTAGGTTACCTACTGGATGTATCTCTTGCAAATGTCCAAATGCAGTCCTAGTTGATGCAAAATGGATTATAGATGCCTATCTTAGATATCTAATACTGAAAGCTTGTCCTTGGGGAACTCAGACAAGCATAAAGTCATATTAATAGCTTTCTATCATCTTTTAGAGATGAAAACTCGACAAGCATTCCCAGGAAAAGAGGTCCTGAAGCATTCAAGAAACACTTTAAAACCAAGAGTAGGAATGATAGGTTAGTCTCACAATTATCTGTCAGCTCTCTAGGGGATATTCTGTCTCCTGCTTTTCAAATCCATAAAAGATAAAGAATTGTAAATGGAAGACCAATAACCAGCTTTTCTTCCTTGGACTGTGTAAATTAAAAGTAACTCCAGTTCACTAACCTCTTCTAAAAATGATAATGGGATTTTTCAATTTATCTGTATAATTAAAATTAAGGCATTGCTCATTATAACTGATATCTAATGCACGCATATATATATACAAAGCTTTGGTTAGTCTTGTGATGCTACATATGACAAAAGTTTAATTCAAACTAGAACTCTTGTTACGTTATTGAGTCCCAAAATATTAAACTGTATCTACCATAATTTAATTAGTCTTTTAACCTCTGTGTCAAAACAGGTGCTTCTCTCTTGAAGTTCATCAAGCTGTGCAAATTATAAAGTTTTTCACATTTTAATATTAAAGCATTCATTTTAGAAAATGGAACACCTGTTATTTTACGTGTGTAAAACTTCAGGAATAATTACCTTTCAGGAGTGGACACCACTTTTGATTGGGACTGTCAGAATTGCCCGTATAGCCCTCTTGCTATAATGGATGCAATATTCATACCCTAATTTCCATAAAAATAGATTTTACAGAGTAACTGTTCTGGGATTTGTTAGATTTTCCTGCAAAGCATTATAATTATCTCATACATCAACCATAACTAGTGCTTATTATAAATGCCAGTTGCAATCATTTCCTGATTTTGTTGATGTTCTAAGAATATTGGAGTTTTACTTCAGTACTTCAGTTTACTCAGGAAAAAAAAAAAAAAAAAAAAAACAGCTCATTGCATACTGTGTGTTTATTACATTGTATTCAAATTAATTATAAACTTCAAACTTTTCATTTGCAGCTATGTTAGTGGTTTACAATAAATATATGCCCTTATTTTCCAAATATACATGTGTAAATAAGTATTTGTTCTGCATACCCAGTTTCTAATGAAGATGTTATCTTGTAGTTTGCATGGACTCAAGTGTGTCAGTTGCAGTGGGCTTTCCATTTAGAACATCACCTTCCCTTTACCCACTGCACCTTCTACTCGTACAGATCTAGTGCCAGTACCTTTTGATATCAAGTGAGACTCTTAGGTTCCTATAAAGGATTTCTGTCAGTGAATGCCTCTCTCAAAAACTGGATTGTTTCTCTTGGGCTAGGAGCTTTCTTCACGTCACAAATATTCAGAAATCCTCTAATAACTGGAATCCCTTTTTTGAGTTATATACTCCAATTTTCACTTTTTGGGTGAGGGTGTTAAGTCCAGAATGACTTCATTATATTTTAGAGAGCTTTTCATATCAGTAATCTGGAAATTATACTTTGACTGCTTTGATACATGGTTCTGTCGTGCACACTTAGCTTAGGTATGTGTGCTTGCAAGGGTCTCCTTGCCTGTAGTCCTACTAGCCCGATAAAATGATGGATATTCCTGCAGAGCCTTACTGCATATTCTTTGATCTTAGCTATTTTTCTACCTTGCTAGATTCTGTCCATGAAATGAAAGCACACTTTCTTGGCCCGGGATCACCTTCTAGTCAAATAGTTGCTCATAAGTGGAGTTACTGATCAGACTCTGAATGTGTGAACACTAGTTCAGGATTGAAAGTTTAGGCTTGTCAGTTATTTGTTCCACTAAACATAATATTTACAGAAGGCTACTAGCTCACCAAATGAGCTAAGTTTAACTTAACCTCATAGATTTAAAGCTGATCTTTATTTTTTTATGTTTTCATTTCAGTAACGACATACATTTTCAAATATTCCAAAAATTTACTAAAAAAACAAACAAATAAACAAAAACAAAACCCTATATATTAGGGCATCTGGACCAAAACATAAAAATTTAAAAATCATCTTGTGTAGCTTAACCTTAAGACTGCTGCTCTGAGTTTTTAGCCTCTTACTGAGATCTTTATACAGAAAGTCAAATGCTGCCTCAACTGCAGATACCTATTGAGCAGGTAGAAAGGGACATAAGCAAAAAACTCTTCACTGTGACAGTGATTAAGCATTGGAGTAGGTTGCCCATAGAATTGGGAGAATTTTGTTCTCTGGAGGTGTTCAAAATTCAGCTGAAAAGAAAACCCTGAATTTCTTCCTCTAGCACTGAAATTCACCCCACCTGGAACAGCAGATTAAACTCCAAAACCCCCAGAGGTCCCTTCTAGCCTATTTTTAAAATTACTAATTTGATTGCATGTTGTTCTGTTTGAAATACCTCTGATTTACAGATTAGTAGATAATTCAAAAAAAACCCTCAAATTTAGTCATATCATTGTTGCTATTCATCTCACAAGACCCTGGCTGAAAAAACATCTTTGGATGATTGGGAGTTCATTAGTTACACTTCCTTAGGTTCCCTTCCTGAGATACTCACAAATTGAATATCTTTGTTACTATTATATCATGAGACTACCAAAACATGTTGTTTTCCAGAAATGTGCAGGAGGAAAAAGTGATGGCTATCTCAGTTAGAAAGAAACATTGTCAAATATTGAGATTCACAATATTAGCACTTCCACAAGTATAGAGCAGAAGCAAAGAAAAGTGAAGAGAGACTTGGCCGCGATCATAACCTAGTTTGTGCTTCAACAAAGCAATTTATAAATACTACATTTCTATGAGGAAAGAATAGAGAGTTTTAGAACATCTCAGAGGTAATTAGCCAGACAGTTTTTGGCACTTGATTGATTGCTTTTTTTTTTTTTTTTTTTTTTGAAAAACATTAAAAACCCCAGAGCTGCAACAAAGTTAAAAGCTTAGGTCTAGACATGAGGTCATCATTCTTCATTATCACCTTATGTGAAGAAATAAAAAAGCGATGCACTTGTGATTGAAACCAAGGCACTTATTGATACAGCTCTCCACTGTAAACCTCCCTTTTCCTCTATCTGCTATGTAACAAATTATGCTATTTACCAGATGGCTATTACAGATGTTTTGTAACAGATTCCTCACTCTAGTCTGAAGCCCAGCAAATTGAGCAAATGCAGAATGTGAGTTTAATACATACTTGTTTGCAGAAACAGAGCTGATATATTGTTATAAATTGTATGCTTCCTCAGTGTCCAAATAGTCATGGGTTATGAGAGTGCTAGATGCTTACTTGACATACAGTTATTTATGTCACCCAGTGCTGTGATCTCACTGTACCTCACAAAAAAAAAAAAAAAAATCTGCAATGAAACCTCCCAAGGCTACCAAACCCTTGGAGAAAGTGTTGGCAATGATTCATTAGACAGTGACATAACCTCCAAGTTAGTACTGCACCTATGGACCTGATGGATGTTAGCTGTTTCTGCAGTATTAGAAGTTCCCATCAGGTTTCAGATAGATGAAAAATATCACCTCTTAGTCATTACAAAATATGTATATATATAAAAATACAAATCTTGCAGGACTGCGTAAAAGACTGTTCTCACTGGTAATTTGCAAATACTCTTGTACTAATGACCACTTGCTGAATAAAACAAACTGTGTTCTATATGAATTCAAACCACAAAGTCACCTTGGCTTCAATTTTCACAGCTAATTTTGCAAGCCAAACCTTTATCTAAGAAAATCATGAACAGAAAATAAAGCATAAATAGGTACTTGTGTAAATATGTGCTTTGATTGTTCAGTCTATCTTAAAAAGTTCAGAATAATGAATGTTACTTGCTATTAGTAGGGGTGGGAGAAATGTACTTTTACCAGATGAAGGTCTCAGTTGATCTTTCAGCACTGAATTTCCTTGGAAAACTATTGATACAGGGTCATAACATTGTATTTCATGTAACCTACACAACGAGGAACCTGATTTCAAATTCTTATTTGGAATTTCATACATCCAAGGAAGCCTTAAAGACCTGATTTCAAAATCATTTAAACTTACTGATTTCTGCAGGTTTTGTATCATTTCAAGAGTGTGGATTTCACTGAGAACAGAGCATTAAATACCTGTGAACTCAGATTCATAGAATTCTAAATACCTGTGAACTTTGGGCCATACATTTCACTGTACCATTGATAGTACATGGAAAAGGTACTGCTTACTTCACCATACACAGTGACAATAAATACATAAAAGATGATAGAACATTCAGATAATATTGAGTTAAAAATGAAAAAGATATTCATAACAATGGTTAGTGGAGATGATGTGTCTTAAAAACAACAAAAATTGATCATGGAGTAGAAAAAAAAAATTATAGTCCCTACCTCAGGCATTTGCATGATCTTCTTTAGTGTGAACAGTAGTAAGTGCTCAAAAACTTATTTCATTTATTTGTCTTTACTGCAAACTAGAGATAAGAAATAAGGGTAAATATCCAGCACAAAACACTAATTTCCAGAATGCCAAACTACTCATCGGAGCAGGAGCAATGAACTGTGTTTGGATCTCTTGGATCCCACCATCACGTGAGAATCTTTTTTCCTCCTGTTTCTTCAAGTCACTTCTAGGACACTTCAGCAGTTAAATATTAAAAGCTTTACTAATTTAAATAATTGTTGAGATGTTTACAGTTATTTTTATTTGTTCCTATGTGAAGACTATCAATTAGTGATCTTTCATATAATGTTCAGAAAAATATTTGTATCCAGGGAGTTAAAAAAAATCAATAATAAAAACAAAATCGCCAAAACTGTCCTTTGTTCTAGTACAAATTTTTACTTTGCTAACCATTCTGTACAGCAATGTGTTTCTGTGATGTTTACAGAACAAATGAGTGTCAACAGATGAATATTCATTAATGTCAGTGGCAGAAGTGTTTGTATTTGCTAATGCATTGCAGCTAATAAACTCACTCTTTTCTATATAAAAGAAAAAAGTGTGCCCTCAGTGATGAGGATATTGCTAAAAGTAACAACAACAACAAAATCCTTTGACTTGCAAACTTTTTCATAACAGAATTTTGTGATTGAAACGTATCTTGCAGATAGAATTGCTTTCTTGACTAAACCTGTTTATTCATTTTGGGTAGAGATGTCTGCCCTTTGCTTTGAAAATTGTGGAAAAAAATGTGTTAGATCATGACAGCTAATTACAGATTATTGGAAACCTGCCATTTTCATGAAGGCTTCAAAGTGAACATTTCTTTTCCAGCTGCATCTTAAGATACAGTACAGAAGATGAAGCACTCTTTATGAGGAGTTTTAATCCATCTGTAGGTTATTCACTGAAGTTTCACAGTGTCTTATCAATGCCACTCTCCTGTTGGTTTGGCTGGGTGTGAGGTAACAGAGGCAGCAAGGGAAGTGATCTTTTTCATAAAAATGATACTATTTTCTGTTTACAAAATGCTTTCCAATGAGCTGCATAGTTCTAAGCCTTATTATTCCAAAATTATTTAATCAACTTCTCTGGGATAGTATTTACCCTTGGTGAATAGTTCACAAAAAAAAGTGCAAAAAGTTTCAGTTGCAAAAGTTACCACACTAATGTCTAGTCAAATCAGTCATTCAGCATCAGTTTCCTTCTTTATTTGAGTATATAATGCTGACTGGCACAAAATACATTTTGAAGTTTATATTTAGGAGTATTGCAATGCAACCTACATTTCTGAGTATCTTGTATAACTCAAAAAGATCAGCTCTGTGAATTAACATGAGGTTTGTTGAGATATGAGGTTATTGCTATGCTATCATAACAGCTGTTTGCTGTACAGCATATAAGTGAGGTACTTGAGGAGTCAGTCTCTTCTCTGTAAAGCGCAGATATCCCAGTGGCAGGACTTAGGGAGTGAGATTCGATAAGCATTTGTCAGAAATGTGTTAGGAAAGCTGATCCTGCCTTGAACCCAGAGGGCAAACTTCACTGAGTTCTAGCACTTTCTCCAAGCCCTACATTTTTCTAACCAAAATTAGTAATGGGATTCAAATCTAACCTTTGGTTAGATTTAAGTAAAGGATATTCTTTTTCAGATTTATTGATTTATGCAAAAAGTTCATTAAAAATAAAATTATGTGTATATATATATGTATAAAGAACTATATAATAATATCTGCCTTTGATAATAGTACATGAAAACCTGCAAGAAAAACACCTTGAACTCCAAAACTGCATCCACTATTTAAAGAATAAATGAAAGATTTGGCCTTGACTTTATGGCTGTTCTTCCAAGAAGAAAGAAGCATTCCTACAAGGACTTATGTAGTTGTTTCTGCCCACTCTTTTTATTATGATTTTAGAAAATTGGAATATTTCAAAATATCAGACGTGGCTTGATATGACATTTTACAATTTAATATTGACATTAAAATAATAGAGCCATGAAAGGTTTGAAGAAGATGCTACTTTCCAATTGTTTTGTTTTAGATAATGTCAGTGCCAAATATGCACTTTTACTGTGGTTTTCCTATATAGTCTCAAAAGTTATGTATATGGCAGTGAGTGAGAGACAGAGATCAGTTAATGATAAAAAATCTTGATGTATCTCTGACCAGCACAAAATTCATCTTTCACACTTTTAAACCTATCCAGCTTCTAATTCAAATCCTGCTATTGAAAAAAAATCTTGCAACACAGCACTAGTTCTCTGCAATACGGTTCAGAGATACAATTTCAATTATTTTTCACTGCTAAGAGAAATATATAGTGGTGGATTTGTACATGATTAGACTATTAAAGAAAAAAAAAAAAAAAGCAACATTTTATTCCCGTAGAATTCTTTAGTTCTCACGAGTGTTTTTGTCATTTTTTTCTTCACTGAATCCTCAAAAACCAACCAACCAACCAAAAAAATAAACAAACAATTGAGACACAATAAATCTTACTATAGGTTGTTATTAAACATGTATCTGTTACAAGTTTTCTTTTTACAAGCTTCTTGGAATACTCTTGTGTGGAAAAACAGGACTGCAGATGCTTACTTTCTACTCATTTGCTTAAATAAGCATGGCACAATTCATATGAAAGATACACAGCTTGACTGATGGAAAAGAGAAGTAGCCAGCACTTATTAAAAGGGGGGGGGGAGGAGGAAGCTGTATCTAGAAGTAAAGGAGAGAAAAATTCATAACTGTAATTTCTCTGAAAAATTCAAATGACTATTCCATTTTTAAATGTACTCAGTACACTCACTACACCTATCAAAAGAAAATTAAGAATATGAGTTACCCCAATAGCTTGGGACTAGTGGATTTTAATTTCACATTGAAGCTGAAGAGATACCAATTCATATAAATCACAGAATAGTTTAGCAGAGAAGCTATTTCCAGGTCTTGCTAAGATATGTCTCTTTCAAACTTTTAGAAAACAGTATTTTACTGATCACATAAAAGTGACTAAAGAACCTGACCAAAAGCCCACCAGTTCTTTTGGTTGACTAAACATCATTAATACACAGTGCTATTTACATTGATGAAAGCAAGACATTTAATGCTTTAGACAGGAGGTCTATGTTTCTTCATATTTCATTTTATCACCTATTTTGTGCAAGTGGTAATAGCTATATTCAAAGTGCATGAGACTTGTTTCTTGATAATCTACACTAAGAAAAATTTCATCCATTCCCTAGATTTTCCTTTGAACAGCCATCATAATATATGTGCTTGCATTTTCCATAATATCACCTTTTTATTTGGGGGGCTAACTTTCTTTCAAATGGCTAGCAGTATTTAGCTCTTCTCATAGAATAAATAACACTCCCATCTTAATGTTAGCCTGCCTGTCAAGTCATAGAAGAAAAATAGTTATATGGGAGTCAAGTTGGTTATATGTATTGAAATTCCAAGTTAAAGAGATGTGGGAACAATACCTTATGTTGAATCTTGTGCTCTGTTACAGCCTGCTTTCAACAAAACTTCAAAAAGCCCATCTAAAAACTGGCCCAATGGGTGCTCTGCCCAGGTAGCTTTTGTCTCTAAATTTTAACACAAATTGGACATGGCATGTCCAATGCCTCACACATATTTTAGTGTCTGCCTGGGGCTGCGTATTATTTGATACAGAAAAAGGCTTGTAAAAAGGATAGGAGTCTGCTTTGTGCTCAAGGTCTATTCAGAGGCATATGTATATTTTAAATAGATTTGCATTTCCTAATAGGCACCTCAGAACTGAAAAAATAGGCAAGGAACATCAGCTATTCAAATTTTTGAAGAGGAAAGAGAAAAGGTTAAAGGAAAATGCTAATCCTACAGTCATTTTACAGTTTTGTAATACATCTTTCCCTCTTAAAAGGAACCTTCAACTTCCATATCTCTAATTCAGCCACAGTGTTTCTCTTACAAATTTATCCAAGAGCTGTGCATTAATGGCAAGACAGAAGGGAGCTTCAGAAAACAGAAGCCGTTTTTCCAGACAACGCTCAGGCTGCATCTCCGTGCTGCTGGAGCAGTTCTGTACCCTCTGGCTCCCAGTTTTGGGCAGGACTGCAGGATTCAGTAGTGCAAAGGAGCAGAAAAATGAAGGTTACACTTTTTTTCATCTGAGGAAAGAGATAATCCAACAGTGTACTAAAGCCCTTTCTGGTCTACAATTTGGCTTACATCCAAATTCCACTTATCACCAAGATTAGCTGATTGTTCTCGCTGGGTGTAATTATGCAAGCCTTCTCCTCCCTCCCGCCCGTTTCCTTCATTATGCAATTTTATTTTTGAAGAGTTTTCTTACAGGTGACACCTGCTGTGATAGAACCTGAGACAATAATACATCTTTACAGCTCTGCCTAGTCTGTTGCAACAGTATATGTAAGCAGTTGTTCAAACTGTCCTCTGAAAGGTTTTGGAGTGTCTGCAGAAATTTGGATATGCCAAAGCACAAGACAGCTTTTTCAAGGTCACAAACAGCGAGAGGCTTTAAAAGGCCCTCATCAACTCTCAGCAATGTTGATACATGAGAGTTTAATTTGATGAGAATGGCACCTCATTATATTATAATGTGATGACTCCTTCAGCACTAATGCCATGTTAGAAGGTGGTATGAGTATTCGGAAAGCTAACTGGAAGGGGTCTTCAGAAAGGCACATTCTTATAGACTGTGATAGTGAAAGGCAATCAATTAGAGTTATAATGCAATTTATTATAAAACATTTTCAAGACATAGACATTTACCCAGTACTATTAAGACAGATGTAAAATAGCTGCAGGAGGCCTTTGCAGTCTCATAGGGATTATATTGAATGCTTCTAAAGTCTATAATACAGTGTAAGGATGGTGCTGCTAAACTGTCTTTTTTCCTTTGCTTAATCATGTCATAAACATTATGAGGTAAAATTGTGAATGAGCTGGGATATTGTATTCAAATTCAAGTTCATTAGCTCTGGAAGAAGTATAGAAGGCAAAGATCTAACAAAGGAGGAAAAAAGATTAATTTTTCTGGCAAAGTGGTAAAACTCAGATTTGCCAGGAAAAAAAAAATATATATATATATATGTATACCTATAAATTGTATTTAATTTGTAGTTCAACAAAGATAAAATAAAAAAATCCCAACATCCAAAAATATTACTGACATTTGAGGAAAAATAAGAAATTTTTTTGAAGAAAGAAGATACTTATTTGTATAATTTCCAGCAAAAAAGACAAGAAAAAATATAATTTCCAGTAAAAAAAAGCTTATTGCCTTTTCTCAGGTAGTAATACTCTCTATGGAGCTCACAACAATCTATAAAGTATACGTGTTTATAAAGACTTTAAGTACAGGAGCCATTCAATTTAATGACTTTATAAGTTCTCTGCTCCCAATAGATGGTTGAAAAAACATTCAAGATGGTTTCAGTGTGCACCTTCTACTTTTCAAAGATGCATCATTTAATGAGATATCCTGGTTGCTTTGTGTGTACTAGCTGTTGAAAAAAAAAATCAAAAGAAAAAAAAATTCCTGGCATTGATCAAGCAACCAATTGATCAAGTTTCTCTTACAGAGGTGATCTAGTTCAGACATACTTCCATTTTCCTAGTACTCTGTAACAGTTCTCTGCCCATTCACAAATACAGAGCCACTTTCAAAATTGAACAATAAGTCACTGACTCCTTTCTTACTTTCCTTCATTGTCAGAGTATTTCACATCATGGCAGTTCTTTCCAATCAGTCGGAATGTTTTCTCACCAAAAAAAAAAAAAAAAGACTCAGGTAAGTGAATAACATGAATAAAAACCAGTCCAGAAATTAGAAACTGCTCATTCTCTGTATGTTAAATAACCTATTCCTAACATGCAAAATTTGAGATGAAAAGGTCTTAAAATGTGACTTGAAATATGATATAAAGTTGTTGATCAGAAACATCTGAGAAAATTAATGTAAAGCCTCATTTAATGTAACAGTATCATTACCTAAAGGAGCTATTATTCCTAATTGTTTTATGATTATGAACTATTGTACACTGCCTGCTCTTGATTCTGCTAGCACAGAATTTGAGGTAAGATTATGACTGATTGAATTTTAAATGTCAACCAATTTTATGAAGCAAACGTCTCCTGAATAAGAACAAATGTTAGTCAGAAATTTCTTCCAATAGGGACTACTTAGGGCTCTGTATTATTTATTTTTATTTAAAATTGGGTGTCTAAGAGGAAATGTAAGAGAAAAAAAGCTATTAGGAAGACGTTAAGTGAAGAATAAAGATGAAGGCAGTGGGTGTGATGTTCCATCAATATCAGACCCCTGCTCCTGACTCAACATGTTCACTCTAAAGAATCAGCATACAAGGAAAACAGTAAGAAGCTGATTTAATGCCTACCAAAACCAATGGAAATTCTGGAGAAAGAGATCATGAAAAAACAGTGGAAAGATCAGTGAAAAACGATATAATGTAGAGGTATTGCGTGCTTGCAGCCCAGAAGGCCACATGCGTCTTGGGCTGCATCAAAAGAGGTGTGACCAGCAGGTCGAGGGAGGTGATTGTCCCCCTCCACCCTGCCCTCGTGAGGCCCCACTTGGAGTACTGCATTGAGGTTTGGGGCCCCCAGCACAAGAAAAATGTGCGTCTAGTAGAGCGAGTCCAGAGGAGGGCTACAAAGATTATCAGAGGGCTGGAGCACCTCTCCTATGAAGAAAAGCTGAGAGAGTTGGGGATGTTCAGCCTGGAGAAGAGAAGGTTCCAGGGAAACCTTACTGCAGCCTTTCAGTACTTAAAGGGGTCTTACAAAAAGGATGGAGAGCGTCTGGTAGATAATGATAGGACAAGGGGGAATGGTCTTAGAAAGAGGATAGATTTAGATTTAGAAACAGTAAAACTAAGCTTTGGTGAGAAGAAAAGCAAAGATTCTTCCCTCTCCCATATGCATATAGTCACAAAGGCCCATAATCTCTTGCACTAATTTATTATATTACTGTTCTTTGGAATGAATGATGAAGAATTAACTGCTCTGGTAAAAAGTTTTGTCTCGCTTATGCCCAAAACAAAATAATCTAGAATTAATGTTCATTAAACAAACCCTAAAAAACAAGTATGAGAAAAGAATATGATATTACAATGTAATGCCAGTGAAAATCTATAAAAATTTAGACATCCCCAATCAAAGTCTTGTAGCTTGTAAGAAATACTACACAGTGTATACACTGTGTATACACTGTGTTATACACATATTACAAATGTATTTATTTATTTCATGGTAATAAAAGTATGATTCAGATAGAAAACAAATATGAGAGATGATTTTAGGAAGTATCTACAAGAGAATTTTAAAAATATTTTGCCTCAAGGACTAAGACCTAAGAAAGAGGGGAAAAAAAAAAGAAAAAAAAAGGATGTTTTCAACCTCTTCCTCTTCAAAGGAGTGTAAAAAATGAATGTCATTTGAAAACATTGAATTTATAACCCATAGTGGTATAATCTATCATAGAACAGAATGTTATTGCATTTTCCAGTATAATTATTAACCTGAATTCAGAAATATATTGAGATATCTGAACAAAGTTGAGTCACTAACTGTTCCTATCAGTGCAATGTCTTTAAAAATTACAACTCTTAACCAGAAAATGGTTGTGGCTTGTCTACAATGTCACTTCTAATGAGACTGAAAGATTTAGAGCCTTTCACCTTTTACTGATACAAAGATATTTATTTATTTATTTTCATCTCTTGCTCTTTTTTTTTTTTTGAATATTGGTAAGAGAAGAGGCATAGACATAAAATCAAACAAAGGAGGTCAGTCTCAAAGAATATGGAGAAATAACATGGAAAATGTAACTAGAGTTTGCCATTTCTAAATGTGTAGTTAAGAGCAAGAAAGTTTTTTAACACATTTTTTTTACTGAAATAAATAGCAAGTAATCCTACTCCCTCAGGAGCTGGGCTCAATGATCCTTGTGGGTCCCTTCTAACACAGAATATTCTATGATTTTTAAAGAATGCTTATTTCAAGCCAGAGACTATATGTTATTTTTTAAACCTTCACGACCTTTAAAACCCTCATGACTCTGCAGCAATTAACACTTTGTTGACATCCATTAACTATTTATGAAATCTTTTAAAAGTATTTGAGATGAAAATGTTAATTACACTAGAAAATAGTCTGAAGTGTCAGGAAATAGTGCAGATTCTAGAGTACAGATCTGTCTAACTGGTTGAACCACCCTTGATAAACATCAGAGAACTATAGAAAATCCTAAAATTACCTTCCATTTCTCTAACTTGAAAGCTTCCATGTGTATTAACACAGCATGATATAATTCACACTGAAAATGAAATATTTGTTTTAAATTCCTGATTAACACAAACCTGTTTTGATAGCTTCACTGGATATGGCAGAGTACCCTTCAAATTCTGTGAATTTGGGGGGAAGAGAGAAAATCAGGTGCAATGAATGCACAAAATGTCACTTACTTGCACAAATATTCATCTCCATCTTGATTCTTTTGGTCACATGCTTCTTCATCAGCAAGGAGGACAGTTGTTCCATAGCCTCTCAAATTTAAGAGTCAATTACTGCCACAACACAGCAATGCAAAAGGTCTTTATCATATACCTGTCCAGATGCTAAATGAATCTTCCCTCTCAAAAGTCTCCCTGGCATCGCAGCATCCTTTTAAGTCTCTTTGGGCCATCATAGATCACTGGTAAACCACAGTGACTTCCAAGGACCCTGTTAACAGAGAAAGTATACAGGTACCTCTTACTTGGACACCTCCAGTTTATCAGCATCATTAATTCCTTGTGGTTCTCCCCCAATGAACACAATAGTCTAGTTATAATCACAGAAAGGCTATGGGAATGTGAATTATTGCTTTTCTCTCCTCATGAGGAATGCACTCCAAAATAGCTGTGGCATTTTCCCCTAATAGCCTCACATTTCACTTATATTTAATTTGTTACCTGCTGTCTCTTGGATTCCTTTCTGCATTGCTGCTCTCTGTCCTGCTCTCCTGTATTTTATTTCTGCTTGTTATTCTTCTTTTCTGCCCCTTGAGAGAAATGCCTTGCATTTATCCACTTTCAGCCACAAATTCCTGGACTTAATCCAATGTTCTGAACTCTCCAGATCTTTCTAAACACCCTCCCTTTTCCTACCCTGTGCCAGCAATATGTCTCATATATTATCTTCTCCAGTACAAAATCTGAGGGTTTTGTTGTTGTTGTTGTATTGTTGGTGGTTGTTTTTTTGTTTGTTTGTTTGTTTGTTTGTTTGTTTTTGGTGGTGGTAGTGATGGTGGGGTTTTTTTGTTGTTGTTTTTTTTTTTTTTTTAGTAAGTTCAGATTCTCAACCATTAATTTAACTGATCAGAAAGGAGGACAGAGTAGACAATGAATGCATGTCCAGTGGCAGGCATCTTACCGAAAATCAGATAAACTTCCTATTGATTTTGCTTTTTTTCTGGAAGTCTTTGCTCTCTTGTTACCAAGGGCAGCAGCAAACAGGACCAGAGGTAGTGACTCCTCAACAGGATTTCTGAGGGCAGCAGGGCCACAAGAAACAAAAAGCTTTTCCCAACTATTTGCATTATCTAGCAGCCTTATTCAGGGAGAGCAAAACTCAAAAAAAAAAAAAATAGGTTTGGATGGAAATTCATGATCCCATGTTCCTTCTTATACTGCTTAAAAATAATACATTATTCCCTTACTGCCCAGCTTATGTAACTTCTTAGGAACTGCTGAGACAGAGCTACTTACACTGATAAACACAACAGGTGAGAGAAGACAGAAATTAACACATTCAGATTCTCAATTATTCATTGTTCTCAATGATAATGATGTCAATGAGAGCCTTTCCATATAGTTATTAACTGCCAGCCTCACTTTCAAATGTGACATACTCAGACAAACCATAAGCTAGGAGCAGAGTCCTTGATGATATCGGTAACGTTTATAAACAATATGAAAACAAAATAGAAAGCATAACATTTTAAATTTTAAATTTGTTTTACTAGCACCACTGGAACATTTCAATAACAGTTATAGTAGAAATTAACAGTCTTTACTGTGCACAAAAGTTTCCTTCTTCATCACCTCACTCAATAGTTTCTAATGACTTTACATATAATTATACATATTCATATGTAAATATCAATGTGTGTTATACTCACTTATTTGTGCTATATTTACTTTTGAAGTAAGTGGAATTGTCTTTCTTGGAATAATTATATTTTCTACTTTATAGAATCAGAAAATAAGACTGTGGACAAATTCATGTCTTATGGAAGAGTCATCTTTCTGAAAAAGTCTGCTTAAGTTTTTTTGTTTGTTTCAGAACTGTTTTTCTCCCCACTTATTTCCCATTTCTGAAGCAAATTTCAGGGTTGTTTATTTTTTGTGTGTGTGGTTTTTTTTACTCTGAATTTTTATTGTGTTTATCCAGATATTTTAACTATCCCTGGAAGTGGATCTTAGATATAAAATCCTGCATCTATTTCCATAAATAGAGGGTCTTCCTGGCAACAGTGGGAGTTTTCGTTAATACAATACAAAGAAATTGAAAAATCCCATAATAATGAAAGCATTTTCTATTCATACTGAAAAACTTTGCAAGTATACACCTCCTGAGGACACGTGCATAGGAACAAAAGAATGACCATACAGGAGAGAAAGTCTCCTTTGCCTTTGGAATCTGAGTGAATCATTCAACTTTTCTGTCCGCCTAAAATAAGCATCAATAGAGTGTTAACTCCCTATTTTATAGAGTCTGTAAAATGCTTTGACATACCAATATATACTTATCTATAATCTACAATTCCCAATAGTTAAGCAACTCCCTGTGAAGAATAAAATCACAGAACAGGCATTTGCCCCCTTATGTAGTGAAAACTCTGCCATTTGTAGAATCTTGTGATAGTGATGCTCTTCAGTCAAGGATCTGGACAGGTGCAAACAAACACTTAAAAACAATTATTATTACTATGATGCTGAGTGGAGCTCCTCAAAGAACAGAGACTTTTGTTAAACAATAAAACCCATAAACACTCAAAGCCCACATTTTGTTATAAACTTAAACAGAAGGTATGTATATCTTGCCCTAAATTTTCCACTGAAGACAGAAGTGAAGACTACCTTAATGAAGAGAAGTTACCCCCCACCTGAGGCTGCAGGGGTTTGTATTTGTTCCTCTGCCTGGATCATTTGTTTCTAAAGACTCCTCTTAGAAAGGAAAAAAAGATAAGAAAAATGTCTCCTCAGATTGATTAATAATGTTGTTAAGCTCATCTGGCAACATTTTCTTCTTTGAAAAAGACATCTGCCCTTTGCAAAGAAATATTCCCTTCTTTTTTTCTTTTCTTTCTTTCCTTTTTTTTTTTTTTTTTTTTTTTTCTTATTGCAAGCTACTGTCTATGGGAAGAGAGCACTTCGTCTTAATGGCGTGATTGTCTGGCATGGAAAGACCTGGAAAGAGAGAGAACTAAAGATGGAGATGAGGCAGAGAAAGAAGTTTTACTACTTTTGAAGGGCCTGAGAAAGGCTCCCTGCCATGACAGCAGATGATTCTAAAAGGATTGCTAAAGAAGTTCTCTTACTGCTGCACAACTTTGTAAAAACATCAGTCCTAGGACATACGTGGTAGCACGGTGATTACTTCTCAGTTTTAGGGCTCTGAGCTGCTTATCCTGTTTGTATGAATAACCCCTCCACCTTCAACCAAGGCTGCAACCAAACTGCTCCTTCCCTAAGTGAAATTAATAATTCACAATAGAAAAGTGTAGGATGACCAGCAGGACTGTTTCAAACAGATTTTGATCAGGAAATTGCCTCAGAAATAGAATATGAGAAATTTGCTACTCGGAATAGTTACAACCCAGGCAGAGAGCTTTGAACAAGTTGATTTGAGATCCAAAAAAAATATGTTTTACAGAGTAAAAGGTGAAAGAGATTGTGTTAATACTTCTGTGTGGGCCATAAAAATGCACCAGCACACACAGTGCCGTGTAGGCTGCTGGCACACTGCTGCAGGACCACCTTCGATTTCTGCTGGCAATGAACTTTGGGGGTGATTTTCAGTGTGAACTCATTAAAACCGTTGGAGCTGGCACTCATTTGAAGCTAATTTCTAAGAGGTACGTTGATGCACATGTGGCCTGTGACTTATTTGAATCTGTCAAGTTCTTAACTATCATTGACACTGCTGAAGCTTCCTTTCAGGGAGTGATAGATTTAGCAGGCAGCTCAAGAAAAAGAGAACAGCTCCTGTTTCCTCCCCTCATTCACCCTTGCACATCATACTGTTTGTGCTGCAATAAATGAAGAGGAGATTAAAATACCTCTTATTAATCTCACACCTTTCACAATTGATTTAATGTTTTACAAGATAGGGTAGTGATAGCTGATAACATGCTAGGCTAGGTAACATGGAAGCTGACTTTTCCATTGCATTTAACACAATATTCTTTCAATAACAATCAACAACAGGCTAAAGAATAGTGTAAGCTATCAAAATTTTCCTTATTATAGTTTAACGTTTACTGTCACTGTTCAGGAGATACTATGTGCTGTTCAGAGTGATCTCCCCAGCAAGTATAGCTGGCACACAGGCTCGGGGACTGTAGTACTCTCCCACTTTCTTCCAAAACGGCCCCATTTTGCCAGTTGTGTGGCAGAGGAGCTACCAAGGAGTTGCCTTTCACACTAGAAGCATACTGCAGTCACGTTTGTGCAGCCCAGAGAAGCAGTGAGTAGCAGCTACCTGCCATCGGTGCAGCCAGCAGAAAAGTGGCCTTTCCAGGACAGCAGCTCAGAGGAGCTGCTCATGGGCTTCTGGATAGAAGTTGTAATGGGTGGAGCACAAGGGGTGCAAAGGAGTTACCCAACTAAAAGGCAATGTTGAGCTATCCGCTTCTTTAGAGCGGTGGTGCCTATGGAGAGATGCACCATGATAGAACCCAGAACCAGTAAACGGTAAAACGGTGGCCAGGAAAGGAAAACATTAATGATGTGCTCTTGAGGGCTGATCTCAAGATGAAGCAAAAATATTACCTTTTCAGGTAGCAAGAGAAACAGTTAAAAACTACAATTAAAAAACTACAATTGTAATGTAAATGTAAATGTAAATGTAAAACTACAATTGCAAGTAGAAGGGAAATAATAGAACAGAGACTACACAAACATAAACCATCCTTTTCTTGTATGTTCAGCAACTTCTTCCTCCTTTTCAATGCCTTGACAAGATCTACACCTCTGCTTTAGAGCTGAGAGCCTGAAATTGCCATCTAAACTGTTTCCAGCCAAACCTGCAAATGCTGTAGGACATGACAGGAAATGATGCATTGACTTTATCTAACGCATTGGTATTTATGGTCTGGTCTTTTGGAGTAGACATTATTTCAGCGTCTTTTTAAAAAGCAAGAGCTGTAGGAGTTGGTAATCTTGCTACTGAACAATATGAAGTGGCTAACACTGCAGGCATTCCAGAAGAATCAGCATTTTTGCCTTCTTTAGTGAAGATTTGAAAAAAAAAAAAAAAAGAGAGAAACTTTACAACTGACAGCTGTCTTAGCTCTGCAGATTTCTTACAGTACAGTACCTATACCAAGCCGTGAATACTCAGAATGCATTATGGGCTTATTTTTGGACTCTTTTTACATAAAAGAGTACTGTAAGTTAAGAGTTCTGGTATTGAGCTGCACTCCTGTTTGTACTGCACCTGTAGGTCCTACCTAAGATCTATCATGTTAGGCATTGTGATACCTAAATATGGGATATGGCTTAGACTGTCCTTGTTTACCTGAAGTCCAAACCGCCCTCACAAAGCATTGTAGGAGATTGTGAACTCAGATTTCCATGATCCAGCTCTCGTATACCAGTCACGGACTAAATTGTTTTTCTGAGCCTAAAGTATGGTCTTCCTCTAACGTAAGCCATTAGCTTGAATGTAATGTTTCAACAAGATTAGTCTCTTTACCTTACTCTCTGATGCTTTTTTTTTTTTTTTTTTTTTTAGAACACGTCAGAGAAAAGTGATGTACAATTACTGTTTGGTGAGGTGAGTATGCAGTGTTTCTTCAAAGAAATAATCAAAAGCACTCCTTCTTTCTCTACTACTGATTATGGCCAGATTTCAAGAAAGTAATGAAGCCTATCATAAGCAGTAATTTGTGCAAAGAGGACTGAAAGTTAAAAAACACAGTTTAGGACCTTTCTGAAAGTCCATTTCAGTTAGATTTTTCGGCTATAAGTACAAGGAAGCAGTAGTCTCTACATGCCCAAGCACTCTGTTGTATTGCCATTTCTTTTTCACAAAGACCGTGACCTGTACCTGTGATTTCACCTCTCCTACAGATGTCAGCAGGCATCTGTAGAGTACATTCAGTATACACAAAAAAAAATATGGTTGGAATGTCATTCTGTCCATCATTGCTGAACATTTTGTATTTTTATATTTAAATCCCTGAATGAGGATGGAGATTTGATAGTAAATAATTTCAACTGAAATTAAAAGAAGAGTTTTAGACCTCATGCTTCTATCCTAATATCAGAGTAGTCTACGATACAGTAACATACTTTGCCTTCAAAATTATACCATAGAATCATAGGCTGATTTGGGTTATGCTCTGTAATCTCTCAAATGCAGCCAAGTATTCCATGACCAGGACTGGCACCTTTCCAATCATGTCTGTTTCTCTAAAGATCTTAAGCTGTTTTGAAAGATATGTGTCAGTGTGCTAATAAACAGTTTTAGCATTTACTCAGGAACCATTATAACAACTGGGAACAAGAAGGAGAGGGAAGAAGACTTGCTCACAGACATATCAACACAGAGCGATTTGTCATTGTGTTTTTCATTGCAGCATACTGACATTACACCACAAATCACAAACTTAATAGAATGGATGTGTCAATATTCTGGATATAAAGTTTAGCACAAGGGAAATTATTATTATTATCAACATTGAATTAGTAGCTCCATATAGCGATTTAGTGTGATGGAAAAAATTCAGTCAACAGAATGAATAAGCACAAGAAAAAATAAAACTGAATATTGAGGGCTTTGTATTCTAAGTAGAGCCTTCAAGAGCATTTGTGCTTCTGTTAGAAGCAATCTAACAGAACCTAAGCCAGGTTTAGGATAAAAGGAGAGGAAAATAGATTTAGGAGATAATTAGAAAATGCTTACCAAGAGATAGAGGTCTCCATATAGAATCATAGCATAATTCAAGTGGGAATGGACTTCTGGGGGTCATTGGCTCTGCTCCATTCTCTCACTCAAACCAAGGCTAATGCCGAAGTTAAATCAGGTTACTCATGGTCACATCCAGTAGTATTTTGAATATCTGCAAGGAAAGAGATTTGTCAGACTTTGCCTGTTCCATCACTGACACCACCACCTCAATGTAGATTTAGTTGCTTGTTCATCCCATTGAATTATTGGGTTCAGAATGGAAAGCAGCATTCAGGTGCTGCTGTAAACTTGAAACTCTTAATGATCAGACATTTCTCAAAATTCCAGTGTTAGAGTGAACAACGTAAGACTAAGAAATGCAACAGCTGGGCAGACAATCCTGTATTTTCACATTTAGCAGGAAAATAAATGAAATTCTAGTCTTACAATGTTCAAAGAAAAACATAAGCAAACAAACATAAAACGCCTTGCTTAGTTGAATATTATTTTCCTAAAAACATTGCTCCAGAATTGCAAAAACATTTATTAAAAATATATTATACCATGAAAAAAGAAAAAGAAAATAAGGTTCGATAGAAAATCATTTAAATAGATAAGGTTATGCAAAAGAAGCAGTAAAATGCGTTAAAAAAAAAAAAATAGACTCCCTTTTACTGGTTAAATTTTTAAAGCTTAGATGGTACAAATAACTGAGTTTCAATAACAGCATATATCTTTCCTGTGTCTGATTAGCTGTTACTGTTATTTATAGCTCTGTGCATGTGATAGAAACATAGAGAAGACAACATGAATCTTTCTGCCTCTGTTGACAGGCCAGCTAATCCATTACTAAGTCTCCTCCATTCTTGTTCCACTTACCTGTAAACCAATAGTGTCAGTGCTGAATTATTTTTGATATTGTAATTACTGATGAATTGCAAAGGTTAAAATTAAAGTGTGATTTATGTTGTGATCAGCAGCATGGTGTTAGAGCACCAAGTGGTCTGTGCAAAATTATAACCATAAATACACTCGAGTCTTTGTTTTAGAACCTCTGCCAAACAGCTCTACATCTTTTTTGTTTGTTTGTTTCATTCTGTCTCTTTTTCCTGTCTCTGATTCTGCAGTAAAAGAAATGCAAATAATTTGCTGATAAAGATTGTAAGCTCTCTGGTTTTGATGACTTTTTGAGGAAAAATATGTTACTCTGTTTCACTGGAGGCTCCTGAAATGCTGCTTCAACCACTGGAGGAAACCTTTAGTGGTGAAGCATACATTAAGTTTCTCATTTGATAGAGGCTACAGTTTATAAAATTCCTGCTATAATTCACTACAGCTCAGTAACATTGGACATCTCTACTAGTGTGAAAAATATTTAGCAACTAAAAGAATTATTTACCTGAACTGGAATAAAAAGTGTCCCTATCTACAAGTCTTTGCTTGGCTCACGTAGGTATCAGGCTTTCAGATGATATGTACAACAAAAGAGAATGGCCCATTTGCCATATACAAGATCATTGCTTTGTAAGAAAGCATTCCTAAATAGTTTTCTGTTCCTCAGAAAAAAAGAAAAAAAATGTTACAAATCCTGAATATTATCCTATCAATATTTCCCCTTTTTTTGTGTCTGCGTGTGCTTCAGGTTTGGAACCAATGAGTTCAAAAATAAAACAGGCTAATCCTGCCGATCTGAACCTTCAGCCTCAAGGAATAACAGTCAGAAAAAATGTCCTGTCTCAGTGTGTCTCTCACTCCATGTTGCATAACTGAGGTGAAATTCAAATGCGCTTTTCTGACTGTACCAAAGCACATATCTCTGGCCAATTTCTCTGTGATGCAGTATCAGAGAACTGTGTGGCCTCAGTGTGCAGAGTACAACTGTTGACAAAAGAGTTGCAGAAAAGCACACCAGCAATTTCTAGTCCCTTTCCTTCCCAAACATGTGCTAGTTAAAATTTGAACAGGTAGCATAGGATAATAACATTGTGAAGAAAAAAAATGCAAAACTAGTACTTTGCATAACCTGGATGACAAAGGTGTAGCAAAATGTTTCATTAGGAGGTCTTTGCAGAATTAGAATGACCTCAAGTCCCAGACTGTATAATTCCTGAATCTGCTATTAAAGGACACTTTTAATAGTCTAATCCCCATGATGCTGAAAGTCAGGATTTCCTGTAGTGAAAAGCACAGCAAGCAACAGGCATAGCGCCAAGCATGACTCCGAGGGGCTAGGAGAGTGGAATTTCTAAAGCCCTAGCTAAAATCTTAAAGAAATCTCTCTCCTGATATTTGCATTCTTTCATCTTGCTGAAATATATATTTGACTTTCCTGGAGTAATTTAATGAAGAAACAACCTCTACTGGAGAGTTACCCAAAGGGTAACATTTGTTAGCATGGTACTGTTTTAATTGGTTACACAGAGATTTTGTACTTCAACAGCTCCTGTACAAAAGGTAGAATTGATGACAAACGAATAAATTCAAACTAAACAAACATCTGGTTCTCTGTTTGCACTTTCTAGTCACAGAGCAGTACCTCATTTTGGTAAGCCTTCTTGCTGGACAGAGTTCAAGAACATTTGACAAAGGATGGTGGCATGTCTATTTTCACATGCGTTGAATGCCTCAGCTGATTTCAGAAGAATGCTTGTGGAATAACCCATTGGTTATAGAAAGTTGCCCAAGCAGAGGATTTTCACATCCCTTCTCTGAGGAGTGCCAGTATTTCCCAAGACAGCATTCCAACAGTTGTCAGTGAACATCTCTGGGACTCCCACTTACATTAATGAAACTGCACAGCATGAGCAAAAAGCCTTTTTCATCCTATTCAACCTTTCTTCCAAGAGACTGAAAATATTGTGTTCACTTCGGAGCAGTGTTTCATTCTGGGGATTCATTAGAGACACGACTAATAATTATTATCCTGTCCGTATTAAAGAGAATATTTTAGGTAAAGGGAAAGATTATAAGCACTTCTCAAAGTTACATCCAAATGAATTTAGTTTGATTTAGCAATTGATTTCATTTCAATTCACTGGAAATTTAGCAAGCTGCCATTTGGTTGTCATTTATGTTTTATTTTCTTTTGTTTTTATTTATTATTACAGGAGTTGTGAAAACAATAGCTGAAAGAAAATATGTGAAAAGCAATGTTTTACAAACATTCATTTTCAGTTGTAAATCCTTCTCACTCTAAAAGAGGTAACTTCTGTTCTCTTTTGCTATGAAATAAGGATGCTGATCATCAGAATGTGGTGTCATTACATTAACAAATTACTATTTCTCTTCTGGATGGTGATGATTTGTGAGAAGGATGCCCCAGTAAGTTACACAGAGGATAAGAGACCTCTTTTCCCAGCCTAGGGTCAGGTTGAGTCCAATTTAACATTTTCTCTATTTCTATTATTACAGAGATTTCCTAGGGAAAAGAAGTTTATACACTAGCTGTTATCTGCTCAGTTACACAAATATCTGAGATCATACATAATGGAGGTATCTCTGGTGGTATGATTTCTCTACCAGAAGAAACAGAAATTTGAATTACACAAGTATCCATGGTTTAAATGTAATTTTATTTATAGGAACTTCCTCATATGTAGGCCCAGTAAAATAACACAATTTAAAAAGTGAACAATGGTGGTTTTTTTTTCTAAGTTGCTTCTTCAACTGCATTGATCAGCAATTCATCATTGTGTTTAAAATTCAGTATTAACAAAATTGTAATGTATCAGCCTTATTCTGAAATCAATTCCATAATCATAGCCATGCCCTATTATGAAGTAACGGCAATGTTAATTTTATTCTGCCAAATGTAAATTGACTGATTTGTCACATCATTCTACAGATCCTTCAATTTGTTTTCAAAATAAAAGGAACAAAAAAAGTTTTTGTTTTAAATATCACTGAGAACAGACAATCAATCCATATGAACTGTAACATATAACTTTAAGAAAAGAGTTAAAAAACAATGTCAATCATTCTGGTCTCTCCAACTTCAGCCTTACTCATGGCTTCTGACATTGATTTTTTTTTTTTTTTTATGTCAAGTGAGAATCTAGCCTTCAATTTCTGTTTCAATTCAGGTAGTGATTTCATAATTGTGATGCAGAAAACATAATAAAATAATGGAATAATTATAATGAGTAACAGAAGACATAAGATTCTGTTCCTGATTCAAGATCAACTTGACATCTTGACAGCATGGTCTCTCTCTATATAATCTCTCTTTATGAGGATAGGATGTCATATGAAGACATTTTAGGAATTCTTTGAGATTTAACCAAAAAAAGCTTGTAAAGCAGCCTCAGATTTCTAAGTGTTGCTTGGATATTCAGGGAGATTGTCATCATCATCCTCTCATTGAAACTTCTGTAGACCAAATATCATTCTTAGCAGTTCCCAGTAACCTGATGGCACAGGCTTAACCAATTGGAACTAAGTTAGCAAACCCAAAGCATGAACAAAACAGACTTTGGTTGAATCAGAGGCATTTGCCAAAACAAGAGAAAAAAAAAAGAAAACAAAGCACAATTACCAAAGCAGCCAGTCACATAACTGATTTAAATGGTTTACAGCCAGCTGGAAGTGTGGCATAGATAAGGCTTTGCCATGCTGAACCAGTTTGCATTCAGTTGTTCCTAAAACCTGCCAGTTATAAATCCTTTACGCAACACAGATCCCCAGCACTTGAAATATCAGGAAAACTCCTTTGGCTATGAGCAGCAAGCTGTTCCAGTCATTTTCACCAACCACCTGCCACAGACGTGATTCCACCCGCAAAGTGGTATACAGCATTGGCATTTAGAAAAAAGTACTTTGCCTCAATTAAGTTCTAGAAATAAACCATGTTTTTTCCTGTTTACAAAACACTTCTCCTGCTCCAAATTTCAGCAATTGTTAATTGCTGTTGTGAATAATCTTTTACAGGCCATTTTCATATTCTGTAAATCTGTCTCTTACCCTTACTGATTGCATATCTACTTTATTGTGAACAGAAGAAGCTAATAATATTACATCTGCTAAAGTAGTTGAGATGCATAAAAAAAGACCAGCCACTAATGTTTTGTATTATTTAGCTTTTTAAGGTTTTGACTGTTGGTGTTATGCAAAGTACAATCATTATAGTCATTGCTTCGGTAGCTGCTAAATTTTCACAAGGACATGCTACTTGGCCTGGAGCACCTCTAAATAATGATAAAAAAAAAATCAAAATAAAAGTATTTGGCATATAATTACATAAGATGCACTGTAAGCTAGCCTCAAGTGATAACATACATTAAACTTAAACAAGACCCTAGATTCTTGGCAGAAGCCTCAGGGATTCATGTGATGTGAAAAACAAGCACAAGGGCAATTATAAAAATGCTGCCAGAACTACTTATTTGGTTATAATGTTGGCCGTGTGTAACTGTAAAATGTACTTTGTAGTAAATTGCTTTTGCACACCGCTGCCTCAGTGGTTATATGTTCCATACTTCGTGTTGTTTCACTTTTTATTTTTTTTTCCCATTATAGCTTTCTGACAGAAGGCATACCCAGTCTGAAAATTTTCATACCAGTATGAAAATACATAATCCATGATCCAATATGCAGGAAAACTTTAGAACAGCTCGGGAAAACCTGACTTTGACATCTTTGAACCACAACTAAACACACGGGACTGTGAACACTGAGTAGTTATTTTTAGAAAACTTTTTGCAGTGGATATGTTCGGCAATTTTGCAAGACCTTTGTTTTAACACTGGAGCATTCTTTGCTCTGGACTCTGAAAATAAGAGACACAGCAAAGAAATATAGTATATGTTTAAAATGTGCAAGTAAGGACAGCAAAAAGCAACAAATTAAAAGTATCATGAAAAAAAAATATCCAAACAAAATTACTAATAAAAGGAAAGAAAAGCAGAAATAAAACTGGATGTTCTTTTTTCAGAACATAACCCCAGCACCTGCATTTCTCTGATATCTTTCCAAAAGCTGCTTTCTAGCAAATTTATCAAAAATAAATATTTTTTTTTTAAAAAAAAGGAGCACTTTTTTTTCTTTCTAGATTTTCCTAGAGCTTCTGTGCATTAGCAATTGGACAAAAAGAACTGATGTGACTGGTCAATGGGTACACTCACTGACTGCTCTTCATATCCTGAAGCTCTCCTTGCAGCCTCCTCCCTACCTCTTTCCCTCCTCAGATATTTGAGTTCTCTTCAAAAATGACTGACCTTACCAGAGGTTTTAAGAGAGGAAACCTTTGCACTATCTGCATTTGCTCTCTACTTGTATATCGTTCCTGTGATGGAGATCCAATTTAGTTTTAAAAGCAGTAAATCCATTATTATATGCCAATAGTATCTGAAACGTGGCAGGAGACAACCTGGTGAGATTTATGGCAAGCAGATGAGAAAATTTCCTATGAAGCTGACTCTATTTTATAATATCTCTAGAAGTTAGAGCTCATCCGCTAATCTACAGTAATTGACTAAATGAATAATTCTGTCTCCATGGTGCCCTGCAGGTCAAAATTTGCCCTTCAAGGGTAGTCTTTTCTTAGGGCAAAGGGGAGCATGGCTGGTGTACACACAGACAGTTCATGCCCTAACTTAATCCTTTTGTGAGTGGTGCGTTACTGAGTGACACTTTAAGTGCACAACAATTCCTCTTATTCTTGCAAATGATGAATTCAAATGATCCGAGGTATTTTATGCAAAAGCTATGATGTTGTCTGCAATTAAAGAGCCCATTTATTTCCATATTCATTTGTTTTGACCTTACTTGAAAATCACTTCATTAAAAAAAAAAAAAAAGGGAGGTAAATGCTGTTTATCGTACAGTGCTCTGGGAAGTTAGACAGAAATATGAAGTTGAAGATAACTTTCCTCTTTGGTTTGTTTGCTAACACACATACCAGCAGTCTCAAACTGTGTCATGAGTCACTGAATGGCCTACAGCACATCTACATGATGAATTTACTGCTCACTGCTGGACTGAACTTAAGCCTTTTCATAATACCTGGAGTCTTTCCATCAGCTTTGATGGGAATGGACAAGGTCTATACCACTCATTTCCAACCATCCTATTCTGACTGAAAAAAAAAATAATTAAAATAAATAAAATAAAATAAAATAAAATAAAATAAAATAAAAGTTACCTTTCTACCAGGTCAAGTGATCATGACTAGATAGTAGGTGGAAAGACTTGCTGTTGACCAGCTTATTTGCTTCTGTCAACAAGGGAATTATTCACTTCACTCATAAGAGAGAAGCAGCAATATATTTATTGAAGAAAATAGGGATTTAGCAAGGCTTAATCATGAATAAGACAGTGACTTAATAAAGTTCTAATGGTAAATGCAACATTAAGCAGATTCGTGATGGCTAGGTCACTTGATTATTTACTGCACTGAGGACAGGGTCAGACTAAAAGCATCAGGGAGACCCTCACACTGAGTCATGAGGTTCAGAACAGAGTTCCTTTTGTCGTCCAAACTCCAAGGAGTCTAGATATGACTGTATCCTATCTCAATCCCAGACTTAACAGTTTGTGCCTAAAGGATTATATACACAATCACTCCTTTATATCGCTTAGCTAAAATTACAAAGTTTCAGCATGCATAGCAAATTACTTGCACAGTTTCAACAAGCTAGCTTTTAGTCACTTACTGCGTATCTGTCACAGGTAGAGGAATCTCTCGATAACGAGGAGTAACCCTGAGACACATCCCTGCTCAAGGGGAAGATCCTGGCACGCAGCCCACTATAGTACAAGAGAACTTAATGGGCTCTGGGCTGTCCCCTATTTATGGGGTAAGATGATTGACAACTACTCGTATTTGTGTACTGCCTTGTTTGGTTGGTGCGTGCTCTATTAGCCCTTGGATTTATCTCCCCCGAATCCACCTTGAGCCCAATTTGGCTATCACAACCAGATGCTTTCAGCTGGCTGCCAAACGATCAGCACTCATCTTTATCACCCAAGCAGGGTTATGAGTGAAGGAGCTGGCTGGGGGGGGCACGGGGGAGTACACCACCACAGCTTCTAACAGCAAGCAAGCAAGCAATGACAGTGTGAATAAGATTGATTAACTGAAGAAATTTGGTAACTGAGGCAAAAAGCATTTCAGGAGAACAGAATTTTGTTGCCAGAAATATAGCAGTTGAAGTTACTGAAGCTGACGTTACTCCTTATGGTGCATTCAGATAGCCTTTTGAAGGGTTAATGTTAGCATTCTGTATTTCTGATATTAAAGTTCTTCCAAAGTCGTAAAGCGTAATGTACCAAAACAGCAGCCCTTAGTAATTCGCAGTGATATTTCTATAGAGGTTGGAGTCCATCACTTACAAGTCTTGGAACAATGCACCCAAGGATCAAACATTTCAGCTAGGTACTAGCACTGCCTCATCGTACCTTAACAAAAAAGAATAATAATAAAAAAGAATAAAGAATCATGAAACTGAGAGTCTTAAAAAAAAAAAAAAAAAGAGAGAGAGAGAGAGAAGGGAATCTGAATTGTTTGACAAAATTGTGTGAAGATGATTTTCTCTGAGATCTCTAAAGATGGCAGCTTTGGAAGAAAATATCCTAAATCAGCCCTGAAAGCAGTGGATATCACCTAGAAAACCTATCACAAAGTTGTGGATCAATATTTTAAACTCAATTTGGCAGAGAGATTAGTGTGCAACAAAAATGTACAGTGGTTGGCCACATGTATTAGTGCATTGCTAGCACTCAGATGACACCCCGACAATATGCCATGAAAGACACAAATCTGAATAGGGTGGTACAGATTGCGTGGATGCCTACACGAGTGTTAAAATCACAGCCCCACAGAGATTCACTGGTCATCAGCTATGCCTAAGCTGTGTGGTCCTAAGGCATTTCCACCGAAGTCTGAGTGATAACTCATGTCAGAATAAGCCCAGGAGATTATTCGGGGGGAGAGGGGTGGGAACACAAAAACCACAGTGCTCTACAACCATAAAGTGCATCCTAGAGTTCAGCTGTTCTGCAGGCCAGTCTCTGGCACTACTGAATTGAGCATGATGTAAACACAATCTTTCCCTAACATTAAAAGGAGCCCATAGGCAAATACTGCTCTGTGAACCAGCCAGTGAAAATTGGTCTGCAGTGCAAGTCCATAGGACTGTGGGAAATACAGGCTCTGTTATTATGAGCAACCACAGAGAGGATGCCAGCAGTCCTGTTCAGAATATGTTCTTTTCTTTCCTTTTCTTTTTCTTTTCTACTGGAACTTAGTTGGAAAATATCCTAAATGTCATGTAGGGCACATGTTTTCCTGCTCCAGCAACTATTCATCCCTTTCCTACAATTCTAAATGTTAGCAATAAGGTAGCACATTTATTTCCTACAAGGCACTAGTTACTCATAAAACCACGCTGCAGCTGCATTAACTGGGGATGACTGAAGGCACAGTCATTGCATTAATACTTTACCATCGACAAGCTTTGATCCTCAGCGGCTGCAGTTCGCCATGGACCTGCCCATCTCTCTGGGCAGATGCCAATTTATTCCAGCTGGATCCATGCCTACAGGCTAAAAACACCTAAGCTCAAGTCTAATGCACTTTCAATGGTTCCCTTGAGAGTATGCTTACTGACACAAACTAGTTTTAAACTAACTCATCTCCTGAGAGAAGGATAGGCAGAATGCACCATTTTTCCTGTTGGCTATTTAACCAGATATTTTTTCTGGCATCCAAACTGAATTTCCAGTCAGTCAGCTACAGGCTGTCACCATCATATCGCTAAATACTCGCATTTTATTTAGACTTGGTTCAATTACACATAGCAGACTTGATGTCCTGTTTCTGGATTGCAGTACAAGCATAGTGAGATCTGCTTACAAACGTTGGAAAATTTGACTGCATATATTCCCCAACTTATCTGAAAAGCTTGGGGGCCTATGGGGAAAACTCTGTGAAATTTTACAAAACGTTGTAACCTTCCTCGGGCTCAATTGCTGTAATTCACCCTTAGCTATTAACTCCCTGGAATTGGAGTAGCAAGCAGGCACACTCTATTTATATTTAATCCACCAGCTCCTGAATGTTGATATGTGACAGCAAATCAAATGTAAATGCAAAGTAATATGTAATCTTTGTAAGCTAAGGAATATTATCAACTGACATACATTACCATGTGAAATAACTAAATCAAGCACTATTCCTTCCAAATGAACAGAGATAAGTGCACTGCACTGAATTTAAAAGGTCTAGCAGCTCAGCAAAGACTCTGTTAATGAATCAGAAGGGTTATCCAAGGGGATATTGAAATAACCCATCTCAGCAGCCTAGGGTTTCTTTTATTTATTTCATTCATTACTTTGTTTACTAACTCTAAAAGCCACTGCACTGCAAGTTGGCCATGAAGAAATCAAAGACTGATTAACGGAGAAAATGAAAGGAAAACATCTAATCTGATTAACAGGAAGATAAACATAATCCCTCTTTGTTTTAACAAACTGCCTTGAGTTGAAATGAGACTCAGAAATCCTGACTAGCACTGCTCTCGTATTTTAATATACCCATCTTGAATCTTGCCTCTAATTCTGTGGTAGAATTCTTCAAAGGTGTTACTATTCATGTATTATTTTTACATCTTTCTGTTAGTGGTTACAACAACTCGATTCTTCATTGCTAAAGAGAAAGTAACAAAAAGATGCCCTAGCAGCTCTGAAAAGAGAATTTTAAAATGTCATGCTTTTCAAAAAGCCCACAATCTCACACATTTTGTGATGGTTTCATGCAGTGATGGAAACTTGTGGTGATGCTTATAGTAGGTCAAGGCAAGAGATCTGACTGTGTGTGTTCTGTACAAAACCTATTTGCTTGATCACAAAATTACTAATGGTCGGGCTTTCATTTAACAAAATCAGTGTCTGCAACAATATCTGAGTTTCTAGGCTTCTTCAGAAATTAATTCTACTGGCTGAGTAAATGCCGCACAAAACACAGTTCTTTCTCCTTCAGCCTTTTTAAAATAGCTGAATTTGCTAACATTCAGATACTTCTATCTGGGTGCAACTTTAGAACTTCATTCTGCACAGAGTTGGTTAGCACTACAAGATTAAGGGTGAAATAAAGTGCTATAACATAATCATTGCCTTTTTATGGAGTGTTAGCAGTTAAAGCATACTCCAATATAAAAATTGTATCCAGGTTCTAATTCTCTTTTTTTTTAATTCTTCTTTTTTTTTTTCTTGTAAATGAAATGACAACCAGACCATTCAGTAACTGCATGAACACCAAAATACTTTCTTTACCTCAATTTAGACATCCTGAAAAGAGTTAAAAGGATATTCATTTGGTCTGTGGCAAATACAACTGAAACAATATAGCTGTACTCATACTGCTGTATGAGACCCAGAGAAAGAACATTCAGAAGATCTAATCTGTTAACTCATTCAGAGCATAAACACCAAGAAACTCAGAAATGTCACAGCTTGGTGGTGCGTTTGTGCACTATGAGAAAGAAAAAGAGATGTCTTTAGGACTTTATTAGCAAAATTTAAATACCTCAATACTTTCATTAGCAATGACAGTGTCAGTGATTTCTAAGAATTAAATTTAGGTGTTTTTAAAACTTCACAAATCCAGCTTTTAAGCCATGGATGCTTTTGAATATGCTGTCTGAATCATCTATATTTTTCAAACCATTGCACCGTCTGCTTGCTGTAAT
The DNA here is from genome assembly GCF_013377495.2 of Cygnus atratus. Lineage (NCBI taxonomy): Eukaryota > Metazoa > Chordata > Aves > Anseriformes > Anatidae > Cygnus > Cygnus atratus. The sequence goes on along the minus strand of NC_066370.1, from coordinate 22,917,245 downwards.
CAAGGGCTTCACAGAGAAGCTTATATTTAACTATGAATCAGCAAAAAGCTTGTTAATAATTAGTGACTTATAAGACATAACACTTGTACCCAATAATGCTAATTTGATGGATTCATGAACAGCTTCTTAAGTAATATCATTATTTATTGTCAAAGTAGAGGTGAGTTTAAGCAAACCAGCTGCATATTTTCTCTGCTTTGCATGCTGCTTTCAGAGAGGAACACAAAAAAAATCAAGAAATTTGGCATAACTCACATTATCAGGATAGATTTACCAATCACAGCAAACTGAATTATACCTATGGATGGAATGGGTGCTTTGGTATTATTAACAAACAAATTCAATATTTAATATAAAGTCAACCTAAAGGAGAGAAATATTTTTCCAATATAAGCAGAACAGTGTAGCATGCAAAGGTACAATTGCTTTGAAAAATTGTTTTTCATGAAAGTGTTGTTCATAAATAGTACTGTGTCTAGGGTGAATTAGACCTTTCTCATTAAATTTGACACATGAAAGTGTTGTAAACGATTCAATTAATTCAAAAATTATTTTCAAGGAAAAGATGTATGCTTCTCTGCCATTTAACTAATAATGAAGTCAGCGTGATGTTGCATTTAAACATGGAAAACCTTGTGCTGGAAAGATCCAGATAGCATGGTAAGAGTTGTTTTGGCTGGAGCCTTCATCATTTCGGGTTGCAGCCAGATCTTGCAAACAAAAATTCCAGCTAGCACATCAAATGACCTGTCACTTTCTAATGATGGACTATTTTACCTCACAAAAATCAGTGCAAAATGAAAGACTTTCCCTTCTTACTGTGAATTTCTCTTTTTCTTCCTCAGCAGAAATCTCGCTAGCTACCTATTAAGCTCCAGTTGTGACCATTGCCCTACCTAATGCTTGCTGTCAAGGTTGAATGAGTGCTTGTGTAGGAGTCCTCTGGTGTTCTAACCTCTGCTAGTGTTGTGTTTCTTTTTGTTTTTCTGTTTTTCCTGTTTTTCTTTAAGCATTCATGTTTGATTCAATGTAATTGACAGAGCTGTGAATCATTTTTAATATCACACACCCATTATATATTTTTATATATATTCATTTCTAAGAGGCAATATGCTAATTGAGGACATTAAGGGATGCAGAAAGTGGTTACCTTGAATGAATCTGCACTGAAGGTGTTCTTCAGCATGGATTTTACCAGGCTGACTGGTTTCCTTGGTTGAGGCTTACTTGATTGTAAAAAGCCTTCCTTTTGCTTTGTGGGAGTCTAAAATTCTGAAAACATTCAATTATAAAAGCTGCCAGTGTGAGAATAGGGTTGGAAGAAATCTGCCCTGGCTGAATTATAAAAAGCATGGGACAAAACCTACAGGCTTTATTCAAAATCAGAATCACTGAAATTCTGCTCTTAATGACAGTGACCTCAAGATTTGACCCCATACTTCTGTACAGTAGATTTCACCCTTAGTCCTGCCTGAAAACAAAACTTTGTATTTTGAATCTGGTACAAGCTCAGAATCATCTCTTTGAACAAAATCACAAGAACTACTGAAAAGTCTTTTTTTCTGACTGATTACAAACCTGGAATCCAGATGACAACCTTATGGCAAGAGGCAACCAGCTGCACCCATGGGTCCAGCTTCCCTTCTTTCAGCAACACAAATTTAGACTGATGTTTGAGGCCTGATGTAAATAGTGCCCATCGCATCTCAGGACTTTTATCAGTGATTAAACCAATTCCAGGGACAAATGAATAAAACTTTAATATCTAGAGAAAATTATAAAATCGGGAAACCTGGTAGGTAACAGTGTTTCTTCCATCTCCAAGTCATGCACAGTTTTATGTGGATGCCAGCCAAACAGCAAACATCTGCACAGCTACAAATTCAGATCCCTCTAGCCTAGGTGGAGAGCTTTTGTTAGAAAGTTGCAAGGAAGTAGGATGCACTTCCTCATTTAGATTCTTGTTATCTTCAGACCACCACAGCTCAGTATAATTTAGTACAATTTTGTAACTTCTGCCCAAGTAAGACCCTGCAATGAGATTACAGGAGAACTGAAGGTCAGTTCTGAAGGGTATCATCAGAAGCAAATGCAAGGTCTACCTGCACTATATTTATCTCTAGTAAATGTTGTCCAACAAATAGGATAAAGCTGGAGGTATATAGTGGGCAGAGAGATAACATTGAAAGCAAAATGTTTGCTAGTTAGTGTACAGGCCAGGGAAAATCTTGCCAGCTTGCACTAGGCAGACCTAGAGCACTGGGACTCGGTACAGTCACCATTCTGCTAGCTGTTGCCTGAACATGGATTTTTTTTTTTTTTTTTTAAGATTAAAATAATGTTTAAAGTAGGTTTTTTGTTTGTTTGTTTGTATGTTGTTGTTGCTGTTTTTTGTGGCAGAGGATGAACGGTTGCATTTGAAAACATATGGGAGAAAAAGCAAACGAAAACAAAGCAAAGCAAAACAAAACCAAGCAACCAGCCAAACAAACAAAAGCCAGCAACCTTACAAGACGTTTAGTAGAATAAATGCTATTTGAACAGTATTCCAAGTATATTAGCAAATATTTCTGCTGCAAAACAGGTCTTAACTGTAAGTGTAAACTAAATGCTAAATTATAATGGAATTTCTATGTAACCTTGTGCTCTTACTCATATTTTCTCATGAAACACATTTTACATTGAATACCATTGTGATTTACTTATGACTCACTATGAAGCAAGTTACCACTCCTTTTTGCAGTTAATTTATCACATAACTCTTATCTTACAGAATAACCAAGGAAAAGTCACTGAGTTATAAATTACATGTTCATTTAATCTTGTAAATTATTCAGAACTGATTTTACTTCAAACAATAAGGGAAAAGCAGTATGGTCAGCAGTTTATAATCTCACAAAAATACCCCTTATAAAATAGACATAACTCTGAACGTGTTTATATACTTATAATAATTAATATTCTTAGTCTCCTAACAACTCTCTCCCCAGAAGAAAAGAGAAAAGAAAACAACAAAGGAAATATTCCCAAGGGACAATATTTCTTTTGTTTTTGAACTCTCAATTTGCATACTCATGTTCAATGAGTAACATCTACTGACATCTCCACAGCTACCTTTTCACAGCAAAACAGCATCTTCCTCTGTAGGTCAGAAGCCACCACCTTGTACATTGTCAAATGATGTATTCTAATCAAAGAATTCCAAACTGTGACACATTTCTTAACTGGAAAATATTTCCAGTTCCTATTTTGAAAGTAATGAAAGAATTCTAACACTTACATCAAAAACACCTGTTCCTAAGGGCACAGAAAATTTAATATCAAATACTAGGAAAAGTTTTTGAGCACCTTACACTTTTTACCAGTATTCATTGACTAATTCAAATGTTCTTTTAGCAGTCAATCATTGTCAGCCTGTTTGCTGTTTGATAATCCATGAAAAATTAGTTCTTCATTTGAACTCACTTTCCTTAGATAGCTACCTACACTATGAAAACAAGAATCACAGTTATTGTTTTTAAAGTTTGTTAAATGAAAGATCTACCACTCTGAAACAAAACAGATAGGAAAAATTAATTTATTTTTTTTTCCTATCAGTAAGACAAACTATTGGATGCAATTTCCAGCAGCTACAACTATTATAGCTATTTTAATAATGCACATATTTATTAACTACTGTAATATCCTGTGGTGTTCACAATTATGTTCACTGTGGATAGTCTGTTGACTCTGCTGTACCACTGACATTATTTCTATCTTTCCAATGAAAAACATGACTGAGGATAGCCAGATAGTAAATAATGTTACATTTAGAAAAAATATATATTTTGTAATTTAGACTTCTTCTATATTAGCATATATTAGCACAAAATAAATAAATAAAAAGTCACAATAACTGAACAGTCTCGATGTAGGGTCCAACTCAGGCACAACAACATGTAAAACTAGGACATATTCCTGTCTTGTTCTGGAGAAGTGAAAATAAAACTGTAAATTTGGCAATTCTTAGACAATGTTTAGGTAAGAGAGGAAATAGTACAGTCAAATCAAGATAATTTGTTCCAGTAAAACAAATGTCAACAATTTAGGAAACTACTAGATAAGATTCTAGAGGGAGGACAAATACATATGCCCTGAAACATGTATCTGTAACAAGAAAAGACAACACACATGGACAAGAACGTATAAGGAATGACATTCTAAAGATAAGACAACAGACAAGACATATCTGAAGCTCTTTTCTAACTCTATTTCCTGCTGTTTGACCTAAATTCTGCCTTTCAACTACAGTTCAGCAACACAGAATGTTATACACTATGAGACAGACAACATAAAGATTAAACTCATTTAACTGGTGGAGGGGGATATCCAGATCTAATCAGAGTGTGTGCCAGTATCTGGTGAGTCAAGGACAGGATGAAATTTTAGGCCAAGAAGGCAGAAGCAAGGCTAACTCAAGGGAGACAGAGTAGAGAGTGTCAGAGAAAAAATACAAAAGGTAGTTTGGGAATTAGCGGTATACTTTGTCTTGCACATGCAGAAAGAGGAAGCCCCCACCCCTCTGAGCCAAGGCAATGTCTGACTGAGAAGGCAGATACATATGGAAAGGAAAAGTGAGACAGGAAAGGATGAAACTTTGGTAGTTAAGATGTCAGTACACACACATCACACATCAACTGTGTTATTTAGATTAATCACTGGAAGTTAGCAAGTAACTTACTGAAGATGAGAAATTTAGTCTCAAGTAGTCATAAGCTTCATCTAGGAACATCAAACAAGAGACTGATTGTCTCTAGACAATATTGTGTGAAAATCTGGATTATTAATTATGAAACAGATGACAATTAATGGCAATACTGTGTTTAGAAAGGATGAATCTGATTGAAAACTAAGTGGTTTTATCTCCCAAATAGAAGACCCGGTTGTATCTTTAAAACAGATTCTAACAGTGTTGAAAGGGAATGAGTCAAGTCAAAACAGGCAGCAAAATATCCACAAAACAAATTTTTAGTCCTTATATTTTCTTTCAATTCTTGCTCAACTTGAGCACTTTTCAATAGCTCAACAAGTGAAAGATGAACATTCAAACGTACTATTTGTTCTTTGATCCTTTCTTCAGAAAACAAGATACAGATTTTATTGCTTTTGTTTTTAGAAAACTCATTTTACTTTATTTTTCATTTATTGATTTTGTTTTAGGTGGATGGATCGTGCTGTTCAACAGGCCCCGAGACCGAAATATTTTGAAGCTGCTATTTATTACTCTGAATTTTAAAAAACAGTGGCACTTCCTTGTCCTTTAAAATGTTGGCAGCATTCTGTGATTTTTATTAAAATATCTGTAATGGTTCTTTTTAATTTGTCAAACCAGGGACAGCACAGGTGGTAATGGAGAACAGGAAGACTCCTCTGAAACAGAAATAACCTCTAAGGACATTACACTGCTGTCAATGTTTATTCAAAACTCCTACCGACTTTTGTGAGTTCTTCACCGCTAATGAGGTTGAGTATCAGTCCAGTTTCTCTTCACCTCTTCAGGAGGTAAAAATTTCATCCATTCTGATAAATTCACTCTGTTTTATTTGCACCTTGCTTAGGGATAGCTGGAAGAAATAAAAATATCCACTCAATTAAAAAATGGCTTCATAAAACAGTACCTTCCAAATAACTCTGCAAGTTAAAACAGTATGCATTCATGTTAGTAACCATAAGTAAACAGTGGGAACCAGCTGTAAAGATACCGGCCAAAGATGTGAATACAGCAGACAGACCACATCATAGTGACCTAAAACAGTAGTCATTCTTTGAAAAGGCCAGCTAAATAGCTAGCAGAAAGGTAGATATTTCAGGTAAATAAGCATGATTATTTTGAGTTGGAAATATATGCAGACAGAACAGAGAAGAAGCAGATAGAACAGAGAACTCATCACAGTTTATATTGTGGGAATTATTTAGCTTCATGTCATGAAATTTTTTTTTTTTCCTTGCCTAATCAGAATGCTTGATAATTACCAGATCAAACCTGGTAGTCTTCAGTGATGCTTCAGCATTTATGTATTTATTTATTATCTTCTTAATAACTGTAACATTTTTTTTATTAATAAAAATGAAAATTGATTTCCTGAATGTTCAAGAAGAAGGGAATTTCTTAAGAATTTGGGAAGTTTGTCATGAAACAGAGGCATTCCAATAAAGAATTTGTCGTGATAAGAAAGTGTGAAGTCTCATTTGATTACACAGGGGTTTTGTTTTGTTTTTAAAATTGTACATATTGTGCACTTTGGTTACATATTGTCCTTCCATGTACTTTTTAGACCTAAAACATTGTTAAACTGTTTTCCAAGATATTTCTCCAGAACTTGGGAATTATGAAACCCATTGAAAAGAGTAAGGAAGGTAGGAGAAAAGCTTCATTCATCAGCAGCATGCTATAAAATTTTGCAATTCATTAGATGCGCCTAGAAGATACAAGTAATTAAGTTATGCATGCTGATGAAAAATCATGGAAGAATATCATATTTTATTAAATGTGAAGAAAGTAATGTAAGATGTTAAAGTTTAAAACTCCTCCATATTCCAATTTGTAAGTCTTTATGGCCAATACTCATGCAAGCCAATTTCCATAACAATTACTTAATTCCTAACTCCTGAGAAGTAATTCTCCAATCCAATACAGACAGCAGAATGATTTTAAGATTTTAGTAGTTATTGGATATTATGTCATATTCAAATCTATATATTGGGAAAAGGTGCTTCAGTTAGAGGGTGGTCAGGCACTGGACAGGCTCCCCAGAGAAGTGGTCATGGCACCAAGCCAGACAGAGTTAAAAGAAGCATTTGGACAAAGCTCTCAGTCATATGGTCTGATTTTTGGGTGGTGCTGTGTGGAACCAGAAGTCGGGCTTGATGATCTTTGTGGGTCCCTTCTGACTCAGGATAAGCTGTGATTCTATTCTTTGATTATTATTAAGCTGAAGACTGTCAAAGAAGATACAACTGCTTTCATCAACCTTAAAGAGTGTGCACATTCAGAAGGACAGGAGCAGCTGACCTCATTGCCAAAGAACAGATGAACTGAATGTTTAACATTAAAAGGTTAGTAAAATGGTCAATGTGTTAAAGGATTTCAGCAAAGGAAACCCTAGTGCCTAAAGGGTTATAGGAAAACAAAAATAAATAAATAAATAAACAGATCCAGCAACGCTATATATTTCCAGAACCTGCTCAAAGCAGTCAGAAGTGGCACTCTCCTAGCAGAAGCCAGCTGCCTAACCAACCTAAAACGACACACAGCCCTCATTTGTGCTCTTTGCCATTTTTCAGTTACTTACTTTAAATGGAGAAATCATCAAGAAGATGCTACCAGTCAAATTTCTGATGTTCATTAGCACTTGCACTTACATTTCAGCAGTTGAGTTAATAAGTACTGTGTGATCTGCCACCCACATATTTGACCTTTTATAATAATCATATGCAGTAGTTCAAGTATAGCAATTCAAGTATTACAACATTTTGGACAGGGTAAAGGTATCATTTATTACAAGACACTTTTGTTTGAAGCTTCATGTGCATAACTTAAATTGTAAATTTTTAGTTGCTCATTTACAAGAAAACCTGTTTTACTAACTTGAAATGGGTGAGCTTTAACTCTTTAGAATTTATACTGAGATATACCTATATATACCTCTATACAGCTTGGGGCTATCACATGAAGATAGCTACTTACAATTTGGATGTTATATGAAGCTTTAGAATAATTTGATTGCATGGTAACCTCCCTATTATGTCTCTTTAATATAAAAATAAACACTGTACTATAAATATACCTGGAATTCAAAACCTTCAAGACTGAGTTAATAAATTAGAGCAGCCGATTCAAGTGAAAAAGAAAACCTACTTTGGTTGTCAATACAATTCACAAAATGAATTTTTGTCCTCTGTCAAGGGAGTCTTGGAGTCAATATTTGTTGAAAATAAAATGTCAAACACTATGGAAGTACAAAGCAGTGTTGCTTGTACCACTGGTCTCAGAAAGGTGACAACTCTTCTGGTTTTAAAATGACAGCAATAGCTTGGAAGTTTTAAGAGTTTATTCACATTGAAGAGTCAGGAAACATAAGATATTTTTCTCTTCCTTATCTCCCAACAAGAAAAAAAAAGAAAAAAAAAAAAAAAGAAAAGAAAAAACACCAGCTGCTGTGGTATGACTTATAAAAGCTGTGCACAGCCAAGGGATCAAAAGGTAGCTTCAATACAGATTCAATTCCAAGAAATACTTAAAAGAAATTTAATTGGAGAAATATGTTAAGGTGTTATTTTGTCTGCCGTATGTTGTTAATGCAAGGAAACACACTGTTAGATTCCTGGACTGAAACTTTCATTCACAGGGAGAAGGGTGTAGAAGAACTATTATGACCATTCATCACTTTCTAGAGGATGAATTGTGCAAGAGCACCTCTACAGTAATGAGAATACCATCCTACTTCATTATATATTTTATCATATGAATAACAGATTTGCCACAGAAATTCCTGAATTTTGTTATCTGTTAATTTAACTTTATCTTTCAAAATGTTGGTCCTATTTTATGCTTAAAATACTCATAAAAATGCTTTCTAGAAAATGTGGTCTATACTAATTATCTGCATGTTCAAACATATACATTAATCTTTTATTTACAGTCTAATTTTGAAAATAGACATTTAATAAAATTTGGCAAAGTTTCCTAAACCAGTGAAGACAAGTAGATATGACTGTCTTAAAATCTAGAGGTTATTTTTTATTGTTTTTGTTTGTTTTTGAAAGACTAAATTCTCATTAACTCCTTTAAATTACATGGTAACTCTCACAAAAACTGCAGTGCTACTTGTTTTTCTGGTGTAAACTATTCCACAACAAGCGGCATGCTCTCAGAACTTAGCCATAATAATTCATGATTTAAAACCATGTTTCTGAGTCCTTTTCAAGAATGTTTAGTTTTGCCATTTATTTGAATGTAGAAAACATTATTGCTACAATGCTCATAATTCAACCTCAATTTATTTGCTAGCACAAAAATCCCTCTTTATTGGCAGGATCCGGCTTTCTATTGATTCTCATGAGCATGTACTTATAGCTTCCGCAAAGCAACATCTGTGAGGAATTTTGAAAAGTTTCTTAGCTGTGTTACATTTTCTTTTGCAAACTTCATTCCAGTTATTAGCAAAATCCAGAGTCATCCCTGTTAGGATAACCTCTATCAGCAGACTGTGAATGATTAAGTACATGTAAGTAATTCATACCTCAAAAAAATACCCTGTTGTGTGCTATAAATGCCTATTATGCATGTTATAAGGGTCTATGTCATTTCTTTCCAAAGTGTAGGTAGGCACTTAACGACAGGTACTCCCGAGATAAATTGCAGTTCTTTAAATCTGGATAGCTTAGATGATATATCATTTTCCGCTAAGAAATTCTAGCATTCATCTTATGATACAAAGACTTATCGTTTGCTCAGCACATTCAACACTGTGCTCTTAATTCTGACTAGTATTTCTGAGTGCTACAAATGTTATATTTGTGAACATTAAAAGTAGTGCTTAATGTAATTGAATAGAAACCCATACTTCATAACTTCTTCTGCAGAATAATCTCTAGGATTGTGTCATTAGAATTCTTCTTTCTGGGAAATGTATCCACTAAGAAATCTGGTCTGCAGACTTCTGCAGACTTCTGGTCTGCAGACTCTAAACTGCCTCATGCAAGCACAATTTATCTGAAAGCAAGGTGCAAGCCTCCATTTTCTCAGAAAGACTAAGGTTCGTATACTACTTTCTAGCCCAGGGCTTTCCAGATCATTAGATGTGACAAACATTTATCACATGTGCTTTTCTTCATCCTTTCCTCTTTTCTTCTTCACAAAAAGATATAAGGGCCAGTCCCACAGACTAATTATCTGTCTCACTAAATTACACTGTTAGATTAGTTCATTTTGTCCATGTGAGTGTTCATGGTTCATGGTTCACAACAAATGTGAAGTAATTCAGTTTAATTTAAAGTCAGTGACTTTAGGTCAGGTTGCATTACCTCATATTTGTCTCAAATTAAAACTATGCACGTGAGCAAATATTGCAGAACAGATGACTGAGCTGAAGTAACCTGATGTACATTAAAAGGGCACAGTGTATTTAAATACCCAACTGCATACAAAGATGGTAACATTTCTAACTTTTGCACAACATAAATAACTGTCATAGTTTTATTTGTCTATTCATGATTTTGGGTCATAGTTTTCTACAATGCCTCATTCACTACCTCTCAGGCAGCAAGTTTTAACTTGTTATTACGAGTGATGAACAAGAGAAATAGAGAGGGACATTTTTTCTTGCCTGGCCAGGTAGCAAAGAAGGTTACAGTTTCCCTGTTTGGACATTAGAAGAAAGAAGGGGGTGACTGTGCATAAATTGGGTTTAGCGTATACATTTTTAACTTGTGAACATTGGCTTAAGATTTTCAGGTTTGGGGTAGTTCAGGGGAATGAAATAGGAAGCAATATTTTTCATCTTTACCTATTTGAATAGAGGCCTGGGAGGCTACGTTATATTACTGGTGATTTTAGCTCAGTTCAAAATAGTTTGACATCAGTAACTCTACAAATGCAGCTCTCCATATGAATGACCAGAAGGCAAGGATTTCATTAGCCTGGATGCATTTCATTTCACTTAGGTGACACTTGCCTGTCATCAGTGAGGCATATGACTGAAGCTGGAATACTTTGATCTGGTCCAAATCTCAGTTGAAGTTTTTCTTTAGTTTGAATAATAAAATGTGATGTTTTCTGTGCTGAAAAAAATAAACTAAGTTTAATATAACATAATTTGTTGAATGAAAGACCTTAATACTGTGTATTTGATCAAAATTATATTTCCAAATAAGTGATGTGATTTTCATTTATAAATTCTGCTTTGAGATGGTACTTCAAACTTTGGTCAGTGACACTTTGCTTACTAAATAATATTTTATTTCATTCCAGTAAGTTACATAAATAAATAGTGAAAGTGATCCTTAAAACAAGATACTCTATAGTAAGAAAGTATATGAGATCTGAAACATATTTAAACTGATTGTCCCAGCCATACTCTGTTTGGTGGGTTGGTATTCAATTTCGATTTCCTCCAAGTCAGTCAGAAATATGGACTCCGGGTCCCACATAAATAGAAGCCAGAACTTACCAATAGCTCAAATAGCAGGAGTCACCAATTGTAAAAATTATATAAATATTTACCTTCTCCAGCCCCTCCAGGCAAATATCTCTCCTGTGAACTCTATTTAAATTATACAGAGAAAGAACATGACTATTACAATCCGAAGAAAGAGATTAACATAAGAACATGAATATCTGTACTTACCCAGTAGCGGGGGTAATGATCCTTTTGTTAAAAAATGACCTAAAAAGTGCAATTTAATTTTGATATATTAGAATCACTTCAACTAGTTTAAAAAAAAATATCTTATACTGTTAGATTTATTTATTGGGAATTTTAAAATGCTAAACATAAGAAGTAAAATAAATTAATGAAAACAGATTTAAAAAATAAAAATAAAAAACTTACCTTTTTTCTTTTTAAAATAGTGTTCTGCTTCTCCACATGAAGATACCCACCTGCTCGTCCTTTTCTGTTCATTCCCTTCCATCTCTTCCCTTCTTCACAGGGCTGCACTACTCATTGCTGTTGAATGACACCTACCTACTCCCACGTATCCCCTCCTGCCTCCCAGATCCTGCTGTCTACAGCAGAACCACATTCACTTCACTGTGTCTGGAAGTCTCCTATAGAAAGTCTTCCTACTAGTTAAGTGCTGGAGGAATTGCCTCAAGCAATTAAAATTAGGAAATCAAACAGAACAGTTATTCAGGTAAAATTTACTAGTCCCCACTACAGTGAGAATGTCAATATTTCTTGATGGGTTTTCACTTAGAAAAAGGAAATGAATTACCAAATCAGAGAAGGCCCATGGTTCTACCACAGCAAAACTGTATCTGAACACACACAGCAGAAGCAAATAAATCATGCAATATGGCATTTTTAAAGGTCACAAAATAACAAGCAGTTCAAGACTAATTGTTATTGGCATACCTATTGTAAAGAGGGGGAAAAAGTGATCAATGATCAAATAATAGAAAGAAACCTACAAAATACATATATCATAAAATGATGAGAAGTTCAAAGTAGTGACCGCCGATGTAAGTAGATGAATCCAAAAACAGAGAGTAGTGTAATATTTTTGAGTTGGAAAATAAATTAGGAGTGGGTTTTATAATGATGAAAAAATACTTCTAAAAGTCATTTAGTGAAAGGGATAATGAAAGGAAAAAGTCTGAAAACCTACAAAACCTGAAGTGCTCAAAAACAAACCTATCTGGAATGCATGAATAAAGAGAAAATACCGTTGAAGTATTATTAGCTCATCAGTGAAGTCAGAATTAGGGAGATTATAATAAACATGTAGGAATGATTGTTCAGAATAAACAATGCATTTTTAATCTGGGAAGAGTAAGGCACCACTAGTATTTACCATGGTGATCATTTTGAGAAACAGAAAAGGAAGAAAACAAAATTATTTTTATGAAGTCACATGTCTTATTTCAAGAGTTAAAAATCACAGCACTGACACAGCCTGAGGATCTTCTCATTTACTGTCTCCTCTATTTGCTATGCTGGGAAGAGAGCTAGACAGAAGATATGATATTTCGCACATCTAAGTCAGGAACGTATAAAGACAGGTTAGAGGTGGTCATGTGTCTTATGATTAAAAACTGGTTTTCAAATTCCAAATCTCAGTACAAATTCTGCATGGTCCCAGCACAGACATCCCATGCAGCACCCAAGCAGACTAAAGCAGCTCCAGGGTTTATGCAGTTGTTTCTATCTTCTTGTTCACCCAGCTCGTGGGCAAGAGATCTCTTAATAGTGGTTACAGTGTTAAGTGCAGAAACAAATTCTTAGGGATGTTGATAGAATAAGGCTATTCTAGTATATAAAATAATTATTATAACAATAAGCAGTTACAGTAACTATCTACTGCTTTTATCAAATAATTTCACTCTTGCTAGCAAAGAGTTAATTACTACTCTTTCTCTATACGTTTCCTTTAAATGACTAGAAGAGTTTGACTAACCTGATAGGAAGTCCCTTTGACATGTACCACAGTGCTAGGACTTGTATAAGGATTAGAGATTTTTTTTTGAGAGAGGGGTGGAGGAGAAAGCTCAAAGATTAATTTATTTCTAGACAGATACCACAGCCATAAGATTAAGATATTCTCCCTTCCTGCAAGACAAAAAAAAAAAAAAACAACCCAGTAGAAAAAGCAATAAAATGATTTTTTTCCCCCAGCTAGTAAGCTTTATTAGCTCTTCAAGAGAGTTTTTTTAAAGGTTTTAAAAAATGCATTGAGTGAAAAGGTAAACATTTTCCAACTTTATATACTGAAGTTTCCACTTTCAGTTTGACACCCAATGGAACAAAACGTAGGGATTAAGACCTGATTCAGGAAAACACTTTAGCTGTAATGGTAAGTTTCATAACAGTTTGATTTGGTTTTGGTTCATTGGTTTTTGGGGGGATGGTAGTTCAAGGGAGCCGAGTATAAATTATAGGCTAAATCCGAGTTTACAGTATCACTTTAATTATCTATATAATACTAAGAGGCTGTTACAATATTAAAGTACTTGCAGTAAAATCACACTTGATGGAAGATAATTTTCTTATGCAAATGACTTTGGTTATGACTAGATAATTTATAATCATAAATACTAAATTCAAACAAACAAAGCTTAATCATTCCAACAGTGCAGCGGGAAATGGAAATTGCAGATCATTGTGGATCAAGCTTAGAGGAAAAGGTTAGTCCCTTTATTGTGTTTTATTTGTGTTCCTCTACAGGCTAAAAGCAATTAAAGAGAATTCAGTGTATAGTAAAGGACATTCTACAATCCTCTTACTTAACAGGCATTCCGGAAAGAAACCATTTTTGAACCATAATTTATTTTTTTAATTTTAACAAAACAAGAACAGTGTTGAAAAGAAAATACACTGCTAGTGATAATCTTAAAACTCTCCACCTGTGTGCATCTCATAATCCTAAAACTCTTTAGGTGTATCTTGTACGTGTGCACTCTATGATGGACTTTCTAGCTAACTCTGTTAACTGTACTAATATGAAGATCCATCACAGACCTTGTTTATTCTTAACTATTAACTGAAAGCAAGGAGACAAAATGTATCCTCATGCTACATACATAAAAAGGCCACTGGCGCATATTACTATTTTTATGACTGAGGAATGTGGGATACAAAACAGTAGTGTTTATCATTTGGCTTCTTCTTTGCTGTTCTTAAGATTATACTCCTTTCAAAAGTATTCTTTAGTCAAATGGAAGGCAAGAGAAACCACACATGACCACTCTTGCATAAATCTTACCTTTTAAGTCTAAGATGCTGCTGCTTTGGCACTTTGATAATTTTGTTTTCCAGCAGTTTAAACATTGTGGGTAGAACTGGGATAATGTACAAGTTACAGAAATTGGAATTGTAGATTTTTTTCATTTCTAAGGAAGTAAAAGTACAGAAGTTGTTCATAACTCGATGTTTAACTGAAAAAAAAATGTTTTTTACACACTCTGCTTTCATTATGTCTCAGCCCTATTTTTTTTTTAAATTGTTCTTTAAATTTATGAAATACAAATAACATACCTTGAAATAATTTTTCTACAGAAATGTTGATTTCTTTCCCTGGGAGACTAGAAAATATCATGTAAGAGAAAATAACCAGATCTAATTCTTAGATTTCAGCTTGCTTTAGTCAAAATGATAGAAGAAGAGTGGCACCATTGGATACTTCTGTTCTGTGGTACTCAAGTACTTCTAGTATCTTCAGAGGAAAAAACACTTAAGAATGCCAATTAAGAGTGTAATATTTTTTGTCTTGTACTGATGTTGCCTACAATCTCAAACTGACCAAACAATTTGACTAAATCAATCCAATATGCAGAAATTGACTACAAAGACAAGAATCATATTAAATACTGAAGATTACCAATTGATGTTACCAAACTTGACTTCACTTAATTTGATGGCTGCTCATACACTGCCTGAAAACTTGTAATCAGGCAGTTGCAATGACAAAATGTCCATTTCCTTTGAAAGATATGCTAGCAGTTTACATGACAACTTATAGCCCTCACTGCTTAGTTTAGTGAGACTAAAAGAAAAAAATCTGAAAATTAACCACTGATTCAGAGCAACCAAAATCCATCTGCTTCATTAAGGCTCAAGCAGCAGATGAAAAATGAAAGCATTTACTAAATCTAAAAGGAGCCACAGAGCAATTGATGTAATTGCTTCATGAATCTGCCCTAATTGTTTTTTAGTAGTAAAACTGCATAATTAAATTTGTACTTTGCCTCCAAATAGTATCTTAATCAAAATCTTAAAGAAAAAAGTAAAAACAAAAACTTATGCTCTGTCTGAAGTTTTCTTCCAGTAGAAAATAGGCTTCTTAACTCTTACTAGGCTAGAGATAAATATGACCTTTGTTAAAGTTTGGGGATTTGGTGAAAATTGTCTAAACCTGCTGCCAGGTACCACCAACTTTAAATGCTTTTAGAAGCAAATTCTTCTTCCTCACAGGGAGAAAATATGGGAAAAAGACAGACATTTATTTTCAAAGCATATGTTTCTGAGTTCTGAGCAATAAGTATCTTTTCTACTTCTTGATTTGACAGAGACATTGTAGTGTTTTGTATTTCAAATGAAAAACACATATTATCAACATTTCAATGTAAAATTAGAAGAAAGTGAATGTTAGCTGGGATATGGTTTCTCTGCTTCACCTTCATCTTTAGAACAAGAGCTTATTATTTACTGGCTTTACATTGAATGCATATGTATATATGTGCATATGTGTATGTGGTTTTAGTTTCATTTGCAGAAAATAAATAAAAATATCCTTTATAGTACACATCAGATGGTATAATTGTAAGCCCTAGAAGTTTTTATGAGTATTAGTACAAGCGCAAATCATGGCACGACATTTAGTGTGACAACTTTAATCAGGCCCTGACGAAGCACACTGTGGTTTTAAACCTCAACTCCTTTTCTTCAGTTAATGAATCTGGACTGATAATTAGAAAATGAAGGAAAGAAAGAGATTATTGCAACTACCACAAGGCAATTTCACTGTATACACCATGCCTATTGATAATATAGGACAATTTAAAAAAACAAAAATAATTAAAAAAAATCACACTACCATTGTGACAGCTAGAATTTACTGGGACAGCTACTTCAGCAACTAAGTGAGTTATCTGAGAGGAGTACATATAAAAGTGCTATAAGTCTTTTCACCCCAGGCATATGAATATCCAGCATATATTTTCACATAAATCAGATAGAAACAGTTGTGTTGCCTGTGGGCATCACTTCTCCCAGTTCACTAGAGTCTGCGTTTTTTGGCACTTATCTGAGATCAATATCTTTCATCTACCTTTCAGCAGAACAGATTGCACCAACATTTCCTCCATTACTGGGAGTGGCTGCTATCAAAAGTATAAAGAGACCATACTGATCAGTCTAGTCTCTGTAGATCCTGAACAGGGTAGAACTGAAAGAAAACAATATATTGTTTAATAAAAGGTTAACATTTTGAAAAAATATATCTTTCATAAAATTCTGCTAATACCAGAGGAGAAACGTTATACATTTGACTCAAAGTGTTCAAAGGAAATAATATGAAGGTTATATCAATTTATTCAGAGTCACAAGAGAAATTTTTTTCCCCATGACCACATACCATCAGTATTTACCTCAGCTAGGACTGTATGTAGCTCTGTTAGCAAGAGCTAAAGGCCTTGCTTGGTTCTTATATAATGGAATTGTTTCCTTGGTATTTTACTCATGGGTGGAATCTGCAGATGTTACATTTCCTATAATGTCTGTCCCAATCCCAGTTCCCCAACTGAATTAAAGGAATATGTCACAATGACAAACCATAGTGTGAAAAAATGGCAGCTAGAGCTCACAATGCAGAGCTCTGTCTGTCTGAGGAATACACACATCTTCCCTGGGCACTCAGGAATGCAAAATGATTTACAAATAAAGAAAAATAAAACACACCAAGCAATGTGTAATTGTCATAAAAAATAAATAATGGTAAACCACTGGTGAACTAATTGCTCTATTCCTCAACAGTTTGCACAACCAGATCCATACCTAATACCTTTTTCTGCCAGATGTATGGCTGCTGTTTCACTTGCAAAAAAAAAAAAAAAAAAAAAACCACGTTTGCACAGCCACACAAAGGAGCAAAGTAAAGATATTTTTTTTGGTGAAAGATTTCAAATACAGATTGAAGTGATCCTTTTTCTTGCATTTCAGGAGCTGTTCAAGGCTCAAACTTGCAGTGGATGTAATCATGCAAACGTCATGAAAAGAATGGTCTTCTCCAGCGTCCACTGGACAGGAGTAAGCCTCTTTCTTACTTATTGCCTCTGCTCAGTTTGCTTTTTCTGAGAGCTCAGTCACTCTGTCTCCAATCCAGAAAGATTTGTATCTTCTTTCCCTGTTCTCTTTTCAAGCACACTGCAGAAAGTAAATAAAGGCAGAGCTTCTGGATTCTCTTCCATACAAGTCTGACCAAATAACTTAACCTCTCGTTTCTTCAGGAAGTTCATCATTAAAATAAACTTAATAGCATACATACATGCAAGTTAAAGTTAAAAGGTATCTTAGTCTTTATAATTCCTGTGCAATATCAGTTGTGGAATTTCACACCTTTACACTTGAGTTCATCCGTTGCCAAGATATATTTCTACAATCTTACACAATTCTAACTACTTTAAACATAGGTACTTATGCTAAATATTCCTTTAGGCACCTCATTTTATGGCATTCAAGTCTGAAAAATATTACCTTTAGTTCTAAATATATATAATACACCTCGAAGCTGGTCTTTTAATGGTGACTTAAGAAGTGAACAAGGGTTTTAAAATATCCTGCACAAAGTGCACCTAATTAATCGTTTTTTCTTTCATAATGGGTTACTTGTTGTGCAGTCTGTTGCCTGCAAAATAATTCTGATATATCTGGGGAAATGAAATGTTGTGCTGGAGCCAGCTAGAGATGTAGAACTGTAAGAATGTTTGTGCACAGATGACCTGAAGGTCTTGAGTGCAGAAAATGAAGTCATGAATAATAAACCTCACTCCCTGCTTAAGCAGGGATACCTCTTGATCTAAACTCCTGCCCTTTTCTTCCTCCCTATATGAATATTTTATATGTAGCTGTGAAGCAGTGCTCTGCTGATAAATATGATAATTTGAAAACTATAACTCCAGTATGACCAAGAAGAGGAGGTAAGAGTAGCAGAAAATGGCAAAAGACAGTAGTGCATGGAAGTGGCTGTAAAGCACGGTTGTGAGAGCACGCATGTGAAATTGGGGATCCCCTTTGGTTTTGTGCTGCCGTGAAGCCTATCTGGTACTTGGACAATGCCTAGATTATTCTGGGACAGCTTGTCCTCAAAATATTACTCTGTTCTCTTTAGGCCAGAGACAAATTGTCATCTGTGAGAAAGCAAAATGTTCAAAATAAAGTATTCAAGATAAATTATTCAGGTTAGTCTGTTAAGGTCGCGTTTTCCAACCCCGATAAGTATGTGCCTCAGCTGTGCAGCTAGGGCCAGGTAAAAGCAATAATGAAGACTGTAGAAGACTGCAGTGTCTCTCACTAAAAATAAAGGTTCATCTACTATTTGCACCCTACCTAACCATCCCACACATAGCCTGCGAAAAATACTCAAGTTATGGTTGTCATACTAGCATAACAATATGAATAGAGGTGGATTTAAAAGAAGATTACAGTTTCAAGTTAAAGCATTTATATTTTAGACATAATAGTGAGTTTCTACAACATGGCCATTTGCAAATAACTAGTTTAAAATGGAAAGGAAGAGATAAGAACATACCCTTTGAAGCTGGTGAGCATTTACAATGAATCCAGATATAAATTTCACATGAATTCTTATATATACTAATTAGACTTGGTGTCCTAAATATCAACAAACTTCAGGTTCAGTCACAGTTCACTTACAGTCACATTTGCTGTCTTATTACCGTGATCTTAGGATTTCTGAAAGATCATGCTATAACAAATCTAGAAGCTTTTTAAAATGAAGTTCAATAAGGAGAAAATTAGATATAAATTCAATCATCAATATATAAATCACATAAAATTCTGATTTTAGTTTGTAAAACTCTATGAACATATGCAACTTTACTTTTGATTTCACACTTCATTTTCAATATGATTAATTTTGAGAAAAATAATTAGGGTAAACTAAATCTCCTTAATAACCGGCAGGTAGAGAGCTGAATTTCTATTAGTATTTTTTTGTACAAATTGAAATATTCATTCCATCTTTTTCCCACAGGAAAAATTACATTTTTTTAAAAATCAGTTTTCCTCTGTGGTGAAAACTTTAATGAAAATTGCACATTTTGGGTTTAAAAAAAAAAATGATCAGGAAGGAAAGCTGAACCTTGATCATTATTATTATTCCATATGTGATTGTATCAAACTAAATATAATTGAACAACTTTAAATTCCACCAAAGAAAAAAAGAAATGTATGAAACTCCCCCCAACATTTTAGTTGTTAGCAGGCATGAAGTTGGAACCAGCAAGGCTGAATGAAGCAGAGACAGTGAGCTGCTTCTGAAGTCCATTTACTGTCAGAGTACTTCAAGGATGGTAGAGAACAAAGCTCCAAGTGGCCATTCATTGACATGAAGAAAGAGTGCCAGAAATACCAGAACAGGAGAGCTAGAAAACTTGCTACAACTGGGTCCCACCATACAGAAAGTGAGCAATATATGTAGGTTTCAGGACACTTGGAACTCAGTACTTTTTGCTGGTCTCATCTTTCAAGTCTTTTTTGTCCCTAAGTCCACCTCCAATGAAGTAATATTGTATAGATGTTTAACAGTTTGGAAACTCATGTCCTTTCCATGTAGTGCCTTCATAACTTGCTGAGACCTTTGCATGGGTTTCTAATGGTAGAAATAGCATAAACAACTCTGCTTTATGCCATATTGTTTTGAAAGTGCATATAATTGTTCTGTATTTGTGAGCTGATATTTGAGAACTCATCTGAAGAAGTAATATATAATTCATTTCACAATAACCATATATACTAGGTATATAACATTATACATTCCTCTCTACTTAATGACATAGTAAATTAAAGGTTAGGTCCCTATATCTCTAGAGTTCAATTAAACCAGATGTTTGAAAAACAGATAGTAATTTTATTAAAGCAACACTCAAGAACAGTTTCCAAATAAACCAGAAGGCAATTTATCTAAGACTCTGTGCACTGCATACTAATTTTTTCTCTGTTTAACATCATGGTCTTCAAAATAGTTTGCATATGGGGTACACTTTAACTATACCAAATGTGAGAAAGCCTACAAAGGCACATTCTGTTAATACTGAGAGTGGAGTAGAGTTGATTTTATTCTGCAGTTTCATAGTTCAATACACCTATTAATCTATTTTCTTTACAGTATGATATATCATGATTTCATCTAACCATTCATGTTTTACATTTTGTATTATGACTACTCAGAATTAACTAAAATTACTGCATATACCATTTTTAAGTTTCTTTAAATACTGATGCAGCAAAAATAAACTTGAGTTCAGAAGACTATAAATAAAAGATATGCCTTCTTTAAATACAAAGCTTGACACCTTTCCTTTTCTTTTTCTTTCTTTTATTTTTTTCAATATCCTTGCCTGTGGTAGCTTAATGTATATTTCTGTGGGAATCAATCTGTCACATTTTCTCTGAATTAATAAGTATCTCAATTGCATATGAAAAGTTCCACTGCATTAGCATGAAGGTATGATCAATAAATAACCAATTCAGTCAACATTTAGAGAGACCTTGCAGAATGTAAGGTCATGCCTGATGAGAATAAAATAGCAATAGCACCACTAGACAATCGCAGTGATTTGACAATAATGAGAATATTGCTTTTGCTTAAGCACAAGTCTTAAACAATTCAGATGTGCTAGTTAAATATTTGTCTAGTTGTAAACAACACACATTTGAAAAGTACTGTTAATCTTTCTTCTTCAAATAAAACAAAGTTAAATATCCTCCTGAAGAATCTAATGGCTGTTTCATCATTTCTCATGATGTCAGTATTAGTCAAGCAGTACTCAAGTGTACTTTCACTAATTTGAAGTCACTGTTTTATCAATAATGAATATAAATTGAATGTTGATTTGCAATATTGTAAACCTAAATTGTATTCAAAACAAATACCACTGTTGAAAAGCAAAAGGAACGTACTCTTTTTGAGTCCACAGTACTCTAGAAGACAAGTGTATTTACTTCTTCTATAATGCTTTTGATATTATGGAAAATCTTAAGTGAAATTAAGATTCAGCATTTTGTGGAGTCAGCAAGCACAGTGAGAAGAAAATGGAAAGTGCAGAATCCTGTGGATTTTTCATACCAGTCAGTATTATCAACATTTCTGCTCTTCCAGCTGCCTGATATCAGAACGGTAACTAGAAAGCCCTCAAAGAGCTCAGCTGTTTCCCCTATATGGTTTTATTCTCTTTATATCTGACTAAAATCTCTTTTTTTTTAAACGAAGTTCTGGCTTCCTTAATTTGGGGCTGCTACTCCAGAGAAATAAAACATTTATCTTGCATCTTTGAAAACCAAAACACATCTAACACAAAATCTAATTCTCATAGGTAAACATTGCTTTGTACAGAAATTATTTTCACCAAACCATGACAAAAGAGAGAAATGATACATCATAGGAAACACATGACCATATGCAATTCATACTTAGTACCTGGAAAATGTGTAGAAGGAACTTACAAAGTGCCTGTAATTCCTGCAGGGAACTTGAGCAGAAGTCTGGAGGAGACACTGGCAAACTCACCTGTGGGCACACAGATATTCTTAGATAAGTCTATATCTATATCTAAACATGAGAAAATGAAACAAAGGTCTTAATTGTGGGGTAGGGAGGGCTAGGGGACAAGAAGTGGGGGAGCTGGTGCTGCCAGTAGCACGTGGAGCACTGGAGCAGCTGATAATGATGTTTGCTGAGGGTTGCTACCGTGGATGAAACAGAAGTGTGGAGCAAAACTTTTTCTCAGGAAGGAATCAGGAAGGAAAATATTGTAGTAGGAGCATATTCAGTTCTAATCTCCTCCCTTCCTCTTAGCCCACCTGCTGAATCAGGCCTCACTACTGAACAAAGTTCAACTCTCAGTAGAGGAATGGAATTTTAAAGCATTCCCATCAATGTCACTGCTTTGGTTCAGACTAGCAAATTCTGCTATAGCAAAGGTCCGATTTGGAAGGACAGACCTTATTTTAGGAAACCATCATTGAAAACTGAAGACACTACAATATAAAGAAAACACTATTATAGCTATAAAACCGATCAGACTAGAAGTCATCAGTTTGCCATTTTTTCCCTTTTTTGCCCAGTGCAAACTTTTGCACTAAACTAAGCAAAAAGTCTGAAACTACAAACCAAAATAAACAGATCAACATGTAATCTAGATATTATTTCATATTTAGAAAGCTGCTGCATCCACATAATTGCAGCCACGGTACCTTTGTAGCTTCCTCCTATAAATAAAAACTATCAAAAGTTACCTTGTTTATTTTACTTGAAGAGGTAGTGTTCTTTGCTTTCATATGGATGCTTTGATTTCTCTCACTGTAGGAAGCATGTGTTTTGGTTCCTAACTAATTCAAACACCTGCAGGAAAAGAAAAATAGCTTTTTTATTTATGCTTTCCTGCTTGTAGCTAGATTAATTTCAGGTTTTTAGTTTTATAAAAATGTATTTACTGTGGACATGGCAAATTCACAAAACAGAACACACAGAGCATTAAATTGGGGTCCAAAAGAGTCTAGTTCCATCTTCAAATAAAGGAGGGCATGATCTATGACTGTCTTGGAGCATTGCAGAAGTTTTGTCACAGAGCAAGATCACTGAGGTCGCCAAAGTTAGTAGAAAGGCTGCAGCTAAATCTTTATGAAAGGTTTGTTGCCAGATAAGCTGTCAGTCCAGTGTTCTGCTTAGATGTAGGCTTTGGCCCTGATATTGCCTTCAGCTCTTTGTAGTCTTTATTCTTGCAAGGTGCCTCAACAAAGAGTTCAGTGAGATTATTTGTAATATTGGGTGATACAGCCATCAGTGGATGATTGGTACCTTAACTAATTTACACCAAATGAAAAAAAAAAAAAAAACTTGAATATTTATCAAAGTCCATTATACATAAGAAAATGATAGGATGTTTTTGCTTGCTCAGAAAAACAAAAAAAAAAAAATAGCTATAATACAGTGTTTAAAATGTAATAAAGGAAAATTTTAATCCATCTGGGACACAGCACTTCAATCTTAGTTTCAAGAAAAGGAAAATACATTTTAACTTAAAAAGACAGTCTTGGCACAATCAATTCAATTAGACATGAGTACAGTTGCAAAAATGTATAAGATTATTAAGATTATTAGCAAGAATAAGGTTAGTCTACTTTAAAGTAATTAATGACAAATGTGTGTGTGTGTATATATATATATACACTTTTTTTTTTTTTTAAGATCTATTCATAGATCTTAAAAATCTATGACTTATCATAGATCTTATATACTCATCCCACATGGAAAGAAAGAACATGGTAGAAGAAGGAGTCTTACATTTTTTGTTGGATATGTTTTCACATTGGTATCAGGCCTTTATGTAAATACTCGTGCTTTACTATGTTTTGCAAGTGTGAAGGGTTAGTACTACTTCCTGTTATGAAGCTTCTTTCAAAATTATACAAGTTAGCAGTGGAAATTCACAGTGAAAGTTGACAAACACTCTTGCCCAAACCTTGGAAAAAAAAAAAAAAAAAGTCATCACTTCTTTTTCAAGGAACAATTACCAAGTTAGCTTTGAAGAACCTTGTGTAGTAATAGCTACCATTGTAGGAATGTAAAACAGAGTATCTAGTGCTTCCAGTATTCAATATTTTTATATATTCAGTTTATATTAATTTTCTCTTGCAGTGACACCCTCTCTTTGTCTTCAAAAACAATTAGTATTGTTTAGGGAGCAATTATAAAGTTTTGAGCTAATGTTTAATTCTGCACTTGGAATAAACTTAGAGGATCACAGAGTCAGTTACTGAGACTCAATCAAGAAATAGCAACTTATTAAATTCCAGTGACAGCGTGGCTTAGAACACTTCATTAGTACTTTAAGGTTTCCCTACAGGTCAGTAACAGCAAAATACAGGAAACAGAATCATTCCAAATGAAGTAGTATGTTTCTTAGTTAGTCTTTCTGCTGCATTTATCTTCCCACCATCTTCATTTATTCCCCTGCCATCTATTGGTCAATTCTTTCCTCCCCCTCCTCTGGCCCAAATTTCAAAATATTAATATAATATCCATGCTTTAATTGCAGAATTTAATTTAAGTGATTTGCACTGCAAAGAGAAAATATTTTTTCTTTACATCTTCAGAGACCACAGCTGTGAAAAGCAGGTGCTTCACTTAAGAAATTCCTAACCAGGGTGTGTAATCAGTCTCTTCTTTTCAATGATTTGGCTCTCTGCAAAAATGAATCAACATATGTTTATTGTCTTCTTGTTCTTTTTACCTCTATTAACTAATGAGATATGTTACAATAGATCTAGACCTTAATAACTTAATGTAACTTAAATTATAACTTAAAATACATAAAGTATTATAAAGTATTATAACTTAAAATACACTTTAAATAAGTATTTATATGAAAAAGAAAATCTTTAATGGAAACAAAATCAAGTTTACTTATTTTTGAAGAACCGCAGCAATTTCAGAGTAAATCAGTAAAAGTTTCTGAAGGTATTCCTCCTGGTTCTTCCAGAGTCATCAAAGGAAAAAAAAAAAAAAAAAAAGAAAATTACAGGACAACAAAGACAGTAAAGGAAAGCTGAAATTTTTGAAAGCTCAAAAATTGTGTAAGATAAATTAGAAAACTTAATTATCACCATACTTATCAAAGGCATTCTTTGTGCATAGTATCATTTTCATATGACAGAAAGTTTTGTCTATTTGTTACTGTGACAAATACAGAAAATATCAGAAAAATCTGAGCTAAAGGGGGGAAAATGCATTCTAAAACCATCTTCATAATCTATTAATCCACAATACATCTAACAAAATGAAACAGCTTGCACTAACATGGCAAATATTTTCTATCTTTAATGCCAGCCTAATTATTTTAAAACAGCAGTGCTCAAAAAACTGTGAAAAGGTAATTAAACATCACATGTGTTCAAAATACTGTTCTCATAACAATGTAAGTTTTTACAGTTATGAGTTTAAATTGTAATATTTCCATAATATCATCCCATTCAAGATGTAAATTATTTTGCCATTTTTTTAGAAAAGAATTATTCCATTCATTTAAAGTACAAATGGATGTGCAATTACTTCACAATATTTCAATAATCTTTTTCATAAGCTTGAGATAAAGTACTTAGCTTGCTAAACTAAACACTGAATATAATCCTTATGTGTTATCTATTTGACTGTATGTTCAATTTCCTCTCCGAGACAATATTTTTTAAAACTCCAACTTCATATCCATTGTATTGCGTTTCAGTTGTATAAAGGAACTGTACGGATAATGGCGAAGAGAGAAAATTTCCAACATTTTTGAAAGGTGTTTTTGTTGAAAAATTTAATGAATAGTAAAAAATACAATTATGAAATTATTTTAATAGAAATTATGAAAAATAATTGATACCAAAATATCAGTTATAGTAAGAACCCAAAAAAAATTATATTAAATGGCATCAGGATATCTTCTCATACACTATAATATATATATTTAAAAAAAAAAAAAAAAGAGAGAGAAAGAAAAAAATAATTGAAAAAAAATAATGAAATACTTTTGGTTTGTTGAAGTGACACCTGAGCTAATTACCAAATGGGACTTACTTTGATCAGAGATGACCAAAATGTGTAGCCACTATCCCTATAAGTTCAGCACGTCGTAATTAAAATCGATTCTGACTTTAAACAAGTTTGACTGACTTGGAAACAACTGTTTCCTTAAACTTAGGAAAGACTGAAATGAATCATCATGAGCCTTTACTTAAGGAAGCCATTGGAAAAACAAAAAAATGGACAACTGGTTCTGTCTTCATGTTTCTTTCATGGCTTGATCCAGTAAGAGCTGGACATAACTCCCAAATGGTCTAAAGCAGAGTGGGTTTATTCTCTCTACTCATGAGTCAAGGGTCCAAACTGCAATCAAAGTGGCAAGTGGCAATGAAACGTAGCCATGAGTGAGAGCCTGAGGGAGAGCTTTATGCATGTCCCCAGGCATCATGTGGCTTACCATCCAGTTCTGTGATAGGACGTGCTAACAGAACAAATCAAATAATAGCCACGTTCTCTGAAATGTGTCAAATTCTCTGTACTTTACTGGCCTCTCTGGATTTATACCTATTAGACACGGGCATTAAGTAAGGTGAGAAACCCTAAAGTCTTACTCTAAACTGAAATTTATTATTTCAATCATATCAAAACCAATATTATATTTTCTGCTGTAAATTCTCTTGTATTATGGTATAGAGATAAAGCTTTTGACCCTATCTGATATATTTAGAATTCTCAGGAAATATAGAAACTGAACAAAATATTTATGAGTTCCCGGTGAAAAATGAGAAATGCTAGGCAGAGCACTACAGAGAAGTATCATTGATTTTGAATTGATGACAGCAACACTAGCATACATTTTTCCTTATATCAGTATTTGTGCTTCAAGTCCCAATATTATTTCCATTATAGATGTCAATCAATATTTAGGGATTTAATCCTTCTGTAATTAAAGTCCTTGGTAGTGATTTTTTTATTACATTTATTTCTGTGGAACAAAAATAGGACCTGTCTTAAAGAAATGAAAAATGCCTCTATACTGAAAAATATTCCATTGTTTCCTACTTCAACAGCAAGCTTTAATTTTCTATTTATAGAGTCAATTACATTTTCTGAGTCTTACGATAGATTTCTGTAAGTTGGTCTTTGTCTTTCATTGATAATCATTTTCTCAAAGCTGCCAGATGACTATTAAGAACCAGAGAAAACAGTATACATGGAAACATTAAGAGAACTGATCAAATTCAATGCTCTGACAAGGAGTGAGTGAAACTGGAAGACAGCTGCCACAGATATTTACTTATATTGGATTTTAGAAATGATGTTTAGAAGATAGCTTTCTCAGTGGTGCTCAGGACTAAAAGAGGGTGATCTATGTTTTACAGACGGAGTTGATAAAGACAGGACATGTGCACTGCATCTATTTAAGTCTCAAATTGTCGTTAGTACTAGAAGCTTAGATGCCATATATTTACCATATTAAGCATCCATACTATAAAACTGATTTTGTAGTCTGCAATAGTCCAAATATACATAAAGTTACTTAAAACATCTTGCCTTGAGTCACTGTGCTTTAGTACATTTATCTAGACAGCGTTCATTTGAGCCTTCTTGCTTTTCATGCCTTATATAACATGTATTTGAGATCCAAGAACAGAAAAAATGAACCTCTTAATATGATAATCTTCCATTATGTTTTACAGTTCTGCACACAAGTCAGTAAAACATTTAACATTTAAGCATATGTTTGTTGCATTTTCTGTAGCAGAGCCTCTAGTGAAACATTCATTAGGGTTGCAAGTGTTGGTGATAGAGGGTACAAACAGCTCCAGTACTTAGAAAGCTAGACTGAAACAGACAAAATAGAACTGGGTTGTCACACACACATTAGATCAAAGAAATGAATTTCTTGTTTTCACTACAAGTTGAAACAGAAAAAAATAAATAAATTGCATTTCTATGAACAGAAAGTACTAAAAGAGTTAAATTGTGTAATATCAAAACAAATGCCATGCATATAAACCAAAAGGAAAAAGAGGGGAGAACAATCCTATACTGAGCTAAAATCATATAACCAGAAATTAATTGTCTAGTTTCTGAAGCTGAAGTATTTATGAAGGAATAAATATGACTGTGATCGCACTAACAATATTCTGATTTCACAGTACATAAAGGAAGCTGAACCAGGCAGGCTGGTGAAACAGTTTACACATTTTGTATGGCACTTACTTGCTTTGCTTCTGTGTCATCATTTCATTTTCTCCCCATCATCACCTGTCTTGAAAAAAGACATAAAAGAAGTTCAACTTTGAGTCTACAAGGTACTGGTAACTTACAGCTGAAACAAATAGATAAAAGATTTAAAAGATCTTAGATTTAAACATCTGTTTATCACACTTTTTTTTTCAAAAATGTTAGAAGGTTGTGGGGTTTCTGGTAGTCGTTGTTTGTTGTTTTTTTTCACCCAGTGGACTCAAATACATCACTACACATTAGAAACTTTACAGAGGAGCTTTGTTTTAACAGGTTAGATAGATATTTCATTTATTCTAGTATAAATTTTAAAGATAACCATTTAGTGATTTTATAACTGTAAGGTTTTACAAATTCTGTTAATAAAACAAACAAAAAAAAAGCACAGTATATAACACTATTAAATTATTAGGTGTCCTTGAAAATAAAGAACCTATATTCAATGGAACGGCAATGGAATGTTCACAGTCCTAAAATAATCTCTTTTTGATATAGGTCTTTTATATTGAAAACTACTTAACTTTACTACTACTTTTACTACTTTACTACTTTTAAGTCAAGTGAATAGAATTTCATCTGAAAATATAACTATCATATATTTTAACTTGTTAATTAATTCTATATTCATAATGCATGTAGAGAAAGCATAAAAGTTCAATAACAGGGAAATTATTAATGACAATACTTTATAGGCATCAGTGAAAATATCACATAGTAATGTTGAAATCCATACACTTTCCCTGCCAGAGATACATAATTTTGATGGTTTGATAGAATATTAATATTATATTAGTGAGTGTTCCTACATAGAGATATAGTATTTTAGGTAACAGAACACTGATCTGGTCATTTTTTAAAAGCTATATATGTCCTTATGTATAGCTATATACACATATGTATGTGTACACACACAAATACAATATATGTACAGTTATTATAAGCTTATTGGTAAGGAGAGGTTATGGCTGAGGAAGTATATATGTTTAGAATCATCTACCAAATATCCAGTCTGTATCGTCAGCATAAATGTACTGTAAATACAAACTCATCTAAATAATTTGTTTTGACATAGCAAGTATTGACATATTGCTGATTTTTGTCCCTTGCGAGTCCTAGGAGATGGGTTATCTTCTTTAGGGCAGGTCTTCCCCTTCCTGCCTGTCAACTGCAGCAAGCAACACAGAAATGGAAAAAAAAATAAACCATCATTCATCGCTGCAGAAGACATCCTTCTCACATTCCTCATCATGTTCTGAAAGACCAGGTTATTTACCTTTTCTGTCATTCACATTAATGACAACTATTTTTCTTACCTTTGTAAATTTTTCACTCTACTAAAAATTTCTGGAGCATTATGTTTTACTGTTGTTTGTAGCTCTCCATTACACTTTCGTGCAATCAACAGTAACTAAAGAGTACACAAGTCATCAAACTAACGGCATCAACTCCCTAGAACACATGCACATGGAGCCAGGAGGACCTTCACATTTTAGAATTACAAAAACATCAGCAGTCAGCTTAAAACTTCAGTACATGAGAAGCAAGTTTTCCACATTTATTCCAGATATTATTATTTGGTTGCATGAACACCTTTCATATGGAGGTTGGTGAGCAGCTTTTCAGGGTGACTGGAATTTAGAAAGGAAATATATGATTAATTTAGCAACTGAATCCTTTCCAAAAGGGGCCAAGAGAAAAGTTCAGAGTAAAGCACAAGGTCCCTATGACATGTAACTGAAGGAAATGTAACGTAAAACATTCTATCTGTATAGAACCTACCCCAAACAGAAATATTTTTCTGACTTTCATTACTGATCTGTTTACTGAAACAATTCCACAACATAATTCTCAGTGGTCAGAACTGCAGCCCCTAAGGGGTCACAGAAGGGATCCAAAGGAGTCCCAGGAAAAATGTGTTCTAACTCTGTTCCTTACTGATATTGTCTTTGCTTGGAGAATAAAAAGCCAATCTGCAGATTTAGTATACTGAATTTTCATCACATGTACCTTCTCTAGAGATCAAATTTATCTTATGCAGAATATGTAGCCCCAAACACCTACTGTTGCTGTAATTGATTCATTTTTACATTTAGAGTAAAAGTAGGAGGGCAGAATATGTATTTTGGTTTAGGATAAACAACCATCAAACATGGAAAGTTAGCACTGGGTTCTGTCCCATTTAATAGTCTGAATCAGTGCACCTAGTTAGAAAAAGACATGATCCTATTTCCATTTACCTTGTTTTGATATAACATCAGTACCTCACTGCTGTGTTTTTGTTATTTTTTGTTTGTTTGTTTGCTTTTCTTGGGTCTATACTTTTCTGCAGCATCGGTTTAAAAATCTGTGAGATTGAGATGGAGGCATACCTGTAACACAGATGCTATAGGGACTTTTAGCAAGTAGCATGTATGAGCCTTATATCCGTGAACACACTAGTAACAGAATGAAATCCTCGTGTTGCAGTGAACTTTTGTAGATGTTAAATGTACAATTCATTTTCAGAAACCTAGCCTAGCCTATTCCAGAGGCAATAAAATAAAAAGCTTTTCCAAATTAAATATTCACTAATTCTCTATTCAAGTTACACATTTTAATTATGAATCTAATGAACTGTAAATGTGACATCAGAATTCTTGTCTAACACCAAGAATTTAGATTTAATTAAAAAATAAAATTATACTAAGCAGATATGTTTAACAATCATAGTGCAATTAAAATATGCAATCAAGCTTGCAAAAGATTCATAATCTTAGGATATATTTACAGAATGTTCTCTTTGTTACACCCTGTATTAGAAAACTGTCTTAGAAGCTCCTAACTGCACCATAGATAAACTTTCCTCTAATGACTCTCTGCTGCAGCATCTTGACTGATGTTCCCATGAACAAAGTAGATTCCTGTTTGAACTTCTAATTGCACACACTGTGACAGTCTTCTTTTTCAACCTTTCCATTGACATCTTACAGTGTTCTCTTAGCTTTGCCTTTTTCATATTCAACATCCCTTGCATAAACTATTCAGAAATTATTTATAGTGGGCTGAATTTATGCTATATACAAGGGGAGATTTTGTAGCACAAATATTGTGGGTGGGATTTAAAAAAAAAAAAATGTTATTGCCTTGGACCAATTTAAACAGATTTTGCATTGGCAGGAAGGAAAAAAGAAAGGCAAATTTAGTTGAATCGCGCAAAAAAAAAAAAAAAGTAAGATTTTAAAAATTTAGTAGTCATAATTTTATCTGCATCATTCCACTTAATTCATTGAAAATGGACCTTTTTTGACAGTGTATACTTCCGAAAAGAATGATCACTATGCTCTTCAAAAAAGAAGATAACATCATCGTTGTACAACAGAAAAGTTGGTTCACATATGGAGTCAGCTACCTTAATCAAACTAAAGAAAAAAGCACACTTGTATTGTTCTTCATGAGATGTAAAAATAAATAAATAAATAAAATCCCTTCTGTTTAGATTGAATGCTTTAGAGTTTGGAGAAAAATGTTGGTCAAATCTCTAACGATGCAAATTTAGGTGGAACTCAAATCCCCTATCTTCACAGGAAGTTAACTTACAGTTGCCTCGCTATAGGTAACCTTTATGATATTCAAGCAAATATATAGGAATTTAAGAAAAATCCTACCTCCTACTGCCATACACAATGTTTTATCCTCCATTACTTATTAAAAACAAACAAGCAAACAAACAAAAACAAAAATAAAAAACCCTGCAATCAAACTTACATATATAGATATACATACAACTTTATTTGATGACCTAAAGATTTTTATTTTTTTCTGCCACTGAGCCCACATGATTGTTTTCTAGAAACATGCAAGGATCAAGGATTTCAATCCTTGATAAATTAGAGATGCATAATCTTTGCAATACTACTTAAAGTACCAAAATCTATGCTAGGGAAAATGAAGAAAGTTTAGAATTTATGTATCATTTGGAAAACACTTAGAAGGATTCTCATGAGAACCCTGAGTCTCAGGAAAGGCATGTAAATTTTTATATTTCTAAAATTTACAAAAAGGGAAAGCTTATTTTGAGAAACCAGAAAATTTCTCTCGTATCTCCAAAGTGTTGTTATGAAGAAAATAGAATTTTATAATCAATAAAACATTAATCTCAATGAAGTAAAATGTGATTTTTGTTGCTATTGGATTGTGTACAAGTTGGATGATATGTATTCTGAAAAAGTTAACAGTATTTATGTTATAGTTATTTAAATGAATGTCATAAGATGCAGGTTTCTTATTCTTTTAAATAAGCACAGAATTATTTCACTTTTCAGAACTGCTGAGTGCCTAAAAAGAGGAAACGTGCACTCACAGCTTACATTAGCTTAATTAATATATTTGTAAGGACTCCTTAAGAGACTGCTCTGGAAGTAAAGGAATGAACAATGTTTGTGGTATAGCTGAAACAGTAATTTTCACGTAAAAGAAAATTATTTAGGTAGGCAGCACAGACTACTACAGAAAGGAAAAGTAATCCTGGACTCTGTACCTTTAGTGTTACTGTACATACTGAATATAAAAGGGTATTTTTTTAAAGAGAATAAGCACTCTCTTGTGCCATCATTTTTCTAAACTTCCTTTATTCATTCTCTGAAATGGAAGTAATTATATTTATATTGTTTTTCAGCATGTAATCCGCAATGAATTATGTTCCGTGTTTTTATTTCCCATTTGTGTTACTTTGTATTGAAATATTTGACAGGACATTTATGTGAATACCTTCATAATCCAGGACAGTGAATGTTATCTATATATTGGACATGACAGTTCTATAAGAAAACCTTCTCTTTAACACAGCAAGTGTCATGGTGCTTCATATATTGAGCCACAGGAAGGGGAAAACCCTTTGTCTGAATCTTTCACATTCCTCATTTAACAAACAATTCTAACTGGTATCTCAACCACGTAAGTCTATGGAGTGGCTGACGGCCATACCAACCTTTTGTCCAGGTCTTATTAAATCTATGTTTTATGAGACTGTGCCTTTAAGGATAAAAGTACAAGCAGTTCTGAACAAGGCAATTCCACTTATTTTTTAAGTGATATGATAACCCCGTTGGTCCAAGTGCTTTGTTTTGTTGAGGAAAGTCAGCTATGGTAGCAAACTGCCCTGGGAGGCACTTTAAATTTAAGGGCAGTCATTAAAGCCTGTAGATGCCAGTATTAATGCCTTAGACAAGACAGATGAGGGTACAGTGTAGCTGTTCACAGTGAAGCAGAAAGGAGAAAAACAGGACAGTTCCACAAATTCCCGAAGAATCAAAGTAAAACGATAATTTAAGAATTTACTAAACTAATTAAAGTTACAGTAGACTTGGTTGGGTTATTTTCCCAAATAACCCCTTGTGATCCAAGATGAATTACCATGGAGAACATAATTCTAAGAAATTTTGTCCAGGATTAAAATAATCCCAGCTGAAAGGGAAAGAACAGTAAAAACCTGGCAGTTGTAAACAAAACTGCAAGGGAAAAATCCCCATTTCAGTCATGACAATGGTAGATCTGGATTTGAGATTACAGGCGGAAGTTGGACGGAGGAAAAGTGCATCCCTGGAGTGATCCCAAGGCTGAGATGAGTGCTCACATGGCGCAAGGTCTAAAAAAGGTCCGTCTGGAGCTGCAGTTGCCAAAGAGGGGCCATTTCATTCTCAGCATCTAACAAGAACGGCAGCAATTTCCTTGCATGGCTGCAAGTTAAGACAGTGAACTGAATCAAAGTCAGGAAACACAGGTGAGAGGCTTTAAAAAATGAAGAGGTAAGATGCCAGTTTTTTATGTTCAGGAAATTAACAGAGACAAAATAAAACAATCCTAAACGTCAAGAACTTCTGTGTTCCTCATGACCCTAATTCTGCCCATAGTTAGAGCTGAATAACCCCTCTAATTTCACTAAGTCATCATTGGCATAGCTGAGAGCAAAGTTCACCCCTTTTCCCTTTTTTTACCTGTTAGTGAAAAAATGACTTTGATACATGACTAATTAAGGTGCATAGGGCACTTTTGGGGTAAGTCTTGAAATGGTGGGAGATAACTGGAGACCTGTTCTCTTTGCATGCAGTATAATAGAACTTCCTAGCATTTACTTGGAGCAATAATGAACCCTTTGATCTCTTTAATCATATAATCCAGAGAAAATGATTCTTGACCACTCAAAGAACAAGTTCCAAATGATTAAAAGTCAACTGCAAAAGACTTATTTTAACCTGATTTGCCCTAGAGACATTGTGCCTTTAGATTGGAAAGTTTTTTCACCTCCAAACAATTAAATTCATTTTCATTCTAATTTGTTCTAATTCTTTTTTCATTTGCTGGTTGCTTGATTTTTATAATAGTAAATGTGACCTCAACAGAGTTTAAACTGGAAACTTAAACAACTGTGATCAACTCTGCCAAATGGACTTTAAGAAAATTATGCTTTTCTAATTTTAGAAATATATATATTTATCTAATCTCCCAAAGCAAGTGGCACAACACATAGACGTAAAGAAATAGATTTGAAACTATAATTAAAATTGAGGCTTTAGAAGTGGAGAGCAACAACCCAGCAGTAGTATTTAGACAGAAGCTGTACTTGAGGAAGCACAGTCCCACCTTTTGTTCCTAAAAGAGGGAAATGTAAAAAAATATGTCTTTTAGAAGCAGCAATGGAAATGGCTGATGCAAAGTGGAAGCAGGGAGAAAGACCTTGAGATCAAAAAATAGCAGGTGCATTTTTTTCCATATCTGTGGCTCAACCCAGTCAAATTTTGCACTGTAAGTTATAATGGTTGACAGACGTGGCTTCAAGATTTCACAAGATTTCTCTAACTCCTACTTTTAGTCAAAAATGACCTTTTAGGTACTGTCTGGTTCTGTGATATGTTGGGAAATGTTTCCTCTTACCAATCCCTGTAGCTACCGAAGAAAAAATGACATTTCCATCTCGGAGTAACTAGGCTTCAGGTTTTTCTTTCATTCATCACCAAAAGTTAAATATTTTAATGGAAATAAAAATGTACAGAATAGAAATGGATGCTGAAATGGGTACCTTAAGGTAAGCAATATCAGTCAACAATTTCATGTGCTCTTTACTTTATGTAAGTATAGAAACAAATATGCATTCCCTCTCTCACTCCACTCCCTTTTAATTTTTGGAAAGAACCAAAAAAATAAAAAAATAAAATAAGTCAATGAAGGTGCTGAAGGTCCCTGAACTGTTGAAATACAGACCACTCTTTTCCTGCATCAAAGCTAAAGGTAACTTACTGAGTGTATTACAAATACTAAAAGGCCAGAGCCACCAAGGCCCTTTTGGGGAAAGAACACAGTGAAAGACATGAAAATAAATTTGGTGAAATACATAGGAAAAAACGGTCTGTTGCAGTGGAGTTCAAAAAGCATGTCAGCCTCCTAGGAAGCCTTGGCACATTTCTGCTAAGGTGTGGATGTAACTAACAAAAGTTGCAGAAAGGAACTTAGCCTCACATCATGAGTTCAACAGTGAACTGCTTGCCCTGGTGAGGTAAAACTCAAAGCTGGGTAACTGAAAACTGCAGCTGTGGAGTAGTGCTGAAATATGGCTGAAATAATGAAATATAGGGAAATAACAGTAAAAGCTCTTACCTTAATAATCCAGAGGAAGGACTTGAATCTGGGTTCCAGAACTGTGCCCTAACATTAGCACAACTTCATTTTCTCTAACTAATCAACCGTGAGCATACAAAACAGTCTACATTGCACAGATGGGCAGTTTATTTCCTTTTCCATTGTGTTAGCAATATTCTCCATGATGTGGCAGCAGCTGTGATGAGAACGGTAGATGTCCCCAGTCTATGCTCCATTTAGCTCTTGAATTTCAAAGGCATTGCCCTGTGTCGAGAGTGAAAAATCCTCTTCTGCAGTGAAGTGTGATCTTCTAAGTACTGTTAAATTTCAATAATTTTTGGATCTGTGTCTTCTTTTATATTCTCCTTTATTCTCCCTTCTAACATCAAAATAGAACTTGTTGACTTCTAGAGCTCCTAATAAGTTTTATTCGCCATGATTTATCTTATATATATATATATATATATAAAGAAATTGAATAAAAAAGGGTCAGGCTGCTAAGATGGCAGAGCATATATTCCTACATTAGTACTGTGGCTGGCAAAAATGTAACTCTGAAAAAGATCTGAGTCTAATCTGTGTCTTGCTAGAAGCACAGGTAAAAGCAGAACTGAAGATTGATTCCTCTGAGCATTATCACACCACTCAGTTCCAAACAAAACTGCTTGCATAACGAAGGTGCCTTCAGCTAAACAAAAGGTGGCAGAATTATACCACAGAAAAAAATGCATTAATTAAAAGGTGCCATTTCTCAGGTTAAATTCCTTGACTACTCCTTCATCTTATTTTATAGAGGAAATCTTACTTCATTTATTGTTGCAAAATGAATGTTCCATTATTTCTTCTTATCCTAACTAGTTCTGTCTGAGTTTCTGCACAAGTTATTTGGAAGCTATGAGTTACCTGTTTACAAACAGGAGTAGTATGGTAATAAATGTTCCTTATCTTAATTACATTCAGCTATTGCTCATAAAGTCTGTGCAGATGTCAAACTGCAGTTACCATAAAAGAATATTAAAAATAACTCTTTTCTTTAGAGTGCTCTATGCTCTTACCAAAATCTGAACACAGAACTACACATGCAACCATTAACTGGATAGCTTCTCATGTCTAAGGAGTAAAAGTAAGTAAGTAAAACTAAGTAAGTAAAAACACAGTTTTTACTTTTACCACGTTGTACTGGTTAGATTAAGAAAGTAATGCCGTGGAAGGAAAATGACAATGCAGTGGTACACTGGTTAATAATGTCATTTCAATTAGTTGCCCTGAATATAGTTCCTTGCAGTCCTGGTTTAAACACTAGTAATATATTACCCTACTTAAAGTAGAGGAAGCTATTATCACAGCTGGAAAAACTTCTAGTTTATTTACAAATGGAAGCTCTGAAACCTCAGATTTTCTATTTATAGCTATTATTATTATTATTATTAATAATAATGCAAATGCACAATGCAAATACATTTGGTAAGGATAGGAACAAAATCTTAAAACAAAATGAAAATTAAATTTATCTTGATTAACATAAAAAGGTTTCCAGTTCTGAATCAACCACTTCAAAAACAAAACTGTTGAGTTTTTATGTTAATCTCATCTTTATTAATCTCATGGTAGTTTTAAAAAGAATTTCTCAATTCTTGACACATTTTAATAAAGTAAGGTGAAGAATAAAAGTCTCATTAAGAGAAGGGTGTAAGTGTACAGCCCTAGAGACACAAACTTTTGGTTAGATGTCCAGGAAAGATACTTCTGCCTTTAAAGTACTTCTGCCCCAGAGAAACTCCTCCCTAATAAGGAACCTAAAGAACAGATTTTTAAAATGTAGCTTAACCCAGTTTCTATTAACATAGCTTCACCTTTGTTGCAATCCTTGCCTTTTTGAAGCTTCAGGACATGAACCGCCACAAAATTGCAGTTAACCAACATAAAGACAATTATGTCGATGCACTGATCTTTATCATATCCTGCACTCTGAAATCAAAATAATTTGTATACTGAACACCATTCTGTTATCTGCCGAATGATATCTTGCAGCACATCATTACTATATGAATATCATAAGTCATATATCACTATCTGGAATCATGACCAGATATTATTCCCAGAAGACCCTCATTCTTGTCAAGCATTGTAGCATGTACTGTGGGCCACTCTGATACTGAAAGTAACCAGGCAAGAAATCTTCCAAATAAAAGCAAATGTAGTATCATATTATTCTTCTGAGCAGAAGGTAATACAGGTCTAGCAGTGTCCTTAAACTATATTGCTCTCTAAATGTCATCAAGCAGCTCAGACACAATCTTCACTACAAAAAGAACACCACAATTTTACTTCAGCTGTTTAATGTTCTCATTGCCTTATCCAAAGGTAAAAACAAAGTGAAACAGGTACAGTCACAATGACTATGTGAGTTAAGATGGACCCTGTGTTGCCAAACAGAAGACATCTTCACTGTGTTCTTATTTGTTTGAGAGCTTGTATCATTTTCCCTGCAGTAATGAAAAATAAGGCTAAATACTTGGATATATTTAAATTAATCTAGCTACACTGATTACACTGGTTTTAAAGAATCTATGCAATTTATACAATATGATAATTTAGCCCCTATTATCTTATTTTAGTATGTCCTTATGCCTTACGTTAAATTTTGTCTACTTGCTGTCACAATGAGCTTTTGAAAATGGCAGAAGGAAGGTTCTAGCCATGAGCATGCTTGGGCTGTAATAAAACTTCTGCACTTATGAGCACAGAAATACCACAAACTCTAGAATATTTTCTCAATATGCTTACAGTATTTTCAAAACACCAAATGACTTTAAACTAATGTTTGTGTTAATTAATTTTGAATTACAGTGGAAATCCCATTGACCTGCTTATATCTTTCATGCAACACTGAATTAGATCATCATAATTAATGCTATTGCAAAGGAATTAAGGATAAGATGATAAGGTTATTGTTTGAAAATTTTATCAATAATATTAATCTTTGGTATAAACTTACAAAAATATTGGAATTTTAATGTTAACTACACTCATCTCTTAGCTGAACTTTTTTCTTGCAGTCTCTGTTTCTGAGACAAAACTCAATAACAGTATGAAAAATAGCTCCATAGATGTATATATAAAAATATAAAAGACATATTCTCAGAAATCATAAGCAGAATGATAGTAAACACCAGGCAATTCACCAGACAGCTCTACAGACAGAGGCTAATCACTGTCTCCCAACATATAAATATAAGCAGTAACCTCAGCATTAGTGGACATCTGAAATATGTTCTGAAATCTGAACAAGTCTTATCAAAGTGGCAAAAAGTGGTAGCAACCTATAAATTTTCATTCACCTTAAGTTATAGTCTTATAGAAGTTATAGTCTTCCCCCTCAAGACTAATGCTGAACATCTGAATATCTAGTACACCTAAATTTGGCCAAATTTTGTTGGTTAAACACAACATTAAGAAATGCTGTATTTAAAAATAAATTTAAAAAAAAAATCCATGCTTGTTTTTGTTTTTGTTGTTGTTTTTTTTTTTTTTTTTTCTCTAGAATCATAGCACAGTCCTTCTTGCCAGGAGTTGTCAATGACATCTGCTGTCAAAACTTTTTCCTCTTCAAGCAACTTAGGTAATTTAGTCTGCTCACAAGCTTGGAAACTGGTTCTTGTAACACAGGTTAGTGAAACTGTGAACCTCCATGGGATGAAGGTCTTGCAGTGTTCCTATAATTCATCAAATGAAAGGCTGTAAAAGTAGTTGCACTCCCACAATACCAGAGCTAAAATGAATTTCCCAGTTTCTGAGTTGTATAAAGCACCCATGTAACCTTAAAGTACAAGTCTGTGCCAATTGCATGTAGGCAATTCAAGCCCCCAATCACATATAATACCTAATTACATATATTGCATAAGGGTCTTGCTATGATGAATTCGAGTTCTGCTTCTCATCCTGATGTGTAAATTGAAAAAAAAAAAAAAAAAAAAAAAAAAAAAAAAAAAAAAAAAAAACAACTTTTGCACAAAAAACCTTAATGGAGCAGTTGAAGAATTTCAGACTGCATTATGTCTGTGTTTATATATTTTTACATATCAATATATACTATATTATTGTAGGACTAGTATGTTAACTGTTCATATACAGTTATGGAAGGAATTTATGAGCACAGTATAAGGCTATATGTTCCCTTTATGTGTGTCATATATTTGCTGTCCATTGATAACAAGATCATAGACTGTCTGAAATACAGAAAAGTTTTACTGTATTCCCCCTAACTGTACTGTTTTTGGAGAAAAACAAAACAAAATAAAACCAAAAAAAATGTGGTTGTGATTACCCTTTGTGACTAATTTGCCTGCTTGTAGTCAAAAGACAACTCATGCCTTTCACTGACTTAATGTGTTAATGTGTGCGCTATAGAACATCCCAACAATGAAGGGTGACTATTACATGTCTTTCATGAGCATAAAAGTTTCATAACTCACAGGCATCATGACTGCCTTCAGGAATTGAGAGTTCATGAGAAAAAAAAAAAAAGTATAACTACTTTTTACTGGTGAAATATTTGATTTATTTTATGAGAAATATTTTTCATTGATTACTATTCTAAGAATAACAGGCAGTAAATAAAGCACTCAGGAACTTTTTGTCCATCCTTCCATCTTCCCATATTGAAGCTAAAACTATTGCTTTAGCATTTTTTTTTTTTTACATTAGACAAAAAAGCTTAGAAGTTGTTTTATTTAAATGTCTAAAAAATTTTACTTCTCATACATTTAAACAAATTTGCATTTCCTTCTTCTCTGAATCATATGGTTTTTTTTTCACAGGTTCTAGCCATTAGAATTCTTTAGCTGTAATAAGCATTTTGCTTTGTAATACATTTAGAACTTTCATCCCTAAAAGTATGACTACAGAATAGAGTTAAACTTAATAAAATAATCTAAAACACAGTGGGTTTTAAGTGCTCTATTTTAGGTCTTGATTCAGCAAAGTTTATAAGTTC
Source organism: Cygnus atratus (assembly GCF_013377495.2). NCBI lineage: Eukaryota > Metazoa > Chordata > Aves > Anseriformes > Anatidae > Cygnus > Cygnus atratus. The sequence goes on along the minus strand of NC_066370.1, from coordinate 22,876,384 downwards.
AGGGGTATCTTTTAAGTGAATAATGCACTGTGCTTCATGTGTTTTGTACATTTGTATAAGCAATGGATTGAAATGGAAAAATCAGAGAGTTATAATATGAAAAATAAAAGAAATTCATTGATGTAAAGTAAGAGAATAAACAATTATTTTTATAAGTCGGAACTGATGAAAACATGCATTCAAATGAATAAAATTTCAGGAAAATCGTTGTAGATAAAATGAGTGGAGGATGGAATACTGCCAAAATTTCTGAGATAAACAGGATGGTAGAAGCTGAAATGCTTAAAGGCAATGCATGTTTTTCAAATTTTATTTACCAGTTTGTCTTTAAACAAGGCTACACTCTTGCTTTAGAAATTACAAACATGCATCTTAAGCCATGATGACATGTTTGTATATGAAATTCATTGTAATACTGTGTGAGATGCTGAAGCTTTACAAAGTGACAACAGAAGAGCAAAGTTCTTGTATTTCAAAATTGGATTCCATGGAAATTAATTGAATTTGTAGTCTGAGGATTTAGAAGTCCAAGTAATGCATTTTATTAGTACAATTGTTGCACACGGTGGACTTAAAGTACCACTCCTGTTAACAATCTGCAGTGCATTTGTAACTGTTCTGTGGTGTGGAAGGCTCTGACTCAGTTAAGAGTCAAGGATCTGGAATGCTTGACTTTCTTCCAATATAGTCAATTCAGCTGCCTATTAAAGATCCTTAAAAGGAATTTTACCTGTACCATGAAGATCTGTCAGAGCAAGAAGTTTATTCAACCCACCAAGAAGCATGAAGTGCTGGATACATTATAGCACCAGGAACTCGGAAATAAAATTCTGAATATATGCTACCCTCAAAATTCAAGTAGCCTTAGATCTTTGTGCTTCAGTTCTCCTTAAGTCTTACTTTCTCCTGAGAAAAAGTATCCACACAAGTTTTCCTTATGTTCATTTTATTTTAAATTAAATTTATTAAATTTAAATTTATTTAAATTTATTTAATTCTCCAAATTTCTGAGGGTGTTTTTTGCTTGTTTGTTTTTTAATTGTTCAGAAACTCGGCAAAGGAAAAAAATAGGTCACTGGTACTTTCTCTTTCTTTGCACAGCTCTGCCTGTGTGACTACATCATTTTAACTTGACAGGAGTCTGTCTGGAAAAGAAATGATATAAAACCTCTGGGCTAATGCTGTGCTGTATCACCACAACAATGAAAAACAAGGAAACAAGCAAAAGCAAAACAGAAATGCCAATGAAAACAGGATCTTTCAGTGAAACTGGAGGGTAAATTGTATTAAGCTACATATATGGCATGTTTAAAACTGGATACCACACAAATGCTTCATAAACCATAGCTCCATGCAAATCAACAAAATAAATAGCAGCATAAATGGTGATAATTACACTACTTTCAATACTCCTTTTTCTTCAGCTGTATAGACTACTCAACCTACACTCAAACACTGAATAAATAAATCAAAGAAAAGTGAATCTAATAGGTCTATTAAAAGCGTTCTGTTAATGCATCTTTGTATAACTTAGAACAGCAGTAGCACTTCTACAGAAATAAAGATAAATATAATGTGTCCTAACAAATAGCAATAAGTGATTTTAACAGGTACTTAGAAAGAGAATATTTGTTTAGATCAATATCCAATTACAGGTCTGGGTATTCAGAGTCTACTCTTTGGTTTCTCTTCAAATTACGAAAGCAAAAGCTATTAGCAAATCTTATTAGTTTCATGCTGGTCTCTTGAGATTTTTTTCCACCTGACTACTTTGTGTCCCTTAAAAGATAATTCTAAACACAGTGTGATATTGATTGTTTCAAGGCACTAATGTGAACTGATCAGTTCACATTACACAGTGAAAGAAAATTTTACTGTACACATAGTCAAAATTAGGACTAAGATCCGTTAACATCAGAGGTTAATAATTTCTACTTTACTAAAAAAATAACACATAGTCAGTAACTCAGGAAAAAAATGAGGCCTACTTACATTTGTAATCATACATACCCTAGGTAACATTACAGTGAATTACATGCAGAAACATCTGAAAAATACAAACTTCAAAGACTAAAGTCTGCAGGTATATTATTTTGAGGGAAGAAGGGAAGAAGATTATATTTTCTGTCTTATTCTCTGTTTTCCTCTTACATAAATGGCTAATATCAATGGAAGATCATACATGCTGATTCCTTTCAAGTACTGAATCATATGAGAAGTGAGACTAGAACTAGATTCTTTTACTGAAACAGGTAACTATAACCCTTCCTAAATACTGCACAGATTATTTAATGGAAAGGTACCATAAGTTGCAATGTTCAGTGAAAATGATGAGATTTTCCGTTTCCAGAATTCCAAGGAGTTGTGATCTTGGAAGATCTTGGGATCTCTTCCCGTCTTCCCTGTCACAAGGTGAGCCTTTAAGGCACAGCTTCTTTTCTTCTATCCTCCAAGCTTGTTATGCACAAGAGCAGGTCCTCTTAGGATTCAATGTTCTACCCATAGTTAGTTTGAACATTTCAATCAAGGTATTTGAAACTAAGTACCACAACTAATTCCTCCTTTTCATTCTGTTTTTTCTATTGTGCCTAGATAAGAGATGGACCATGGCTGGCTGATTCCCCCAGAGGGCTGAAAGGCTTATATGTCTCTCCTGCCTTCCCTCAGCTAATAAATGTCAATTGACATAAGTGGCCCAGTGACGTCTGCTAATTAGACTATCACTTATACAGTTTAACTAGAGCAGTGTGACAGCATGAACATAGTTTGGTGAAGAATCTGAGAATACTGTAAAAGAAATGTTAAAAATTCTAGTTTTCTCCATGATATATATATCATGTGCTTATATGTATAACATGTATAATAATATATACATATTGTATATACACACACACATAACACAAAACCATGTCTAGTTTAAAAGTAAAGGACAGAATTATTTCATTTCACAATCATTCATTTACAAAATTTCAACACATCATCATGTTTCTCTAGTAACAACAGTTTTGTTGAATACTATGAACAGTACATCATTTATTTTCATAACTCTTCCTGATTGTCAGTTCCTTGATATCAGACAATGTTCGTTATGGCAACAATATTACATAGTCATGCAAACTCTGTAGTAGTAAAAAAATAAAATAAAATAAAATAAAATAAAATAAAATAAAATAAAATAAAAATGAAGAATTCATTAACAGCAAGAACTAGAAGACAGAATTATTACAGAGATAAAGAATTATTGGTCTTATAAAAACATCAGAGAAAGATTGCCTTCATTTCCTTAAATAGTCCCAATATTGTTTGTCTGCTACCACAGCATATATGCTTTTGAAAAATTAACATTTGAAATTTTCTTAATTTAAACATAACATAATTTAAAGGTTTCTTTAGCAGTGTGTATTTCAAAGCCTACCAAAGGAAGAAGAAAACCCTCACTGACTCTAAAAGGTATGGGATCAAATACTAATTTTATAGATAATAGGAGAATAACAAAGCTTCTTTCACTATCAAAACCAATCTTCTTCTCACTTCAGTAACATACTACATACTAGTGTAAAAACAACTGGTGATGGTCTTAAGGATATGGTCTTACCTGTACATCAGCAACTTCCACTCTGACAAAAACGAGCGAAGAAAAGAATTCTTTCCAACAGTTGCCACTGTTCACACTTGAAGGATGTTTATTACAAAGAAATGTGAAGTGTGTTAGTGAAGGGAAATAGCTAATGTGACATTAAAGCAAAACTAGCACGATGACCCACTTTTGTTGTTCTGTTGAATGAGGCTGCATTTTGTCTTGCCTTGAGATACAGTGAATATCATTACTTACAGTACCAAAGTTATGCGCTTACCTTCAGTGAAAGATCAAAGCATTGAGGTAATCCAAGGCCAACAGCATTTAGCTGTAGTGACAGCTGTGCACAATGAATACAGAGTAAGGAAAAGAGTATAAAATATTGTTGGGAGTGCAGTGGAAGACATTGAAATTATCACAAACATTAAACCCAAAGAAAGAAGCTTCTCACCTGAAGGAGCCCCACCTGATTCCCTGGTGACTTCTAAGTCTCACTGTCCTGACTTTTACCACTGAGGAGAGTAAATGAAGAGGATAAATTGCTTAGGTGATGCAAGTGAACAAAATGACTGATGTGTCAGATGAGTTACTCTTCTAATTTATTGTGTTATGAGAAACTGATGAGGAAAAAATTAGCTTCTTTTTGAAAACAGACACCTTTGACTACTCACTTGGACATGCATCATTAATAGGTAGCTATCATAATTCCTTAAAAGGTGTCTATGTATTCTCCCAACATTCCTACCTCTAAAGATTTTTAGGATCAGGAAATCCAAAAAACCTTGTTCCTGAAGCTTAGACTATCTTGAGCCACTCAGAGCTATGAACTTAATTTTTGCTAGAGAAAAAAATGTGTAAAGTGAGGGGAAAACTGGATAAGGTTATAAAAGAATAAGTTTTGTGATGAGCCCAGGGTTCCTGACACTCTGTATTGTGGACACTGAGGTATTTGTTATTCAGCAACCTTTAGTGCACTTTCTAGTGTAAAGGACATAAAATATCAACCAATGCAACTGTTTTTCTGGATCTCACATGACTGCATCTGTCAAATAGGCTAACTTACTGATTAATGGACTCCAAAGATATTCTGTGAAATTTTTTTCAACATATTGATCATTTTCTGACATTTCCAACTGCAAATAAAAGTGCTTCCCCACCCCCCATTTACATCTTCCATACGCTTATGGCCTGTGTAACACTAGAACATACCTACTACATTGATATATATACTATATATAAATAAATACAAAGAACAAAAGTGGGATCTCCAGTTATTTCAGGAATTAAAATATGTTTTAACTACTGTTGTGCCAGCAAATCCAAGGCTAATTTCTGTATTATTCAGCATACTTGCAGCAAAAGCAATCAGGGACTTCAGCTCTCATAGAAATGGCAGAATGATTCAGAGATGTGATGCCTATATTAGAATGGATATATATGTAGAATATTGAGTCCTCGTTCATTATTTTCATAAATTCAGATTCAGTCTCTAAAATCACTGTACTACATACGTGTTCAAACGTAAATAAGATAATTGCATACTCCTGATTAAATCAGAGTACTTTACATCAGAAAGCAAATGTGTATTCTCATTTTCAATAAAAACCCTGTTCTCTTAAATTAAAATAAAGACTAGTTAAAAAAAAAAAAAAAGTATTTTGATATATTGTCTATGCAGATCAGATAAAAAATAAAAACTCATTTTTTATTACAAAAATATTCTTTGGTATCTGAAATTTTCTAAAAAGTCTAGCAATTGTTCAAACTTATTTACAGAACTAATCAATAATATGAACTATATTTAACTGCAGATAAGAAATGGAAGATGACATTTGAAACAAAATCATCTCTATTCATTATTTCCTTCCAAGTCTGCTTGCTTATGTTTATATTTACATATATAAAATACAGAGTTAGTAGCAAGTATACAGTATACCTAAAACCTCCAGAACCTGGCCCCATCCTTTTTGCACCCTTCCTCATCTCCAAGTTGAACAGTCCAAGCTTTCAGCCTCTCCTCACAGGAGAGGTGCTCCAATCCCTTCATCATCTTGGTAGCCCTCTGTTGGACTCTCTCCAGTACACCAGAAAGAAATCTTTTTTTCCTGCTCATGTTAGCACTGAATTATGGCAGTTGACCCTCCAAAAGTGAACTCTGTCAGTGAATGATTGCCAAGACTAATGATATTAGACAACAATCACCAGATAAACGCATGGTAAGCAAAGATAAACAATGTCAGCTGGAAATGGCGACACAATGAGAGGCAAACAATAATGAACAATGTCAAACAGAGATTGCCAAAAAGATTAGGATGAGCAATGTCCCATTTTTCAGTCAACTTAAGTAAATGAAGATAAATGACAGTAGACATTGATTAGTGAGCAAGTGGAGAAAACACAGGTAGGAACAGGTAGAAATAAAAATTAAATTAAGGAAAATGAATAAATAAAAAGAACATTTTATGGTTTTTTTTTATACATTACATGCAATTTATTCTCTCCTGCAGCATGACTATGCACTACCATATAGTTTTTCTTCATATATTTGTTCTGTAATTCCCAGGCTACACAACCTAATATGGCATACATTCTTGTAGATCATTTTCAGTTTCACCCAAATGGCCTCTGCTTTCAAGATATTTTGTTCTCTGAAGACTTGTAATTCCAGTTCAATAACAAGAGTGAAAATTCAGTGGTGCTCTTATGGATTCAGTAGGTTATCCTCCAAAAAAAGTTACATTATGGGCGTTATTACTCCCATATACTTTCAGGACCTAGCAGTGGACAATATTTAGAAATAGTGTCCATAAAAACTAAGAACTGCAGCTATGAGAGTAATGACTGTGGCAGATCTTATCTGGACTGTTTTGCATATGACAGATTACAAACCAACAATTCATAAAGCACATGCTTGCTTTGATAACTTGCTCACTCTTGCACATCAGCTTTGAGAAGCCATTTTATGTTCAATAGCTTTGCAAAGCATAACATATCATTGTCAGGGTGTTTAAGATGATCTTCAGGGAACAACAAATCTCGCAATCACAAATTCAATAACTGGTTATCAACTGGAAATTGCAATTCAGAAGTAGCAAGCCTTGTGCTAACTGAATAACTCCTTTGCCCTGATTCCTGAGTAAGCAGTGCAACAAAATACAAAGCATGTAAAGTTCTAGATACTTCAATATAAATTCCATGTTTAGTGCACCGAGGACAGTAGGGGTGGCAATAAGCAATACAGAAAGAGAGGCTAAGCTTTCTTCATAGACACAAGCTGGCAGTAGTATGACACAGAGATCTAATATCCTTAAAACAGCAGTCACAATCAATTTCACCAAGAAAACACTGAAAAAATTATTTCCAGAAGGAGATAAAAGCAAGAGAAATAACAGCCGACTGTTGGCTGCCACAGAGAAGGGACCGAAGTGCATCTCTCTCCAATCTTAACTACACTGCTGAATGGTACACTGCTATTGAGAGACATTGAGGGGAAAGAAGTCATTTAAGTAGTTCTTTCACTCAAGAAAATTGAGAGGTCTATATTTTGTGCTGACATTTCTCAGAAGAACAAAGGAAGGATCGTTGCTTTTGCTAGGATTTACCTAATGCATTACTACAAGCACTAGTAATAACGTAAAGTATTCAAATATTTTTTACCTGTCCCAATCTGTTCTTCTCAATGGTGTTGATCTTTATAAATCAAATTAGCAAGTGGAGATAGGGAAGGATACCATACAGAATGTCTGACATTTTGAGAAGTGCTGAGAAACGAGTACCTACTTTTCACCCTGGAAATACAAAAATGTGCTTGAAAATATTCAGAAATAACTCAAAACCATTCTCCCACAGCTGTGATCCTATGACAGTTTTTGTTCTTGTATTTTGTTGTGCTAACGAGTTTGCAGTGGATGAATAATCAGTTATACATCTTTTAGGTAGCAGGTCCAGATCAGTAAGAAAGAAATAAAGGATTCTATAGAGCCATAATTATACTAGAGTTATCATAAATGGCTGAAAGCAACATTTTAGCAAATAATTATTTAAATGAGAAATAAAAACAATATAACAATTCAGAATGGGAAATTGAATCAAAATTTTAAAAAGTGGGTGCTGAGGTTCAGTGAAATTGAGGATGTGATTCCCCTCAGATATTTAAACCAGAGACATCTACATCTAAACCAGCCATTCTAGCTTTGCATCGTAGTCAGTAAAGGAAAATAAGCATGTCTGAGGGTAATTAATTTCATACTGATGAGCCCTCTCTGTCAGTTTACAACAGGAGCTCATGATGACCAGTTTAGATGTAGTTACCTAACTTTTAAATGTCTAGTGAGATGAAATTTCAATAAGGCTTTAATCACCCAAGTATGGCAATTCTCAGCTTAACCTTTACAAAAACCTTAGTAAGAAGAAACCACACAGTAATTTAATGCTCACATTTTCAACAGTTTGAACATGGAGTTCACAGTGCCTGGTCAGCTGAGCAGAGCTTACCTATAACTGCTGGCAGACAGCTCCACAGAGCGTCAAATAAAATTCCTAGTGAGAAGTTTATAAAAAGCATATATACCGAGTTAAATCTCACTTCTGTGAATGGACTACTAGCGATGTTCTCTAAAATTCATCATTCATTCAATCCAACTTTTGTAATAGAGTGGTAGTTTGAGGCACTTGTTTAAAAAAAAAAAACATCTTCAATGCTTACCACCCTATATACAGAGGGACTTTCAGAATTTAGCCCTGATGATGCGAAATAGAGCTGGGATTGAAATTAGCTTTTTAGGGGGGTTCCCCAAAACCTTCTCTTTTCATAAATGAGCATTTGGGATGGAACTTCCTGCCATGTTGATATATATTTGGCTGTTAATAGGCAAAAACAAATTTTCAATTTAACAGGATGCTACCAGTCTTACTCTGTCCCATAATCAAGCCCTTCCCCTCCCCTGCCTCAGGTTTCTAATCCATCCTTAGTGTTATAACCACACAAAAAAAAAAGATCAACTATCCAGAACGTGCTGTTAAATCCCTTACCCACATCTCAAGAAAAAGATTTCAAAGAGTAAGTCATAAATTCCCTTAATTCCAATGCAGTGTAAATCTTTCATGCTTACATATATTTCTTGGAGCATATTTCACACCAAGTGGCCTTTCCTCTTCTTCTGCTTCTTTACACAGTATTTGTGGGTAGTCACTTAAGAATGCTTCAATAAATCTTGCTGAAATACTTATGAATATCTCTTTTTCTCTTAATTATTTATGGTGCAGGCCTCTCTTTACTGAGATGTTGGTTATCTGAAGTAAGCAGACATCTGTGAATCCACTCCACAAATGGGAGCTTTTATTTTTTTTCATGACTTTTTCCCCTACGTGTGCACAAAAGGGGGTAAAAATGCTAGTATGAATTTGACAGCAGATGTTCAGTTGATGTAAGACATCCCTATTTCATTAAATTGAAAGATTCTATGGCAATTTAAATTAGCGAAGAATCTTCCTCTCATGAAAGCTACACTTTACTTCTTCATTAGAACAAAATCATCAGATGATACAATACTATGCTATCACAGTTTGAGTCAAACAAATTTTAGAGCAGCTTATTACTCTTCTATTTGCTTTAGAGGCTGCCCTTAACAGGTGCCATATGGCTACTGCAACTTGATCTTTTCTCGTGTGCTACTAAGCTGAGGTAATTTCTTAACCAGAACTTCAGCTACATTATGTACATATAGACACAGATTCTAATGGCTGCAAATCAGCTCACCTCAAAATTTGAAGACAGATCTTTAGCTGTACTTTAAATGAAATGCATACATCAGATACAGATATAATGCTGCATTATAAATGTAATGCCTATTCTTCTGATGGTTGGAATAAAATAAGCTAGCTTCTCTCTGGTGTATATTGAAAAAGAAAATCAGTGTGAAATTTTATCATCTATTTCTTCACAGCCTCTAACAAACTGAAACATATTTCAGTGATGTGCAACTACAACTGCATGTAAAAGCATTAGTGGTGGGAGGAATGAAAAAATGGCTTTTAAAAATAAAGAACTTTAAAAAATCATTTATACTACAGCAACTATAATTGGTAAAAGTTTACAAACTTACTTTACAGAAGCATGCTGAGGTTCCTATTAAAGCTTGCTAAAGCAATATTTTCCAGAGCAACATTGCAGCTCATTCTGGAAGATTCTTTAATTAATTTGAATGGTGAAGCACCGAGAAAATAAAAACAAAAAACATGTTATGCAACATTTAGTTCCACTGAGCCATACAGCAGCATAATTTTTACCAGTTTCTCTATGTTCCCATTGTGTTTAATTCTGTTACTTGTTTTAGACTGCAGATGTCTCCGTCTTTTCCCCACAGCTAAGACTGTTCTCTATTATACTGTAACGGCTACAATATGAACTCCCAGATCTAAGACAATTCACTTGTTATGGGAGGTTAACAAATATTTTTTTCACATTTCTATGGAACATTTACTTTCAAACACATACTATTGACTGAGGTGTTAATTCAAAACAGTATTTTGAACAGATAGTAAGAAAATGAGAAGTGAAATCTAGTTTCAGAAAATGTGTAAAACTGTGTAGATGAAAAATATCTTTTTTAGTGAATTTTCTACAGATGTATTTCAAATTCTTCTCATACACACATGACAATATTGGACAGAATGGAACCTTATTGCTCTGTCAGAAAAACAAAAGCACAGCAGCCAAACTTTTAATATTTCGGGAAATGTACAGATCAGGTCCAGGCTGCATCTGTTCCCACTTGGTGGTTTTAGGACAGCTTTTATCCTAAGAGCATTTAAGTGCACTATATAACTATGATTCTACTTAGCAAACATCCCAGCAAGGATATTTGTTCTTATGGCAGCACCATTCTCTGAGACTTCTAGCAAGTTCTGAAACAGCAATAAGAATTATTTTGCTTAGCACCTTTATTCTAAATAAATACTGGATGCTTGAGGGAAGTGAGAAGGTTTGGAGTCTGCACTCAATGCAATCATCATGTTCATAAATTTCTCAGCTTTGTCTACTAGTCCCAAGCATTATTCAACCCTTTGCCACTAGAAATTACTTTAAAAAAAAAAAGACACTATTATGCTGAGCAGAGGATGTCATTCTGTCAGACTCATTCTTTCCACTTGGTGCTATTGGGGATAGCTGATTATTCAAAGTGAGCAGAAGAAAGTAAGAAATATTAACTTAGCAGCCAACAAAGCACACATACTGTGATGATTAACACGCATTTGGGTGGAGAACTGCTCTTTTTGCCATTAAAACTTGTATTAATTAAATCACATCTTTCATCAAATTGCACTACAGTGCGTGATCATTTAATTATCTGCATTTTCTTTTCAAGATAGTGTCTTGAAAATATACCTTAAATATTAGAGTACTTCACTCTTAAGGGGAAGTTAGTAAAATGGGTTTCTACTAAAGAAAAATCATTTTCTTCCTGCTCACTTTGGCCAAAATCAAGTTAATAAATACAGAAAATTCTCAGTTCTTATTTTGAAAAGTTACAGAGGTAGACATAATAATTACAAATTCCTGTTGCAGTTTAAGGTTCACAGAATAAAGTCACACTAGCTTCATTACAGATTCTGTTTGATCTCTTCATACAATTTAAGCACCTGGAATATTTGCATTTCTGAATTTACTGGTACAACCTTAAAAAGGATATCCTTACCCAGAATAAACTGGATAAGGCTATGACTACAGGTTTTTTTCTTTTTTTGTTTGTTTGTTTGTTTTTTGTGATTTTTTGTGTTACTGAAGACAAAAACAATGAAATAGATATCTCAAAAAAGAAAAAGTGTGGACCTTGTAGCTTATTTTATGACTTCAACATACGTTTTAAGGGGTCATCTCTTCTTCAGGTGAATGACATGGAGAGTGTTCTCTTTTTAAATCCCACTTGTCCTGTTCCCACACAGATCTTCAGGATTTGGGGAATTTTACAGTTCTCCTTTGTAAGAAAAACAAATGAAAAAATAGTTCAGTGCATATACATTGTAATGTACATTAAGTTTGTTTAGGCTCATTCAGATGAAAAGTGATTTGCCACTTTATTAAATGTCATTTGTTTAGCAGAGATTTGCACTAAAGGAAATCCAAACCTCCTGGGAAACTGAGACATTAAAATGGCGCTTTGTCCAGTTAACATGTAATGTAGTTCTTTAAATAAGATAACTTTGCAGATATTGATTTCCATCTTTTATGTATGTGTGAGTATGTTTATAGCAAAACCACAGTGCAATACGTGAAAAATACATTGTAATGTGATTAAATGAAAAATATCCTAAAATGAAATGAGCAGCACCAATTTTCTTTTTATCTGTGAACTTTTTTTTTTTTAATACACTCAATACATCTTAATAATATTTAGTTTCATATTTGGCTGGAAATCAATCAATTTGTCAGCCACACTGTGTAAAGCATAAGACACGATAGACAGTTTTTGAGCTGTGGGAAAAAGGTTCTCTACGTTAATAAAATATATATTACTGAATAAAAAGAAAAGAGTTAATAAACATAATTCTTATCAACATAACAATTTATTTTGTTCACACTGTTAAATATTAAAAGCTTTTAAATATGAAGCATTCTTCCAAACATGTTATCCTTCTTACAGCGCCACTGGTGCTTGCAACTCTAATGACAATGTTATTCTTTGAAATATTTTTACACTAACAAAGAAGTGTATATATATAATATTTTTACACTAATCAAAATACCTGCCGGGATGATCAGGCCTTGTGTTTGGTGGGGCACTGACAGATCTCCCTGTGGTCTGAAGCAGTCCACCTCTTCCTGTTGAGTCGGAAGTGACTTTAGCTCCCTGCAACAGTGGTTTAGAATAACACCTCTGAATCTTCAACATGAAATAAAATAGACTATAAGGTAGCATAGGAACTGGGGTATTGGAGGTGGTATGCCAGTAGACGAAGTCTTCTCTTTGCCTGATTTGTACCTCTTTCATTCAGTTTTGGGGTAACTACTCTGGTATCCCCTGCAGCACTAAGAATTTTTTGCTGTATGAAGAACAGTAACATACAAATCCTACCTAATCTACATTTTTTACATCAGTTTAGTCAAACTCCAGGTTTGGAGTTGCCTGAGGTTGTTTTGTAAGACTACAGTTTGACATAGATTGACCCTGATAAAACAGAGATTTTTTTTAATAAAATAAGAAATAAAATATTTTCATGATTTGTTTTGCTCAGTGCAAATGAATTGAGTTAAAAACATATTCTCAAAAAGCTCCATTGAGAGCCACTGTTATTTATCCACTACAGATTAAAAAAGAAAGTTCTATTCTTCCATCTTAGTGACAGATCAAGATGGACTTTTTACATCAGAGAAACAAGATTACATCAAAGAATAAACTCAGAGAGAGATAAGAGAGCCCAAGGCAATCTATTACATTACCAAAACTCACAGAGCTGCAAGGAAAAATAAAACTCTGCTGTATAGTTCCACTAAATATGTTAATAAATTTTAAGCAGAGTAAAGAAGAGGACATAGATGGGAAAATAACAAATATTATATGTTTTCTAACTGAAATGTACTAAACCTTTGGCAATGTAAGTCACTTTTTTCTGAGCAGACATCAGTAATATAAAATATATTAGTTCTTAATGCAGAAGTTTTTTTTCTTTCTTGGATGAAGAGCAGCAAGTTAAAATAATACAAATTTGTATTATCAGAGAGCACTGCTGTGGTTTAACCTCCACAGGCAGCTAAGCACCATACAGCTGTTCGCTTACTGTCCCCACCCTTTACCAGGAAAAGTAAAAATCATGGTTTGAGATAAAGACAGTTTAATAGGACAAAAAAGGAAGGGAAATAATGCTGCTGATGATAAAAGAATATACAAAGTTTTGCACAATGCAATTGCTCACCACCTGCTGACCGATGCCCAGCCAGACCCTGAGAAGTGGCCCCCACCACTGGCCAGCTCCTTGCAGTGTTCTTGCTGAGCAGGATGCCCCGTGGCATGGGACATCCCTCTGGCCAGTTGGGGTCAGCTGTCCTGGTTCTGTCCCCTTCCAGCTCCTGGTGCACCCCCAGCCTGCTCGCTGCAGGGGAGCACGAAAAGCAGAGAAGACCTTGAATTAGTGTGAGCACTGCTGAGCGACAGCTAAACCTTTGGTGTGCTATCAGCATTATTTTCAACTTAAACTCAAACCATAGCACCATACCAGTTACTAGGAAGAAAATGACCTCTAGCCAAAACCAGGACAAGCACAATTCTGGATTTACAGTAAGCTCTAGGTCATAATAGCTATCATTGCCATTGCTGATACAATACTCAGCAGTAGAGAAGTAGTATGAGATCATATACAATCTGTTTATAAATTACTTAACCTGGCTGATAAATATAACTATATTACATGAAATGCAGCTCCAGATGGAATTCTTCAGAGATTTACAATGAACTCCTAACTTTCAAAATCTTCCAGAGCTATACTGAACCTTTTGACACATAACGGATTGCAAAACAACTTCACTATGAAATCTCATAACTAATTTAATCTTGCTGCTGGATTCTCTGCAACAAGATACTTCGGATTCTCTGTATTTTGCATAATATAAACACCTGCATATACTAGGACTGCAATAATAAGAAGTTAATTACATTATAAGAGTTGCAGGTTCTTAGTTTGGATTTACTCTGAGAAGCAAAGCCAAGCCCCAGTTGCAGCCTGTCAGCTTTCCTTTGAATTGCCACAATGATTAATATCCTTTTCATCTAAAAGTATGCCTCCAAAATGGGACAGGTGGTTTAAACAATCGCTAAGAACTGTTAATTATCTCTGGCAATGGCACCAAAATGTGACTACAAGAATGGCTTGTTCCTGAAAAACTAAATAGTCACATGCCTAGTTTAGCTATACGAAATGCAGTTTTAATGGTCTTTTTATACTTTTATCTCCGTAGTGGTGCGTTTATATATTTATGCAAGTAGGGATGATTACCGAAAGTAAAAGTTCCTCAACATAAATAAACAAAGGAAAAGATGACTCGATATTTCAAGAATACCAGGCTCTGAATCATAGCTCATTGCTCATCAGAGAGCTCGAGACCCTCTTCTGATCTGGTAGGTCAACACATCTCAAAAATACATCACTGTTCAGAATAATGCAAAAGAGGGATGCAAGGAAAAAAAAAAAAAGTCACTGGATTCCCAACTTTTAGCACTAGCCCTGAAAGCAAATTTCATAATGTAACCATCTATTACCTCCACGTGGCATTGGTGATCTGAGTACTACAGAAGTTGAATTAACCAAAAACTATTAAATTATTAAAGTTTTCTGTTAATATAAGCAAAGCTGCTGTGCCACCTGGTGAATACCTTCATGGGCGAGAGTCTCTTTTGCAGTGTTTATCAATATAAAAGACTAATTCAAATACTCTTGGCAACTTTTGTAGATGCTTACATTAAGGCATTTGAATAGTTGCAATCAGTAATGAGAGAAAGAGACTTCTGTCACTATGGGATGCTGGTTTTTTCTCAGTACATAACTACTGTGTTCATTATTTTTCAGCAATACGTTTCAATTTCAGAAAAAGTGTGTTGTTTTTTTCTAGCACGTGGCAAATCATCTAATATATTTGATTAATATTTCATATATCTCATTTACAGCTCATGAATTGACCATGATCAAGTCATGATTGATGATCAAAATTGATCATCTACATGTATGTTTTCAATATTTTTTTCACTAAACACTTAGACCATCAGCTTTATGAATCTATTTGTTGAAAGCATTTCATAACACTCCAGTGTCAAATGACTTTCAAAGAGTTAAAGCTACTGGACAAAAAGTACACAGGATGGGTTATTTTCTCAGTGGTTAAACACCAGCCCTTAGGAACAGATATCCAGAACAAAGCTTATGTTATATATCTGAAATACTTGTTCTGGAAATACATTGTGACAAATACTTCAAAGTGGCTGTTTTACCCTACACCTTTGCCAATATACACCATATTTATGAAACTCAACACGAAAAGTCATTGATTCAATCAAAGTAAATTCATATCAAAACTACAACAGACTTAGATGGGATGCATACAGGTCTCACCTCATTTTCTTCATGGAACTCCAGTAATGTGAGAATTTCAATAATTATATATATATATATATATGATGTAAACATTGCTTAGGACTATGCACCATATGTCCCAATCAAATATTACTTACCAAACACACACACACAAAAAAAAGCACTTTATAATTTTAAGAATATCTAGATTTAAATCAAATCTTGATTCATATTTCATGCTATAGAAAACCCACCTTCTCAGAATACTGAAGAAAATGTTTGCATGTTTTAGAGAAGCTCAGTACTTGATGTCTTGGCTAAATATCTATAACAGATTAGTCTCCCTCAAATTGTTCTGTTTTCTCAAATTCAAATTAGGGAAAATTATTTTTTTTCCACATATCTCCACCGTCTATATTGTCTTCACAGTTTATATTGATTTAGTTGACACACTGATTGTCTTTTTAGAATTGGTTCATATATATTTTCCATTGACTTCTGTGCAATTTTAGGTGTTAACATCTTTTACAGATGCCTAAATTATTTAGTCAGGATATTGCGTTTTCTGATAGAAAACAGTATTAGATTTTTGACACCTTAATTTTTGAACAATCTAGAAATGTATTTCTTATAGTACTTTCATTAAGTGATAATAGCAGTGTAAGTGAGTTATGAATTGTGATTGTTTTCAACTTTGCTCTCTTTAGAAATCATTCTTCATGTACAACCCAAATAATATTTATTCACAATAACACAAACCTTTTTTTGGCGTAGTTGTAAAGATTACATAAGAAAAGACAGCAGGTATGCTATTATCAATAATGTGCTTAGAGAGGCTCTCTGCCTGGTGTCCTTTATAGTAAGAAACTTAATTAAAGTTTTAAATTTTATGACGGAAAGAAAACATATGTTTTCCTTTCCTGGAGATCAAGTTTCTAGATGAAAAATATGCCTTACATTAAGCTGACAGGGCAAACTGCAGGCCTTGTTTTGATAGCATACAGTCATTTTCTGTATTTTTATTTTTTGGCTTCCTCTTCAGAACATGCTATCTCCTCCCCAGCTGGCAAGGGTTCTTGACAATGTGGAAATCTCAGGTTTGTCTTTGATTATATTTGCAAACTTGGTATGATAGCAGGCTATAGGCGCGAGTCAACAACTGCAAAGTATTATTGTGAACTCCTAGGAGGGCATGTTTGTATAACTGTTAACCCTGTTTTGCTTAGTTTTATATATGAGTACACATAGGCACATATCCTTTAGATCATCAAGAATCAGGTTAGATTATTCTATCTAAAAGAGTCTCATTTACCACCAATCCCTTACGGTGGCCACTGGTACCATTTCTGCACCCTACTTATTTGCAAATTTCATCAGTACTGGTATAATGCAGGTGCCATTCTACTGTCGAGTTCTACAGTATATTTCTATGACTTGCTTGCTACCAACAATGGCTTTGCTGTTATTACTGAAAAGTGCTGAAATAGTTTGGCTGATCAAGGTTCCATGGTTGGAAATCAATAGTGATATTTATTTCTTTTTTTAATGAATATGTCCATAAGCAAGATATGGACTTATTCATAAACTCATTAAGAAGAAAAAATGTTTAAAAACAATAAAAAACAAAACTTTGAAATATCACTTAATTGCTACAATTACGGTACGTTCATAGAAGAGTTACCAGAACTCAGTGCCAGTATCATTAATCTTGTGTCAGAGTTTCATGGATATCAAAAGAAATATGATCTTTTTTAACTTATTTTTTCTTATTTTTTTTCCTTAGTTTAGAGTTATTACGAAAAAATAGCATTCATCATACACAGACTATTTCTCCAAACCAACTGAATGTATAGAAATCCTTATCATGATCAGTGATAAAAGCATCTAGGAATTTTACTTACAAACCATGCAGACTGTGCTCACCTAGCAGAGGTACTGAATGCAGTAAAACAGATGTACAGTTCACTTTTTTTTTTTTTTTTAATATGTAAAATGCTTATTGACTTCCAAATAATACAGAACTACTATAGAGCTAGAATTTCTTTTGGAACAAACTAAAAGCAGAAATGTACTTGTACCTACTGCACATAAAAGAAAACATGTTTATCACATTAAGGCACTAAGACTAGAGATATGCTTTGTCATTTCTGTACAAACAAATCCACGCATCTGGGGAAAAAAAAAAAAAAAGCATGCTGTCAGACAAGACACACAGGAGGTCTGTGCAACAACTGTGGTTGATTCTTTTCCGTAAGACGACACGGTTCATTACAGTTAGATCATTATCATACCAGAAAACTGAATCCTCCAAGAAGTAAATCAGTGTTAATTATGTCTTAGAATTGCTTACCAAACAGTTCTTCAGTTCAAACCAGTTCTATGTTACACTCAAGCGGATTTGTCTTGTGAACCTACTGTACTAAAATATAAGATCATGCATGTTCTTTAACAGGTAGGCCCCCAAGTCAACTCCATAATGTCAGATTAAAAGAAAAAGAAAAGTTTATTTTTCTTACTCTCTGGTGAGTCTTAAGTTTTGTAACAGAGATGATTATTTTGTGAATGAACAGAAGCAAAATTCTCTTGGAGACTATTTGAACATGAAATTTGGATGAAAATTCTTCAATATTGTCATTCATACAAGTAGAAACCGCTGTAAGCTACTTTTCAGTTACACCATGGGAGATACCATCTCTTTGTCTCCTCCTACTCAGAAACTTAGAATCAGGCTGATAGTTAGTGCCCGCGCAAGAGGCTTGACTATAAAGTTCTTAAGTGATGAATGTTAGGAGGTTTATATTGCTAGCACACTCAGACTTGAAAGGAAATTTACTCAGGCTTCATGGAAGAACAAGCATCCTTTTATTTCTACACAACCAAGCTCCAGTCTGCACTTTCATGTGGCAACAAGCACAACTCTTTTTAAATATCTGAAGGAAAACAACCCTACATTCATTGTGCTATATATGAAATGACATGAAATAAGACATACTTCCATTACCTACATAATAAGAGCATTTTTGTTTGGGATTCTGAGCATTAGTATTGCCTTAAAAACTGAATAAACAGGACAAAAGAAAATCCTCCTTGGATAACTACGTCTACGAGAGGTGGTGACAAACTTTTGCATAGAGCAGTTTCATTCCAAGAAAATACTGCAATACTCCAGAAGGGTGTGATGGTTGCGAGGCTGGCCTATAACTAGTCCTATCTTGATTTCCTGTGCCAACTTGCTTTGTTAGAATAGCCATAGGGTGTCAGATTTTGACCCTCAGCCCAAGTGTTGCAGCTTCACAGTTTCTACACTGTTTTGCTAGCTACCCAGAATTTAACTTTTAATTCTTCAGAAGCAGATTTTGCCCAGAGAGTACTTTCTTACAAAAGAAATGACACTTTTCTATCAAAAGAAGCTTTTAGTTTTGTATCACCTGTAGACAGTCTTAGTCTAGATTTGGGCTAGCTCCAAAAATGGATGTGAAGACAGACTCCAAAGCTGTTTGTCCCCATAGTAACAATCACATGTTTCTACCAGAAAGATGGGATTCATCTCAAGAAATGTTCAGAATCCAAAAGTTAAGCATCTGGCTAGCCTTAGATTTGCTATTTAGCCAATGGCAGAAGACAGACCACTCCAGTGGGCAAGTCAGTCTATCTTCTCTCTCTAACTCTAGCAGGAACAAACATGACTAGGTTAGCCTACACACAAATTTTAAGTGTCTAAAACTAGATTAATTTTATCCCATTTTAAATTAAGGCTTTGCATAAAAAGGACTGAGCCCATTTTGAAAACAAATTGCATGACATTACTGCCAAAAAATTTACCACTAGCAGGAATACAATTTCAAGTTTTTATGGCTTCATCTGTATAAGCATTTTTACAGTCTCTTCTATAAAATTGACTAGAAGCACTCCATAAATATTAATTGATTAACCTGCCCTGCATCCACATATGGTAGGTATTTATTTTTACATTGTGTAGTTAGAGAAACAATTGTAATAAAGCTAAGCTCTATGCGCAAGTCCAGCTAGCAATTCAGTCACAGAACAAGAAATAAATAATTCTGGACACATTTTAGTAGACTAGGTACCTCAAAGAGAAGTTATCTACCCAACCATATGTAGCCTATGGCATCAGAGTAATGTGATTTCCAATGAATTTCCAGTGATTTTTCCTTGCCACAACACTGCTCTTCAAAACCAAGCTTCCCTAAAAACCTGCACACCCACAATGCACACAGTGTATTTTTTGCTGCTTTTCAGCTGAAAAGCATTCCTGCAGATGTTGGAAGCGGTAGGGCACTTTCCCTACTGTACTGCAGAACTGCTATCTGCGTGGTATTTTTAACAACCCAAATGCACTAAACACCCTTACACCTAGGAGTTGATACAGGTGTGCTACCTACAAGTGCAGTATAAATTTCAGGAGGCAGTGAATTTACAGTATGCTATAGAAGAGACATTAGCTCCTTTATAAAGAAATTTGGGTAATTTATTGGGGTTTTCTGTTTGTTTGTTTTTCCTGCTAATCCCACAGATGTCTCCTAGACATAAAGGTCCCTTTTTACCAGTCTGACTCTGTAAAAAGGTACTTTAATGTAAGTCTCAACATCTCACATCACGCAGACTTCGGAACACATTTTCATTTTTTTTTTAATTTTCACATGTGATTCTGATATTGCATGACTAGTGGGTCAATTCTTTTCAGATTTTTTTTTTTTTTTTTTTTAAGAGGAAAGACATCTATCCTTGCTATATAAGCATTCATGGAAAACTTATAACACTGCTTGTGAAGAATATTGTTCCTTTAGCATAGAGGATCCATTACATGCTTTCATTTTAGCAAAGCAGAAAGAATGTGCTGTGTCAGAATTATCCTTAGTAGCTGCATCTATCTGATGAACAAACATAACACATACTACCTGACCCACCTATCTAAGAGAAGTACAGCCTAAGGAATTTATAGCTCATTGTTGCTCCTTTCTAAGGTGAGCTTAGATATTTCCAAAATACAGAAAATTGCAAGAAAAAGTGTTCACATTTAGCCCAGATGGATAGGATAAACATAATAAATTATGTTAATTATAATAAATTATTCTTATAGAGGAAAAATACCATCACAGTACAAATACTAAATTTATATTGTAATAAATTGTTACAATTGCAACCTAACTCTAAAAGATGAATGAAATAAAATAGAGCTTTTTCTATAGTAAACACAAAGTGCTTTACAAAGATCTCAAGCATCATCATCTAGCTAACAAAACAGAGATACAGTGTAGAAAAGTGCATCTCAATTTCATGCTGCTTCCATTCAGAGTATTTGTGGGCTTCATTAGATCATGGGTACTACAGACAAACACGGGAGAAAGAGGAAAACGATCCACCTAATAGGTACTTGCAGTCTGGCTGCACTTATGTAGCACTTTGAACAAACTAAAAAGCCACTCTTGCATAACAAAAAATGTCCAAGATTTCTGAGAAATTCTAATATAGAGAATAACAAGTTTCTAACATGAAATAAAGGGGTCATTACATCAATTATTATGGTAAAGATAAGAGAACCTACTAAAATTGTAGGCTTCTGAAATGAGTGAGGATTGCATTCCTGGTGTGTAATTTGATAGGCTGATTCAAATATTTAGCATATATTTAATAAATATTTAAATGTTTACTATTTATATATTTAACAAATATGTAAACATTTTCTTATTAAAATCCAGCAAATGTTTTCTTAAGGATTGACTTCATACTTTAAAAATGTCACTTGATGAATTCAAAACATGATCATTTCTGTAATAATAAAAAGTCATAAAAACATACAAATTTTGGCTATGAAAATTAAAAGCAAGAAGATCCTCTCTGATAATCACCTTCCTGAGTGTTCACAGATGAAACTTAAAATTTTTAATAAGAAAAAGATGGTGAAAGACAGTTCTATCAAGATCTTTTATGTACAGATGTTTGACTTTGAGTGGATTTGCTGTTTGAATAAAGGACAGAAGTGCTCTGATATTTTAAAAGTCCTACGTTTTCATGTATTCACATGTCAAGTCTGTAAGAATCAGAATGATATACAGACAATGGAAAAAAAGCTGCAAAAAGCTATCCTATTCTCCCTGGTACGGATGGTGTCTAGCAAATCCCTTCTAGTTTTAAAATCTATGAAAAATCAAGATGCTAATCTAGACATCAGACAGACTCTTAAATCTGCTTTAACTCATTTGCATCGCATAGCTTTAAAGATACAGTTACTAGCAAAATAAGTGTTCTCTTTTTTCAGAATGTTCATATTCCTTTACAAAACTGGAAACAAATTCAAATGTAATAAATAAATAAATAAGGAAACAAAAGAGTATGGACAGCCTCTTACATTATTAAGCTGGCATTGGAATTTCCATCTGGGAAAAAGTTAAGCCTGGTCTTCTCATGGAAGCATTGGGTCAAGCTTGGAGGAGTCCTGATGAAAGCTTCAAGCTGCTGCTGCTACGTCCCTTTGCAAGACAAATACATGACGTGATTGAACCACTCTCTCAGTAACAAGCAGCTCCTGACCCATTCAACCACGACTAGCATGGAGCAACTCAATGTTCTGACCTCACTATTCCTATAAATATGAAAATGTTAAGTTTTGGAGATTTTTTAATTTAAAATTAAATATCAGTTTGATGTCTAGCCTTCATTAAAAACTTCATATTATTGTTATTATTATTAAAGAAACACACTTCCTGTACGTGACATGATTAACTTTCTCTTCTTTGTAAATAGAAGTAACTGCTGCAGGCACTGCTTTTATCATTTCGTTATTACACTGCAGAAAGGGACAGTAGGCCTGATTAAGTCTAGTTAATGCTAACAGCCACTGTCATGTTAATAAGCATTCCTCTTTGTTTATTTTAAGATCCTAGGCACATTTTAGATAGAATCACAAAACAAAAGGAAAGAAGGCACTCAGAGATCATCCAGTCCCTCCCCATGCCCAAAGGAAGGACCAGCTCTAACTTCATCTGTCAGAGCAGACATTTGTCTGGCCTTCATTAAAGACCTTCAGTGGTGGTGACTCTATAACCACCCTAAGCAATCTGTTACAGATTCATACTGTCTTTTTTCTCCAACGTCTAATCCAAATCTTCCTGGCTGCAGCTTAAGCCCGTTACATCCATTACAATTTTTAATAATCGAACTTTTTCTAATCTCACAAATTATCTGAAAATTAGATTGAGGCCTCACATTTGATGAAAAGATTATTTATTTTATAGTATAGTGTCAGCATTGTAGTTTACTACTGACCCCAATTTTTTTATTTTTAAATGCCATTATTTTAATGGTCTGACCATTAGCAAAAGCTTCATTTCTGAAGGAAAGCACATAATTTATTCCGCAATGCATTTTTCAAGAAATAAGCTTCAAAATAATTCACTTTCCGAAGTTGTCTAACATTTCTAAAATCTGCATTTTTCCTTATACAAGGACAAATTCTGGTTTTATGACTAAAATAACGACGATAAAAAAGGATATTCTAGGCTGTATTGTACATGATTAAACTCTCACTGAACAAGGTTAGATTTTTGCTATTAATTCATTTCCCTTCTCGGAGAATATAACAGATAACTGAGTACAAAAGGCAGGTGTTTAACAGAAAGTAGACAAAATGCAGCCAGAAAAAAATAGGGTAATCTTTTACTACTTATCTAAGGAATCGAGAGTGTTTATACAAGGATTGAATTTGGATCATTCTTTTTAAAGAGTGATTAAGCTTTAATCCAAGGCAGGCATATACGGATTAGAAAAATTATAATGCATGTTAGTGTGATCTCCTATCAAGATGCTATGATAAGGGACATAAACAGGTAGTCCACTATGAAAAATTATACATATAGTATAAAAGACTGTGCAACATTCCCTTTCTAGTAACTGTCTTAAAAAAATATATATAATAATAATACATTTTTGCACATATGTATAACAATCTTGATTCATGCTCCTTCCCATTTTGTATTATACATTAGTGGAAAATTAAACTGTTTGCAATGTCAACCAAAAGCTGTTCAAGTGCATTTTAAAGCATTCTTATTTATGCTCTATTACTTAAGAATAACACATTACAACCCATGGGTCTTACTATTACAGGATAGTAATACTATCATTTAATAACCACCACAGGACAACTATGTCACATCTGCTTTTGTCAACCACCACGTTTTGCAACCTGTGGTTGTTGTCTACATATCTTTAAAAATTTCTACAAACCTCAGAGTCCATGCTGTGAATCCAATGAAACACATAAGTGGTCGTAAGGCAACCTTTCTCAGAAGTAGAACTCTGTGGGGCCAGGATGCCCTGCTGAAGCTCCAGCGAGGTTCTAAATTCCTGTACTTGTACTATTTTATCAAGGAGCTTGGGTTTGTTTTGATCCTTAATCAGTTACTCTTACACTTTGTGCCTAAGGCTTTTCAAGGACAGAGCAACCCCTCAGTCAGTCCCTAGGTTAAGTGTCATTACTAATAATGACACAATATTGTTAAATGCTTTCCCCTTGAAACAGATTTTTATGTTTCTCACACAGTTCAGAAAAGAAAAAGTGCTTAAAAGTATGTTGTGAAAAACCAAGGCTGAGAGGCACAAACATTATTATATGCTGCCATATTCTCTTAAAGCTTTAATAACATGCATTTATACTAAGTTGAAAATAGTACTCCACCACGCTTCTCATATACATGAATGTCAGGAAAAGAACCGATCTTTGGTAAAACACATCAACAAATGCAGAAACATTCTTAAAAGCTCTTGTTACGAGTAATGTTGTATTTTCGAATCTGTACAAGTGGATCCCTAGGGACCTTTTTGCAAAGATCAAGCAGATCATTAGCAGCCCCTCTATAACATTTTATATTGACTTTCTTATTTTCTGAAGCAGTAGCTTTTGTTTATGTTCTCATCTTGGCTTATTTGACAGCTACCTTTCGCACAATTTTCAGATATAAATGGGAGCCAGAGTAACATGGAAACAAAGAAAAAACCCTTGTGTGCTTCTGAAGCGTGATAATGTTTCCAAAACCTTTGCCACTACAGAGACTGATACAGGACCATTACCACACCTGTCCCGTGGACAAAACCTGTGGTATACAGTCCGTTCATAAGATTTGATGCAGAAGGTTATTGTTTTAGTTTCTTGTCCAAAATGCCCTATATTTTAGAAATACATTCACTAATGTTATGGCATGAGTATTTACATTAGCTTCCAAACTGTTCTACCCAACTGACTTAGGTGGATACCCTTCTAGTCTAAATGGGTGCCAATAACCAACATATATATATCCAACACTCTTTAAAACCATTTGTTTTCATTTTCATGCTATTCCTTTTCTACTGGTTTTGTATGACATAAAAGCCAAATACCTGAAACATTTCAACACATGTTGCAGTTGAAATCTGAGTTAGTTTTCTAAGAGACGGTCCAGATAAAATACTACCCTGTGGTACACAAAGCGTGAAAGTAATAAGCTGCAGGCACGGCTCTTTACATGGTTCACCAACCTGTTGCATGATATAAACACCACCAAAGTGGAAAGCAGTGGCTCCTCAGCTCCAGCTAGTCATTCGTGATTCACAGAGAACCCTTTCAGCCTCGAGCCTTATTCCCAGTCGTGGGAAGTGAAGGTGCCCACGTCAGCTGCCCAGATGAGCGTATGACCTGGCCACCACAAATCTAGGTTATGTGCCAGCAGCATCATAGTTCTGCAGTGTAGATTCTGTTATGGAAACATTACATATAAACCAAGCCCACTGAGTAGTTTATATATGGGGCTTTTTGCACTCAAGATGACTGATCTTATGAAGTTACAAAAGACCAGTCCTGGTTCTAAAAGACAACTCTCTTTTGGTGTAAAATACACCTTGCAGCATATGAAGAACCACAGAAATGTAACAGCGAACAGATATTTCTGCTTGAAATATGGTGGAAACAGTTTATCATTTTTATCTGGTGCATTTTCCTGTTTTTATGAGAACCTTCAAAATCCTCACAGCCTTTATCAAAAGCAAACAAATATCTAACTGTGCAATGACTCAGTCGCAATCACTTCAAGCCAAGCAACCCACACAACGTGTGATCCCCCCCGTCCCCTGTCCTCCCCCTGGATTAAAGTCAACAAGAACTTGGAAAGTGTTTCATCAGAAAACCCGATGAAGCAGCCTGAACCTTTCTTTATGGCTTTACTTTCAGTGTGCTCTCGTGAGGAAAAAAAAGAAAAAAAACCTGCCAATTTATGCCAGAAGCCACCAAATTTTGTTTGCCTGTCTATAAGAAAGGCTCGTCTACTTGTATCTGTAAATATATGCACGTGAGAAAGAGAAGGCAACAGCTCTAACAAGACCATTTAAAGTAAAACTGATGTCCTGCATCACTGAGAGCAGAACCATGAGAAAGTTCTGTTAATTAGAACTCAAAATATCAAGGCTCCTCATAGCACTCATTCAAAATGGGTTTTCTCCCCATCATTCATCTCTGGGAGCATTTCCATTTTTATATTGGATGGAGATTAGAGTCAATGGATTCCTAAGCTCCTTTGTGACATACATGGCTGTTTCCCCTAGGCTTTCTTCACCCTTTACCTACCCTGCTTTATTTGTTTTTATTTTCTTTTCCAAGTCAGTCATTCTCAATTGTTTCAGCAGAACAGATAACTAACGCTAAGCACAGTACGGCAGGTAAAAATAATGCCTTTTCCCTCCACTATTAGAGACTGGGGAGCTCCCTTCCCATCCAGAACTGGGAAAGTGATGCCTTCACACACCCTTCCCTCCCTCATAGCCAGGGTGAGAGCTCCCTCTCCTGTTTCAACACATTTTTTTACCACTGTGTTTAAAGAACCTATGCAAGAATGTAGAACACATCTGCCTGAAAATACGGTATACCTAATGAAATAGCGTATACAACTCAGTCCAGGGTAAAAGATACCTCTCAGATCTCTAGTACTTAGAATATCAATACTAACTTCTCAAACTTCAAAAAATTACCACCGTACAGATTTTTGGTATCAACTACAGCAATTAGACCAGAGGATGCACTGACAACTATACTACAGTTGTATAACCAGACAGACAAGCAAAGGAAGTTCATCCTGGTGCAGTCAACAGAACTCCTTAAAAATTGGAGGTAAATAAAATCATAATTTAGTGGTTATTCTTTATTTACAGAGAGATTTGTCAATTATAGAACATGCAGCACGAAGGATAAATATTTCATTCATTTTAAATATGGCACAGAAGAAACTCACTGAGATGAGACATTTCATCTATAGGAGAGCCACAAGGAAGGAGCTGATATGCTATCAAAACACACACACACACACACAAAGATCTCAGAGCAACAGACTCACTGAACATATTATATGTAATCAGCACAAGATTTATGAATATTCAGTGGCTACACATTTTTTGCAAAAAAATACTTGATTTGAAAACAACAAAATACAATGTATTTTTTTTAAGAAGAGTCAAATGAAAAGGAACACAAATAGCACCTTTTATTTGGTCTAGGTGCAAAAAAAATAAAGAAAAATAAATCAAAACCCACACCAAAGAATAAGGTTTAAACACCCCAAAATACCATATATATGAAGTTATCTATACAAAGAGGAAAAAGAAAATATATTTCTAATAGATAGTTAGTCAGACAATTCTGCATCTATGATATATGTATAATACTAGAATGAGCCAATATCTGTTGAACTTAAAAGCAAAATTTCAGTCACCATATAAATCAGTAAGTAAATAAAATTATGAAAATACAAACTATAAAAGAACCATGAATGACTACAAGAGAAATAATGTGAGTCAATGATCAATGAATTTAATGGAATTCTTTCCAGTGACATCAATAAAATTCAGAGCTGGCTTTTGTGCTTCAAGCTGACGGTGTTTTTAAGTGATACAGTCATTTTCAAGCATTAAAACACAACGACAGCCCCTTCTGTTTGGCTGGTTCTCTGTGTTGGGAGGGTAGGGAGGGGGGAAGAGGTGTTAAGATTGCTATTAGAGAACGATGAAATATTACACCACTCCAGACAAGAACTGAGAGCCAGTAAAATATTTCTGGCAATGCCCTTGAGATAACCACCTGTCATATCACTAGAATGTGCTTCTGAGTTATTTTCTGATGTAGTTTGAATCCTAAGTCCCTATTTTCAGCATAACATATTACTTTTTAGTAGCTGGTACTCTATATAGGACATGTATTAATTTTCATTCTTCCAATGGAATTTTTAATGAAGATAAATTATAATCATGACATTTACATCTCAATGATTTTCACAATTGAAACACTCTCATAATACCAGTGCACATGCTGTAAATGGGCTACGCAGCCAGATACTAAAGCAATCGTTTTATCATTGTCAGAATGAATATAATGCCTACTGCAACCAATTGGACTTCTATGGGAACGGTTGGCTCAGCTGTTTTTGCATTGTAAGACATTCAGCGAAGTGCCCATTATCTATCTCTGCTGTCAAAGTACAAGCCATGATCTTAGCTTTCATTCTCAAGACTGTGAAACTATGCCTTGTCACACAGCTAAGATCAGAACGCAAGGAAGGAAGGGCCAACGTGGCCAGCAACAGTCAACAACAAAAAGAGCGAGAGCCTGGGAAGAATATATCACAGATATCATGTTCTGGGAACACCCATTCAAAGAGAGCTTTTGGCTGTTGTTTCTGTACCCATAGAGGTGAGGAGGCAATTCTGGCCAAGACGAATGGGAACTGAACACACTGAAGGTGATAAAAAAGGTAGAAGAGTGAAAAAGGGGGAGATTGCAAGAGCTCCAAATGCAGAGAAACTTAGAGGAAACAGCAGTCCTGGTGTGGGTAAAAAATGAGGAAAGAAGGTAAACCCACAGGGGTAGGGAACTTGGCCAGGGAGTTCTAGTGACACCATAAAAAATTAGAAGTGAGAGCTTTACAATAGCTGGCAGAATGGCTGGGACAAGCTTTTTTTTCTGCAACTATTCATCATTATTTCTAGCACTCCCAGAGGTTAGATGGGTTCACTTCTGCTTCAGGCCCTCAGGTCACTTGGTCCTTTGTTGTTGCAAGCTGCCTCACTATCTCAGCTTTCTCATAACATTTTTTGTGCTTTAACTATTGTTCCTTCAGCAGTCTGTGCACCAGTTGTCTGATCTATGTAGAAATTCAACCCAGAAGAGAGGAATGTGCCTGCATTTCCTGATCTAGTTCATGTGCCAATGAGAGTGCAAAAAATACTACTCTTTGTTTATTATTGAGTCTTAGGGTAAATTGTGTCATTAAGCAACGAACATACATTTTGTGAAAGAACACAGTGGATAAGACCCAGAAGCCATTAGAAGGACCACTGAGCTAGGCAAGCAGCATCCCACAGTAAAGGTGAATTACTCCTGTGGCATAATTACAATATCCCTTCTAGTAAGGTACAACATAGACTCCAGTTTTTCAAAGGCAAACTGAGCATGCCTTCATCTCCCTCATCCTTTCTGGGACACATCTTCTAGGCTGATATCAATCCAGAGTCTGCTGCACAAAGAACATCCTCAGAAGCAAAGACATTTCTTGAGGGACTGCACTGTATGCCATATCTGATAGCTCTGTAGCTCAGAGCAGAATCGTCAAAAGGGGAATAAAGGAATGGGGAGTTCTGTGAGATTCGTCATCATCCTCAACACCCCAATAAAAAGCCAGAGTAAATTTGATTCCACAGTATTACACGTAAATTTGATTCCACAGTATTACACTAGAAATACCCCAGAAGAATTTATTACAAAATCTGGATTTATTCCTAATTAGATTTTGAGAAAATAAAATGTGGATTTTTTTTTTCTTTCTTGTTGTACCTGGTAACACAGAACAGATCTGAACTGATCTAATATTTGAGCTGATTACATCATTAAATCCCTACATTCCTAAGCCTTGAGAACATCGGGCCTACAGGAAAGACAGAAGATTTATACTGCTACAGAAAGTTCCTTAAAATAATTTTTGCCTCTTTGCAATGCACTAAGTCTCCAGATCTGCTTAGCAAGAGATATTATAGTAGCAAATCTTTTAATAATTTTGAAGAAAAATGAACAGTAAAGGTTAAGGTTGGGAATTCACTATTTAAAAGAAAAGAGCAAATACTTCCTGTCTGCTATTTAAACGTTCAATGGTCAGATAAACAGAAGAAAAACTGCTAATGTTTCTGTTCACATGAGCCTTACACAGAGGTTGCAAGTAGTGCAAACTAACATCTTAAGTCTACAACTTCTATACTTCAAATTTGCAACATTTTCACAATTTATTAGTAGAGAATAGTCTTCTGATGAGAAGTTACTCTGAAAAGGTCCTTCCAGTAATGCAGTTTTCAGATAGGTCACAGCATACCCAAAGAACAACAGGAATTAAAGAGCACAGAACCTTAGCAAAGCCACACCTTCCACATCACAGTGGTGAACAACAAAACCCCATCACAGTCAGATATACTTTCTGCATTATATTTTGTCCTTCTGATGAATGTCCCTCTTAATTCATCAGCAAACATAGTGTTCAAGGTGAGTTAGGTGCACACAGGTACTGCATATGCACAGACATTACTCAGAAGAGAATTGACAATTTTTAAATGAACACCATTGAGGAATCTTTCTACTGACACTTACCTCAATAAAGATTTATTTTCCTGCTTCAGTGAAGATTTTTTTAACAACATATTTATATAGGCAGACATCATGTACAAAATAACAATGCAGCAGGAAATATTCCACTCAGTTATATCAATTCCACAGCGGAAACCTGAAAAAAATACTTTGTTTTTGCTAATACACAAAATAATAAAAATAATAATAATTTTAAAAGCCACAACTGCTGTTGTGGTTTAACCCCAGCAGGCAGTTCAGCACCACCCAGCTGCTCACTAACTCTCCCCAGTTGGGATGGGGAAGAGAACTGGAGAGGGAAGAGTGCAAGAACACATGGGTTGAGATAAAGTCAGTTCACTAGGAAAAGCAAACACCACATGAAAGCAAAGCAAAACAAGGAATTCATTCATTACCTCGCATCATCAGGAAGGTGATTCAGTCACTTCCAGGAAAGCAGGGCTCATCATACATAACAGTTTCTAGGGAAGACAAACACCATCACTTTGAACATCCCTCCGCTTTCCTCCTCCTTTATCCTGGCTGTGTTGCTGAGCACAAAGCCACACGGTACAGCATATTCCTTCGGCCACCTGGGTCAGCTGCTCGCTGACAGGGCCGCACCAGGGACAGAAAAGCCAAGCCCTTGACTCTTCCACAAGCACTGCTCAGAAAAAAAAAAATAAACCATTTATGTGTTATCACCACTTTTTTCACCAAAAATCCCAAACATAGCACCATAAGAGCGTCTGTGAAGAAAATTAACTCTGTCCCAGCCGAAACCAAGCACATAAAAGTTCACTGGCCATATAAAGGCAGCTCAATTCTCCACTCAGTTTGCCAAGCAGTGTCAAAGCTGGAGAACGCTGTTTGTGTCTATACCGGTCCTTACGATGAAGTTCAGTAGGTGGGAGGAATCTGGCAGACCCCAGATTTTTCTCTGAGCAGGCTCTTCTGCCCTCAGATGTCACCTCCAGGCAGGATCTAGCATGCACGTGAGCCTGCTTTGGAGACTGGTGCGTGGCTGCTCACTAGGCCGCACTTCCAGGTCTGCCATTTAAATGGACATGAAGGAGGGGCAGGCAGCATTAAGGCACTTTCAAAAAGCAGTGCTAAATACCCCAAAAGAGAAGCCAAGGACAGCTTGTAAGAAGAAACTCACTTTTTAGCAGCCTAAACTCACAGTTTAGGCTGTTAAATTTCAAATGTAAATAAGTAACTGAGGGAAAGGTAGAGTTTCATCTCCCAGCTGCCCATTGGGTAAAGCCAAATGCTGCAGTGCATTCAGCAAAACCAGTGCCTCCAGAAATCTCCTCCAGGAGTGTGGATGACTGACCTAAAGCATATCAGCCTTCTCTGTGCTGTTTTGTTCCTTTGTTGCAAAGGCTATATATATTTTCCCTACTCTACTTCAAAATGTCTCATTCCTGTCTTTGGTTTCAGCTGCTTCAAGCTGACACCCTTTTAACCCCTAAAAATAGTTTACTCACTCCTTAAAATATATATGTATATATACTTTTTTTCATATTAAAAAACAGAGATGTGGAAAATGACATTATGCATGGTGAGAGCTTGAGATGCTGGCAATATTATTCAACGAGCAGATACGTGAGAAGTTTGGAGCTGCCAATTGAAACAAAGGGAGCAGCAAGAAAGGAGGTTGTGGAAAATGTATTGTCGATGACTCCTGGCCTGGAATTGAATCCCTAGGTGAGTGCTGAGACAGTCCCTTGAATGCTAATGAGATGCTTAATATTATCTAGTACCTTGGCTGACTTTGTGACTAGAGAAAATAGAGAGCAAGGAAAGGAAATACAAAACAGTGTTTGGAGATCTGGGAGATATAGTGCCCAGACTGCTGCTATCTCAGATGGGGAGAAAAAAAAAAAAAAAAAAACATGACCTGCATAAATCATGAAAAAGATGCATTTGAAGGACAAGAAAGATCTTTCTTCATGGCAAAGAGCAGTGGTTTGGTAGCATGTTGCAACCATGAGACTCACAGACCTTGCAGCACTCTCTCTGCAGGACACCAGCAGAAGACAGACTGAGATCCACAAGGGGTGACCAAAGTGCACCACGATGTTCTCTCGCTCATTTTGTTCTGTATTCAGGACAGATTTTTACTCGACTGTGTTGAGTAGTCAATTGAAATGTAAAGCATTTATCCCAGTTTTACACCAATAAATATTTTGCCGCAAGTATTCAAGCTTTATGTATTTTCATATTTAATATTTTTAGAGCAATGTACTAGGATTTTTAGATCATAGTGATCTAGTATTTTTAGATCATAATCAGCCATCAAAAACAATACTTTAGCAACAAGAAGAAAAGAATGATAATTTTGCATAAGAAAAAAATATTGGGAACCAAATTTGGATGGACAATTTTGGGCTCGTTTTTAATCTTCTGAAACCTGTGATGGTAAAGCTCTGCTTTTTATGACATGAGACAGAAAACATAATCACTATATATTTTTAAAACTTAATCTAAAGAGACATCATTGTTATGATTCCAAAGTGATGGAGTTGTCAGCAGTAGGCTCATATAACATACCAAGGTTTGAAAACACTACAGATACTAAAACAAAACTGGCTTTGAAAAATATCAGTCCTGCTTTTAAAAATAAAGCTTTGAATGTAATTGAGAATCCCACTTGATTGTACAACCACAAATTCAGATATTTTAGAAATAATCAACTTTACAACCATTAACTTGAATAGAATTAAAATATCTATGCACATAGAGATGTCATTTCTGAGCCATTTAATACTTAGCAGGGATCGGATTACTTTCCCCATCCTCTCACCAAACAATGTAGAAGAAAAAAAAAATCTATTAGAGTTTCCTTACAGAGATAACTTCAATATGCCGTCAGAGAAAGAAGATTTCATTTTTTTAGAACAAAAGCCTGAGATGTCTTTCTTAGAACTTTGGGAATTTGTTGTATTTGAATAACCTACTAAACTTTACGAGAATACATCAATACAAATGGCCCAGGGAAAGGGAACTAACCTTAAACCTGTGAGCCTTGCAATCACTTCTCTGCTTGTCAAAGGCCACCTTAGACAAGTCAGATAACATTAGACAGCAAGTTTTAGAACCAATGCGAGATTTCCCTACCTGCCAGGTTTTCAAAGGAAAATGCCAGACTGTTGAAAACAAAATATTCTGTGCAGCAATGTCAATTCTGATCAACTTTGGAAGTCAGTAAGAGTAAGGCACCCAGGTGCTTTTGTGACTCAGTATTTGGATAAACTCTTCACAAGCAGTTCATCTGTGGACAAATCTGATTCTATAACAATACCAAGGTCAGTGATGTGCTGAGTAAGTACCACTGGCAAGTCAAGATGCCTGAGGGCACCTTGAGCTCATATACCCAATTTTCCACTATGTCAAAAATGATACGAGAAGAGATTACATCATGTAACCTGCCATCTCCTTTCTTTTTGTTAAATCCTTGCCCTTTCCTCACCCCAGCTTGTGAAATCCCGTCACGCTCCTGGCTTGCTTCCCAGAGCCTGTGCTGAAGTTCATTAAAGAGGGAGAATACTGATTTGGGGTGATCTGGTCTGCATTGCCTTAAAATATGGCACTATCTTATTCAAGTTGTACAGGAAATCTGTGATAAGCAGAGCATGAATAAGATCAGAAGCCCTTACAAATCTAATTCCTTCCTTTAGGTTAAAAAACGCAAGAGGTAGAAAAAAGCCATCTCCCTGAAAATTGTGTCTTTGCTAATACCAGACTGGACCCATGCTGATAACCATCTTGCAATACAGAAGGCAACCTCTTTATAAACACTAAACCCTTCTAATCTAAAAGATTGCAACCATTCTAATTACCAGAAATTAAATTGTTCAAGGAAGGCTTATAAATGTAAGTCTCTATGTGCTCAAAGAATAACAATATAATTTTGCCTTTTTCTTTTTATTTTGACAGGACCTAATCTGCTGGGTGGTATTACAGTACATATGAGATTAGATACAGATGCCCAAAAATATAGATAGTTATGAAAAATATACCTCATTAAAAAACATTTGCAAGATTTTGCCATAAATGAAAACTAGATTTATCCATTAAAATTTGTATTTCCTCTTGCAAATGCCTGTGGCATGTTAGTTACTCAGAGACTGTTGTTTTATTGAACACTTTTGTAGAGGACACATAAAGGTTCTAGCTTTTGATAAATACAAATAGGATTAAAAATTAATAGGTACTCTAATATAAATGTAAACACACCTGTAAATCATGATGTATATTCTTTTTTGCTTGAAATCGCTACCAGTTTGACAACATTGGAGGCAGCAACTACATTTGCATTAAAATTTGCTGGTAATAATTTAACTACACAGAGCATGGAGGAACTATCGCTACATAGTACAAAAGAAATCATGCATACCCAGCCAAAAAGTCAGTCACGCTGCCAAGGATGGTGGGAATTCTGTTATGCTAAAGAGGCTGGAGAGAAAATGACAGTTTTTGACAAGGAAAATCTTACAGTAAAATAAATAATAATGAAATAGACTATACTGTGCCATACACTTTTTTTTTCCAGTGGGAATGTGTTTTTTATTTTCCCCAGTAGTTTTGTTTGCTGCAGGAAAGGATCAGAGATTCACACTAGAGAGAGCCTGAAATCACTGCTTCAGTTCTTATGCCCTGAAAGTCCTCCTTCAGAAGTTTTTCTCCCTTAACCAGACAAAAAGCATATCCTTTCATGTTGTTAACCCACATCACCAGATTTTATATTCTTGCTGCCATACTCCAGTAAGTCCTCTGGTGACAGAGAAGGTAATTCAGTTATGGAAGTGTCCCTGTTGATCTATTGTCTTTTTTGGATTATATCATTTGGAAAGCAGTCCAAATTCTTTGTCTGAATCTCAGAGATGCCAGCAGCCCAACTAGCAAGATGCCAAACCTGCTGATGCTCCTGAGTCCATTCAAACAGAGGTGCAGCTATCAGGGGTCAGAAGGAAAGAGAAGAAAAAAAGATCTAATACCTAATTAGGAGCCAAAGACTAGCCAGAGACATTCAGTAACCTTTCCTCCTCTCTGCAGCAAATATTTTCTCAGTTAAATATTTAGTAAGTTATAAATTTAAACATTTTTAAATTCTGTTCAAGGCTTTTCCTTTATCATTCAGTAAAACTGTCTCAAATTTATGAGACATTAGCTCAAATATTGAATGTTTTATTAAAATGCTTGGAGCTTTCTTGGAAATGCTGACCTCCCTTCTCAAAGAGGTGTGTGAAGAACTATACAAAGAATGAAGAACTATACACATATATACATGTAGCCCACAGCAGAGTTATTATTTACAGTCTCTCAGATGCATAATATACATATTGTATAATATTACACTATTTTATCATCATAAAACATTTCCTCTACACTAAAATATTGCATAATTAAATACGAATTTCAGGTAGATTAGCATCAGAGAGTCTCATATACACTGATACAAGAAAAACACCAATTTACCTGCAGAGTATTTGTGTCTAAAACTCCTACACTGCTACAACAGCTTCTAATTTCCATATAACACTGACTGCAGCTTGTACCTTCTGTTAATGAAGAACAACAGCTTCTAGTTTTTTCATCAGGTATTTTAGATGTCTCCATCTAAACTCATTGCTTAATTTTTCCTTACCTTTTTGTAACTTACCTTACTTTTCTTCTGCCTTAACTTACCTTTCCTTACCTTTTTGTAACTGTTACTGGTTTTTGTTTTTGTTTTGTGGTGGTGGTGGTTTTTTCTCTATTTTTCTTACCAGCTACCGGAAAAGGGAAGTCAAACCAGAAAAGGGCAGTTAAACCAGCTGTGGAAAAACGTGTGACACATCATTTGGCAATGCATATCACTTAATAAAAGAACATGTTTTATATGAAGACAGAGTCTACACACATAATACTCCTTTGGACGGTGACAAATTTCAGAGACTACATATTATTGGCAAAAAAATAAAAAAATAAACCCACTTCATTTTTCACCTTCTTGCACTGATATTATTTGGAATCAGTGAAATGATGTGAAGGAAGATATGTTTTCTGAAAATAAAAAACTTTAGTAAAAAAATGGTGAAATCTTTACTAAAAAAGTATTTGAAAGCTATGCAGAAAATAAAATGATGAAAAAAGCAATGGTTAGCACGGTATATTATTATTCCAAGAAATTTTCAGGAAATATTAAATAAGAGTTCAGGAGGATTTTGAGGAGGACTTGTAAAATAATTTTCATTGCAATAGCGTCTTAGAAGTTTGCTATAGATCCCATGGTCATATTTGCATACCAGTAGATATTATTGGAATTTGTTTGGAGATAAATATACTGGGAATAGTAAATTTTATGGAAAATGTAAAAATCTTCAAATATGGAATAGACACATGGTCCTCATTTAATTGGAGAAAAAAAAAACAGAAAAGGTACTGAGAAAAGGCCCACAAAGGATGAAAAAAGAACTAATTCTGTAAAGAAGCTGAATTTTAGAAGCCAGATAGTGAAAACTGTCAAAAGCCAAGATGATTTTACAGTGGAAATTAACATAAGTAGAAGAAAAAATATTTCATCATGTGAATAAAAGAAGAACAAGAAAAGAAGAAGTGTGGATTATAGGTGGTTTGATAAAACAAGCTAGATATAGTCCTAAATGTAAATGCATACATTCAATTTCTAGTAACAGTAGTACTGAATCTGGGGCAAAAGTAAAACAGCTGGTGAGTATGAGTATAGTCACAGAAATTACCAAAGTTGAGATTAAGCAAAACATTTACTAACTCTGTCAGTGAACAGGACTAGAGAATCACCATCCCAAAGTAACTGGCATATGAATTATCAAATATTGTAGACTTTATAAATTAATTAATTATTTGTTTAAGGCACTTCAAATGACTCTCCATGTGACTAGAGAATACTGAAAGTGATATTTAACTTTCAAAATGCAGGGGAGGCAGGGAAAAAACAGTGATGAATGTAATCATGGAACTATTCTTGTGGCTCTACTGCATGTAAGATTTTAAACACCCTGTAACAGGTGGGGGAAGGCCTGAAATGAAATGGAAAACAGGATCTAACAGAAGCTAGGTTTCCAAGCAAACATTTGTAATACTGACCTGCCAACTTTTTTTCCCTCCCCTATGAGAACTAGGCTCCTGGAAGGGAAAATGAGGCAAGTCTAATCTATCTGGACTTCAGTAGAATATCTGATTAGTTGTCACACTGGAAATTACTTGTTAAAGTACTTGAGATGAGGATCAGTACCAAAAAATAAGGATGGCCAGAGAACCATCTGAAAGAGATGGAAGAGTGGTCTGATGAGTTTAACCTAAATTTCCCTGCGATAGCAAGGATTTAGAGTTAATGACCCAGATGGCTTATTCCTTTCTCATTCTTTATGCCCTTATGATAATTAGAAACTACAACCCATCTGTGGGATGTCTTTCAGGTATGTATAGAGATGTGCAGACATGTTAAATACGAGTATGCAGCTCCGTATAAACTATGATTGGGATCATGTTAATCTTTTTTTCTAAGACTACACATGAATGAAAAGATCGGTATTTTTATGCTAGCATTTTTGTGACACTGTGGTATGTCACTCTGTGAATAAAGACTGTGAATAAATATCCCATCCAAGGAATTTTAATTTTCCTCCCATTTAAAGTTCATGAGCACACTGATGCTAACAGATTCATATTCCCCACCCAGCCAGCTTCATCAAAAGACAAACCCTGGCATTCAATTGCATTAAATAATTAGTCAGTCTACTTCTAATCTGATGGTTAATACATCATGTCAAAGGCTTTCTCATGAAGAAGATTGAATTGAAATTTCATCTATAGTATTAACGTAATGCATTACGATAATGAGTCCCAATTCCATCCCTGAAGCTTCAAGGAAGCTTGGATACAGAAATGGATCTGAACCCAAGCTTTCTTCCTCAAGCCTCTCACTGCAATAAGCCAAACCACAATCTATGTATTCATCATCCTCTGAACTTGGGAGAAATTGAAATTTTACATAAATGGGCAATTATATTACTTAAGTGATCTCAGGGTGAGGATGCAGTGCTTCAGAGATTTAACCACTGATGGAAGGAGCGAAGATTTCCAAGAAAGAAATCCAAGGGGTGACTCAGTTACCTGCACGCAAATTACCAGTGCTGTAAGCATGATGGAGAGCTTCCTTCTTAGCTTCTATCTCCACTCTACAGGAACAGCAGGCTCGTGTGGGTCTTTGTCATATCTGCCAGCCCCATACAGATTTGTCAGACAAACTAGGGCATCAAGCCGGCACCTGACACTTATGTTCAGGTAACTGAACTATTCGTCCATTTCTTCCTTTCTTTATAGATACAGCTTCTCCTTAGCTGGAAGCCCTTGTGGCAATGGGTCTATTCAAAGGCTTGAGAATGCCAGTAGCTGGCTTTCCACAATTGAAAAGGCATCACACAAAGGCCTCAGCTGGTGAACACAGCCTCCTTCTGGGAGATATCGTCCCAAAAAGCAAGACAAAGTGATCATGGTGTTATTAACAATGCTAGAAACACAACCTGCAGAAAAAAAAAAAAAAAAAAAAAAAAAGAAAAGAAAAGAAAAAGAAAAAGAAAAAAAAAAAAAAAAAGGAAGAAAAATAAAGCTCATCCCAGGGCTTTCAGGTCTTCCAGAAAAAGTTTTGGTGGCCAAGACTATCTGCTATGCTTTTGTGTAACTGTTATTACATTAGATTGCCCTTTGCTTTACATATAATTTGGTTTGTATTAAATTGGTTTTCAAAAACACATCATTTTTGTATGCTGGCCATCCTGGCTTTTCTCAAGCAGTTTTCTACCATCTCCCAAAACGCTTCTGGCAAGTTAACATATGCATCAGTCCTACAGGGGCAGCAAACCAGCTAGTGTTGATTTGAAAACTGCTTTCCCTTTACAACACAGTCCAGTATTTCCATCATGCACGTAAACAAAAAAACAGCATGATGTATACCAGTGAGGTGTACAGCACCATCAAAAGAGTACTAGCCATCGACCTCTACTGCTAACGAGTAAGTATCTTTTAGGGGTAGCTAAAGTGCAGGGAGATTTTGCTAACTATATCCATGTGCAGCATAGCTACAATCAATCATTTCAGATGATAACTATCAAATTGAATGTAACTGACAGTCATTAACACCATTAATGGATGAGTCTCTAAGGAAAGATAATTTTGTGCTGTCCTTCAGCTTTCTGGGAGACAATTCATGCAAGAGACTGCTGCACATCTGACATCCTCTTCCTGCCAACTCTAATTGCTTATATTTCTTGAGCTACACCTTTGTATTTGGGGCTATCACTAGATTTCTTGCTATGCTCCTGCCATATAACTGGGTCTTTGATGACCAACCTTCTACCAAATTTCTGTATTTGAAAATGCAACTTTTTTTTTCCCATTAAAAGTTAACCAGGCATTTATAGTAACATCTTGTAACCACTTGCAGTCTCGGATCCAGTGGCACATAAGTCCATATTAAAAATAATGAAACTGCCAGCATAGAATCAAGAATTACAGAAGTCCCTTTCCTAATCAATAAGTCTCCAATAAGTCTCAGTCTCCTTTGGTATTAACTCTGAATTCCCCATGATAATTCAGCTTTGTCTCCCTCATACTGGGGACAGTTAACACTGATAAGTAACCTACATGCTGGAAAATGAGTGGGTTTCTTTCACATATGACTTGGGGTAAGTACAAATGACCGTGGCTCAGTCACTCATGTTTTCTGTCCTACAAACCTTCAAAAAAAAAAAATTAACAACAACAACAAAAAAAAGCAATTAACAATTTTATCTGCACTATTACTAGTAGACAACATTCAATCAAAAAAGACAGACTAGCAAAATATGTTTATATTATCGTGATCGATAACTTCAAATGTGTTATTCTGTAAATGTACAATCCAAAATAGCATTATAACACAGGGTATTTTACTTCCAAACAGTATTCTAAAGTACTTTACAGATTAGAATAATATAATCACTAAATTAAATAGCTTATAATGGAAGAGATGAAATATCTATTAAGAGGCTCAGACAACTGAGAAAAGCTGCTTTCCAATGAGATTTTAAAAGATACAGGAAGTCAATGAGGCAGAGACACTCAGAAAGGCTGTTCCAGATGGCAGCGTCTTCAGAGGAGTAGGGTTTTATAGCAAAAGCACTGTTGTGGGATAGCACAGCAAAGAAATGGTTCAGACTAGTCAAAAAAAACAGAGAAGATGGGAGCAAATAAAGCTATAGAAGATGATAAAACAGTATGCAGTGCACACAGATGTCTCAGGACTCTTCAGTTTCCAACCTGTGTTCAGTGGAGGGACCGTGAGAGCTAGAATTTTAGCGCTCTCTCTGTTTTACCTCCCACTCTTTGCTTGAATTGCCTTACAAACTACTTTACCTTCACTATGTTTACACACAATGCCAAACACAACAGGGCATGCACATCAGCTGTATTGCCCAGAATTATAAATCAGATACAAATAACAATAGCAATAATGGCTTTAACAAGTTCTACTGGAAGAGATGACAGGTACAAAAGCATTTTCAAACTGTATCTTAAAATGAATATAAGAAGAAAAAATAGCATTGGAAAAATAAAGGCAATAAGACCATAATTTTACTGAGGTACACAAGCAGCATTATTTGGAAAATTACACAGCCAAGAGAAACAGGACCAGGAGAGAGTAGTGAAGAAAGGAGAATGAGAACGGTCTGCCCCCACACACCCCGTCTAAGCCCCTCAAAAAAGATGGGCAGAAGCGATCTGTTAATGGAACCAAAGATACTCTCTAGAGAAATGGACTTGCTGTGTTATTCAACAGTCACACACCTCGAAGATGAAGATCAGAGGGCTGTCAAACTGATCTGCACCTGTCACACAAACATGTAATGAATATTAGTAGATTTGCACACACGGGAAAAATGGCAAAAGAGTAACATTTCTTTCATCATAAAGCAGAGATGACAAAATTTCCCCTAGTCCAAATGTATGATTATACATAATCCTCCAGGCCTCATGGGAGTTTTGCCTGAAATGTGACAACATGATTACTCCCACTAAAAAGTAGGCTTGGATGTTTCCTCTGCGATGTGCCTAACTTATGAAAATAACCACTGATGGGTATCCATACAAACAAAATATCAGTTGTGTAAACATTTTAACCATGTTTTAAAGTTGTTCTTGAGATTCAGAGGTGATTATTTAACAAGCTCCTCTGCAATCACAAAACCAATTAGCACAAACATATTTTTCATTGAAGGTTGTCATATAATTGCTAAGGTGAAATGTCACCTCAGACGCTTTACTAATGATTATAATATATGTAACAATTTGGCACTATACAGATGTAAGGTAGCCGTTGTCATCCAATAGGATTCATTCTCTAAATTTATCTATATAAACGAGACACTGCAAATAGTATTTTTCAATGTTTCTTTTGAGAACAATATCACTGTTTAAGAGAAAATGAGCATAAGGGTACAACAAGGGAGCCAGGCAATTCTTATGTTTAAGAGAACCCTAGATGGCCTAAAAAGAGAGATTAATGACACAGCTCAGTTACAGCAGCACAAGTCTAAACCTTCTTAAATATTTCATCTAAAAGTTGCATTATAAGGAAATAAAACCTAATGAAATGTTCACACCACCTCTTGCAAAACTGGCCTGTTGCGTTACATGCAGTTCTACAGTCTCTTTACCAGCATCTTACTAATGTGTTGGTTTTTTTTTCATAACAAAAGAAAACAAACAAACACAAAACAAAA
Organism: Cygnus atratus; assembly: GCF_013377495.2. Classification (NCBI taxonomy): domain Eukaryota; kingdom Metazoa; phylum Chordata; class Aves; order Anseriformes; family Anatidae; genus Cygnus; species Cygnus atratus. Next base: position 22,834,314 of record NC_066370.1, on the reverse strand, counting down.
AAAAAATAAAAAACATATTTTATATCGCAGTAGAACACAGGCTTTCTCAACAGAAGAACAGCGCATGGTTTATAGTCCTGCTCTAATTATGTTAGGAAACTGAATGATCCCTACCTTTAATTTCCAAGAATTATTATTTTGCTTTGCATAAGTGAAGGGAAAAAGAGGTGAACCACTGTGAAATATACTGCTAAATAACTTAGAGTTTAAGAAGAAGATTCCTTTGTATTTAACTGGAATGAACTCACTGTAAATCATAAGCTTTAAAGTTTTAAAGTTGTAATTGGATCAGTAGGGCTCTGACAGGTTTCTGGTTTTATAGCAGTTGTGGATCTAAAAGAACGGATTTCTTAAAGAGGCTCACAAGAGACAAGCAACAGAAAAGATCCAGTCTGGGATATATATATTTTCAAAGGAATTTCAAATAGACTATCAATCTCTTAATGCTCTTTTTGTATTATGAGTAAACAGTTTAAACCTCAGAATGCAACATAGCCTACTTTGCCAGCTTATTCTCACTGTACATAAAACCCCATTATTTGACAGATGACTAAGGACTTAACTGATTGTCTGTAGCATTTGATATATGATCTTGACAAGCATAGTCTATTAAATTAGGAGAATGTCAGCTGAAGTGAGTGACGGAGATTTTCTGAGACACAATAAGAGGAGTGAATAAAAAATAAATAGTAAAGTTTTCATGTATGTGACTTATCCACCCAGGTGACTGTTATCAAGACTGTTATCTTTCAAAGAGAGTTATTGTATGTCATAAAGAAGTTAGGGACATGTTGCAACCTCAGTTAGTAATTAAGATTCCATAGAGAGTGGCATGCTGAATTTCATAACAAATGCTTATAATCCTGTCCCTAAAATCCATTTATCTAAGTTTGAGTGACTTTCATTGGGACTTAGATACCCAAGTCACTCAGATGCTTTTGAAAAACAGACTCAGAAGAGCTACAGATAAAATTCTAGGCATCTTCAGTAGAGAAAGTGATGCCTTTCTGTTACAGAAATATAAAATGCTATAAAATGCCTCACTGAATAACAGAATGGGCACATACCTGTGCTGAGATTTTCTAAATAAAGGGTCAAATCTTAAAAAGTTACCTTGCTGCAGCTTTTTGAAGCATCCTTTTTTAAGGACTGGAGACCCTTTGTATTCTTTAATATCAATAATACTTGTAACAAGAAGTTCAATTTTTCTCTCCTGTATATACCTGTATATGCCAGGTAAATCATATCTCATCTATCAGCATTCAAAGCATGCAAAGTGCACAAGGAGGAGAGGAAGGCCGCTTACCAGGCTGAAAAGAACAAGTGTTATTGGAGAGGATTTTACGAAGTAGCAATCACTAAAGTAGCAAGAGAGGAAGTGCAGCATAGTTGTTTAAAATGCCTGCAGGAGAATAGCCTGGACAAAAAGTCCCTCTACCAGAACTTACATTAGGTAGATCAAGGACCAAGTTACATTTCCAATTTGTAGAGAAACTAACTTTACTATGGGGCAAATATATTAAGTAGTTGATAATTCGATATAGCTTTTAACTTAGCTTCATTTTGTCATCTCTAGGGCTTCTTTTTTTTAGTTCATTAGTCACATTAGTTAGTAATTCATCAGTCTGGGTCATGATGGCTACTGCACAAATATTATATTTGTGTATTTTGTTATTAGACTTCACAAAATATTGAACTACACTTGTTCTAATGCGGTTATAATATTGAAAAACTATCCAAATATAGAAAATATCAACCTCTACTGATATTAACACAATCAATTCAAATATGGGCACAGACATTATTGTTAAGATTTTTTTTTCTAACTTTATTATCTTCCTTTCACTATATCTAGCGGTTCTTTTTTGGTCTTAAACATCAACGACTGTTACCATCGGTAAATATTAATTATATGACAATTGCTTATACTTGTGAAAGAAAACAATGGAATTGCATGAAACTGATAAACCCTGAAGTTACTACTCTTGGGACAAAAATTTGAATCAAGGGGAACATTTGACAATACACTGTGCAGTGAACAATTTTATTTAAGAACCACCATTTCTTTGTACAATAGCTAGAATCACTGGGGATGTAGCCTTTGTGGGATTTTTTAAATTAATTTCGTCATTTATCTTGATGATCTTCTAGATTTACTGAAGTAATCTATAAAAGCGTTATTTTAATAAAATTGCAGTGACTTGTTACCATTCCTCTGCCTAGAATTCCTTACTTTTACAATTAAATAAAGTACTATGGATTTACAAGTTTAATTGGCCACTATTTGTAGCAATGCCAGAATGCTGACATTCACTGATCACATGCATTTCTTAATCCAAATTTTCTCAAGTTTGTGATTATTATGGAATGTTTTAACACACTTATCCTAGAAAAATCATGATAAAGATTTATATATATATATATTTACCAACTTAATTTGATGATAGGCATAGGATGTAGGACTGAATTTAAGTAATTTAATTAGCTTGTTTTTAAAAACTTATTTATTTCCCTGTAGCAGAAGCTGTAGATCTTCCAGATTGACATAAATTTCTATCCTTTGTTCATGATCATTTTTGCCTCATTTTACATATGCTGAAGCTGTGTCCAATGGAACCCAGCTGCAATTCCAGTCCAGATAAACCTCTCATCCAACAAAGAATCTGGTGCTTCAGAGCCAGCGTAGCTGCTGAAGCTCATAGAAGTCTTGCACCTAATATTAAAAGCTGGCTTGGTGAAAATAATATCTCTCTTCTCACACATTTACCAGAAAGGCTGAGGAGATGTTAACCTACTCCATTAGCACAGTACCTTCTCACAGTCTAGATATTGCATGGTTCCTTTCCCCCTTTCCCTTACTATTGAAATTACTGCTGCTCTACAGATCTCACCTGTTTGAAAAGAGGAAGACAGGGATGTTTTCTAAAATTCTTAGGCACGCTTCTTTCTTCCTTGACACATCACACAACTTGCACCAAGAGCTGATCCCTTCTGAACACTGTAAATTGCCATCCCTAACAGGGCATAGTAGGACTTCATCACCCATGCAGAAGATTTCCTACCAAATTCAGTATCATCTGTATGCTCTCCACATACAGGGAAATTGCATTCACTTTGTTTGCTATGTCTAGTTACTTATTTTAAACCTTGATGGTCCATAAACATAACTAGACACAGATACTGTTAACTGAATCCTTCTGAGAAACTTTTGTTCTAAATCTAGTTCACTTTTACCTGTGAGTTTTGGAGGGAGAAAGATTCCTTCCTTGATTATAAACCTGAAAATGCAAAGTGAAATGCTAAAAAAGATTCATCATTTTTCTCCTTTCCCATTTTCAGGCCCACTGATTACCTACAGATATTTTCGATTTTCAGGAAATTGGTAGTTCATTACTTGGCCACTTCCAGCACAAGGTCATTTCTTGTTAGGCATTTTATCAAAACCAAAGTATTTGAATGTAAAAGTTAATTCATTTTGTGTTGAATCGATTTTAATGTAATGTTTATATTGATCATTTAGAATCAGAGGCTATAACTGTTAAATTAAATACATGTTTCTTTGTTCAGACTAACCACGTAACACTATAAAAGAAAGGAAGACACTACATGAAATCCTAAGCGGTTGTTTCTCAATTTAAAAATAGAGATATAATGCCATCTACTTGTTAGTTTCCAATATTGCTGGCCAAGGAAAAAAGAGCTAACCCCCTTGGATTACTGCAGTCTTTAACTATTATGCTTTGGCTAATCATTTGTGTTCAGAATTACATGAAAAAAATAATTAAAAACAAAAAAAAAAAAAACAGCCATTAAGCTAACATGCATGTGATATGTTCAATGCATCAATTGTACAACACAGCGGAGCTCTCTTCCTTTCCAATATACTCACTTCCAAATGCCAAACTCTGGAAATTATTTCAGACTCTGAGGTAAGAGGCACCCTCTGATGTCTCTTTGTTACCTAGAATTCAGATCTTGCCCAGGAATTCACATTATGGAAGATACAAAAGCAATCAGAAAATGTTCAGTGACGGTGTTTGTACTACACCGCTCTCAAAGTCTCTGCAGATGACTTTATGAGAACACTTTTGTTCCTGAAGTTTCAACATGGATGTTATCAGCTAAGCAGAACAGCAAAGAGCTGTTATTCAAGTCAAGGGCAGACAAAACACATATTTATTCCTGTTGTGGCATTGCTTTCATCACAGAATCAAAAATCACAGTGTCTACCAGAAAAATCTTCAGAGAGCACCTATTAACCCATTAGCACAAAGGATGAGCTACACTTACATAAAATACTTGCGAACTTTGTTTACTAAAGCCTATAGTCTACCAGCTTTCTTTGTACCTTATCATGCTTTTCATCTGTAATTTATCTTGGACTAACAGAAAAACTCACAAACAGACTACAATGTGTTTCAATGGAGAATTCTGTTTCCTGGAACTAAAAGACTTCCATACCTTATATATTTGGACAAAAAAAAAAGTCTTTCCCCAAGCAAAGTAGCCCTCTGTGTGACTAAAAGTCTTAGAAATAAGATCTATCATTACTGTGCATTCAGTTAAGTTGTCTTATCATTAGATTTTCAATGCTGCTCTATTTCTTTTGCAAATATTTACTTGGAAGCTCCATAAACCTTTCTGAAAACTTTACCATATATGAGGGGCTAAACTAGCAAGTCTCCAGTGAGAATTTCCCTGCTTTACAGGCAAAATAGACAGATGGACTCTAAATATAAGAATCATAAAATTTTTTACTATCAGTTCTGGTGTATTTGTTTTCTGTCTTTTGATCTTACAGGGGATCAAGGTTGCCAGAGTCATTTTGAAGCCAAAGCAGCTATTAGCATATTTCAGTATAAAACAGAAGCATAATTCACTATAAAACTGTTTTCCTTGTCTATTCATGTAGCTCCACAGACTGATGCTTTGAGAAAATAATCAATTTTGACACAGAATATGGTCAAATAAGAGGTTATTAATAATAGTTTTATTCCTTAAATACTGCATAAATGCATTCTGAGATTAAAAAATGATTTTTTTGAGGTATGTTTTTGTAGGTATTTTTTCCTCTCTCATTTGTATCTTTAGATTGGATGCCAGTTCAAAAGAGGTAAAGTACAAAAGGTAAGGAAAACCAAAATACAAAATATTCATTCTGGCCTACATACAGAATCTATTCAATCTTTAAGTTTTCATGAAATAGATCAGAATCATGATGAAAGGGATAATACAAACATTGGTGTTTGACATGATAGAGAAACCAGAAAACCATTCTAACTCCAGATTTGAAAATATGGAACATTAGGGATGCAGGGTTTTGCTGCACTATGTGCTCCCTCTCCTTCCCACTGTTATTATCTTACAACTTAAGGTTAATTTTTCCATTTATTTAACTGAGCAAAATTTTGTAATATGTATGACAGCTTCCATCAATTCTGTATGTTCTAGATGGCTCTGGCAACCTTTTTCAGAGCTCCTCATCATTCTCAGTGGTGTTACTCAAAATAATATCTGCATGCCAGATTCCCAGTGATTCGATTTACACTGACTGGAAAAGTTCAAATGCACACGCAAGAAAAAAAGACAGTGTTCACTTTCATAAGTGACAAAAAGGATGTACAATTATGCTGTGGATGTTTTGCCAGAATAGCGCTAAGAACTTCACAGATCTATTTATTGTAGACAATTTACAAAGCATTTATTATGCTTTCCTCAACCTCAAAAGCACATGACCTTTGTATGAAAAGTAAGTGGACACTGCTACGGTAGCAGCCTTCGAAAAAGGAGATGTTATGGAGAAGTAGAAATAAAAACATTTCCAAGCAGCTGAGCTAGTCTTAGTGGCTTACATACCACACTGAGAGTCTTTTTATGCCTTTGGCTAGTTCTTCCACTTCCTCCTCATCACAGCCATTTTCAGGAACCAAACCTCTTCCTGAAACATCATGACACCAAACAGCACAAAGCAGATTCAGGAGTGATGATGGAAGCCTTCAAATAAATATATGAAGGTGCGAAAGGATGAGAATTAACACTGCATGACTTAGTGCTGCATAATTCCCTACTGAGCAAATTTAATAAAGTGGCAAAACCGATTAAACTACATCTCGGATTCTGTCTTTTGTCTAGCACACCTGGGACAAATAATGGGAATAATTCTGAATCCAGCAGACATTCAAACCTCAAGGCAAAACCATTCCAGACTTTTCCACCATGAAGTAAAACCAAAATCCTGCCAGAAAGAAACCTCATGGGCACTTCTATTCTTATTGGGCCACAATATCAATGAGTTTTATTAATTTTTATGTAGACAGCATATGTGAGTGCATTTAAGCAAGTAATTCTCTGTGCATTCTCTGCATGTAAAATGGAAGCATCTTTAATTTCTGCAGTTCCGCCTAAGTAGGTTAGGTCAGGTCAGAACAAGCAATTAATATAAATGAACAAGAAGTTCATAAAAGCAATTTAATTTGAATTAACAATTTATCTACTCCCAGACTTGGCTACAGTGAAGAAGCTGTTACTTCTTTCTATTAATATTTTTATTTATGTAACATCCACATTAGAGAATATGGATGCATGCAAGCATACTTCTATAGAGACAATTTCAGAATGAATGCCCAAAGAATTTATAATTCAAATAAACATTAAAAATATCTGTTTACCCATTCACAAACATCTAGCTTTTTCTATCTGCTCTGCTACCAAAACATAACTCCAAATCCAGGAATGAGGATCTTAGAACATCTTTACAACTGCTTTAGAAACTGGTCTCTTAATATCTTTACATTTGGCACATTATTTTATCCGCAGTATTTGAAGAAGAGACCTGCTGGATTATTACACCAAATGACAGGAATAAATGAACAGAGACAGATAGGGTGACTGAGACAAAATTTTAAACAGGAAAATTTCATGGAAATTTGCTGAATAGAAAAGCAAAACATTTTTTTTTTCTATGCAACTTCAGTGAAGTAGCTAAGGGTTACTTGTTTTGTTTCTTTTTTGGGTTACTGCAACGGAGACTGAGGTAATTAGTGAAATAAGGCAGGAAAGTCTGAAGCAAACCAATCCTCCATACCAATTTATAACAGCAGGTACTGCTAATACTGTGTCTGCAAAAAAAAAAAAAAGGGGGGGGGGGGGAGTTCCAACACTCAGCACTTATTATTGCACTTCAAAATTTTCAAGCACTTTGCAAACAATTAATTAGTCTCACAATTGTTTTGGGCTGGTAATTATCCTGATTTTACAGAAATAATAAATAAATCTGTAACATGGCAAGGTTAAGTGACTCGCTGTGAGGCTACAAAGGCGCTGGGGTTCAGTCCTGGTTCATTGTTTCATGCTCAAGCACAAACTTCCCCGCTATTGCCTTCACAAGGTTCCTCTTTGCAGTCATCTTTGGGTTTTGCTTTTGTTTATTAGCGTGTTTTTCCTTTTCCCCATTGAGCTTTTTCTTTCTGGCTAGCAGATAGAGAATGATTTTAAAACACATAAAAGACTGGGTCCAGCACTAAAAGTGATAGGGTGACTTCAGCCGGTTACTGAGATGAGTGAAATTGGATTGGTTTGCAGATACTGGGCACAAAGCGTGTTAGCCTTGGCTCAAGTCACATCACTCAAGAGTATTAATCATTAGCAACTAAAGCCAGATCCTGGAACAAATAAGTGCTACCTATTTACATTTCAGATAAGGAACTTTCCATAACTACAGCTACCTTATTTTGACAGTTTTTAATTTTTGGTACTTAATTTGCCACGAATCAGAAGATTTTTCTTTTGGAAACCACAACTCAATTCCCTTATCCCATGTTCCTGTTTACTCAGAGAGAGATCTGGGAACGTCAAGCTCTGAAGATCTGGGGCTGAACTCAAAACACATTTAGAGTCTCCATCAGAATTTTTTCTATTTTGTAAGAGCACTCTAGCACCATGCCAGTGGATATGGACACCCATGGAAATCCATTATGTTAGATTACAACTGGTCTGGATGGAGTCTGATGAAACTAAGGTAAAATCTATAACTTTGGGGGATGAAAAATAGCTATTTTCTGATAAAATTCTATTTCACTGAAAATTTTATGACCAGAATCTTTATGCAAACCATTAGAAATGGGTATTATCACTGGAGTTAATTCAATGTTCCTGTATATTGCAGTATAAATTTGCAGATTTTTTTTTTTTTAGATAAACATCTGCAAACCCCACATTTCTTTCCAAAAGATTTCAAGTCTCATTATAGCTTAGACAAGAAGGGTGGGGGGGTGAAACCCTTTGGAGTTTAAATTGCAGTTTTCCCCTTCCAGCCCAGAAAGCCAAGTTTGACATGAGTCTTCTACACAGCAACAGTTGGGCATACCTCAGTAGAAGACACAGAACTCCTTGGTACAGCTTTCTGTACTATATCCCATACTATCCCTACAAATCTTTTTAAGTGAGACAAGCTATACCTTATCATAAGGTCCTTTTGACAATTCCTGTCAATTTGGACCTTCCATCTTCCATGGAGTTCTCCATATTCTGCAGAGACAAGCAATTTACTACTTCACCCCCCTTATTCAGGAACAGAGAGACTCCAGGCCCTGCTACCCTGCTTCTAGATGCCACTCTCTTCCCTTTATTTTTGTGCCAAAATGCAAGATAGAATTCACTGTGGTATTGCAGGGAAAAAAAATATGGTAACAAGAGTGTTAGGAAATTGGTTCAATAAATTTGTCATGTTTCAGTAGCACTTGTCTTCCTGAGGGCTTGTAGAATTGCTCATTCCATTGCCACTTAAATGTCATGTTAACCATCATAACATCCTTGTTATCATGCTCACAATGCTTTCTTTTCTTCATATCAGTGGTTGTTAGGCAAGTAAGGTTTATATATGACCATTCTATTACAGTAATTTTGACTCTTCCCTCACACAGAGTATTAACTTGCCTGATCACAATGTAATTTTCTTTCCCATTCTTCTTTCTAGTTTACAACAACCTTTTCTACACAGTCTTATCTATGCATGCAACATTCTCAATAGCAAATTCCCATTCCCATGCATGCTGTCTCTGCTTTGAAACCCTGTATGGGGTATCCTGAAATCATCCTGTTGAAACTAAAGTCAGGGGAAAAAAAAAAAAAAAAAACCACACAACTATAATGTTTTTGCTGTCATTCTCACAGAGCCAGCATCCAAACTTGAAGTTTGCCAACAAATATCCCACTTAAAACTAGATGTCCCTTCACATGTCTCTTCATCTCTTTGAAAACACGTTAGCAGAAGATGTACACCCAATACATAAATATGATGATAAGCTACCAAGCCAGGCACTCAGGCAATATGCAGACTTTACCAGAAGGTCAATATGGATCCGGGTAAAGAATTGTGCATTTGTCTTCAAATGCAGAGAATTAATGGGACATGATTTTGAAAAGAACTTTTACAGAATTCAGTGACTAGGTGAGCCAGCTGGGGAACGTCTGACCTGAAATTATGTGAGAGAGATTAAGATTTTGAGGCAGTACCAAAGATAGAAAAGTGTTCTCTGCAACAATTTAATAAAGCTAACGTTATTGCTGCTATTTAATATCCTAACATCTTTTTGAGTAATATAAATTATTCAATGTTTGAGTGCCCTGTAATTTGATTCAAATGATGAATGGAAAAAATACTTTAATTGTAAAATATATTTTGTATGCATCACGCAGGAACATCGACCAGCTTACTGAAACAGGCTCTCAGGAGAACTGGACGGCTCAGATGATTGCTAATGGGATGTGGCGTCCTTCATCATTACAATCATGAGTTGAATCCAGAACATGTTGGAAGCAACTAGAAAAGGTTTTTCAAGATGGCTACAAAGTCAAAAGAATATTATTAGTCCTCTTCATCATATCCTCCCTTTTCCTGAGGAACATTTTTTCTATGCAACTTCATATCCTGGCATATACGACGGGAACAAAGAAAATGTTTAGAATTTCTTGACAATTTTTTAACAGTTGACCACAGTATTTGACTGTAAAACTTCTTTCAGATATTTTTATAATTTTACTAGTACAGTATCACCAGGAACTTTATTCTAAATTGGTGCACATAATAGCAGAGACAGAGTCATTGTGGAGATTAGTTGTCACTTGTTTTCCACTTCAAAGCTACATCTATCACAAAGAGTTAAAAAAAATTAAAAATAAAATAAAAAAAATAAACGAGTTTGTGCATCAGAAACCTTCTAGTAGTGACTGACTTATTTACATATGTTGGGTAGAAGGAAAAGATTAGCAAGTTACATGAAACAGCAATAAGTGAATAGGAATCATTTGAATACAGTAAGAATAAAGTAAAACTTATCTTCTTAATATGTGCAAGCTGCTCAAAGAGAGTTAAGGTTAAATGTATTGCCTAGACTTGCATAACTCAGGAAGGCTGTGGGGTGGATGTTAGGTTGCAGAGGATGAGTGAGTTGTATAAAACTTTCTAATTCTTTGAACCTGATTCCCTTGCTCTGCCTTGTATCTGCAGCCTGCAAACCATTACATGTTTGGCTTTCTCCATTTATTTAACTTGGTTGTAGCAGTTTCTGAGTGATTATTATCACCTTTGTAGAGATACAAAAAAAGTAAGTTGCAACAAACTGAGTATCGAGAACCCTGAAATGTAATTCACTACTTGTATGCTTTTTACTGGCAAATCTCAAACTCTACAGCAAACAAAGAACAAAACAGGACTATGCAGCATCATTATTCAACAGAAATGATGCATTTATACATTACTCACATTTTATAGTTGTGGATGCTGAAATACAGAGAAGTTGCTATGCAAGGTCACACTGGCAGAGTTTGGAAGAAAAACCAGACATCTCATTCCCTAGACTAGTGTGCTCACTGTTTTATAAATTATTGGGCTTTTTTTTCCCTCTCTCTTTAGAAAAATAAAATAAAAATAATAAAAAAAAATTAGACTGTAATAGTAAGGTTACATAAAAGTCATTGTGTGACACACAGATAAGTATGGACTTAAGATAAACTGCATTTCCTGAGTCTCATTTGCAAGAATACCATTTGTTGACTTCAATAAACCATATGTGGAAATAATATCACTGTTAACCATAACACATAAAAATCCTAAAGGTAATATCCTGATCGCTCTGAACTGAGTGATAAATTTTTCATTGAGACTAAAATTTCCCTCACAATATTGGCTTTGAACTTTTGTATCTTATAAATTATCTCATCTGAAAACAAACTGCTGCCATCTTTCTATTCACTCCAGCGAAGTCTGGATCCACTTCTGAATGAAGGAGAGTAGAAAAGGCATAATATTGCAACTTTTCAGTTATGTCTTTATGACGACTCATTTGTTAATGTTTCCTCTATTATTCAGCATGCTTCAAGCAATGCAGTAAAAACGTCATACGTTTAATATGCCAACAGGACTCTGACTTACTCAGCAATCCCTGAGTGAAGAGGTTCAATTCATCAGCATTTGGTGACACTGGCAAATGTTTAGAGTCCCGCTCAGTAATGTAATTTGTGGGACTGACAAGCTAAGGGCAATGTCTGTGGAAACAACTAATTAGGGTCAAATTCCAGTCAAAGGTTAAGAGCAGCAAGAGCTGCTTTTAGAGTGAAAAACTGCAAAGCATCTAGAGAAACACAGCAAATAAGTTTGAGATTTTCTCAAACTGCTTAATGAATCAATTATTCTCAAAATAAAATCTGTAAGAATCAGAGCAATTCCAAACTGCTGCTCCACCATCATTTAATAAAACTATGCGTACAAATATTTTTTTTAAATCTACAAAATTTAGAATTTCTAAACCTTCAACTATCATTTTTGTTCTCTGAACTCCCTCTGCATTTATATTTTTGTCTGGGGAAAATATGTCCAGAAACAAATGCATCTTCTCACATGTGGTCATAAGAGACATTTTTAAAAGCTAAATACCTACCTGATCTGTTACACCCTGTAGATGTTCATGGAGCTCAGAATGGTTTTAGTACTTTCTGCTGCCAAATGACACTGCCAACCTTGTGCCTCTTCCAAAATAAATCTGATTTCTAATTTTGGTGCCTTTAGTCACCTTTGGCAATACCTTATCCTGCAAATTGATCAACACAAAGACAGGTGCTTACTTGCAAAGCAAGGTCTGTAACAACATAAGTGTCAGAGAATCTGAAACTTTCTTATGCTATGTCCATATCATTTCTTTGTCCTTGCAACAACTGAGAGTGTTCAGGGAATGGAAGAACACAGCCCCATAAACTGAGAAGGGAATGTCAGCTTTTAGCCCAAATATCCTGGATTTGTTTCTTTGCTTGCATGTACTGGGAATACTGAATTATATTTCAGTTTTATTGGCAGCTGTTTTATTTTGTATTTACAATGACCTAGATTGCCAGTTTGCAATCTGTCTGTAAAGCTTTTGGAACATAGCTGCACTCTCCCAGAAGAAGACCTCGGGAATCGTCTGGCAGGCACAAATAGTACAGCACCATAAGCACATGCCTCTTCTAATCCTCCCAGTTCCTACGGAACTAGAGAACAAAATATTATAAGAATGTGCCTAAACTTAGAATTTAAAATATTTAAAAAAAAAAAAAAAAAAAGTAGTAGTCATCCAGGAAATAATATTCAAGTCATCCAGGCAATAACACTCCTGCAGGTATATAACATGGAACTTTGATTTCTTTTGAGAAATATAATACATCCAGCACAAACATGGATTAGGAATTTAACAGGAATTTATTTTCTTTCTTCCCAAGATTTTGCAAGCACAGGAATAGCTGCAAAAACTGATACATGCTTATATTTTAAAGGTGCAGAAAGGGACCTCCAGTATAAAAAAGTCAGGGGAATAATAGCAAGTATTGAACTTTCTGACTTTTCTTCTTCTTCAGTTTTTTGATGCTGATGTGTTTCAATTCTGAAAAACTATTCAGGTGATTCAATGCTTGCTTCAGAGGAGCTTTTGAAAAAGTAGAGAATCCACTACCCTAATCTTTCTCTCCCCAATGCTCACTTGCAGAAGGAACTAAAGAAGCCTTTCCTGTGAGTAACGTGCTACACTGCACAACATCATCACCACCGTATCTGGCTCTGAACCAGGAATTCATAGTATCGCCTTACATAAGCATTATATTCATTAGCAGATTGATAAAGACAATGTCAAACCCAAGAACAACCCTGACAGTAAAATTGCAGCAGCATCCTATTATTAACACCACAGTCAGTCAAATGCTGAAAGATTTTTAGGGGAATTTGGGGATCAGTATTGTGTCAGCAATATAGTAATGATGGCAACTCATGGTCACTTCAATCACAAGTTTAGGTTTTTAGCTTTGAGGTAAAGTATTTGCTCTTGTTCTTACATCGTTGTCCCTTATGTTGTCAACCACTCTAGCCTCCATTTGTTCTCAAGTAGAGAAAAAGTTTCCCTTTTCCTGTCATCCAAGTCCCTCTATACAAATGAAATTTGCATAAAAAGAGAATGCACAACAGACACCACTCTAATCCTGTTTTAACCAAATTTTTAGAGCACTGCAAATAGCCTTGCTAAAACAGCATTGTCTTATTTCACATGGTTGTTCAGAGATGAAAGTTTCACACATGAATTTCTTTGAGTGGTTTAGTAATAACTGCAGTTTATTGTCACCTGTACAAAGAATGCCGGTCAAATTCCGTCCTCGTGTGCTCAGCTCTTAGTCATTTCAGTGGTGGTGTGCATGAGCCCTGTATTCATCCCCCTACAAATGGGCATCAGTTAACTGCTTAATGTTAATTAACATGGCATGCAGGCACCTCATGTCATTCCTCAGCATAAGAAAGAATGTGTGCAAATCTATTGCTTCCAGTTCTTAAGTACGGAACAAAAGATAACAAAGCCAGAGAAATGAAGAGAAAAAGATCAGAAAGGTGGCATGACTTCTGGAGCCAGTGAAGAAAGACCACAGAAGATTAAGATACACAGGAGTTAAGATTTATGCTCAAACTAATTTATCAAGCTATTTACAGGTAGGTGAGCTTTACCCAAAGACTGAGAATTTTGAAGGAAAAATTGTGTTTCATTTTTAATATAGAGACTGCACTTTGCCTTTACTATATGTATTATAGTATGAATAAAAATGAAAGAGAGATCTGATCTGTGGGAAAAGGTGAAAATATAAAAATAAAAATGCAAATATTTAAGAGATGTATTTCTATTGTATGAATGATATTTTGTCCTCTGGCAGGAAGGAAAAACTGTGTGATGGACTACTGAGATGTGCAGTCTGTATGAGGTAGAAGGAGTGACACACGTTGTCCACCTTCTCCACATGTAATTCCATCTGCAAAAGTGTTTGGGATGAAGTTCTCATAATCTCTGTTCACTGAACTAACAAAATACTCAATTTTCCCCTGTACATGTGCCTTGTTTATTTAATTGATTATCTTCTCTAAAAGGTAAATGTGTACTACTCTTGGAAGTGGTTCATAATGAGGAAATCCAGCACTTTTTATGGATTTTCCACTGAAGTCAGTGAGTTCAGTACATTTACACATTTATTTTGTATTTATTTTGTATTTCAGTTTTTTTTTGTTTTTGTTTTGTATATACGACACACTTCAGTAGTTTTTCACCAGACTAACTTGCTCTTGATTCCTAAATCACTCCTTGAAATTAAACTAGCAAAATAACAAGGTAAAATATCATTGACGGATGATAGAATGTCCCAAAAGGAAATTAATACAAATTACACAAACAAGGATGTGAAATAGAAAAATATATTTAGGGCTCTCTTTTTCTTGCCATAAATTGTCTTTTATCATGTCTTTTATCATATTGCAGAGATCAACCAACACAGGAAAGATTAAAGACCTGCTGTTATTCCCTGCTTCGCACTCTTGAAAACCTGGAATTCATCCAGTAAATGATTAAAAGTTGCATCTTCCACTGGAACTGCATCTAGTATTCATGGTGTACACGTAATGTCACGTGTATGTACTGTGCATGGAAAATCTCTACAGCAAACACTCAGGTACCAGCATGTGTCATGGCCAGAGTGTTTGTCTGGGACTGACTGTAGGAGAAGTTTGCCTGTTTACAGTTGCATGATGTGACACAAGAATATCTGAAGGGAATTTTGTCTTCAGGTGTATATGTTGCTTGTCCTTGAAAATATAACAACCTAAGTGAACAGAATGGCTACTCAGAAATAAGATGACTCAGGAGGAAATATTATTATCTATCCTGAGGCAGTAAAATTTACTCAATAATTTCCATGTTGTCTAACCTCGAAACTACCTTAGAAGTGCCAGAAACAATCTTTTCAGCAACAAGAAGAAAATGGGAATTTGAGTAAACTTCATTCCTAAATAAAAGCTGCAGAAAAAAAAAAAAAAAGGAAAACAAAAAAAAAGGGGGTTAAGAAGGGCAAAGATCATCAATCTCATAAGGATGCAATCTTTAATTAGTAAGGAACAATTCAAGCAAGGAAATCTCAAGTCTGTTCATATTTCATGTATTCAGTTTTGACCATAGAAGCGAATCTTTGAAAGGGTCCCCTGTTGTTTCTCTGACGTTTTTGCCAGGGGAGGTCCAACAGTCCGAAGCAAGGTGGATAGCCTAGAAGTGCTTCCAGCAATCAGATATAGAATTAGTGGGAGTTAAAAAGAAAACCACTGCCAGAGTCACTGGCAGCATCCTCAAAGTCAGGTGTCAGGTTTAGAAATGGACACTTAAAAACAAGAAAGCCTTTGAAGAGAGAGGAAACAGAAAGAAAAGTGCAGAACTGAAGGCTAAGAAGAGAGAAAAAGGACCACATAAGAATACAGAGATTTACGAGTACTAGGAAAAAAAAGTTTCTTACCTAGGAAAAGGGTGGGACTCACAACACAAGCCATAATTAAACACTGTAATAACAAGTAACATTAACCACAATCATCCCATGAGCAATTTCCAGACTAATAAATTGGCGACATTGACACCTGAACTGAATTATAACTTATGACTCCTTCAGTTGAGCATCTGAACAACCCCCCCCTCCTCCAAGCACATCTGGCTTTCTCAGAGTATGTATTCTAGTGACAGATGTCATTTCTACAGCAGCAGCAAAAAAGAACATAAAGCACTATATTACCAAACATATACAGCACAAAGGAACTGGAAGATGAGAAGTTTTGATATAAATCCAGAAAGCCCAAAGCAGAGAAATTCAGTCCCACAGAGGAAGAGGTAGCTCAGAAAGCTGTTATTCTATGTAGCCTCAAGTAGACATCAGAGCACAGAAGTTTGCAATCATTGCCTTGCAGCTCATGCCTTGGTCAATGTAGGGGGCTAAACACAACTGGGTGACTTGATCTTTCATTCCCAGAGCTGAGGTTTGCTATTAGAATTCTGATAGATAAGAAAAGAAACAGCATCAGGTAGAAGACAAAACATGTTCTTATCTTTGCAAACTTCAGTCCAACATCATAATCAAGATTTTTCTACTTTGATAGACCAAACTTTTCAAGTTTCAACCTGAAAATATTAAGATGACTGCTTCAGCATACATATAAGAGGAACTAAATCCAATTAAATGCAGCTTATTTTTATGCAGTTATAACTTGTCACGAGTCTGGTTAATTCAGGACAGGACTGTTTCTCCTAACTTCTAGGAGCGGTATGAGAACTGCTATCACCGGTACTGCATTGTGAGAAAAATCCTCTTAACCCACCTGTATGTAAAACAAACAAACCAAAAAAAATCCACCTATTTTGTGCCTAAGAAGTAGAGCACTTTTCAGGACACCAACATTTTATCCCTGCTTCAACTTTCCAGAGTCTGAGAGTAACCCAGACTTTAAAACATAGCTTCTGTCTGCGTTGATCTGTGTGTATTAAAGTACCGGTTTGGATATGGTATTATGCTACCGTTGTACGGGTCATATAAGAACTATAAAAGAACCTATAAAACACTCCCTTATAAGACAAATTCTGAGGCCTCACATCAGCAATTTGCTTTTCAAAGTGCCAGTGTGGTCAAACAACCCAGCATATGATCATCTTTCAACTTGATTGTGCTTTGGGGAAATGAGACAAGACTTTCCAATGTCAGGTCTGTGGTAATAATTCCTACAAATACGTAGGGTTCCTTTTATTATCAATATGAAGTGTTATATAGCAGCTATGCATTTCCAAAGCACAGTGAAATTGAGGCAAATCTTGAAAAAAAAAAAAAGTTTTGTCGCATCAAATGTATTTAAAAAAAAAAAAAAAACTCTTCTAAACTTTTCTAAAGAAAATCCTTAACTCTAGAAGTTGACTTGAGGAAGGAAAAAGAAAAAGTGGTTATGTCAAAAAGAAACATAAAGACCAAAAGATTCAGTGGGAAGGAAATATAATTTGATGGAAATTGCAGGACATTCTTGCTGCCATTGAGAAAGGAATCAGGGTGTGGGGTACTGCTTAATGCTGTGTCATGTGGAACATAAGTCAATAAAACTTTAGTTATTCACTAAAATGCCACTGTGAAGTCTCCTTGCATGACTTTGCCACTGCTATTCTGTATGTAAGGTTTGAATTACTCTACCGGGAGCATTTTCTGTTTACTTTCCTTATCTGAACAATTTATTACAATTGTTGCAACACCATGTTATGACATCAATATTAATAGCGACACATCAATAATAAGATGACTTTTTATGTTTCACAGCCATACATGGAAATTTTCAGAAGCTGCATTGCATATTATTACTGTTAAGTATTCAGTGACACAGAATCCTTCATAAATATGGAAAGAAAGTATAGCAAAACAGAGAGCAATAATTCAATAACATCAGAACATACACAGAAGTCAAAAACACTGTCTAAGCTTAAAAATATAAAGTCAAATTATTTTCTGTGGCATGCATAAAAAAGTATTGAATAAATTACAGAGCTGATCCTGAATCAGCACAAGACCTCCATGAGGTGTCTCACCTGTGATGTATCTTTTAGATGCAGACCCGAATGCCTCTAAAAGAAACTCATTTAAGGCTGCAAGTAGCAGATGAAGACAAACGTCAATTAAGAGCAAAGTTGTACATCTTTTTCCCTTGCTTCTCTGTCCTTTGGAGTCAGTGCAGAACTACTTACACCTCAGGAAAAGTGTGCACTGCCAGCCAGGAATCCACTGGAGATGCCAAAGTGATAACTTGGCCAAGCAGGTCCACACACAGCTGTAGACAGCAACTTCCAGGGAGCAGCAAAACTGTAATGTAATAAAAACATTTTTACCAGTTACAAAAATAGCTGTAAATTTGAATCGCAGAAACACCCCCACCTTGCTGAGCATGCACACATTTCCACACGCACACTTCTGAGAGCAGGTTAACAGAAAGCAGCCACTGAAGAAGGTGACTGAAAGGGCCTGGGCTTCCTAAAAGCTACGAAGTGAGGGCCTACCGCTTGCTTGTTCCTGTCATCCTCAGTAAGCTTCTGTCAACGGTGTTATAAGAAGATTAAACGCGTTATTTGTAGGTCTCTGCCAGCATAGGGATTAGGGCTGAGTTACTGCTGGATAGTTTTCTGATGTATTAGTGAATGAAGCTGCAGCCTAGCTAAAGCATTTTTCCTGCTGCCTCGTCTTTGCCATAATTGTTACAAAAAGGTACTTGCAACTCAGTAGTCTACTTAAAAACTAACAAGTCCAGCCTAAATTGAACATGGTCACTGGTGTTGTTTAACAAATTGCATTTTCTTTGTTTTTGAAGTCTAAAAAGGCTTGTGTTTGTTGTCTAGCACCATCTCACTTTCTCTGCACTACGAGAATGCTGCGTAGACAAGACTTTTTTTTTTTTTTTGACAAAATTTAGGCATCTATTGGAAAGGAGACAAAATGCACCCAACAGATTTTTGAATTGGTCCCATTATAAAATTACCATGTACTGACTAATATCTTATTGTGGGGGTTCTCAACATTTTTCACTCAATTATCAAGGATTCCTACAGTATTTGCCCTGGGGACTTTTACTATTCCAGATGTGATTTAACATGAGTCCTGTGGGAAGGTAAGAATTGCTTACATAGAAAATTACTTCTTGCATCTTTTACGTGTTTTTAATGCAGCTTAACATACCAAAACAGGGAAAACAAAATGGCACTAACACAGATGTCCACCTCCTTCTGCACCACTAAGCCTATGGATCCCTAGACTACAGCATCGCAGGCAGTGTTAGCAGAGACGTGTCTCTGTGAATTTTAAGTTGCTTAATAAGTAACATTGACACGACCTAGATAAGGAAGCAGTGTAAAACGAAAAAGACAAGTTGCTGCCAAAACTAACACAAAAGTTCCTGGCTAAAAGGTGTTAGGAGCTATCAAGTGACATTGACTTCAGTGAAACATGACCGAAAACCAGCCAACAAACTGCCAGTCTCAATCACTATTGTCTCTGTTTCGCTTGCACTTAATGTCAGAACGATATGAGACGCTCGCAGAGACGGCCCGTGAGAAGCGCTAATTCAGTGGCGAAGTTCACCAGGAGAAGACCCTAGCGAACACTTGTCAAAATGTCAAAAGGACATTGCGGGAATTAAGCATTCACGTCTGGATTTTTAACAAAACCTGGCCTGCAGAGAAACAGAACAACATTTAATGAGTCGCTGCATATAGCTGTTCCCCAATTTTTTGGATGTGACTTTCAAGTGTGAAAACACTTGAAAAACAATGAGAGAACAAGTTTTGGACCATACCAAGCACTAAAATAACATTAAATTTACTGAATTTACATATGTTATATTTATATAGCTAGGAAACTATCTTAGAGTTTGGGAATTTGTCCCCAATACTATGAAAATAAATATATATTCAGAGATTCACATCTGCCATGCAGCTTGAGTAGTCATTTGTGATTATAAAGCAGAAATAAAAACCAAACAAGCAAAAAACCACACGCACAACCAAAGAGGCAGCATTTTGCATGCACTTGGCACAGCTACAGATGTGCAGAACTCCGAGTTTTCAGTGTATGCAGTGGAACAAATCACACAGATGTCAATGCCTTGGTGACATTTCATTTTACATCAAGGCTCCGCCTCGAAGGTGGAAACCAAGCTTTACTCACCGCCTCACAATCTAATTTTAGGCACTGCTTTGTCCACAGAGTCTTTGCAGAAAAACCTGAGGTCAAGCCACCAGAACTCCAGGTATGCCAGCTGACCCAAAAGCATTGCTGCACTGGTTCGATGTCAGCACAGCAGCGCCTTTGGTTTGCATGGCTGCAACAACAGAGCGTGAGGGAGGGTGGAAGAAGCTGAGCAATGAATGAAAGATAAAGCATGGACAGGAGCCAGTTGTACATTCCAAACTCAGAGACAGAGTTGGAGGCACAGATGTGATTTGTGTACAATATTTATTTAGTAACACATGCATTGTGTAGTACAAGATTGCTATGCAATGTTGGTATGGCTTATATCTGAATCAACCTTTAAAGCAGAAACATCGCACACGTCAGACCATAAAAAACAGCTAACTCTTAAAACCAGGTAAAACAGATTATGACAGCAAACTAGAAAGGCTAACATTTTTGCGTGTCAAAATTCATAAATGTCATATTTCGGCTTCGCATAGAAAAAAATGCAAGGTCACTTTCAGCAGATCCAGTGAACGCTATCATACTGTACATTGAGTTTTCGCATAATATAAAGCCATCTGGTATGGAAACTCAAACTCAGCAGACGCATTTGGAAAACAGAGCATTCATTTTTATTGTGTACTAAAATTAGATTTAAACTGTGCTCAAAAGCATAACTAAAGCATATTGTCCCTTCTAGCATTTATGTTGCAGGCATCAATGAGGCCTGTATTTGTTGATTCTGTGTTCAGACCTTTGGTCCTCTTCCTATCCCTGGTTAACTTCAACACAGAAGACCACAATCCTACTTAAACCAGCTGCACATTTTATTTTGCATACAAACCACAGTAATTAAAGAGTGAAAATAAATCTACCTGTATCTCATTCTGCTTCTCTAAGGTCTGCAAAGACAATTTCCCACCACTGTTCACTTTCCTACCATTTCTGCTATACAATGCCTGGGTTCCAGAGAGCTCTGGGTGCTCTGAAACCTCCGTTGGGGTTGTGGAGCTTTGCTCCACTCCTGCTTCTGGGTCCTCCTTTTCTCTCCACACTTACCTCACTCATGACTTAGGTGGCAAAAAAACAGGGAATCTCCATGACTCCATATTCTTGTTTCTCTCCCAGATCTTTCATCACAACTGGAATATTGCCAGCACAGATCCCACCTTGGCTCTACCAGTGATTTACTCATGCCTGACTGGTTACACTGCCAGCGCCCCCGTCTCCTTTTTTATGCCCTCCTTAAATTCTAGCTCTCACATTCAGGGCTTCTGTAATGCAGTAGTTAAGATACTACCTGCAGCTTATAATTCACACTTGCTATAAAACATTATGCGATGCTCTCAATGAGGGGCTCTATATAGAAAATAAATAAATACATGAGTTGGGTTCCAAGTCAGCAGTATTCCTCCTTGGAAACACATCTTTGTATTGAATGCCTGGGAAATGTATAACTCCAGCTTTTTTTAACTTCCTTTCCTGTTATATACCTCGGATGTTGCAGATTCATGCAGCAGCTTTCAACACTTTCTTTTGTTTCCTCATAAACCTGTTTGATTCTGAGACCAAGAGAGAAACATTAAATACTTTGTGTTTTTCTTTTGTTTGCAAAGAATGGAAATATAATTGCGCCTGGCAGAGGCAAGGAACTGCTGAAAGTCAAATCGATTCTGTATCTATGGGCCCAGAGTAAAAGGAGGGAGCAGTCTGAAAGCCTAATTATCTCAACGACTTCTGAGATGTGCAATAAGCTCATAGAAATGCACTGCCTGTCAGCTTGTGTTGCTTAATTACAGCTTATGGATGTAATCCGTGGTGCGGTCTGACTGGTTGAATGTGACTAAGTGTTTCGTGACCACCCTCAGAAAGAACAATTCATCCATGTATGTTTTTGATATTATTCTGTAACTCCATCTTTCAGAAAAATGTCCTATTTTCAGAGTTACAAACCATTCAGCATATAATTGAGAATCAGGAACCCACCATCTCTGCTCATTTGGAAATGCAATGGGTTGCACAGGTGGTACAGCATACACATGTACATTGTACATGTTGTGAATTCACTGGGTATCACTCACATAACAGGTGCTTTGATGTTTATGTCAATAAATAAATGAGAAGACATAATACAGAATCAGACTGCAATTTTTCCGTCCACTCATCAAAAAAATATTTGAAGGATTAATTACATTTAACTATCTACTAGCTTTTTCCTCTGGGCTATACGATCACAAATTATATTTGTCAAAATAACGGTGTAAATTTTTTAATACACATGAATTATGTTTATCCATTTTCAAGGTTCTGAAAAGGCCACAGAATGTGAGGACCTACCATTTTATTTACAGACTTCCACCATCTCTACAATGCCATCTGAATAGACCGCTATAGGAATTTTGAGAACAAAATATTAGTAACATAATTTTGTCATCCAATAGAAAAATTAGTTAGAAGCTGAGGATGGCAAATTAGCCTGGAAGAGAATACAAGTAGGTTGATGAACTATTCAAATAAACCCTCAGAAGTCACAGCAATTCTTTGTAACAGGAAAGGCTGCATGTCTTCTATTAGAAGCAAAGAACAGCTCAAGAGCTCTTAAGGTTTGACATTTACAGAAGGTCAGGCTACATGCTCTCTTCTGGCCTTACACACTGCAGAAAAAGTTCTCTCTCACCAGCTCTCCTTAGACTAAGATACTCTTAAAATCTCTGGAGCTGTGCATAGATGTACAGAATGAATAAATTTCCATCTTTGAGACTGAAGGTTGCCGGTGGAAACCACACAACATTATAGCAGCTTTCAATGTAACTTCACCAAGAAGCATTTCTTATTGTCCTTCTAAAAAGAAATATATAGTATAATGAATAAGTAACAGTGCCATATCACTATATAAAACAGTAGTATTTTAACCATTTATTCATGGATGCTCTAGTGACAGCTTTTAACAAGGTCCCGATCTAAAATTAATTCATGGCACCTTCAGTTCTCTTCAAATCAAGTTTACAGAACATATGAGCATCTATCTGCAGTAGTATGTTCTACAATTTTTATGTCAACATTATCAGTTGCATTACGCAATGCTAATAGGATCATGATTTAGCATTAGTCAACAAAGAGAAACCAATTGTCATGGTTTAGTTAATTAGGGTCTCGTTTTCAGGGTTAGAACTATTTAGAATATTATACAAACTAGTTTCAATACTAAGAGTACAGAAGAGTATGCTATGATTATTTTGGTATTTTTTTTCTTACAAAATATATGTAAGAGGGATAATAAAAGCATATATGAACACAGAGAGCAGAGATTAGGTCTGAGGAATAGCATACATTGAGATCCTAGCGCTTCATTTGCTACAAACCTATTGCATTCTCACCAGAGGATTGGGGGTCAGGTGGAAGAGAAGAGTGGGGAAAAATAACTATAACAACCTTCAGTTGTACTCATGTACTGTTCTGTCTCATTTCTCCAATAAAAATGAGTTTCCTTAGAAGCAAAGGCATAGTTTTCCATCCATAAAAATCACATCCTCAAAGCACTTCCATATCTCCCAGCCATGAAATGACCTCCTAAAGCCAACTGTCTGTGGTTGTTGAAAGTTGCTGTGCACATTCTGTAAAATGGAGTACATAGGTGAAATATAGAATCGTATTGCACTCTTGGGATTTCCATTTTTAAAACATTATCACAAGAAACCCTGAAAGCAAACATTAAATGCACACTTACCTCTTGAAAAATATGTTTCCTCACTGAATCCTCACAGCATCAAAAATAGCCATCTTCCATACGTCAAACTAATCCAATTTTGTTTTGGAAAAAATTGCTGCTCTCCTGCAAGTTCTTTGTGATAAAGTTGATATTCACACATAACTTCTCTCAGGGGCCACTGCAAGAAGTTATTTGGAACATGGGTCCAGTCATCTGGTAGTTGTAAGGCAAAAGCATATTTTTTGTGTGAGAAAAAAGGGAATGAGAATCCAAGAGACCTGCAGAGGAAGGTAAAGAAATCTAGACGTATTATAATATAAATATTTAAGGTTCATTCACAGTTATTCTTGTACCATTTCTCATACCGTTTTTTGTGAATAATAATAATTAAAAAAAAAGTATTATAAATGGTCACAGAATAGTTGAAGAAAGGTATTGAAAGGTACTTGGTCTGGAATTATTCCCAACTTCACCATCTTCATCCTTCAGCATATATATGTGCTAGTAAGATTTGTAAAAACCTTACTGTATGCTTGTGATGTACAGTACTAAAACAAATAAATAAATAAATAAAATTAACTGACAAAATTTATTCATGCATTAAAAAAAAAAAAAAAAAACACAAAGAAATCTACGTCAAGGCCCCTGGGGAATTCTGGATCTTGTAAGCAGCTCCCTGTCACAGCAAAACGTGTTTGTATCTCCATTGCTAGTGCACTTTCTCCTTTTTTGATTAAACAGCAAAAGCTACCTTTAAGTTCCTGCTAGTGTGACCCAGGCTGCCCTTTATATGTGGGTCCAAGCCACATATAATTTAAAATAATGATCCAGTGAACTCCAAGTGTTTAGATTCTTCTTCAACATCCACAAATAGCTCCTTGATTTTAACAAGGTTTCTCTCCACCTCCAATATACCCAATTAGTGAGCACTTCTCTAAGCTTTATAATTTTGAGAAGCAGAGAAATCTAAATTAGGCAGAGAAATCTAAAGCAAAGAGGCAGAGAGTGCTGGTATTGCTACAGAAAAGAGCAAGAGCTAATATATACAGTAGAGCTGCATTATATAGATTACTCTGGCATAGGATTATGACTTCTGCAGCTGCCTCCTGCAAGTAATTGAGTGGTTATACATATGAAGCATAACTCAATGTAATTGCTTTGGTTAGGTTGCAGGGGTGAGTGCCACTGTAAGTGAAAGTTCTCATTTGCAAATAGTAAGATCTGAAGTTACAGTTCATTACTCTAATAGTAATAATGAAATTACACAGTGTTTAAAATTCCATGGTTATATTAACCTGCAAAACTGCAAACTTATCACAAAGATTAACCTAGGGTCATGGGTAGCACAAGACAGTCCACGGCTATCCGTAACTGCTACACAGATGGACGTGTGTAATCTACTTGCAAGGCTCAGAGTAAATAACTGGAAGCTACAGACTAGAATAACAGAAATTACATCTAAGATATAATTGTGCTTTAAGTCACTGTTTTGAGTTCAGGGCTATAACAAGCTTAGTCCGAAACCTGTGACTTTCTGCCCCCAAAAGTTCCTTTAGGACTAAGTAAACACACTGGTAGTGTCACACAGACCAGCTCCACAGTGTCTCCAACACAACACAAGAGGCCAACAAAGAGTTTTTGGGTATTTCGGAAGTAGACATGGTCAGTTGTTAGCAAGGTTCTCTGCATAGTTATGATTTCAGAACTGATTTCCACAGAGAAATCCACAGAGTACAGAGAATTTCCACAGAGTACACCACCTAAATAAGACTGTGCACCAACATGGTACAACTGACATGTTACATGTGACTGGTTGTAATGCAAAAATCAAGGGTTTGTAGCATCAAACAAGTGTTTGCAGAGTTACCCAATTTGACCCGTACAAATATGGCAAAATTTTCCATACATCTGTCCCAGTCATGTGTCTGCCACTGGATGCTGCAATCCTTGCAGTAACGACCTAAACTTTTGAAAGCTCCCCTGTGTTCTTGCCACTCTCTACCTGAAAAAAAAAAAAAAAAAAAAAAAAGTCACAGAAACTTATTTTCCACATTAATGCTACCAGCTTAAACACAGATGTAAGGAAAGAGGAAAAGAACAAAAGGTAACAAGTGTAAATCTTTTCCACCCTCTGATGAAATCAGCTCTTTGCTCAGGCATATGAGTCCTTGCTTCTCCTGAGCTCTAGGTCAAAGTATGAGTCCAAATGCAATATCAAGCAATGTTTCCCATTCTCTCTCTCTTAAATAAGAGATAAGTAGAAATGGTGTGCAGTTGAGCAGGCAACACCATCTAGCTGAGGAAACATGGATCTGAGATGTACAGCTTTATACCCATTAAAAGTATAACAGTTGAGCAAAAAATACAGAAAAGGGCAGACTTGAAGCCAAGGCTTTAAAAGTGATAAAAGCAAAGTACAGCGTGTCTCGCTCCATCCCTTGGATACTTTTAAGTCATACATTAGTTGAATTCACATATCAAGTATCTGGACTATTAAGGAGAGAACTGTGTGGAAAAAGTTTTCAGTTAACTACCAATCAATCAAAATCCAGTCATAAATGAAACATACTTGGACACACCAGAAAAAAATCCTGATCTCAAGACAATGTTCATCAATGTCAGACAAATTTAGGATGAATTTGGATAAATCACTGGACAGCTTCAAGAAATTCCATTGTATATTTCATAGCTCAGACACCTTGCATCTGTTATAGCCTCTGTTATAAGGGTCAGTTATGTTAAGTTGTTCTACTTCTCTAACAGCTAAATCAGTCTTGATGTCAAATCTCCCCATTCCTCCTCTTTCCATGATAATTAGGCCATGTGATGAAGTTAGCTTTATTTGCAAATCCTTCCCCCTTTCTCAAGATAATAAAGCAAGAGTTTCAACATCAATTTTATCACTCTCCACTGAACTTGGCATCCCTGGAATGCTGCAATTCATGTAATGGAAGTGCACTCCAGTGAACTTTCTATAATGATAACATAGTTAGAAAATTTAGGCTTCAATTAAAATGTGAATCAGCCAGAGTTAAAATACCATTTGTGGTGAAATTGTTCCATTAAATGTTGGAGTCCAGGCCACTAAACAGAAGAGATCTAGTTATTATGTTCAGTTCTGTCTATGTTATTCTGATCAGCCTTAAATACCATTTGAAACAAAATAGGCAACATATCTGGTACATTGTGAAGCCAATATCATAGTTGACTATTATATTCTCATTACATTTTTTTTTCTCTCTAACTGAGTACTGAGAGGAATCCTAGAGATTTACGTGAATAACGTTTTTTGTGCTGACAGCAATTTTACATCACATTTTCGTATTCCCCTGATTCTCTTCATTTGTTTTTAAACTTGCAAGTACTAGCACATGGCTATTAAAAAAGGGAATGAACCATCCTCCCCCCCAAAATAAAACAAGTTTTAATTTCTCAAATTGTGCTCTGATTAGTCTTTTTGTGTGAATTTTACTGAAAGAAAAGAAAAAAAAATGTGAGGATGCTGCTTCATATGTTCTCACATTAAGAAAATGATAGAAATGATCATAATGATCATTTAAATGATAGAAAGTTAGATAAAGACAATTTGAATTCAAAATGTTAAGACAATCAAGGACTGAAACTCTTAGGTTGCATGAAAAACTGCAATGCCATCAGCTTTGTTCAGTGTCCCACTTGCTGAAATTATGAATATTCAGAATAGGTGAACAAATAATTCATGGGCTCTTTGGACACTGCATGGAGTCTCCCTGTCCCAGGAGAGTGCTGGATGCATTTTGCCTGAAGCCTCATAGTGCAGACGGGAGCATACAAATCGTTACGCCTTCCTGAGACTATGCACAGGGGAACAAAATAACCTCAGACAACTCCAGCTGCTCAGACAAAAAAAAAAGTTTTCAAATGAGATGCATTTCTTTACGCTGATAATAGAAGTTTTATGTGTCTAAGAGGCAAGACACTCTGACAGCAGTTATCTTGAGAATTTTCATTCAATGTAGTCAGCCTCGAGATCTTTTTTGGTGGGAAAACTGCTTACAGTGCTATAGCACATAAGGTCCAAAAAGTGTCCATTGCCTCCCCAGGTTTCACCACAGTTTTTGTCAGGATCACTGATTTTTCACAGTCTATTTCCTTTTCTGTTCCCTAAAGTGATGTGAACTCAGGTCACAAACACTTGTGTGAGTTGAAGAAAAGCATCTTTACATTAATCGTTAGAAAGGCTGTCCTTAGGTGTCTCCTCTAAATATCTACCCTACATTACTGCATTTCCCATTACATACAGGAAAAAAAATAAAAAAATATGACCTGCTTTTGGACTGCTATTCAAGTGTAGTTCTCATTCAGAAACTCCCAAAAATTTTCTCAAGGAGAAACAGCCACTAAGAACAGGGAAAGAGCAGAAAGCAAGTCACAATGGGAACTAATCCCAACTACTCCACTTACCATCTTTATGCCCTTATATACTCTCAATACAATAAAAAAAATGTGTTTTATTGCTCCTACTGTGTAATGGGTAAGATTCTGCGCAGAGACTCTTAAAGCAACAGGAATGATACACTTGGTCAGTAAACTTCTACCTTTCCTTACTTTATGGTAACTTATTTGTGGGCCCATGTTCTTAACAATGCCTTTTTTTATTCCATTGCTGTTCTTTAAAATATGCTATTTGGTTAAAAGATAATGAGATTTAGAGTAACGTGTGAGATGTATAAAAATATTGGTTGCTGCTTCAAATTATTCCAGACTGACTGATGTGATTCCATAACACCACATCTAATCCAAAGGCTACAACTGGCATTAAGCCAGTTGTGTAAACAAATTCACAGCCTAAGATGTGCACAATAGTTCCCTTAAAGAGGAAAAAGATTTTGGAAAAGCAAATGCTTCATTCAAATATTTCTGTGATTACCCTAACACACCATATGTTATGGTTCCCACTGTACCCTCTAGCTTCATTAAACCTGTTTATAAAAAAATCATTCTCAACATCATTATTTTCCCAGATAGATTATCTCATTTCTAATTAAAAACAACATTTTTGTGAAATCAATAAAATAACCCCCCAACCCCTTATTTTTAATGGCTATTAAGCCACTACACAGCAGATACAACCAATCTATTGTAGAAAAATTAACCAAAAAAAAAAAAAAAAAAAAAAACAGAAATCAGTATTCTACCTATAACTTCTCAGTTTGCCAAGTATGTTCCTTAAACCACCTGCAAGTCATGAGGCATTGTTATTTGCTCACTGTCTTCTTTTGGGGCTACCTTAAGCCTTTAATTAAAAACAAATTAAATTAAAACTAGTTCAGGACCAATCATCCTCCAAGACATTCTAATTTTCCACTCTTTACTTTTTCCTTCCCTTAAGACCAGACACAATAGCCATCTCCACAGCTGGGGAGGGTTGGAGAGAGCTCTTGCAGAGCTCATCAGCACCATTCTGGGCACTGGCCAGAGGTATCATCAACTGCAAGCAAGATCCTCTCCCCCCCAGCCCTGGCGCCTGGTGTGCTGCCTCTCTTGGGCTTCCATCTCTTGCCAGCTGAAAGGAACAGAGAGCAAACACCAAACTTAATGCCCCATACTCATATGGTACCCACTAGAGCCTGGCCACTGCTTTAACCCCAAAAGAATCATCTCTGAAAGGAATATGTGGCACGGTACTGTAGAGAATGTATATTGGGTTCCCGTAACAGTGCACAGTGACAGGGTACTGCACTGCAGCTGCTTTTTGTTTTTGTTTTTACCAGATTCATTTTCCTGAACTCCACAGAAACACATGAACTTCATGAACAATACCGGATGAAAAATAAAAAAATAAAAAAATAAAAAAGGCCATTGCAAAACTGATGGCAACTCTTCTCTCACAGCACCAAACCACTGCTGGTAAGGTCCCCATCTTCAGCCAACAGAGCACCAGCGGACAGTCTAAGACCAAAAGTCACAAGACAGCGAGTGCTAGCAGCTGCAGAGAACAACTCCGAGATTTTAAAACACATTAACCCCAGAAGTCATTACCACTCTGATGGCTGCACAATGCCTCCTGTGAAACCAGTGTATTGTCCAAGCACACCTAGGGATGAGGTGTCCGCAGTTCTGCAGCTGGCCAGGTCCAGGTGAGAGTATGGAGCGCCACGTACCCATCATCACTGCCAGCCTGCATCCTGGGGGAAAGCTCTTAACTCACCGCTGATGTTTTGTTGCTCTCGCTGGAGTTAAACTCACTTCAAATAATTAAAAAAATATGACTTCATTGGGACTCCTTATGTCAGCAAGTCACTGCCTACAGGGGCCAGGGTTGCAAAAGCAGGGATTTTGCTTCTTGTTGTAATTACATACAAACTTTTTGCCAAATTAGCATTAAATGACTTTGAGAAATGTAAAGGTATCACACTGCATACACTTAAAACTAAAATATGCTTTTATGTAAACTCCTGGGTATAAGTATATAATCTGTAACCCTCAGAGAAGCACAAGGAGAGCAAAGTGACTCACAAATACTGATCCTAAGCACAGTACTTCCTTCAAAGTTGTGAGGTTTTTTTGTCCTTTTAATTAGCATGCTGCACTTAAATGACAAGATAGCAGTTAGACAAAAACCAGAATCATAAGGGCACTTGATTTTGGCTGCTTATCCTACTTCTTAGCCACACAACCTCCCAAGGACATGGGTTCCATACTTCCTAGTCAACATAAAATGAGAGAATTGGGAACTTCACTTCAGTTCCATGGGATATTTTAAGGTGCGTATCACAATCTTCATCCCTCTGCACTTACTACTACTAATTTATAAATAAAGTCAATTATTTATATTTATTTATTTATTTTTACAAAAACTTCCTGACAACTGTTTTAATAAACTTCCACTTAACTACGAATCAAACCACTGTTAGCTCCATTTGCTCACTAAAAATCTTTAATGAAACAAGGAACTAACAAGACATTTGAAAAAAAAAAAATTATACTAATGTGAAAAGCAATTAACTGTTATCTCTGTGTCTTTGTTTTCAGCACTAGCAAAGAAAAGTGTTTCCCAAAACGACTGTGCATCTCAGTACCCTTTGCCTGCAAAGCTTAATTCTTCCCCACACTTGTCCCAGGATAAATTTTTCAAAAGAGGTTACCTTAACTTTAAAATTGGCTTTTTAATGGTACTCATGTTTCAAAAAGCTAGATTTTAAATATACCAAATTTCTGGTGTCACTTGGAAAAATTCATGAAAGGATGCAGACAACAGGTTTAAAAAAAACAAAAGTTACTACAAATCCCTTGCCTTACTCATCGAGGTCCCTAACTTGCACAAAAATCCCAAAACACCCTAATCAACTAGCATTTTTTTCCTCAGCTAGAACAAAATATTAGGAGAAAGAATGGGGAAGAAAATATCACCCTTCATTTATCTGACTGCTCAATAGTTAGATTATTCAGAGGCACAACAGAACCTAGATTCAATTCCTTTCTTACCCAAAGGAGATTCAAGTCTATATCTCTTACGTCTTGGCAGGTCTTAACCTCTCACTCCTAAGCAACCATCCAATGAAGCTTATTCTGCTCTAAGAGTAGCTGTCAAAGCTAAGCAATTTTACAAGAAATAATTAAATGTTCAATAGGTTAAAATAAGAAAGCAAACAAGTGGAATTCTCTAGCATAACTTTTATGATACCTTTATAAGACTGGTGACACCAATACTAAAGTCATTGTACAAAATATTAAATGCTTACTTGAAAACAGACTTCTCTCTCAACCCTTAAAATTTTATATGCAATATCCGAGACAGAATTCACCACTGCTTTTCTCCCGCTTCCATCAGCATAACGTCGCCAATTTCAACTGAACCAAGCTCGTAGCTATTTTTTCCAGAAAGATTCTCTTGACAGCTCCATCAGTATGATAGTAGGTATTTTCAACTTTTGCACAGCACAGTTTTATACTTTCTGAATGGTAGCATAGTAGTTCTGCTAGCTGTTTAAGAAACATAAACTGTACGATGAAGGACACTCACCAAGTTTGACCAATAACACACTCCATAATAGAGATTTTTGCCTTAAATCATTTGAACATGTCTGTTATTGACTTGCCATAGCTCTCTGCTTAAATTTCCCTGTACTCCTGGTTTATTGGCCTGTAATGAGTGGCTGACATAAAAAAGTGTCAGCAGTAAAAGCATCAATACCTCATTCAAACACACATTCTCCACTACTTTATTTCTGGCAGTTATTCTACCCAGAGATAAAAACACTCATTTCCTTTGCTACAAGTAAATATGACAAATCCTAGTTCTTAAGTGTAGTTTTTCCCATCTTTTTTTTTTTTTTTTTTTTTTCCCCATAGCCACATGATTATGCAAATCAATGTTATTTACACTGCAACACCAAACTCATGCATTATATGTACGGGCATATTCTGCCAATTTCTATAGATTTTCAAGCAGATTTTTTTCCAGGACTCCAGAGACGTAAGAGTAAAATTCTGCTTTGGTTTAATGTCAAGTAGGTATCTTGATAGGCATCTTTCAAATCAGAATTTCAAATCACTTCAAGAAATTTACTTTGTTCATTGAAACCCATTCCCTCCCAGTCACCTGCTGCAGAAAATTCGTATCTTGGTCAGCCCAGCAGCTAGGCATCACATCATTTTTCTTGTCTACTGTCAGCTCAGTTAAGGCAAGCTCTGCTTCAGTTTCACATACTGCAGCAGTTGTGAGCAGTAAGATCTCTTAAATATTACCTACTTATTCTCTAGAATAAAATCTTTATGTATTTTTAAGATAAAGCATACCCCACATACCACAGAAGTCCTTACACATAACCAAGCATCACTAAGTGCACAAACCTGACAGAGATGAAGTCAGATGTGAGCTGTTTGCCTTGGTGCATAGGGCGGTCACAGATGACTCTAGCTTTAAGATCTGCATAGCGTCCTGTATCTGAAACAAATGGTGACTGTCCTGCAGGAGGAGGTCCGAAGACAACCAGTCACCTCTTTCCACCATTGCCCCTTTACTCTTTTCTCTGCTTCTGCACTTACAAATCTAGATAGCAGCAAAGAAAATGGAAACAGATGACATAACAGGAACTATCACCAAATCTAAGGAGAGATCTCAGGATTTTGCAGCGATAAGATGACGATTCCTAATGTAGAATGCCTTCTTCCTACAAATCCTAATTTCTTTAACAAGAAAACTATCTTCCTCTTAAAATCATCTTCCCTCAGCCGCTGATACTCTTTACTTACTTGTATATTTAGGGCTTAATACCACATAAATCATGCATAAAAATAGACTATAATGCTACCTCCTGTCCTTTCTTCCTTTCCAGAACCTAATCATCTAAACTGTTTCTGACAAAACTAAAAGCAACCTCTCAGGAGCAGGTGCAGGAAAGGGTATTTTTCTAAACATGCTTTCATCTCAGTTTGGACAACAACATATCCTAATATACTTGGACTCATACAGTGTACAAGTAGCTTATGCTTTTCATCTATTAAAGGCAAACAGAGCCACAGCGTAATCTTGAAGGATTTTCAATGCCTTCTCATTGTTATTTGTACCAAGGAGAATTATATTTTCTTATGGAGATCAGGCCCCACAAAAATCCCTCCAAATCATTGGTACACAGCAGCATCCACAAAAACTAGGCCGCAAACCAGCCTGCATCAATCCAAACCTAATTAGGCCAATAAATGCACAGTAACACAACTGTGCTGCAGTGTCAGCTCTCCTGGTTTTACAGCTACATTCTCCCTCTGCTATTCATAGAACTGTATAAACATCTGGCTGGCCGGCACCCCAAAAAGCCACACACATAATGTACAATCTAACCCTGCAATAACATCTCTTCACAATGTTTCCAAATGCCCATAGCATGAATCACAGGCCAAGGTATGAGCTGCCATGAGATTATCCCCCTACCTCTCACAAAAAAACATACCCACCTTTGCTACTACGTGCCTCTAGCAAACACAGAAACGGTGAGGATGAACCAATACTGGAGGAAACAGCAGCAGCTTGGAGTAGCACCATGTGAACTGTTCCATCCCATGAGGTTCTCCCATCACTCAGCAGGGCTGAAACATCCACACTCTGTGTCTAAGGGTAATATTCACTCTCCTTCTTCCTGACATTCAAGAGTTCTTAAAAAGAGTGATGGAAATGCAAGATTCAGTAAAAGTGCTCCTCACCAGCTGGATCTCATGGCCTAAATGAATTCCAGGATGTTCAAAATCAGTAGGGAAATTGAAAACATTAAAGTTATTCCTTACATGGGTGTAAATGCAGAGACTATCCTTTCAGGGTAGCATTTTCTGTATTAAGGATTTGACAAAACACTGATGATACTGTGAGAAAATTTCTAACAATATTTAAACAATATTTAAACTAGTACTCACTAAAATGAAGAAGTCAACATTGAAATTCTATTCCACTTAATAAGCAAATGCATATTTTCATAGATAAGTAAATTATTTTGAATTTGCAGACATAAAGGCATTTAAACAGTCGTACTTTTACTTTTGACCGGTAATTAGTTCTAGGTAATATCTCTATGATCATGTACTATAATTAAATAGTAATAAAAGATAATTATCCCAGTCCAAATGCCAGAAGGTTACATTTCTCTTTTCCCAGTCTATCTAAAATATGTTTTGTTTCTAAATGTAAGACTCTCAATATGCATTTATCTCATTTTTCTTTTTTTTCTTCCCCCTCTGGGATGTGTTGAA
This sequence comes from Cygnus atratus, assembly GCF_013377495.2. NCBI lineage: Eukaryota > Metazoa > Chordata > Aves > Anseriformes > Anatidae > Cygnus > Cygnus atratus. The sequence continues at coordinate 22,799,822 of NC_066370.1, read as the reverse complement.
CTAATATTTTAGAACTGCAGTAATATGATCTCTTTCTTTGGAATATGAATGTACACATTTTTCTATCCCATATTGTTGCAGATTTACATTTATCACATCTAAAAGTTATTATTATTATATGAATTTTGGATTTCTCCACACTGCAGACCGTTGAGTGAGAAAGAGACACTGACCTGCGTTGTCAGGTCAGTGAGAATTAATCAATATGAAAGTTTTAGATTTATAAAGTACATGTGGAATCATAAAGAACAGGATTCACAAGTGAACATGTATGTGTGAATTTAGTAAAACTGTAATTAGGATTTCTCACAAGACTTCTTATGAGGTTCAACTAACACAAAATTTAGAATAACAGTTTATTAGAAGTATTTACAGAAATAGAAAATATTATTAATTCTTACTGCAACTAGTTATGTTACTATAGATTGCGTGTATTCAAAGCCAAAAAAAGGATATAAGAAAAATATGCGAGTGTATAATATATATGACTGTGATTCGGTGAGCACAATGTTGAGAAAGGATGAGGCATCAAGAGATTTATGTCATGTATTAATTGGTTCATTAAATAAAGTACCTTCAACTTTTATAAGGACTTTCTGAAGAACACAGTAACTGTATCAACATCTCATTTACAACTCCTCACAAGCTGCCAGGTTTATTTTTTGGTGTTTTACAAATTGAACCCTTGAGTTAGGAAAGGTTAGGCTGACTGTTCAATGTCTTAGCTGGGAGTACAACTATATTAGCACTATACAGCCCAATCACATACAAGGTAAAGCATCTTAGAATAATTCAGTTAAGTAGCATAATTATACTCCATGTGCCTGATAACAAAGTAATTGTTGCTGTTAAAGACATACCCTGAGAGCTTTCCAGCAGTAGCAGAGTACATGCCGTCACTGCCAAAATGACTTTTCTCTTAGGTGGTCAGTTGTCCAGCACAGATTCCCCTTTCTTGACAAAAGACAACTGCCCATGCTGTGATTTTCTTTCTGCTCATTTTCTTTTATAGGTGGCTCTATTCCCAATGCTCTAATGTGATTCAGCTTCACAGCCAGTCTGGTTATATTTCTTTCACAGATTGCAATTATATTTCTAAACTATTCTTTGTGTTGCTATGAGAATCAGACAAAAGGAAAAAAATTTTAAGTTTCAATGAAGAAAATTTCCATAATATGTGGTGGCTGTCACAATCTTGCTGATAGAAATAATTACTCCTCCCAATGTAGCTACACTAAACCACCAAGAAATGTGGATAAAGAATTTTACCCATCTGTGCAAAGCTCTTTCATAAATGCGTATGAAAAGGGAGCTAAATGCAGAGATTCATATACTCTGGGATGTGCAGCAGGACACAGATGCTAAGGTGATAGGCCCCTATTACCTCACTTCTGAGATGAAGAAGGTATTACTTCTCTCTTTTTACCAGCAGTGAGGGAAGGCTACATATGATACACTGTGACCTTGAATAAGGTTATGTTTGGCCTTCATGTGATCCACTAGATTATGCACGCTAATCCTCATTTTTGACTGATAAACTGGAAGTATCCATAAGCAAAAACACAAGCTGCTGTAGCATGAGCTAATGGTATTTTTCTGGGGCAAAAGAAAACCACATCATTTGCAAACATCAGACACTGCTTACATATAAAGCACATTGCTTTTGTGGCTGCACTGGTGAACGGAAGAAAAACTGAAAGAGCTTCTGTGACGGTGTGGTTCTGTTCTCACCCAAATGCTAGCCATAATTTATCACTAGGCACAATTTATCACTAAGTACACTTCTCCAATTAGCATCATTTTAGGATATGGCTACCGCAACACAAAGACTGCAGCTTGGGTGGGAGTGCTTCAGCACTGCTTAATTTGCTGTCTCAGGTACCTGGAGCACGTTTTAACAGCAGAGCTCCAAACCTGCTTGAAAGCAAGGCAAATAGGCACTGGGCAGCAGTTCTTATAGAACTTTTCAAGCAAAGGTATATCTGGGTAACCAGTTAAAAGTTTCCTGGGGTGGCAGTCGCTGTAATGTGGACATGCCTATGGGCATGTAAGGGAGTGCTACTGGGTATTTGTACAGATTGCAGCAGGAAAGAATTGCAAAACATATTATCAGAGAGAGAAAGACTTATTGTAGATCTGTTCTGTTGCTCTCTAAGACCTAATCAAAGACCAACTGTTAAGCTATCCTTTGAAAACAGTGTTGCCAAGGTAGAGATTTTATTCAATACTTGTAGAAAACTTAAATGCTGACAACTCTAAAAAAGTGATAGGGAGACTGTGAAGGAAAATTCTATACCAGCTTATCTGTATAAAGTTACCTTCCCTACTCAGTGCAAAACCCTAATTTATTAATACAACCCAACATCAGTTGGAGCACCAACTGTTCCCAGAAGCCACAGATTTCTCACACCATGCCCTGACCAATTCTGGTGACCATTTCAGCTTCCACAGCTACAATGGCAAAGAGACAGTCCTCCAAATACCTTTCAGCTGAAAAGAAAGTTGAAGAGCAAACTAGATTGCCTAAGGGTGGAAATGCACCTGCAGCCCAAAGCAACTTGAACCCAACAGCACTGTAAATTCTTCATCCAGGAAAAGCAATGCTAAAACAGTCCCCTGCAGCAAACTCAATAGCAGGCTAAGCTATTAGCTTCAGGGCTGCTATCTCCAGAGAGCCTGCCTATCTGAGGGGGGACTTGGTGATTCAGACTGTAGTCACTTTAGGTTTTTAATCACTAAATACAAGCTTAGCGCATAGGGCCATCAAAACTGCTGGACATAATAAAATCCTTCTGCACTGAGCATCTAATGAGTAAACAAAATCAAACACGGCAGACTGGAATGTCCAGAGTCATGAGCCCTGTAATCCCTGTCAATACACCCCACTCTTTTCCTTCAAGACACGTATGGAGATGCAGGTTAAAAAGAATATAGGCTAGTAATGACTCTCTGAAGAGCTACCAAGAGCTAGCCAGGCCTTTCTTAGCATAGGAGAAGACCCAAAGCATTTATGGAAGAAAAAGAATTGTCAGCAAACAATTTTATACTGGCAATGAATCCTCATCAACTCCTTAGCAGTTGTTAGGCAGAGGTTTTCACAGACTGTGTTGATTTTTCTGCATGAACTAAAAGCATCACAAAATCTCTACTGTGACTTGAACCATTATGTCATCCTCCTTGAAGGTGAACAGTCCAGTTAGGACAAGGAAATATAACAGTTATTTTTAAAGTATTTCAAATAATAAGTATGATTTGAAATCAATCCTCAGTGTGATGTTCTTTTCCCTTTTATTCCAATAGATATCTTGGGCATCTTAGTATTACTTGCGATATTAAATATCAAAATATTTTAAACTATTTTTTACAACATATACAAATATTTTTTCATTGTCTTCTGAATTCATCCCTTGTATTTTGAATTCAAAACTGTAAATGAAAACTATCAAATTCATGAAATAACAGTTAAAAATAATAATAAAAATAAATAATGATTATTTGAAATATGCCTCAACTAGAATTCTACTGATTAGCTTTTTTTTTTTTTTAAGATAAAATTAATTATCAGAATTGTCCATCTGCTGAATTACTTCAAAAATAGAAAAAACTCTGATTGAGATAGCTTTGAAAAGCCAAACCCTCCCTGGAGTTAGTCCATCTAACAACAAACCAGAAAGGTGGTAATAATTCATCTGATGCTCCACAGCACTGGCTGTGAGGTTGGATAAACCGTGCCTGGATTACAATATACCTATGACAGACTCAAATTCAATAAGAGGGTGGAATTCACAAGGAATTCCTTAATTTACCTTGAATATTAATAATTAAAAAAAAAAATAGCAAGATAATCTCACCTTCTGGCAGGTTAACCATAAAGAGTGGAACTTCTCTCAGATTAAAAATTATCTCCAACTTTGTTCTCAAAAGTGGGAATTGTCGACAATTTGGGCAGATTACAGATTCCTAGCTCTTACATTTGAGAAGAATTCCAAAGCAGTCATGAGTTTGCAATAAATGAGAACGTACAAAGGAAAACATCTACTCAGCTCTGTAGCTGACAAAAGAAGAAAATTATTTAGCTGGCCTGCACCCTGCCTTTTTACAGTGATGAGGTTCATTACGTGCATGCTCCTCTGAATGATTTTAATTCCATCACTGTCAATACAAGTTCTCCAAGGCAGTCAGGAGATAACGATGACTTTATTGGACCTGTTGGCCACTTATTACATCCAACTGTGTTCTTCCTTTCTAGAGCAATTAAGGGATTTTATGGTGTTATTTCTGAGCATGATATAGCAAGAAGCCACACAGATCTAAATCTCTAAATTGCTCAGGTTGCATTTCAATCCTGTAACTTAGAGGATGCTGCCACCAAGAGTTTTGAAGACATCAGTGGCATGTTGACAGCCGTTGTCAGTGAGGACAATGAAAATTGGCAGCTTTAGCCAAGTATGAAGCATGACAAATTGCAGGAAAGCAAAAGGAAGGCAGTACTTCACTCAATTCAGAAGTGAGATGACATTTGCTAAGAAACTTATGGGAATTCTTCAGACAGTCTACAAGATGTGCTAAATGTTACTTGCATTATAACAAATCATAAGGTATCTAATGCAAAATCATTTGCCTTTAATGAAGACTTCTCTAGAAAAAAAAAAAAAAAAGAGAGACAAATGGAAGACTGAAATTACAAATACTTTGTGCTTTACCTGTATTTGAAACATGAAGAACCTAACAAAGTGCATTTAATAAAAACAAATGCCAAATCACTGCAGCTTATCAGAGCTACAGCATTTTGAGTTTATGGCACACTAAGCACGTTTCCCTCCTCTCTTTATAGTTACGCTAGTAGTATATATTTTCCAAAAACATGTTATTCTGTATGATAGAATCTATTCTCAGTATTTTTATTTATTGTTTTTTATCACTAGAGTGGAATAGACACTTTTTTCTCCCAAAAAAGAGGCCCAAGTTCACAGCATCCATGCTTACAAAATAGAATAGTTGTTTAAACTGCAGCCTACATTTGCTTAATATCAACAGGATTTATATATTTATTTTTGACACATTTTAATAAACAGGTTTTGTTTTGTCTGTTGATAATGTTTTTCAGCTGTCATAATATTTGTTTTCAGTTGCTTTAGAATCTGAGTGTGATTCTGATTTTTCACTGCACTGCAAAAAAAAAATACTAACTTTTTAAGTACTACCTGTCATCCCAAAAGAACTTTGAAAACTGATATTAAAGAAGTATTAATTCACTTTCTTCTAAAATACATGCAAAATAAAATTCAAACAAAATAAAATTCATTTCCTTCTAAAATAATCTCTGGGATGAAAAGCAACTCCTTTTAAAGTTGAAAGAATTAAAACAACAGAGTATTTCAATACTGTAACAGAAACCAGCATCAATCTGAATTTCAAAAATACATTTTAAAGCAAAAAAAACACGTAATCTAGAGCCCATGATTCTGCTATTATGCATGGAAGAAGCCATAACACGATAAAGGGACTTCAAGTCCCTTGATGCACTCTGTCTCACTATGGGTTCATCTGCCTGACCTTTGACAAGTAGCCAGAAGAAAAATCTTGAATACGGCCTACATCTTGTTGGTCTTCTCAGCACATGGCATCCCCTAGGACACCTTGTTCGTGTTTTCAGGGTTGCATCATTCGAGATGTAAGGAGACTCACTCGATCTAGCTCTAGGCACCTAACTTAGCTCGCTTTGCTGTCTCCGTGGGTTTCCTGACAAAGAATGGAGAGCAGCTGGTATTTTGAAAGGTTGCTCTGAATAACGGCCTATTGTAGGTGATGTGGGCTACTTCTGGAGACACCTAATTTCACCTCATTTCCACGGGAAATCCCAGAGGCATTAGCCAGTGACACTGAAGGCCCAGCGCAGATGACGTAAAGATCAAGCTTGATTGCCTGCTCTCCCAGCATCTATGTAGTATATGTCTCATTCTGTCTTTATCTTCTGTCTGTTCTTGTATTAAAGCCTTGAAGGTAAAGAATCACTGACATGGCATCAGTAACAATGATATGCTGTTTTTCATGATTTGCAAAAGGACATTTCTCAGAAATATCCTTTTTTCTTTCTTAATAGTTTGACTATTATATCAATCTCAACTTCTAGAGAGAGAATCCAGAGGAACAGCACGTACAGCCCACAATCTCTTCTTTCTCAGGTTAGAGCCGTTCGGTTAAACCCAAGCAGAGATTCAGTCTCGTACGTTATGAACGTTATGAACCCTCTGTGGCAAGAAGTGACAAGTCCAGCACATTTAATTAGGTATCAGGCTTTTCTGAGCTAAGCAAGTGACCTCTAACACCTTAGTTAAGAGCATGACATTTTATTGCAACCTGAAACAAGGTGAAAATTAAAATTAAAATAATAATAAAAACCCTTCATTCTTAATTTAGATACCTATTCTTTCTTATTAGTTAAATTTTCATACAATTAATTCTGGGTGGTCACACAAAGGTGAAAAAATCTTCTCCTTCATATTTTATAATTTAAAAAAATAAAATAAAATAAAATGACTAGGGAGCAGCTTTTCATACTGCTAGTTTAAATGAACATCTGATTCAGAAAAATGTGCAGCGCACATGAGAAATCAGGTAACGCACTTAAGAGTTAACATATGGATTTCAAAATATAATTTTAAGAGTTTGAGAATACATTTTAGTCCAATGCTCTACAAATATTTGTCATTTTAGAAAATATAAACTATCACAATGTGCTAAATGTAGCTCATTATTATCTACAACTGGAACAGCCTTGAAGTCCATTCAGTAGGTTTTGATCTAAGTGCAAAATTCAACATGTCTCAGTATGTAATAAGATAGACAGTAAGCTCTGATCCAAATCCAGCCAGGCAAAACATTGCTGAACTGAGGCTGGGGCACAGAGTTCTGCTAAGAGACATAGAGACACCATTAATATTTCTGTTCATTTATTTAGCTTTTAATCTCACTTAAAACATTAAAAGCTTAACATAAACTGTATCAGATGGCTTCATATCTGATTGCCGCAAACACTGTGGAGGAAGGGAGGCACCGTCTTAAGCTGTACAGATCTAGGAGCTTGATACCCTAACTAATATAACTTGTAGAAGCACTGGAGAAAGACTTATAAAAGCAACCCACACAACAGGCTTTGTTTTCATCAAAATAATAATAATAATGATAATAAATAAAAAAGAGAGAGAAGTGAAAAAAGAGCAAATATTTAAGAAATCTGCAGAAAATATGTAATTCATAAACACCTAAATTCAATGGCTAAATTATTTGGAATGACTAGTTCACCCAGCTTGCTATTTTTCACATAAAAATGCTGCTGTTTCCCCAAGAGACTTAAGCAGTTGCAAGCTTTGTTTTACATGAGGAAAACAAAACAAAAGCAACCAAACAAAGAGCAGGTTATTCAATATTTTTGATAAAAGAGAACTAAGAAGAAAATCTGAAATCCCTCATGTTATCTTCCATGTCAAAAGAGAATACTTTTATCTTCATAAAAAGATTCCAACAACAAAAAGAAAATATTCTATGTCCTAATTTCTTAGGCTTTTCAAAGATCAGAGAATAAAATAAACTTTTCGTAAGAAGTAGAAAAACAGTCCTATGTGTCTACATTTGTCTGCTGTTCAGGAGTGACCTGTTGTCTCTTTGCACTGCTAGAAGATACTCAATGTTTCAATTTACTGTTTTTTCTTATTCAGAACAGCATTAGCTGTGAAGTCCAGCTTTGTATGCTACTGAGCTTACTGAAAACTGGGTAAAAACTGTGTTAGGTGCTCCCATTCTGGAATCGGAAGTAGCAAGTCCCAGCTTTGAAGGCAGATGGTACAAATCTTTTAGACTCCTTCGCTGAGATAAATCCTTCATTGGTAAAGAGGACCAAAGTCACTTCTGTGTCTCATTAACACCTCCTACTCTCAAGGATAAGATTTGCCATCTCTAATCAATTATTATTTTCCAGGGATTTATCCTCCCATTTTTTTCCTCTGTCTTATGCTGTTGATTTCATAGCAAAAGCTATGGAAACTGGAGTAACTACTCTGACAAACACTGGAGTAAAATTATAATAATAATAATAAATAAAAATAAAAATAAAAAGATGGCTGTGAAAGAACAATTACACCTTCCTACGGCACACAAGCACAATGGTGTGATTTTAGCATTTGGGTTCTCAATTCAAATGCATACCAACATGTTCTTGAAATAAACAGCATATCTTGAAATAAAAGTAATTTTATAACTCTCTTTTTCTTCCTCCCCGTCTTTTTCTCTACTAATTTGGCATACTGTGAAAATCCTGATCAGGCACTCTCCTCTCACTTTGATCATGACAAGACAAAGAAGGTCTCCTCCCAGATCAGAAAAATGAGGAAATGAGGAACCGGGAGAAGCTGCTGAAACAAACAAACAAACAAAAAAATAATTAAAAAGTAACACTTCTTGCCTTGTAGAACCATTATTCTCTTTTCACGACATGGTTCCTGATGCTCCACTGACCTTTGCAGGGTCTTACTAAACAGCACACCATGCATATGTATGGTAGTTCAAAAATAGCATTACACTGAAGGTAATTGAATGGAATTAGGGTGCTTTTTGACTTCAGTAACTGCAGTAGACATAAAGGGAGCCCTCAAACACTGTATACGTCCTGCATGGTGGCCTTTGGTTTGCTTCGTGTCTTAGGAATTCTACAGGGAAGCCAGCCAAAGTAAAAATGACAGTTGTTCAGCTTTTACATTATAGTTCAGTTGGATTTAAGGCTTGCCCTTTATTTTTGTGGCAGGAAAATAAAAGGGATAACATGCAGGAGAATTCTCTATACTGTCATGAGTGTACTTGTGAGCTCGTTTTTATAGTGCCGGGCTCAAAGGATGTGATGTTCCTCCCCAGGAACAGAGCATACTAAATTCTGTAATGGCAGACACTGCTGTTCGAAATTGTTTTAAGGTCACTGAATGGAAACATACTGGCTGCAAATTTTGTGCTAAGTTTCATCTTGGCAATAGCGTGCCATTGTGGCAGAGTGTAGGAACGAGGGGAACACCACCAGCAACAAAGTACATCTGGTGATTTTTAAAGTCAGCTCCAGGTCTATTTTAATTAGCAATAATGAGTAAAACTGTTAAAGTACGAGCACCCCAATATCACATTGTTTTCCAGTGAAGTCAGAGCCCTGGTAGTGTTTATGTTTAAGGCCAGGCTTTGAGCAACCTGACCTAGTGGGAGGTGTCCCTGCCCCTGGCAGGGGGTTGGAAGGAGACGATCTTTAAGGTCCCTTCCAACCCAAACCATTCTACTTATACAAGGAATCATTCTAATGCCACAACATAAGGTAAATATTCCCTCAGTCTCATTGTGTAATCTGTTTAGACACCCCCTCTCATTCTCTTATCCCCTTATCTACTTCCTTTTTTTAGGCAGAGTTTCAGGTAATACAAGAATTTAGCAACAATCCTCCTGCTCTCCTAAGATTCTTGAGGAACATATTTAAGCCCTCACAGATACATGACACCAACTGCTCAATAACCCAGATCTCAGCACTTTCAACATCCTTGAGAATTTGATGTGCCTATATCTTCATCAGAAAAAGACAAAAACATTTCTGATCATACATTAGTTGTTAACAATAAATTACTAACTTCCTTTCATCACTCAGAAGTGCAACAGCAGTTCACAATGAAGATAAGAGACACTTTACCAACCCACAAGCATATAGAAATGCTACAAATATGAAGATAAAAATTGAGCATTCCAAATCTACTATGAATCAGAGAAATAAAAAGAAAAATCACACTGAAATAATTTTAATATTCCGTTTCAAGTACTTTGAAGGAAGTTATCTCAAACATCAATTTTACAGGCAGGGGATTCATTCATTTTAATTTGTTCCTAAATTCTCAATACAAGAACTTGAAAGACTAGATTTTTTCAATTTTAAAATCCAATCTGTCAACTGTATGAAATAATTTTTCAAGATGGCTGACTGGAAAAAAAAAAAAATGAAGAAGAAAAAAAGAATAAACTGGCTGTCATTAGTAATTTCATTTTGATAGATCAGCATGTAACAAATTTCATGGGAAATACCTGTTAAATCTCCCTCCCCCAGAAACAGATTTTTATAATGGAAGAGAAGTGGGTAAGAGAAGTAGCTGATGTATTATCTGTGATTATGTTCCATTATTTTCATTCTTATTTAAAATGCCTTTCCTTACTGCTGCTCAGAGTGACTCCAAACACATATAAACCATATATGTCTTCCCCAAGGTATATATGTGTATCAAAACAGAATCCCTCAGTAACAGAATACCCCATAGGAAAACCTCAATAAATATCAGCAGGTTCCAAGAATATGGTAGCTCTGAAAATAAAATGTTTAACAGAAAGTTTACAGCTGTTTTGCATATTCTGAAATACATGTTAAATGTATTTATTAATTCTGTAGTTGGCAAGTCAAAGCAGCTATTCCCACCAAAGATGCTACAAAGCAAAATACTCTGTATATTTACTTGCATTTCTGAAAGTCAGCAGTCCTCATACAGAATACTGTTGATTGACTTTTAATTGTACCCCATTAAAAATGCCACCACTGAATTAAAATTCCATGAAAATAAAAGGTTATTTAATAGACATGTCAGCACATCTCTAACTACAGCGGTTTGGTGGTGATGCAAAAATCAATAGTACTACAAAGAAAGGTTCCACTATAGATAAACACACAAATTTAAAACACAATAAGAACCAGCCAAAGCCTATAAGAGCATAGCTCAATTTAAAATACATACTTTTTTTTTCCTTTAAAAACATAACAAAAATTTATAAGGTATTTTGCTTTTAACATTTGAAAATCTTTGTGTATCACTTTAACAAGTAGGAAAAAAAAAGCTTTAATATCTTCTATATTCACAAAAATCAAATATGCGCTTTCTGTTGATACTCAGAGGAAGGGAAAACCAACAAAACAAGAGCCAAAAGTAAATTCCAAAGGAAAGAACAGTGTGTACATGTGCCTGTTGTTGGAACACCTACACTACAAACTAGCTCAGAGTAACAGTTGCAAATGGACATTCATAAATTGGGTTAACATGAACAGCATGCACTGCTCCAGAGCGTTACAGATTTGAATTTATTAGGATACCTTTGTACTGTCTGTTAGCACAAGTAAGAAAAAAAAATCCCAGTGAGAATACAGAAGCCACTTACAAAGCAGTGATCTTTAAGAAAACTTTTAAAATCTTACTTTGTATCATAACTTTATGACACTCCCTGAATTTTCTCTGCACCTTGCTGAGATTTCACCAAGGTGAACTTCCTTGAGACTTTCCTCCATCCAGGAGGCAGAGCGTTCTTTTACACCAAAAATCCAATCCTCTGTAACTTTTTTTCACGTTCTAGCCCAGGAAACAATAGAAACACAACCATCCCTAGAAATCTGACTTTCAGATTTGTAGTCCCCTCAACAAGTTTAACTTTCTTAACCTACTTAACTTGATAATCTAATAATTCTCAAAGTTTCTTCCTACTTATGAATTTTGATTTCATATGTGTAAAACTGACACAACAGAAGTTAAGGAATCAGAAGAAGTTACTGGAGAGAAAAAAAGCTTTAAAAATAATTTCACTAGGGGTTTTAAATCTTAAGTTTGCAGTGATCTTTAAAATCCTTATCTCTACCAAACCCCAATAAGAAATTAAAAAAACATTGGCATGATATCATTGAAGTTGGCTCAATGATTCAAATTATTTAAGGAATGGAGCCCACTTTTATATTTAGAAAATACCTCAGTCAATTATGCGCCTTCAGCTTTTTACTACTCAAATGGAGTTATTCATCCAATTCTGTCATCCCTACATGTCCAGCCTACGTAATCAGTGCACACAGAAACCACGTGATACTGTGATAATGGGTTTCTTAACATATTGGGCTACTTGACATTGCAGGGTGTCTTCAGTAATTAGATATAGATAGAAGAAGCGGCATTAAATGACTATTATTTTAAACGTGCAATGTTCAATATAGGCACCATATTCCTGTTTTACTACTGTGATTTGTTGTCCAAGCCATGGTACTATCTTGCTGTTCCAGGAAAGACCATCAGTTTAATAGATTTCTCACATATATATATATATATATATATATATACATGCATATATATTTATATACATATACATATAGTATAGATTCACATATACACACTTTGTCTTTGATCTTCCCAGGAAGCAAGAGGACTGCAGATGGAAAAATTATAAGGGAAAATAAAATAAGAAAAATAACAATAATAATAAGAATAACAAAAATATATTTGCAGGTGTGCACATACGCAGACCAGTGCTTATACTGTGCCTCAACACATTTAAACATAGAGAAACTGCTTAAAGCACTTAGGTGTTTTTATTTGATTTGATTTTTCAAACCTATCTTTTTTTCTGAAGCCTGGAATTGGGCTGACCAAAGTTCCTGAATGTCCAGGAAACTGAAATTCAGCTTTATTCCCTGTCCAACAGATTTTATAATCAATTTTCTTTTCTTATTTCAATACCACATAATTGCTTGTTCATGCCTGTGAACAGTTGCTATTTAAATGCTTGTGGAGAGCTCAATTTCTGGCTCATTTAATTGCCTGAGGCCATTGGCTAAGAAGATCTAAGGAGTCGTGTACGAGTACATAATTTATTTTATCTGCCCAGAATGAACCCTCTGGTCTCCTTTGCGCTAGTGGTGTTGTTTGTCATTGCTCCATAATTCACAAGCGTCATTAATTGTATACATGCACAGTACCCTCTGCGAAGGGTGCATTCGCATACCCTTGTCTCTCATTTTATTAGCTGCATAATGCCAGGCCTCCTGGCATTAGGGATTAGGAAACATGTCTTACTGATGGATTGCTGGGTCCCACCTGTACATGCTCATCCATAGTTCATAATTCTGCCAAATGCAACTTCTGTTGTGCTGTAATTCACAAACCATTTACTGCAGTCCTTAATGACATTTTCTTTATTCCCGTACTAACGTTTGTACAGTTTGTACAATTCCTCCTGCATGGCAATAATGCTGTACATAGACTGACGGTATGCATCGATTCCAGGGATCGTACTTAGAACACCTTTCCCACTGAGACTAACAAGTTTTATGGTGAGGATTCAAAGGCATTTGAATAGATTTAATTTCATGCTTTTCTCAGGGAAAGTTAAGCTTATGTCTGCATAACCTGCTTCATTCTCATTCACACCACTTCAGTTCTTGCAATTATTGCCACAAGAATAACATTGCCAGGTTGTAGCTTCCAGTGTATTCAGCGAAATACACCACTCTCCTCTGAATACATTCATTATTTCATGTTGTGGCCTACGGTTCTCCCACAGAAAAGGAAGCTGTAATCAAGAAGCACAGGCAGAATAAAGAGCCAGAAATGAAATAAGGAATACCAGAAAAGGTCAGAGCCCTGCACAAAGAATAAAGAAATGATTCAGATTCCTTCCCTCTCACCCATATTCCCCCTGTCAGGCCACCCCAAACTAGTTAAAGAAATTCACAGCTCTGGTTAGAAAACCTGGGGTCATCAAGGGTCTTCCCAGAAGGTTTCTGCTTTTCCTACAATGAGCCTGACACTGGTGTTCCTGAAGTACTTTAAAAAGGGAGACAAGAACACCCACAAGACCAGGGGTGTCCATCATTAGCCCACCTCTTGTCCCAAAATCAGGATCAAAACCTGTACCCTTCAAGGGTAAAGTGCCTAGAGAAGTGACAAAGAGGGGAAAGGGGAAAAAGAGGAAAAAGGGGAAATTTCAGAACAGTTTCTATTCAGATTTGAATAAGCGGTTTCCACAAATCTGCATTCCCTTCAGGCTGGGCATGGTGAGATTTAGTTTGTGTGTTTATGTTACTTAACTAAGCAAGTTATTTTAGGTAAGTAGGAGCTAAACATATGTCTACGCTGCATTACCCCGTAAGGCATTTAGCCTTGCTTTCAAATAAGTAATGCAAAAAATTTTTCTGCGGGTAGTTTTGTTCTCAGTTAGTTGCTCAGCTAGTTAGAGATTTCCTCGAATATTATGTTTTAGTTTCAGACATATGAAAGACAGGAATATAGCTGATAATTTTAAAAGCATATTTGTCTGATACGACAGTAAGCACTTGGTAGTGCTTATCAATGGATTTACCATAGGCTTTTCAGAAAATCTTGAAAATGCCACTTAGAGTTATGTTCTTAAATGTCTTAAACAGCTAATGCAAGTTTTTTCATTATTTTGCTTTGCTATAGGACTCTTCATAGATTCCAAGATGATAAAGCAGCTCAGTAACAAGAAGAGATAAATGAAGGGTTGTCTTGTTGCCATTTCTTAAAAACAAATGATAACTAGAGATTTTCTATTTTGATGATGTGAGTTCATCATAAAAAAATTCATTGTCTTCACAACATGTACTAAATTTAACTGCATTCCCAAAAGATTAAAAAGAGGCATCAGCAAAAGAGCATCTGCTTTTTATCTTCATTATTGAGTTTGTAATCTAAGACACATGTTCACATATGAAGCTGCAGGAACGGGGACAAACTCAATTTTCCCTTAGTGAGGTGAATGGTTCCTGTTCCAGGCTATGACTAATTAATTAATGCTACGCCCCACAGAATGCTGCTTGTACCCACACAGTCAATGCACGTCAAGGGACTGGAAGGCTAACAGTTGGAGGGCATGGGGGGAAGACAACATAAAACCTCATCTCTTTTGGCCTTTCCATACAGCAGACCACACAAAACACGTCCTCTAGGGATTCCCCTATCCCTGTGCCTCTCAAACACAGAGACTAAGCCTCTTTCCTATTCCTTTTGCTCCAATGACCAGATGAAGGTTATTTCAGTCACTTGGAAATATTTACTATTTTAATTTATTGCTATTTAGGGATTATGATTTATTATTAACCTGGTCTGTGGCCAAGTTAAGCATTTATATGTATGAAGGTTGTTTTGCTCATTTTATTTTACCCTCTGCTCCTCCAGTTTAGGCAAATGCAGCGAAAAATGTCATTCACTAATGGCAAAATTCAGGTTCCAGCCAGCTGCAGCCTAAGCGCACTGACTCTGTACTAACTTGCCCTATGAGGTCCAGTAGTCCTGAAAAGCATTTAGACTAGCCAGCTATCTGAACAACAAACCGACAAAAAACCTGAATAGTTTTTGCCAAAGAAACTTGAACAAAAAGATTTTGTTTTGAATGAAGGCAGTGCTCTCCTTTGAGGCCTGTTTTATGACTTTAACAACAACAACAAAAAAAAAGAATTCACAATGCTCCCATTTTCTATTTCTTCCTACAAAACATTTTAGATTCCCAAAAAATGAGCAAATGAAATAAAAATTAATTAAACATTGGACTAAAGTGAGATTATTGGGCATTATGAAACCCTTCCTTTGAGACAGAGGCTTCAGTCCAAAAACATTTAAGGAAAAAACCTAATTCAACAGTGTTTTCTATTAAGTTACTTATAAAATCTTTTTGGGGAGGAAGGAAATTATAACGTTAAATGAAACTCATGGGTATAGTTTATTCATTTTATGGGAAATACAAAAAGAGCAGTAGCTCAGTCATATGCAACAGACTTTGCACTGTTCAAAATTATTCAGATGTTCTCTGAATGGAATGAGTTCAATTGTTTTGGGGCAAAATGCAAAGACCTTGTACATTAGGGTTATTCACA
This sequence comes from Cygnus atratus, assembly GCF_013377495.2. NCBI lineage: Eukaryota > Metazoa > Chordata > Aves > Anseriformes > Anatidae > Cygnus > Cygnus atratus. Next base: position 22,784,116 of record NC_066370.1, on the reverse strand, counting down.
TTTATCTCTTGTTGATACTCTCAGGGGCATCATCCATTACAGATTACAGGGCAAAAGCAATGACTCTGATCAGCTAGCCTGACCTCCAGCACAGCCACAGGATTTCCTTGAATTAATTCACCATACAATGCCCATTTAGCGATCTCCCTGACAAAATACACATTCAAGTACAGCTCCTAGTGCATAAATGTGAAAAAGGCCCCATGCACAAGTGATGCCACCCACACATTCCTGTACGTGCATACACTGTGCTCAGTAAGCCTTACGGCTCAGCTGCCATCCCAGCTCTGCTCATCAGATCGCAGAAAAGAGAAAGCTCTTTAGGTCTGGAACCACTTATGTGACCCCATCTGCAGTCCCAACTCAGTCTGTAGCTGTACACACGTAATATAAACCTGAACACTGTCCAATCTTCATACAACTCCTAGAAGAAAGCACAGCAGAAAGACTGTCTCAGATGTTCTTAATACATGGGGCTGGAAACATTACAATGTTCTTATTTCTACCAAGAACATTAAATTCATTATTTAATGACCTCTGGAACTTAATTTTCCTGAATGCATTTTCCTGAACTTTCAGAAACAATAATTAATTGTTTACAAAACTGTAATAATTGAAAGTAATGTTAGGCAAAAATACTGGTACAAGTTCTCTTTGTAATAAAGATTCACATCAAAGCTCTGACAGGGTTTGGATATGTATTCCCATAAAATGTCGTGGCTAATGCCAACTTTTTTTCTCCACCAGAGTTGTAATAGAGTACAAAAGTTCTGAAAATGCTATTTGACTCAAGATTTCAAATGTCACAACAAACAACAGCAAGATTTTTTACTGAAAAGAAGCCTAATGGATACAATCCTAGCAGTGTACTAAAAGCTCATTCGATTACCACATATCAAACCTAAATGTCAAGACTTGCCAACAAGACAGTCCAGTTAGAATAACTCTGTAAACTCAAACACTCCATCTACTCAACTGTTATAAGACTGATTCTCTATTTCATCTGTACATTTAGAAGTCAGAACTGAGCTAAATAAGGCTGTAGGATATGAGATCCTGCAACCCAATGGCATTCAGATGTCTAAAACACTAGCAGCCAGATAAACCACCAGATAGAAGTCAGGATGTGGCTAGATACAGGACAAATGTAATGTAATCCTGAACTGATATGCATTAATGTCACTGTAATGAAAGCAAAATGGCTCGTATAATAAAACAGGACAACTACTAACCGAGTGTTGTAATATAGGTGACATTAAGAAGGCAGGCTTCTAAAGTCTGGTCCTAACAAGTGCATAGTAACTCTTCATCTCCCACTGAAAGAAATTTGATTCCTGATCATCCTCCAAAGGTTCACTCAGTGGGTACAACATGGAGAGCAATAAATGGTAATGGTACTCCACATCTTGTACTGATCCGACTATGAATCAAAAGGTCCAGTCTTCCTTCCACTTCAACGGCAAAACTCTTGCTGAATTTTGTAAGAGCAAAACTAAGCACAGAATGAATCCGAAGCTTGTAGCCCATTTAGCCTTATCATCTGCTCTACACCTGCTACGGCACGAGCAGCAGCCAGTGGCTGTCTGGTAATAATTACTTTGCCAAAGCTTCTTTGATGAATTGCAAAGATAACAGTCCCCTTTCTCAGATCCATACCAGTCAATGTTTTAGAAGGAAAAACTGGACTCTGCGTTGCTGCCTAATTACTTTGAGAGTTTGCCAACTCATTTCCCTGCACCATATATGATCCTGTTGGTTTTTCAGGCTCCACCAAAATACTCATGACACTAAAATGAAATTCAAAGCCAAATGCCAAAAAAAGTATATATTTTATCTGTGTTACTTCCACAAAGAAAAGTGGGATCACTTAACATGCAACAGAAAAAATGCAACCAAATTTATATCTATACTGTTCAACAAAACACAATGGCAAGTGCTCAGGCCAGCAATGACTGCCAGGTCTAAAAAAGCAGGAAACAGCTCCATGAGTAAAGTACTCAATCGATGTACTTTACCCCAGATAAACACTGCTTTCACAACTGTTTTAGTATGTTTGCAAAGCAGTAAGTTAGCTCAAAAATGGACAACTTTTTCTCATATTACATTAAAGAACTAGAATCTGGATATGGACAAGCCAATCCTCTTCTCATCTCTTTCCCTCCTCTTCCCAATTCTATCTCATCCCACTGTTCTGTCCACCCAAACTAGTTTCTAGTTTGGATCTCCTTGTTCAGCTCATTCCCTATTCCCTTTTATCCAATGCCAATTCTCAGTTCATGCCTTCTTCTACGCCAGTCTTCATTCCTTCATCTGTATTTAAGTGTGACAGCTCCCTACCCTGATGCCAGGGACCAACAGAAGGAACAGAGACAGCAATTTCAATACAAGAAATGGCTTTGCTGCTCTTCCTCAGAGCCTGACAAGCAAATCGCCTTCCTTCAGCTAGGTGTCACAAGTACAGCAAAGCTCTGCTGAGCCTCTTCTATATCTCACTGGGACGTTCTCACCTTAGACGGATTTTTCAGGGACTTGAGCTGATTGAAATTTAATAATCACAAATATAAGTATTGTCAAATTTCTACCCCTGTGCCAAGGTTCAAAGACCTTTACCAAAATTTTGAACTGCAAACAATAAAATCATTAGATTTAAGTTTTCTTTTTAGTATAATGATTAATTCTGTTCTTACTCCCATTCTGGAAATGACAAACAGTTCGTGTTCATATTTTCCAAAACTTCATCCTGAAGAAGAGAACCTCTCCTTTATGATAAACTCAAATGAGAAAATGTAGGCAACATAGTTTCAGCTCCTGTTGCTAAATTAGCAAGTCAGCATAGAGGGGGATTGCAAAAAAAAAGCAGCAAGGACAAATCTAGGCCAGGAGAGGTGCATTCAGGTCTTTTCTGTCTCTACAAGGGTGAAATATTGCACCCTCCATCATCATGATTTCTTGTCTTCATGTTATTACACATGTATTTCAATCTCTCCCACAGATATACATGGTACATGTATAAAAAGTCCCTTCTTTTCTTACTAGTTTTGGCTGCCACAGGTTCTCAGGGAAGAAGGAATCTGCATCCTCCATCCATCCCAAGATGAGATCTACTCCAAAGCCATCCTATTAATTTCCTTAAGTTTCCAGTTATGACTCATCAGCTAGGCCTTACGAGCAATTTCAGAAAACACATAACAAGATATCTTTTTTACTCCCTGAAGTACATTCACTATTTTAATCTAGAGTTGTAATTGATTCCACTTTTAAAGTAAGTGATAAAACGTTCAGAGTTGCCACAGTACCACAAGATAAGCGGCCCTGCCAATATAGGAGGGAGATAGCACAACCAGTGGATGAGAAAATGATTACAAGTACATTAGAATGATCCTTTGCCACATTGATCTGTAATTTTATTTTATGTTATCTATTAATCTCTGAACTGTGTGCTTTGAATCATATCCAAGAGAATATTACCCCCAACGATTCTTGTTCAAACTTCCTCTCAAGTCACAGTCAACATAGCAGCTTGTAATACATTTTGTTACTGTAAATACGATGGACAAAATTTGATACTGAAAAAGATAGCAGTGTAAGTGGGTGTGTTATCAGGGCTAATATTGTTTCCTGTTGTGTAAGATAAGGAAGCTCAGTTTCTATCCTTTTGCAGCAAGCAAGCATCATGTTTGGTGACAACAAACAAAAATCCCTTTAAAGATACAGACTCTACTTCCAGGGCTTAACATTGTAGTGAAGGTCAAAAGTGACAGTGACTCAGTCAGGCTCTATCCACTGCCATCTGAATTCAAACTGAGATACTTCCACCAGGCACTCAAACCCCATGAGTTTTTATAACAATTGACAAAAGCAATTGCAGTGGGACAGGAAAGAGAAATAAGAGAAATGAACAGAATGTTCTCTAATCCTACCTAATCCATAATTGTGTCAGCTTCTGAAATGGGATGTTTCCACTTGCTTCACCACCTGCTAGACTAGAAACCTGCCCTTTGCAGCACAGTCATAGAGCATAACTTTGCTAACCTTTATGTTCATGTATTCCATGGATCATTTGAAAAGCACTCAAAAATTAACAATCATTTCAGCAGCTCAGAGAGGAATCAACTCTTCTTAATTATTTGTTTTCAGTGATGCAAAAATTAATTCCTTCAATGAGAAAAATAACATGTCACAGGCACGTGTGATCTAATTGCAATGTTTCCTACTGAATGTCACAAATATCCAAAATCACTGTATGCATACAATGCACCAATTTCATGGAGGAAACAGTAGGTCCATTCTGGTCATGCATGCTCCAACTGTAGGATTTTAAGAAGCTTAGATTTTATAGTTGAATGAAAGGTATTCATGTTTATACTTACATGCTTTTATGATCATTAACTCACCATAATATTTGAGACTTCTACCAACAGACCTTGTTTTGCTCTCCTTTCTCCCAGATGGGTACATCCAGTTTTCTCTATTTGGAACTGAATCACAAAAAGACAAAATGACAAGTTTAATTTGTGTCTTTCAAAATTTCTTCCTTTTCTACAATATCAGCTTCTGACTAATGAATCACAGTCTGGCAGATTATTTCTCATGAATACCAGAAGCAGAGGATTCTGTCAGCTAAATAGTAAATACTATAGGGATGGTTTTTGTTTTGTTTTGTTTTGTTTTTTCCAGTATGACATCAGCATTTAGAAATTTGCATCCAGCTATGCCCTCTTACAGACACCAGCCCTAATGCTGGTTTAAGTTTCATCCACGTGGAGGAGCCCAATAACTTCACAGGACCTCAGGCCATCTGCTTTTGCAGGTCTTATTACAAGATACTGACACAAATTAAACAGAGGTGCTGAAGACCTTAGAGATGACTATACTCCTACAAATTTAGAAAAAATGGGCACTTGTGCAATAGGTAGTACGTGTTCAAATAGAGAGAGACCGCAACCTACACTCTTATTAGATCTTATTAGATATTAAGGAAGTTTCATTGGAGAGTATGCACTAACAAATGTTGCAATCATGAAAAAGTATCTGTTGGAGTTATATCCCTTCAGACATTAAAGTCAATCAACTACAAACCACAGATTTGTAGGAAATGAAGTTTAATTAAGACCGGTGCTCCCAAATTTCCTTATTCCTGAACATTCCCAGCTGCTATGGAAAATTAATTAAGGCTCAAATCTTGTGGTTCTTTCTTTAGCACTTGTTGCATGGCAACATTCATTTTTATGTATGAGCTTCTTTTTCCAAATGACTTTATAATAGTTTTATCCAACGATGAGCTGTGAAAGTCTAAAGACAGATATTTGCACATTTTGGTTTACTCTTGTTGGGTTCTTCACTCACAGGACATGAATTATTCACTGATAAGAGACTAGAAAGCTCTGGTTGGTTCTAGGCATCAGAAAAATCAATCAGTCATGGCAGAGGATTTAATTGGCTTCCTGTCAACAATTTCCACAACTGTTTTTAAAGAATATCCTCTGAGGCAAGCTTTGCTGATTGAGAATAACTGACCTTAGAAGACTGTTGTGTTCTTTGGACACTTACAATAAGGTACTGCAAAGCAGATTAAAACTGCCACTAAGAAGCATGAATGCACTGAGGCATCGAGCAGTCTAGTCCCCTTGGTTGCTCTAATAGCTACCGGATCTCTTGATCTAGGTACAGCAATCTCTGGCTTTGGATCCTGCCACTCCTCGCACCTTCCACCAGCGGAGAGAGGGAGAGCTCCTTTTTACTGTCACCTTGGATGAAGCAAAACAGCTTCCTTCTAGTGTCACTTCTTAAATTGCTACTTAAATTTAGAGAAAACAAATAATCTTAAGTTCCAAACAAGAGGCAGTTTCCAGGAAAATTTGCATATGTGAACTATCCCATAGGCGCTACTTTTTCTTCCACAGAATTTTAAACCAAATTCAGCATGTGATGAAACAGATTAAATTCACGCAACAGCACAGTAAGATTTAAAAATAATAATAAAATAAAAACTATATAATTTGAATTGTAAATCTTTGTAATTAATTCTAATTAAAATTATTGCCGATTTCAGTTAATGTATAAATAAAAAAAATCTCAGAGGAAGTGACTTATCTCCAGAATACGTTTGCTTTTCTTATTGAATATCCAGAATCTGCCAGCGACTTAGTTCATATTATGTTACAAACAGCTCATGAATTCTCCTACCTGTTCAACCTATGATTTCAGGTCATTTTCCTTCTTCATGTGGTCAGTGGGACTCCAGGAATTTAATTCATTTGAGACAGAACTAGCCTGAATGTGTGTACATGAATATACTAACAAGATGCAGGTGACTTCTGTCAAAAACTTAGCTCTGCTTTGTGTCCATCAGATAACATTTTGTTTGCTTCAAAATCTGAAGACCTGTGGTGATGATAATGATAATTAATATTTTTTTCATGGAGTTCACTCAGACCAAACTCCAAAGATGCCCTTAGTGTAGTAGCTCTTAGAATCTCTTCCCTGCCAGCATCTACTCTGGAAGTTTAAAAATTTGACTACAATAAAAAGAGAAATTATCTGCACCGTATTTTATGTCTAACAAACTACACAGGTTCATATTCCATGAATGCTAAGATTTCTGACTTTGGATTGGAGAAAGTTAACCAAAAAGTAATGGAAAAACTCAGACAAAAACCTGTATCAAGATAAATGTGAGCTAAAGTATACATTTTTGATAGTAAAGGTAACTAATAGTGAAGGATGCTGTAGACTGACTGTCTCACTTAGAAATTTTTAAATTATGATTAGATATCTTTGTAAGGTTCTCGTTCACCTGTAAGATACAGAATTGATGTAGGAATCACTCAATAAATTTTGATGGGCTTCATTTAGTATGCAATGAACTATCATACCAGCAGATCTGTTAAAATTTATATATCTTCACACTTATCCTGCTATGGACCAGGAGCTACCTCAGAAAAAGAAAAAAAAAAATGTTTGCACTTTAGCTCTGATTACTAGCAGCATGAAACCAAAATCCAGGTCTCATTATGCTCAGATTTGTGCAATGATTTTTATGCAGGGTAATAGTTAGCAGACCTCAGTCTACTGATCTGGGAAGAAATATTAAATTTAAAAGACAACCACAGATTAATAGTGTTCAACTCTGCTGTTCATTTTGCATAGTTCCACATCAACAGAAGTTTGGTACTTGATAACATGGAAAGAATTATTAAAAATATAGGCTAAGAGGATATCACAAAGCTCAGATAAAAGGAAACTTTCCTAGCAGAGCATGTGAAAGCTTGGAGTTTTAATTCTGGCTCTGCAACAAAAATGCTAAAGAATAACATCAAGGCAACAGAACAGTTTCATTAATGTTTTGTTCTCCTGTCACAGATTCATTTCAAACTCTATTGTTTCACGACAACACCTGATATGGCTGGGGAAATTTTTTATACCACACATTATCAAAAAGATCACAGTAACATTAAAAAATGTGTTTAGATTCTACATAAATAATTAGTAAAATAAGAATTGATTAACTAAAGTTAGGCGTTATAATTAGGAATGGAAAAAAGATATTGTAACAATTATGAAATCAAAGCAATACATTATATTAAAAACGCTGTAGTCAAACTCCATTACCCAATTTCATAAAGTAAAAAAAAAAAAAAAAAAAAGCACTGATATGGTTCAATGTCTTACAATTTAATAGTTAAAACATTAGCTTTTTTTTTTTTTTTTTTTTTTTTTTTAAACCAGACTCCTAACTAGACTCAGACCAGTGCACTTTCCATGATTTATTCTCTGTTTATAAGACATTAATATGAGGCTAAGGACCTTTTCCATGTACTTTGAAGATTTTAATAACTCTGACCATACTACCCTTAAATTTTAAAGCTGTACCAAATCTTCCCTTACCTATATGCCCAAAATACATTTCAGACTTCAGGAGAACATTGCATTCTTGAAGTCTGGGAACCCATGAACATCAATACCTGAAATACAATTTTATACATAAAACCCATAGTATTTCAAGGCAAAATAGATTTCAAAAAGCAATGAAGAAATTCAGAATGATATACAGTGACAGAGCAATGAAGCAAATCACTATATCTCCATGTCTCATTTTTTGATACTAGCTTTGCCACCTCATTCTTTATAAAATATATATCATTCAATTTATGTTTTTTAATACAAAATACTAAGATTTCAGTTTAGTTTGGGAACGGGAAAAATGTTCATTCTCTCCTCAGCACAGTAAACACCCACAAGTTATGTCTGCACTTAAAAGTGGCGTGGACAACAGGAGAATGAAAGAGGTGCTGAGGACCCAGCACCCATGCTACTGGATAGGAACATATACATATAGCAATATATACATAGGGATATATACATAGGAATATATCCATATATAATATTTATGGATATATTTCATATATCCATGCAGTTGCACCCATGATTTCCTCACTGATAAGAACCTACCAGAATTTGGAGAACTTTAGACCAATCTCTCACGAAAGCCAAAAGGAAAAACACACCAAAAAATATATCAAATAAACTGCTAAATGAATAAATTTATTCTATTCTCCTCTTATGAACAGGTCTTTTTTTTTTTTTAATGTTAATATTTTTGCCTTGATCAAAACAACTGGGATTTTCACTTTGCATGATCACTATTTCCCTGTAAAATAATGTTTCCTTAATGTTTGAGTAATCACAAATTGCTTGCACTAACAAAACTGCTGTATCCAGAAGACAGAGGAACAGCTAGTCTCTCTCTTCTAGGGAAATTCTTATTCAAAAAGAAAAATTATACTTGAAACTGCTACCTGCAGTTTGCAATCTGTTAGTGTGTGTTAGTAGCAACTAGCCCATTCCCAAAAGGAGACGGGCTTAAAATGGAAAATTCAGACCTCAATGTCTAATTTTGCAAAAGGTAGGCTTGCAGATCCAGTGTGTGCTTAAACTCCCTGACATTAAGAGATCATTTGAAGATTTTGAATCAAATTTTATTTCCATAAGAAAATTTGAGGATGTTCAGACAAAAGTTCCTCCAATTTAAGATGATTCACTACAATGCTTTCCCATTAGTTTTTCACAATATTTCGGGGTGTTACGAAAACTGAAAATAGCCCTGCAGAGAAGGTGTGCACAATTATATTATGTGACCTCTTTTCATCTTGCTGAAGTTTTAAATGTTCAGAAATCTGCTCTCTGCTGGTCTCTGGAAGAGAATTTGTCACAGTACCAAGGAAATCCAACTATTTTCTTTCAAACAATTTTTACTTTTGCCATTCCTGTTATTCTAAAATAATAAAGGAATTTAATTTTGTATTTATGTGTACAGAATACATGGAAACAAAAAATACCAGTGTATCCATATTCAAACATTTATATCAAGTGTGAACAAAATCTCCTGCTGGGAATACTTTTTTTTTTTAATTTAATTTCTTTGTTTTTGAACCAATTCACCCCTTCTGCAGGATCTCCATAGTTTTCAAAGTGACATGTAAACAAGTCCAGAAGTACTGAACTGGCATTGCACTCAAACCCACAGAATGTAGTACTCATCTATCATTTATAGCAACATAGCGAGAGCAGCTGTGAATGCCATGCTAACAGTTTGCTTAGGATGATGCAGTGCAATTGGAGAGGCATACCTAGGATACGTTACCCTCATAATAATGCAAGGAGACAGAGAGCTATCTGGTGTGCAAGTAATTTATGGTGGCACACAGTTTAAAGCACTGATTACCAAGAAGGTAGGTGATTTGTATTATCCTGTGGATAACAACTATTACAGAATAGCCTAGTACTTGTAAAAATTCATAGAAGAGCATGGCATATGCCAAGGCAATTATTTTGTGTTAGCCAGTACACAGAAAGCCAGGAAGGCATTAATTTGGAGATGATTAGAACCTGCTGTTTCCATTGTGAATAATTTATCTATTGAATGTAGCAGTCAGTTACTGATAATTTACAAATGGAAAATACTGATTGTTATTTGTTGTTGTTATTTTTTAATTTGTGTATCATCACTGTCGTTTTTCAGATTTCTAACTCGAGCACCATAGAAACCACTGTGTTGATCGGGGTAGGACACATCTCAGATTTCTTCATCACCTGGCTATGACAAGGCAAGTCATAGCTTTGTGCCTCCTTACAGTGCCATTGTGGGACCATGCTGAAAACAAGTCAACAGCAACAGCACACAGCCACTGAAATATTTTCACAGGAATCTATAAATTAAAGTGGATGGGAAAGTAGTGTGGATGAGAAAGATATACTGATAAATAACCAATACATTTATAAGTAAATATTAATACATTAATAAATATTGATTAATGAAATTGCATTAACACAATTTAATAACACTTACCCGATACTAATGCACTCTTCCTATTATACGCAACTTGATTTTTTATAAAACCCTTTTCAAGTAGAAGCCTTCCAGTCTCTTCTACGCAATATGAGCTGTTTCACACACCTCAATGACTGCTCTGCAACCAAACAAAATAAGTTAGAACTTTTGTCTACTATTTCTGTCCACTTTATTCTGATAAGTCACTGTAAGAGTTTTTATAGAAAAAGTAATTTCTGAAAAAGTGTAATGAATGTAATATCCATGCGGTGAACCTACAGACCATGTTCAAAGAAGCATAAAATTATCTGCTTACGAAGGTCGATTAGTTTTGACATTAATTTTGGTAGCATAAGTTAAACTATTTTTTTCTACATTAGTAACAATAAAGCAAGGTCCAGAAAAACTACATGAATATTTTCAAATTACCAAAACTTTTTCATAATTCTTTTAGTTTACAAGTAAACTAAAACATCTTTTTTTTTTTTTTTTTTTTTAAACTTCAAACAGTGTGTATGCACTTACACTTTGCTGTTGCTGAGAATGTGCTTGATTATATTACGGGAGTAAAACTAATAGCTATCTAGAAGAAATGCCTAAGAAATTGATGGAAATTATAAGTTAATTTGAAGCAAGCATTGAAAACCATAATGAAACTGCATTTCAAATTAATTATACTTCTTTAATCACAACAGCGGATATGCTGCATATCTAAACACAACAAAATACAAAAAAAAAATCTGAGGTAAAAAGAATTAAAGACTTGCATGGAAGTTAAACAATTTATCTTTCTGCATGAGAATATCATTTTCTACTTTAAAAAATATGACTTGCCAAACAATTCCAGCAATAACTGGAAAGACCAATTTCCAGAAATGAATGTTTTATATTTTCATTAATGTTAATTAAAAAATCAATTGGCCTTGAAAATACTGAAGAGACTACCCGCACCCCCCACCTCCTCACTATATTCTATAGATATTTTTAAGCAAAACAAATTTTCTGTTCTGAGAGAAGGCTGCAGGAAGTAGCATTAGTAACAGTATTGTCGTTGGAATTTTAAGTACCAGGCTTTGTAAGAGCAGCACCAAACTTCTGAGGCTCTCAGAAGACCTTGCTCCCTCTGCAGAAGATGGAAACATGCCCGTGCTGATATTTAAGCGACAGTGTCAGCACATAGTTTTTCACTCTAAAAGCTACAGACACCTTTAAGAACATTTTTTCCATAAATCTTAATCAATTCCTGACCAAAGTTCTCAAAAGCTCATAGATCAGCTTTGATAACTCTCAGTGCTCTTTTCTTAAACTATTTATCTCCATTCAAAGGTGGCCCTCCTGCAAACAAGTAAGCATAAGAGGGATTTTTTGGGTTATCTCCATGTTACTTCTCCTAAAACTACATTTTTCATTCTCATTTCAATTCTTCCTCACAGGAAACAGGACATTTTTTCCCCACGTTCTGAAAAAATAAACTTGTTTTAGCCCTTTCCCAATACATACAATGCTAGGAGGTAGGAAGGAGCAGGAATCTGCTTTGAAAATCTTAATAATAATCTTTACAATTGAATATTTTGGGGTTTCTTTCCAGAAACAGAAATAAATATAAAGAATTTACCATTGCACAAATTATCATAACCAGATGAGTGAAATTCTGCCTTGACAGATGGTGAGAAGGTGATCAAGAATTCCCATTATTCCTTGAAATGCCACAACTGAAGAGTTCTTACACTTGTGTTAATAATAACTTCTCTTTCACATATGTTGTCACCTCTGAAGTCATCTAACCTAAAAAGTTAATTGTAGCAAAAATGAAAGTCTAGAGCAGCTGTATCTCCTAGCCACATCAGGAACAACAACAACAAAAATTATTTAGTCTCCTACACTTTACCAAGCCTTTCATTTTGGAATACCAGGACTCAATTTATAGTTGCCAATATGTGAATCTTTATTGCCATATAAGATATCCCATGGTACCACAGAGGTAGGCCTCCTGCTGAAGTATCAGAAAAAAATGTACCTCAGCCCCACATCATTCTCTCATTCAAACTGCACGTGGCTTATGAGATAGCACTTGAACTAAACCCCTAGGAACCTCTAAGGTAGAGAACGATGAGACTTAAAAGAAAAATAAAAATGCATGTCTCATATAGGTATATTATCCTAACCCTCTGTTTTTACTCAAATAGCAAACTAAATCTAGTAAATTTTGAACAGCCTGAGAAGTACATCTACTTGGAAAAGTTTATTTTTACATATCTATGGCTTCTTTCAGCTTTGGGGAAATTCAAACATCTGGTTATTCTGGCCAAGGTATTCACCATCCTGCTGCTAAGCAAGTGCTCAAGACAATGGCCTACGGTTTCTCGCTATACATCCTCCTGCTGGCTGAAAAAAAAAAAAAAAAGAGCCAAACTACAGGTTACCCTTCTCTCCTCCTTTGTGCAAGCACTGGTTTCAATGCATTCCTGTGCTATTATTAGGTTGCCCTGCTTCATACTGAAAGTCCTCCCACGGTTCCCAGCAGGATGCCAGTTGCTGGCAAGTGCCAGGAGCCTGAAGGCTGTGCATCTGTTCAGAGACTGACAGGTAGCACAGCAAGTTAAAAAGCCTATAAATTTGCAGCAGGAGGCTTAACAGAGACAAATAAAACCCCTGCTTCACTTTGTTTTTCAAGCACCAGGTCACGTTACGCCACTGTTTTCTTGCAGGGAGCTGTTTCCCATCTGGGCGCATCCCCACCGGCTTCCGGGGGTTGCTGAGCAGCTCAGATCAGTGTGCCCCCTGGCAGGTGCTGTGCCAGCTCACATCGGCCCTTTTTGGAGCACGACTGCTGTAGAAGATGGTGGGTGTCAAGTTTTGTCTCCCAGGCACTGATTTTTCTAAAAACTTCTTAGTATTGCCTCGACTGTCTGCAAGCCAAACCTGCAGTATGGGGCTCACGCCAGTATTTTTCCACTGAACGAGTGGGCTCAGTCCACAGGCCAGTGATTCCAGTGGTATGAACAGCCCTAACTCAGCCGCTGAAGTCACTGACACTACACCAGCTAGCAGTAGGTACGGACCTGGTGCAATTTTTCACTCAAGCCCATACACAACAAAAGCAAAGTAATTGCAAGAGGACCAGTAAATTGTTTCAGCATCTTCAGGAGAAGGAATATTTTACTTCTGTCTTCTATGTTATGAAGTGACATTAAATTCACATTAAGAAGAATAGCGCAGATGATGGAAAGGTTAGAAAAATTAAATAAAATTACGGTTACTGACATCATTCAAAAACACCAGCTTGCCATTTTGCCTAGATCTACAGACTTAGTGCTTACCAGATGGGAAACAGAAGGTCCCCAGTTTCTTTCCACATAACACAGAAGGCCAGACATAATCCTCAGCATAGCACCAAGGCCTGAATTCTCTTCTTTTTTCCTCCTATTCTTCTTTCCCATTAAACTGTCCTTACCTCAACCCACAAGTTCTTGCATTTTTCTTTTCAGTTTTCTTCCCCATCCCACGAAAGATAAGGGGGTGAGCAAATGGCTGTGTGGTTCTTAGACGCCTCCCATGTTAAATCACAGTAACTATGAAGAACAAAGAATTTTGGTTAGATGAGGAAGCTGAACAGTTATGCCACTGATTTATATAGTCTTCCATATAATCAATATATTACATTTTGGCTCCACATAAACAGATGCTAGTATTATAAAGATGTCAACATACATTTTAGCTAACTCTTTTTAAGCTCAAGACACACAAGATTCTTTGTTGAAGGAAACAAAAAAATACTCAGTTTCTACGGATTATAGAGTTCTCTTAATTCAAGTCTCCTACCTGTGGAAACCATACATCAACTTAGCAAAAATCAACTTAAAAAGGAATAAAAGCAGAAAATAGTTTCCAAGGACAAAACTGAACAAGGAAAAAGATATATCCTCAATATGTCAAAATTTTAATTGAACCAACCTGTGTCTCATTAATGTTCATTTTGCATGGTACATTAGGGAAAACACTGCTTTGAAGAATTATCTAATTCTGTTCTACCTTGCCCCTTGCTGCTGGGCTTTTAGGGGTAGGTAAGCAAAGGCTGTGAGTCTCTAACACTAAATACAGATAATATGCCCAGAATAATGATCTCCAGCAAATTTATTTTTATTATAATTTTAATGATTTTTTTTTTTTGCCTAAAAACTTCATGGACATTTGCTATTCAAAACTATCTCAAAAAATTCTCATTTTAAACTGACCAAAAATAGAAAAAGTTAAACTCAGCACTTAGACTTCAAAAATCAACATCCCACTGAGATGAATGATGGTAATTCATATTTATTTTAGAGCTATTATTTCTACCATGTGGAGATGGAAATCTTGTATGTATTGAGGAGATGTTTCTAGATTCCTTATGGGCACTGTTTTCTGTTCCGTCTACTCTACTGTTAACAACATCTGGACAAAAAGTACCTGCAGACCACCTGTTGCCATCTCTGTTTAAAGCAGTATTTCATTCTCATTTCAAAGAAGACCAAGTAAGATAGAGCTGAGAATATAAGTGGTAGCTCATTGCCCTGTGATTAATGGGGCAAAAAAAATTGCTCTCTCAAAAGCAAAGACTAGGAATTAGGGTATTTGAAATACACCTCCCAATTCTAACTCATACAGCTGTCAAAAACACATTGGGTGTTACTGCTAACATATTTGGTCATTTGTCTCTCATGAATTCAGCCTTTGTTGAAAGAATATTTTCAGACACTGTGTTATATACACTGCCTATCATACTCACTTTGTGTGATAAACTCAATACAGAGCAGTGACAAATGTTAAGCTATTATATTCCTAACTCATTTTTTTCAGACTGATGGACACCAATTGTTTGGATATCTTGGAGTCTTGGATCTGAGCAAACTGAAGGAAGCAAGGAGAGGGAGAAAATGGAAACATCTAAGCAACATCTTTTCTCTGCCCTTCCCTAAAGACATGGGGAAATGCTATTAATAACAAAAAGATCCAGCTTCAGGGTGTTACATAACTGACGTACATCTACAGCTTGGCTTGGCTGGAACTATTCTACTGCAGAATCAACTCTGAGTAAAGAGAACGGATAGGAAAATTTTCATGCAAAGCAGCAGAAATCCAGACACTGTTGCTAAAAAAAAAAAAAAGCTACTACAATAAAAAATCTTGAACAGTTCTAAGGTGCATTGTATGAAATTGAATACTATTATAATATTCCAAGATGGGAAAAGTGCATGTATATGTTTAGAAGAGTGGATGCTGCCATTGCGAACATTGCCAGTTTGCACATATGACAAAAATGGGCTATGATGTACCCACACCTGTTTTAACTCACGGAATGTCCCTTTCCTAATCACACATTTTGAATCAACAAATGCAGGATAATTACCTGGTCTGTGAAGAAATGGAGCAGCGGGCAAGGATCAAAATCATTATATGGGCACTTCCCAAACACTTTGTCCACGTTCTTACACCACAAATTAATTCATAGGCTGCAAAGGCAGATGGATGGTTATAATCACCTAATTGACCACTTGCACAACAGAGGGTGAAGAATTTCAAATGAGAATTTGTGCAGGCTCATAGCTGCTCTTCAACACATAATTCATATTTAGAAAGTTAGCCAGTATGGATAAATCTCAACTAGCAAACACTTGAGAAAGTTCCAGGGGAAAGTAAAAAAAAAAAAAAAAGAAAAAAGAAAAAAAAAAGAAGAAAAAAAGTACAAGAAAAGGCAATATTTCATTCTGCTTATGTTTTTGTAAATGTTTTCTCAACTCTACATTCTAAACCTAGCACTGAGTGCGCCAGTATGAAATAAGTGGCTTCAGGTCAGTATGGTTATGCTTAGGGCAGAAGGGGACAATGAACTACTTCGGCCTTCAGGGTAGGGTTTGGTCAGAGCCACCAAATGAGGCTGGGAGAGTCCCTCAGGATGGATTCAGGTCTGAAGCTAACTGAGGTAGGACTGCAACATTTACAGCTCCATATAAATTACCACACCACCTCCACTCCCCTGACCCGAACCTAAAGAAAACCAAA
Organism: Cygnus atratus; assembly: GCF_013377495.2. Taxonomy (NCBI): domain Eukaryota; kingdom Metazoa; phylum Chordata; class Aves; order Anseriformes; family Anatidae; genus Cygnus; species Cygnus atratus. The sequence goes on along the minus strand of NC_066370.1, from coordinate 22,767,744 downwards.
CAAACAAACCCTAAACCTCCCTAAATAAATTTCTCTTACCTATGCTCAGGAGAGATTGGTTCTCAAACTGCTGCATAATTTAAAATGGACTTGAACTTTTTTTTTTCCAATTTCATTGAGCAGGCTTTGAACCTTTATTAAAATGGTTTAAGCTCCCCCCGGTGCTCCCCACCCCCTCACCTCCAAAAGTACAAATTAATGTTTTTTTAATTAATAAGAAAATGTTACTGCCATTTTTTTTTTTTTTTTTAACGTCATGCTGCAGTGTGGTTATGAGGACTCAGAGTCTTGAATGATTTCAGGTCATCCCTTTTCCATTTAACTATTATGCATTAACTCACATTTATTTGTTCCATATTATTTCCATAAGAAAAATACTTCATCATCATCAACAACATGCAGTACTCATGCTGCAGATTTCAGCCAGATGTTAGTATACAGGAACTGGTGATTGCCAACATGACAGACAGTGCTTTCTGAAGCATCTTCAGAAAGTTAAATATAAGCAGTTATTTGCAGTTTACACCTGCAAAACTTAGCAATGCACTCATGCCACCTATTGGCAAATTACATACGACTCACAGCTGAGTACAGTTTTCTGATGAGCACAGGCTAAATATTTTAACTATGAAGTAGTGTGTTCATAATTGATAATAAATATACATATATACAAAGAAATAAAAGAAGTAAAAAAGCTAATGATCCGCTTTTACTTACAGAATTTGAATTCCATGGGCAATGTCCCTAACCTTTGAATAAATATTTCATTGGCTATCAGAAAGACTTATGTAGAAATAAGATTATAAAAAGTGTTACCAGTGTTGTTCACCAACACTTTGCAGAAAACTTAACATCAAACTTCTTTTCATCCATTGTGGAAAGATATGAGACAGGCAGTGATAAGTTATGCAGCTACAAATATCACCGGAAGAGCAGCATGATGGCTTTTTTTTATTCTGAAAATATTCCACGTTGTTAAGCAGCACATCTTGGAATAACTTGTTTTACTTCATTTGCCCCTATGCACCAGAACAAACACATGAAGAAAAAAATAAAAAAAAAAAAAAAATAAGAGAGGGGGAGGAAGGTGGATGTAAAAAAAAAAAAATAAATTAAGACAAACAAACTAAAAACCCCCACACTCATAAATTTAGAGTTCCAAAACAGCTTCCAATAAAGCCAGGAAAGTCAACAGTGACTCTTCCAGGATTTAGAAAACATTCTCCCGAGTCAAAAATCTCTTTTTCAATTTCCTCTTAGCAAAAAAAAAATGGATATGTCAGCTACGGGTAGAAGCACAGCTTAAATGATACTCAGGTCGTTTTGCTTATTTCCAAATATTTACATTTTCAAAACAGCTCAAGAGAATATGGATTCACAGACACATTTTTATAAACTTGTCGAATATAGCTGGGTTCTCCAATCAATAGTGTGTCTCTCCGAACAGTTTCAAAATGCAGTGTCTAGTCAGCTTTGGGAGTACTGCCATTAAAATGGCAATAGAGAACGCTACAGGAAATATTTACTGTCGTCAGCAGAGCAACAGATATGCTTTCATTACCTAATGTTAGAAACTGAGAACATTTGTTTCCTTTAAGGGAAAGGACCTGTTTCCAGTCCAAAAGGTTGCTATAAGAATGCAATGTACTTATGCGCATGTCTTTTATGAAAATACCATGTATTTTCAAAAAATACCATGTGACTGGGAATATGTCAAATCTATGTATTTTTTCTCATTTTCACTGAAAATTGAAGTGAAGCTGGCTTAAAACCTAATGTTGTGTGTAGCTGGCTTCACTCTCAGTTCTTTTCATCTTCAATAGAAGCATTTCCTTCTGCATAGGATGGTCACCCATTTAATTACATGGTAGAGAGAGAAAAAAAGAAAAAAAAAAAGGAAAGGAAAACTCAGCTGTGGAGATAAATCTCAATAGAAATGTAATGAATACTCCTGCCAAGAATCATTTACAAAACTTGCTATTCAATGCTAACCATCAGAAGTGGGACATCCACAAATCCATCTGTGAATCTGGAGATAAGGAGCTGTTATTCAGTACCCAAAGCAGTTTGCTGCTGGCCAGCAGCAAATCCACCACTTCAAATTAGCAGTAGCAAGATATACGATAGCATTTTGAACTGCAACAATTACAGTCCCCTAAGCTAGTGAACTCACTGCCTCTGGGCCCTTAGATCTGCCCTCCTTTGTGAGCTTAATATCGTTCATTAGGTGCAGAGTGGAGAAAGGCAGAAACTGGGGCACAGACCCAGCCATCCTGATGCTATTATTCAATTAACACCAAGAGTGCAAGCCCAACAGAGTTACAAAAATACTCGGTGAGATAAGTATCTCCAGGCTCTGCTTCATAGCTGGATTTCTTCACTTTTGTAAGTGGTAAGCTAAGACAAGTCAGACAAAAAAAAAAAAAAAGAGAGAGAGAATCCAGACTGATAACCATGTATTAAAATATTTATAGGATGAGACCACAGAAGAGAATTCTAATTACGAACTTTGGAGAAAAGGACAGAAGCACTAGCCTTTTTTTATTTTTTCCTCTCTCAGCTAACAGATGCTTGTCTACATGTCTACAACTACACCTGACTGCAGAATACTCCAGGTATTCTGTGCTCTTTTCTAGGACTTCCAGATCCCTAGGGCTTAGGGAAAGAAGGAAAGAGAAAAGCGATTCTCATTCCAGCTGAAGATATTTGGCGAAGACTCTTTGGTTTCTGTTAAAGCTGCTGTCGGCTGCCCGGTGAGAGTGGACCTGACGTACCTTACTTCTAGCCAAATTTCAAGCCAACCAAAAAGCAACCCTTGTGACTTCCACAGGGATTGCACTGAGATAATGCATGTCTTTGGACAGTGCCACCTCACCTTGTGTGGCAATGCAAAATATTGCCATTCACTTTTCATTATTCTATCATTACTATTACTCTATTCATATATTTTTCCTATCCAGTCAAAAAACAATTAGAAAAACAAATAAATTAAGATCAATGTAGAGTTGCTTCAGCCAGTCCTTTGAAAATTTTGAAAAATTCTGTACTGATGAAGAAAGCATGCTAAGCCTAAAATCCTGTGTTTGTTTTGGCATTAATATAAGATCTCGGCGCTGTACAGCTCTCACCTACAAAAGAGAGGGTTTTTTTGTGTTTTTTTTTTTTTTTATGAGACTGCAAACATTCAGGTAACGGATTCAACATTTACTGCCCTGGATTCGGTACCATCTGCCCACTCCAGCAAGTACCCTGGTTGTTCTTCAGAGAGTACCTCCCAACGCTTTTCCTGCTCTCTAGTCTCCAAAAATCAGTCTCTGCTGACTCTACCCTTCATTTTGTATGCAAATTTCTTTTGTATGTTGGAACAGGACATGTGGCAAATTTAAACTTTTGTTTTCTGCTGCTCTGAACTGACCGAGCACTACTTTATTTGCCCAACATCATTCTTGACGACCAGGTGACTAGCACTGGCTGCTATAAAAGTTCTGTTCTTTTCTAATCATCCTCTGTTTCAGCCTCTAAACTTTCCAGCATTTTCTACATAGCACAGCTTGGAACACGAGAGAGTCAAGAGCAATGGTCTGACAAGTTCACAAGAAGGCTGAAGACAAACACAGGGACTGGCACTAGGAAGAGGAGCAGAACCACGCCTGTTCTTTGGACACAGAGACACACAGATAGACAAAAATACACACTGAAATGTTGATATGGCAAGGGTTCCAGGGAGAAAATCCTTTCAGAATTATTTGCATTCCATGAGGGAAATAAGAGCTGAGGTGGCTGCTGCAGACTGAGAAGTGCTTCTCTGAATTGGGCCCCTGCTGCATCCCAGCTGCACAAAGGCATCCAAAACCAACATCGAAAGCAAATTTTGTGCACCCTTCTAACAGCTTGGTTTAGAAACCTCAGTTTACAAATCTCCGTGTGAATTCTCCCTGCTCTCATTCTCGTAAGAGGGAGAAAGCAGGAGAATGGCTGTGACCAAAGATCCATCTAATCATTCATCCTGTCTGCAACTGGAAGCCAGGAGGAGATGGATAGTGGAAATTAAGGCATAACACAGGCATACGGGGCAAACATCTTGAGGGGAAGTATCAGCTCTCTGTGGATCGTGGTCCATTTTGAGCCAGACAGAGTATCCGCATATGTAAACAAACCTCAGCAGTGAGCTGCCCAGCCAGATCCAGGCAGACGTTTTTACTCTTCCATCCACTCACTGACTTGACCTGCTGCTACTTATGCAATGAGAAAGCAAACGGAAACATAAACATTAAAAGAACAATAAAAAGAAAATCACTCATCCACCGTGCACATACAAATGCACAGCTTGATAGAGATTGAGTCGTTCCTCTCTTTTTGACCCTCCACACAAAATCACAGCCTTCAGACTTCTGTCAGGGGGCACCGCTATTGTATTTCAGCTGCAGCTGAAGACAGCGAAGCAGCAACCCCTACCACATTTCAAGAAAGCAGGCACTTCCATTGACCCAAACGCTCTGTATATATTATGATCTGCTGTATGTAACACTGCCACACATCTCAGAAACTAAAACTGTTTGGTACAGTAATGTTCAGAATCAGCAAACAAATGTCTCCTCTCCCCACCCACGCATCCCTCAAATGCTCTCCAGCTCTGTAATCCATAATATAGTTGAGTTCAGTCTCGTCTCATCCCACATCTAGAATAAATCCTTCTGAAATTTAAGTAGAAATCATGAGGGATCACACATGGCTCTGGAACTCAGAGAAAAGCTTACGTGCTGAGTGATGTGATAGGGATCGACAACATCAAAGCTGCAGACAAAATTAGATTCTGCTGCCTGATACACAGGACTGATGGTTACCTTGGCAAGATATTCTCTGAAATTTATGATCATGTACTGCAGGGCTAAACTGAGGAGAAAACGCTTGCTGCCAGTGCAGCGGTTTATGTGCAATTTAATAAACAGCAGCTCTCTAAAGGCAAATACAGGGTGCATCAACCTTCCCAGCAACAGTGAGTTTCACCTTTCCTAGGTAGGATATGAGCAATATTTTAAAACTAATCCAAGCAGGCTCTCAGGAGAACAAGTAGTATTCAAATGTAATCAAGGCAATATGAAATTGTCTCTGTGGTAACTATTGGCACCTACTCATAATGTATTGCTCAAATGTGCTAACAGATGCGCTGATTTTTGTCTTTTAGGCAGATTAAGATGCCTGCTCTAAAAATACGAGAGCGCCTTTAGATTAATGTGATAGTGCTTTAAAATTAATTTTTACTGTGTTGGGTGAAAAAGTTGTGTGTGATGACGCAAAACCATTCAGATTGCCGGCCTCCAGAGTGGCATTTAAGAGGTAATATTGCTGAGCAAATATATGCCCACTCATGCAGTGCTATCCAGCATACTCCATAAATTAAAATTAATTAAACTGAAGCATCATCTTTGATGGGAACAGAATTTGCATCTGCAAATTTAATAATGAGTAACTGTGTAATATTTTTATCAAATACCACTAATTCTATTAATCTTTAATTGACTTGTGGCACCTTAATTTCAAATTCCTCATACTTCTTAAAGGGAAAACTGAAAATGTACAAAACTGCTTTAAAAACTAATAGTGAGGGAAGCTGTATATTTTTGATCAGATGTGACTCAGTGCTGCAGAGCTAATCACGGAATTTCCTATCTGTTTTCTAGGAATTCAATTTCTCTAAATTTAGTCCAGTAAAAGTGAGACCAAATGTTACTAATATTTATCAGTGTTAGTATTTTACTGGCAAAACTGCACTGACTTCAAGATACTTAAAGTATGACGATACAATAGAGCAGATAAACGTAGCAGCCTTTAGCTAGATAATTTTATATGTGGATAGACAGATGAAATAAAATTTTGCACCATTAAATGACCTGAAAAGTGACAAGAAAGATTAAAATGAAGAAAGCAACGATTTGTTTTCTTGCCAAGAGCATGGCTTTCAGAAAGAATCAGAGGTTAATGCCCAGAGGAGGGGAAGAAGGGAATGCCTAGAGGAAAGTAATGGGAGGGTGAGTCTGTGGTAGGAAATTCAGCAGCAATACCACTTGCATCAGCTGAAGAGGTCGGCATCCTCTTCCCTTTCCAAATGTGACTCACCATCCTGCGCTGTGCTGGTGGATGTATGCATGCAGCTGCATAGTCAGCCACACCAGGAGCTTCTCTGACTATAAAATAATTAGGAGAAGAGGATATTTTATAAAGGATGGGAATAGATCATTTGGATACAATCAGGAAAAAAAGGAAAAGAAAGGGGAACAGGGGAAAGATTAAAGTCTTGTATTCGTCACAATGTGAATGTCAATACAGAATTGACTAAAATGTGGAACCTCAAATTATTATAGAAATGAAATTCAGAGTTTTGCAGCAATTTCTGATGAGTTTTACTAATTTCTTCCTATTTACAAGGGCAAAAAAGACAGAAAATGGGTGAACTAAGTACAGAATATGCATGCCTTGGCTCACAGGGCAAAAAATTGCCACACAGCAGATGACCACGGAGTTACTCTTGCACTTCAGAGTTACACACAGAGCATAGACTATAGCTTGGGGGGACAGATTACTTTTTATTGCCATCTGTTTAAGTGAAGGCAGGTGTTTTTCTTCCCTTCCACCTTTTATTAGACTATTGAATTTTATGTGACTACTTTACTGCAATTAAAAGGTACATTTCTCACCCCAGTATAACCTCCATCTCATTACATCCACTCCTCCAACAGTCTTTAGTTTAAACATCAACTCATTCACCTGTCAGGAAGAACAAACAGAGGACTTAGCTCCTTTCTGGTTGTGTTCACAGAATATACTTGCACTGAACTGCTCTGGTTGCAGCAATGTTCTTGATGGTTGCTGCATGGAGTCTACTCTGTTCATCATTTCTTTTCAGATGACACTTCCTGTCTCCAGTGCTATTTTCAGTTTCTTTTAAACTGCAAGCCTTGATATTTATGAATAATACCTCTAATAATGCCTCTGGGTAACCAAAAGATTTCCATTAATTATCTCAGTAAGAACTGAAGAAAGAAGAGCAAATATATTATCTGAACGGAACCACGCTATCAAAAAGGCCTCCCCACAACTGCAATTTCAAAAAGGTCTTACAAAAAGCCTAGCAAAATTAATTTTAGACAGAGTTTAAAAAGAGAGATAGGATAGATGGAAAAGCAGAGAATAGCTTCTGTTACTAAGGTATTTATGCGACCTTATTCTTTTTTTTTGTTGAGAGCATTTAGACAGCCATTGCTTTTCAATTTTTGTAATTCTCCATTATTTCAGCGTGTAAAATTTTAAAGAAAGAACAGGGTCTTGTTTCCATAAGCTACTTCACAGAGCTCTCTTGGCAGTCACACATTGTGAAATAACTTGTAACAACAATTGTATTAACTGAAACTATAGAAAAAAAATCAAAACCAACAACCGAATCAGATCTTTTGAGTCACCTAGTTCACAGGTGCTGCCAACAGAACAGACAATAAATAAAGCAATGCCAGAAGCTGGATATCTCTCTTACTGAGGTTACCGATAATAAAGGTCTGATAAAGGTCTGTGCTCAACTTAAAAAGGGCTGAGTTGCTCTAAATATATGCATAATGCATTAACAGAAATACTGTTCCAATATGTCATAGTCTTTGACAGAATTAAAGAAAATATCGTTTTGTGCATAAATATTTATCTTCCGCACAATACTTTCCATCCAGCATCTCTAAAAACTCTAGAAAAGTTAAGAAGCAATAACATTTTCAGCTAATTCAATGAGCATTATTTTAATAACTGGGGGTATATATTAACTGAATTGCTGACTGAAAAAAAAGGATTCTCGAACACTCTTTAATAAAGTGTTTTCAATTGTCATGTGTTGGATATTTCATATTCTTTTGAAAGAAGAGGAGAATGCATTTAGTTTGAGAGCATACAAAAATAATAATATCCCTTTTATCTTTCCAGCATTTCATTTTTTCTCCCCACTAATATGATTTAGAAAGAAAGCAGATTTAAAAGAAAGCTAGTACACGTCTTAAAGATTACTTTGATAATGCTAATATGCCCTTTAAAACTGGGTCCAGCTGGGAAATTGAAAGGGTGACAAGTGGAACCAACTTGTATTAGGTTGGCATGATACCAGTCACTGGCATGGCCTAAATGACAGTTACAGCATCTGGAAAGTGTTTGATAAGGAAATCCTGTTACAGTGCAGTGCTAGATTTATTTATTTTTTTATTTATTTGGTTTTCCTTCTTAAATTACAACTTAGAGGAGTTTTGTTTTGCCATTTCTTCATTTCTGACAAAAATAGTGTTGTTGCTTTTTTTTTTCTAATGATTTTTTTTTTGATTAAACATGTCTAAAAATAGCTTTCAGCATTTCTTTTTGGTAAAAAGGAATTTTAACACAGACTAATCTGATCAAAGGCATCCTGGGCATCCTTCCACTCAGAAGTTTAAAATTTATGATACCAGTTTACAAAGTACTTTCCTATGGAGGTAAAGAGAGAGTGTAAGCTCTTTAGATGACCTATGACCTTGACCTCTTCAGTTTCACTGGAGGCAGTCCCAGGGGAAGGATCCTACCATAGCAGCACTGTCTGCAGGTGTTTTATACAGAAAGCAACCAGGACAGAGTTACTGCATGGAAATCTCATTCTCAGGTGCAGACACGCTCTTGAAATACAAGATGGCGAAGTGATCAGCCAAAGACTAGATGGCTTAAGAAAAGGACAAAGTTCAGAGTAACTTGTCAAAGCACTGTATTCAGCTTATTCACTTCTATGATTTTCTCAAATACAATTTTTTTCTTTGCCTTAATTAAGCTGCCCTATAAGTTTACAGGCCTCATGAACCTGGTATGGCTGTCACAACTTTGTCAAAAGAGGTGGGGCATTTAAAATAGTCCTCCTGTCACTGACATTTATATTCCTGATGAATAAACACAGTCCCTGTCACCCATGACTTTCACAGGCATTTCCTGATTCTGAATTATATCATGCTGCCAAAAAAAATGCTCAGGACAGATTACTTGAAAACAAATTCACAACATTTATCCTTTTTCACCATTCTACATGCTGGCTAATGAAAACAAACATCCAAGGCTGAAACACTCCAAATAGAAAAGAAATAGGTAAGCTATTGCAACGCATATCAAAGAGCAGATATTGGGGCTTACTTCATCATTGAGGGTGACTGAATTAACAAGAAGAAAAAAAAAAAAAACGTGAAAAAATGAGCTAATACTATGGCTGACTTTTCTTGACAAACAAGGTCTGGGGGCTGCATGTGGGTTCAGAAGGAATTTTTGGAACTGTTAGCCAATTTCAGTCAGATCTGTCAGATTAAAAGTATAGAAACATAATTTGCTTCTCATTAAAAGAAAAAAAAAAAAAGTTACATGAAGAATCCAATCCACATGGCAGAGAGTCCCAACTGGAGAAGGCAGTGGAATTAAGTCACTATGGCTTCTCATATTTCAATGTCAGTCAGTTATTAGATGCAAATCTGCAGGAAGCCAAGCTTCATTAATTAATGTCTAAACAATTCTCTGTTACTATGAAAACTTCTGATGCTGAAATCAAGACATAGTATGTGACAGTTATCATTGTGGCAGAATTTTCACGTAAACTAAAGGCAGCTGACACCTGACATTGAAACCTCTCCCCTCAGTTTGGTATCTGCTCAGTTTGCTAAAGAGACAGAAGTATCTCAGAGTCAGGAGGATCTTCAGCCTCAGCCATCACAGCTCCTTAGTACCCAGGCTTCAAGAAGATCCTTACCTTCTCTCTATATAATGAGATTTTCCCAAACTGTTCTGGAAAAACAGTGCCCCTGCTCCTTAACAGCCTCTTTCAAGCATTCCTCCTAATGGCTAGGTATTCAGGTGAACTGTTTGTGCTTCTGATGGTTTTGAGAAGCTTTAAAAGTACTAAGCAAATGTTAAAGCAAAATTCCAAAGCAACTTTGAAAAAAAAAAAAAAAGAAGAAGAAGAAAGAAAAGAAAAGAAATTGGAACTCCTGTTCTGCAAAAGACCTCCCAGTTTGAATATTGCAAAATATTTTAATCTTCCTTTCTATTTTTTTTTTCCTATGTAATTTGAATTCATGTTTCAGTGAGCTGGGGGTAAAAATAGGGCTACGTTGTTAGCTAGATGCCATTCATCACAGGACACTACCATTTCTAAAAAAGCAATTGAAAACCTGTCAAAGTCAATCGGAAAAATGTGAGAAACCTCAAACAGG